>NC_072008.2:65365000-65975769 GCF_028885655.2 Pongo abelii
TAGTTTTTAGGTGAAGACATTTCATTTCCCAGCATAGGCCTCAAGACGCTCCAAATATCCACTTGCAGATTCAACAAAAAGAGTGTTTCAAAACTGCGCTTTGAAAAGGAATGTTCAAGTCTGTGAGTTGAATGCACTCAGCAGAAAGAAGTTTCTGAGAGCGCTTCTATCTAGTTTTCATCTGCATGTAGTTCCTTTTCCACTAGATGCCGCAATCGCACCAAATATCCACTTGCAGTTTCCACAAAACGAGTACTGCAGAACTGCTCCATGAAAAGGAATGTTCAACTCTGTGAGTTCAATCCCACATGACATAGCAGTTTCTGAAATGCTTCTGTCTAGTTTGTATATGAAGATATTTCCTTTTCCATCATAAGCCTCAAAGAGCTCCAAATATCCACTTACTGAGACTACAAAAACTGTGTTTCAAAACTGGTCTCTCAAAAGGAAGGTTCAACTCTGTGAGTTGAATGCACTTATCACAAAGCAGTTTCTGAGAATGCTTCCGTCCAGCTTTTATGCAATGATATTTCCTTTTGCAGCATAGGCCTCAAAGCGCTCCAAATATCCACTTGCAGATTCTTCAAAAAGAGTGTTTCCAAACTGCTCTATCAAAAGGAAGGTTCAACTCTGTGTGTTGAATGCACAAAGCACAGGGATCTTTCTGAGAATGGTTTTGTCTAGTTTCTACGTGAAGATATTTCCTTTTCCAGCATAGGCCTCAAAGCACTCCATCCATCCACTTGAAGATTCTACTAAAAGTGTGTTTCAAAACTGCCCTATGAAAAGAACTGTTCGACTCTGTGAGTTGAATGCACATATCGTGAAGAAGTTTCTGAGAATGCTTCAGTCTAGTTTTTTGGTGAAGGTAATTCATTTCCCAGCATAGGCGACAAAGCGCTCCAAATATCCACTTGCAGATTCTACAAAAAGAGTGTTTCAAAACTGCTCTATCAAAAGGCAGGTTGAAATCTGTGAGTTGAATGCACAAAGCACAGGGAACTTTCTGAGAATGCTTTTGTCTAGTTTGTAGGTGAAGATATTTCCTTGTCCAGCATAGGCCTCAAAGCACTCCATCCATCCACTTGAAGATTCTCCTAAAAGAGTGTTTCAAAACTTCTCTATCGAAAGAAAGGTTCAACTCTGTGAGTTGAATGCAGACGTTACAAAGAAGTTTCTGAGAATGCTTCTGTCCAGTCTTTATGTGAAGGTATTTCCTTTTCCAGCATAGGCCTCAAAGCGCTCCATATATCCACTTGCAGACTCTACAAAAAGAGTGTTTCCAAACTGCTCTCTCAAAAGGAAGGTTCAACTCTGTGAGTTGGATGCGTGCATCGCGAAGAAGTTTCTGAGAATTCTTCTGTCTACTTCTTAGGTGAAGACATTTCATTTCCCAGCATAGGCCTCAAGACGCTCCAAATATCCACTTGCAGATTCAACAAGAAGGGTGTTTCAAAACTGCGCTTTGAAAAGGAAGGTTCAAGTCTGTGAGTTGAATGCACTCAGCAGAAAGAAGTTTCTGAGAGCGCTTCTATCTAGTTTTCATCTGCATGTAGTTCCTTTTCCACTAGATGCCGCAATCGCACCAAATATCCACTTGCAGTTTCCACAAAAAGAGTGTTGCAGAACTGCTCCATGAAAAGGAATGTTCAACTCTGTGAGTTCAATCCCCACATGACATAGCAGTTTCTGAAATGCTTCTGTCTAGTTTGTATATGAAGATTTTTCCTTTTCCAGCATAAGCCGCAAAGAGCTCCAAATATCCACTTGCTGAGTCTACAAAAACTGTGTTTCAAAACTGGTCTCTCAAAAGAAAGGTTCAACTCTGTGAGTTGAATGCACTTAACACAAAGCAGTTTCTGAGAATGCTTCCGTCCAGCTTTTATGCAATGATATTTCCTTTTGCAGCATAGGCCTCAAAGCGCTCCAAATATCCACTTGCAGATTCTACAAAAAGAGTGTTTCCAAACTGCTCTCTCAAAAGGAAGGTTCAACTCTGTGTGTTGAATGCACAAAGCACAGGGATCTTTCTGAGAATGGTTTTGTCTAGTTTCTACGTGAAGATATTTCCTTTTCCAGCATAGGCCTCAAAGCACTCCATCCATCCACTAGAAGATTCTACTAAAAGTGTGTTTCAAAACTGCCCTATGAAAAGAACTGTTCGACTCTGTGAGTTGAATGCACATATCGTGAAGAAGTTTCTGAGAATGCTTCGGTCTAGTTTTTAGGTGAAGGTAATTCATTTCCCAGCATAGGCGACAAAGCGCTCCAAATATCCACTTGCAGATTCTAAAAAAAGTGTGTTTCAAAACTGCTCTATCAAAAGGCAGGTTGAACTCTGTGAGTTGAATGCACAAAGCACAGGGAACTTTCTGAGAATGCTTTTGTCTAGTTTGTAGGTGAAGATATTTCCTTGTCCAGCATAGGCCTCAAAGCACTCCATCCATCCACTTGAAGATTCTCCTAAAAGAGTGTTTCAAAACTTCTCTATCGAAAGAAAGGTTCAACTCTGTGAGTTGAATGCAGACGTTACAAAGAAGTTTCTGAGAATGCTTCTGTCCAGTCTTTATGTGAAGGTATTTCCTTTTCCAGCATAGGCCTCAAAGCGCTCCATATATCCACTTGCAGACTCTACAAAAAGAGTGTTTCCAAACTGCTCTCTCAAAAGGAAGGTTCAACTCTGTGAGTTGAATGCGTGCATCGCGAAGAAGTTTCTGAGAATGCTTCTGTCTAGTTTTTAGGTGAAACTGTTTCATTTCCCAGCATAGGCCTCAAGGCGCTCCAAATATCCACTTGCAGATACAACAAAAAGAGTGTTTCAAAACTGCGCTTTGAAAAGGAAGGTTCAAGTCTGTCAGTTGAATGCACTCAGCAGAAAGAAGTTTCTGAGAGCGCTTCTATCTAGTTTTCATCTGCATGTAGTTGCTTTTCCACTAGATGCCGCAATCGCACCAAATATCCACTTTCAGTTGCCACAAAAAGAATGTTGCAGAACTGCTCCATGAAAAGGAATGTTCAACTCTGTGAGTTCAATCCCCACATGACATAGCAGTTTCTGAAATGCTTCTGTCTAGTTTGTATATGAAGATTTTTCCTTTTCCAGCATAAGCCTCAAAGAGCTCCAAATATCCACTTGCTGAGTCTACAAAAACTGTGTTTCAAAACTGGTCTCTCCAAAGGAAGGTTCAACTCTGTGAGTTGAATGCACTTATCACAAAGCAGTTTCTGAGAATGCTTCCGTCCAGCTTTTATGCAATGATATTTCCTTTTGCAGCATAGGCCTCAAAGCGCTCCAAATATCCACTTGCAGATTCTTCAAAAAGAGTGTTTCCAAACTGCTCTATCAAAAGGAAGGTTCAACTCTGTGTGTTGAATGCACAAAGCACAGGGATCTTTCTGAGAATGGTTTTGTCTAGTTTAGTTTCTACGTGAAGATATTTCCTTTTCCAGTATAGGCCTCAAAGCACTCCATCCATCCACTTGAAGATTCTACTAAAAGTGTGTTTCAAAACTGCTCTATGAAAAGAACTGTTCGACTCTGTGAGTTGAGTGCACATATCGTGAAGAAGTTTCTGAGAATGCTTCAGTCTAGTTTTTTGGTGAAGGTAATTCATTTCCCAGCATAGGCGTCAAAGCGCCCCAAATATCCACTTGCAGATTCTACAAAAAGAGTGTTTCAAAACTGCTCTATCAAAAGGCAGGTTGAACTCTGTGAGTTGAATGCACAAAGCACAGGGAACTTTCTGAGAATGCTTCTGTCCAGTCTTTATGTGAAGGTATTTCCTTTTCCAGTATAGGCCTCAAAGCGCTCCATATATCCACTTGCAGATTCTACAAAAAGAGTGTTTCCAAACTGCTCTCTCAAAAGGAAAGTTCAACTCTGTGAGTTGAATGCGTGCATCGCGAAGAAGTTTCTGAGAATGCTTCTGTCTAGTTTTTAGGTGAAGACATTTCATTTCCCAGCATAGGCCTCAAGACGCTCCAAATATCCACTTGCAGATTCAACAAAAAGAGTGTTTCAAAACTGCGCTTTGAAAAGGAATGTTCAAGTCTGTGAGTTGAATGCACTCAGCAGAAAGAAGTTTCTGAGAGCGCTTCTATCTAGTTTTCATCTGCATGTAGTTCCTTTTCCACTAGATGCCGCAATCGCACCAAATATCCACTTGCAGTTTCCACAAAAAGAGTACTGCAGAACTGCTCCATGAAAAGGAATGTTCAACTCTGTGAGTTCAATCCCACATGACATAGCAGTTTCTGAAATGCTTCTGTCTAGTTTGTATATGAAGATATTTCCTTTTCCAGCATAAGCCTCAAAGAGCTCCAAATATCCACTTACTGAGACTACAAAAACTGTGTTTCAAAACTGGTCTCTCAAAAGGAAGGTTCAACTCTGTGAGTTGAATGCACTTATCACAAAGCAGTTTCTGAGAATGCTTCCGTCCAGCTTTTATGCAATGATATTTCCTTTTGCAGCATAGGCCTCAAATCGCTCCAAATATCCACTTGCAGATTCTTCAAAAAGAGTGTTTCCAAACTGCTCTATCAAAAGGAAGGTTCAACTCTGTGTGTTGAATGCACAAAGCACAGGGATCTTTCTGAGAATGGTTTTGTCTAGTTTAGTTTCTACGTGAAGATATTTCCTTTTCCAGCATAGGCCTCAAAGCACTCCATCCATCCACTTGAAGATTCTCCTAAAAGAGTGTTTCAAAACTTCTCTATCGAAAGAAAGGTTCAACTCTGTGAGTTGAATGCAGACGTTACAAAGAAGTTTCTGAGAATGCTTCTGTCCAGTCTTTATGTGAAGGTATTTCCTTTTCCAGCATAGGCCTCAAAGCGCTCCATATATCCACTTGCAGACTCTACAAAAAGAGTGTTTCCAAACTGCTCTCTCAAAAGGAAGGTTCAACTCTGTGAGTTGGATGCGTGCATCGCGAAGAAGTTTCTGAGAATTCTTCTGTCTACTTCTTAGGTGAAGACATTTCATTTCCCAGCATAGGCCTCAAGACGCTCCAAATATCCACTTGCAGATTCAACAAGAAGGGTGTTTCAAAACTGCGCTTTGAAAAGGAAGGTTCAAGTCTGTGAGTTGAATGCACTCAGCAGAAAGAAGTTTCTGAGAGCGCTTCTATCTAGTTTTCATCTGCATGTAGTTCCTTTTCCACTAGATGCCGCAATCGCACCAAATATCCACTTGCAGTTTCCACAAAAAGAGTGTTGCAGAACTGCTCCATGAAAAGGAATGTTCAACTCTGTGAGTTCAATCCCCACATGACATAGCAGTTTCTGAAATGCTTCTGTCTAGTTTGTATATGAAGATTTTTCCTTTTCCAGCATAAGCCTCAAAGAGCTCCAAATATCCACTTGCTGAGTCTACAAAAACTGTGTTTCAAAACTGGTCTCTCAAAAGGAAGGTTCAACTCTGTGAGTTGAATGCACTTATCACAAAGCAGTTTCTGAGAATGCTTCCGTCCAGCTTTTATGCAATGATATTTCCTTTTGCAGCATAGGCCTCAAAGCGCTCCAAATATCGACTTGCAGATTCTACAAAAAGAGTGTTTCCAAACTGCTCTCTCAAAAGGAAGGTTCAACTCTGTGTGTTGAATGCACAAAGCACAGGGATCTTTCTGAGAATGGTTTTGTCTAGTTTCTACGTGAAGATATTTCCTTTTCCAGCATAGGCCTCAAAGCACTCCATCCATCCACTAGAAGATTCTACTAAAAGTGTGTTTCAAAACTGCCCTATGAAAAGAACTGTTCGACTCTGTGAGTTGAATGCACATATCGTGAAGAAGTTTCTGAGAATGCTTCAGTCTAGTTTTTAGGTGAAGGTAATTCATTTCCCAGCATAGGCGACAAAGCGCTCCAAATATCCACTTGCAGATTCTACAAAAAGAGTGTTTCAAAACTGCTCTATCAAAAGGCAGGTTGAACTCTGTGAGTTGAATGCACAAAGCACAGGGAACTTTCTGAGAATGCTTTTGTCTAGTTTGTAGGTGAAGATATTTCCTTGTCCAGCATAGGCCTCAAAGCACTCCATCCATCCACTTGAAGATTCTCCTAAAAGAGTGTTTCAAAACTTCTCTATCGAAAGAAAGGTTCAACTCTGTGAGTTGAATGCAGACGTTACAAAGAAGTTTCTGAGAATGCTTCTGTCCAGTCTTTATGTGAAGGTATTTCCTTTTCCAGCATAGGCCTCAAAGCGCTCCATATATCCACTTGCAGACTCTACAAAAAGAGTGTTTCCAAACTGCTCTCTCAAAAGGAAGGTTCAACTCTGTGAGTTGAATGCGTGCATCGCGAAGAAGTTTCTGAGAATGCTTCTGTCTAGTTTTTAGGTGAAGATATTTCATTTCCCAGCATAGGCCTCAAGGCGCTCCAAATATCCACTTGCAGATACAACAAAAAGAGTGTTTCAAAACTGCGCTTTGAAAAGGAAGGTTCAAGTCTGTCAGTTGAATGCACTCAGCAGAAAGAAGTTTCTGAGAGCGCTTCTATCTAGTTTTCATCTGCATGTAGTTGCTTTTCCACTAGATGCCGCAATCGCACCAAATATCCACTTGCAGTTTCCACAAAAAGAATGTTGCAGAACTGCTCCATGAAAAGGAATGTTCAACTCTGTGAGTTCAATCCCCACATGACATAGCAGTTTCTGAAATGCTTCTGTCTAGTTTGTATATGAAGATTTTTCCTTTTCCAGCATAAGCCTCAAAGAGCTCCAAATATCCACTTGCTGAGTCTACAAAAACTGTGTTTCAAAACTGGTCTCTCCAAAGGAAGGTTCAACTCTGTGAGTTGAATGCACTTATCACAAAGCAGTTTCTGAGAATGCTTCCGTCCAGCTTTTATGCAATGATATTTCCTTTTGCAGCATAGGCCTCAAAGCGCTCCAAATATCCACTTGCAGATTCTTCAAAAAGAGTGTTTCAAAACTGCTCTATCGAAAGGCAGGTTGACCTCTGTGTGTTGAATGTACAAAGCACAGGGAACTTTCTGAGAATGGTTTTGTCTAGTTTCTACGTGAAGATATTTCCTTTTCCAGCATAGGCCTCAAAGCGCTCAATCCATCCACTTGAAGAGTCTCCTAAAAGAGTGTTTCAAAACTGCTCTATGAAAAGAACCGTTCGACTCTGTGAGTTGTATGCACATATCGTGAAGAAGTTTCTGAGAATGTTTCAGTCTAGTTTTTAGGTGAAGGTAATTCTTTTCCCAGCATAGGCGTCAAAGCGCTCCAAATATCCACTTGCAGATTCTACAAAAAGAGTGTTTCAAAACTGCTCTGTCAAAAGGCAGGTTGAACTCTGTGAGTTGAATGCACAAAGCACAGGGAACTTTCTGAGAATGCTTTTGTCTAGTTTCTAGGTGAAGATATTTCCTTGTCCAGCATAGGCCTCAAAGCACTTCATCCATCCACTTGAAGATTCTCCTAAAAGAGTGTTTCAAAACTTCTCTATCGAAAGAAAGGTTCAACTCTGTGAGTTGAATGCAGACATTACAAAGAAGTTTCTGAGAATGCTTCTGTCCAGTCTTTATGTGAAGGTATTTCCTTTTCCAGCATAGGCCTCAAAGCGCTCCATATATCCACTTGCAGACTCTACAAAAAGAGTGTTTCCAAACTGCTCTCTCAAAAGGAAGGTTCAACTCTGTGAGTTGGATGCGTGCATCGCGAAGAAGTTTCTGAGAATTCTTCTGTCTACTTCTTAGGTGAAGACATTTCATTTCCCAGCATAGGCCTCAAGACGCTCCAAATATCCACTTGCAGATTCAACAAGAAGGGTGTTTCAAAACTGCGCTTTGAAAAAGAAGGTTCAAGTCTGTGAGTTGAATGCACTCAGCAGAAAGAAGTTTCTGAGAGCGCTTCTATCTAGTTTTCATCTGCATGTAGTTCCTTTTCCACTAGATGCCGCAATCGCACCAAATATCCACTTGCAGTTTCCACAAAAAGAGTGTTGCAGAACTGCTCCATGAAAAGGAATGTTCAACTCTGTGAGTTCAATCCCCACATGACATAGCAGTTTCTGAAATGCTTCTGTCTAGTTTGTATATGAAGATTTTTCCTTTTCCAGCATAAGCCTCAAAGAGCTCCAAATATCCACTTGCTGAGTCTACAAAAACTGTGTTTCAAAACTGGTCTCTCAAAAGGAAGGTTCAACTCTGTGAGTTGAATGCACTTATCACAAAGCAGTTTCTGAGAATGCTTCCGTCCAGCTTTTATGCAATGATATTTCCTTTTGCAGCATAGGCCTCAAAGCGCTCCAAATATCGACTTGCAGATTCTACAAAAAGAGTGTTTCCAAACTGCTCTCTCAAAAGGAAGGTTCAACTCTGTGTGTTGAATGCACAAAGCACAGGGATCTTTCTGAGAATGGTTTTGTCTTGTTTCTACGTGAAGATATTTCCTTTTCCAGCATAGGCCTCAAAGCACTCCATCCATCCACTTGAAGATTCTACTAAAAGTATGTTTCAAAACTGCCCTACGAAAAGAACTGTTCGACTCTGTGAGTTGAATGCACATATCGTGAAGAAGTTTCTGAGAATGCTTCAGTCTAGTTTTTAGGTGAAGGTAATTCATTTCCCAGCATAGGCGACAAAGCGCTCCAAATATCCACTTGCAGATTCTACAAAAAGAGTGTTTCAAAACTGCTCTATCAAAAGGCAGGTTGAACTCTGTGAGTTGAATGCACAAAGCACAGGGAACTTTCTGAGAATGCTTTTGTCTAGTTTGTAGGTGAAGATATTTCCTTGTCCAGCATAGGCCTCAAAGCACTCCATCCATCCACTTGAAGATTCTCCTAAAAGAGTGTTTCAAAACTTCTCTATCGAAAGAAAGGTTCAACTCTGTGAGTTGAATGCAGACGTTACAAAGAAGTTTCTGAGAATGCTTCTGTCCAGTCTTTATGTGAAGGTATTTCCTTTTCCAGCATAGGCCTCAAAGCGCTCCATATATCCACTTGCAGACTCTACAAAAAGAGTGTTTCCAAACTGCTCTCTCAAAAGGAAGGTTCAACTCTGTGAGTTGAATGCGTGCATCGCGAAGAAGTTTCTGAGAATGCTTCTGTCTAGTTTTTAGGTGAAGATATTTCATTTCCCAGCATAGGCCTCAAGGCGCTCCAAATATCCACTTGCAGATACAACAAAAAGAGTGTTTCAAAACTGCGCTTTGAAAAGGAAGGTTCAAGTCTGTCAGTTGAATGCACTCAGCAGAAAGAAGTTCCTGAGAGCGCTTCTATCTAGTTTTCATCTGCATGTAGTTGCTTTTCCACTAGATGCCGCAATCGCACCAAATATCCACTTGCAGTTTCCACAAAAAGAATGTTGCAGAACTGCTCCATGAAAAGGAATGTTCAACTCTGTGAGTTCAATTCCCACATGACATAGCAGTTTCTGAAATGCTTCTGTCTAGTTTGTATATGAAGATTTTTCCTTTTCCAGCATAAGCCTCAAAGAGCTCCAAATATCCACTTGCTGAGTCTACAAAAACTGTGTTTCAAAACTGGTCTCTCAAAAGGAAGGTTCAACTCTGTGAGTTGAATGCACTTATCACAAAGCAGTTTCTGAGAATGCTTCCGTCCAGCTTTTATGCAATGTAATTCCTTTTGCAGCATAGGCCTCAAAGCGCTCCAAATATCCACTTGCAGATTCTTCAAAAAGAGTGTTTCAAAACTGCTCTATCGAAAGGCAGGTTGACCTCTGTGTGTTGAATGCACAAAGCACAGGGAACTTTCTGAGAATGGTTTTATCTAGTTTCTACGTGAAGATATTTCCTTTTCCAGCATAGGCCTCAAAGCGCTCAATCCATCCACTTGAAGAGTCTCCTAAAAGAGTGTTTCAAAACTGCTCTATGAAAAGAACCGTTCGACTCTGTGAGTTGTATGCACATATCGTGAAGAAGTTTCTGAGAATGCTTCAGTCTAGTTTTTAGGTGAAGGTAATTCTTTTCCCAGCATAGGCGTCAAAGCCCTCCAAATATCCACTTGCAGATTCTACAAAAAGAGTGTTTCAAAACTGCTCTGTCAAAAGGCAGGTTGAACTCTGTGAGTTGAATGCACAAAGCACAGGGAACTTTCTGAGAATGCTTTTGTCTAGTTTCTAGGTGAAGATATTTCCTTTTCCAGCATAGGCCTCAAAGCACTTCATCCATCCACTTGAAGATTCTCCTAAAAGAGTGTTTCAAAACTTCTCTATCGAAAGAAAGGTTCAACTCTGTGAGTTGAATGCAGACATTACAAAGAAGTTTCTGAGAATGCTTCTGTCCAGTCTTTATGTGAAGGTATTTCCTTTTCCAGCATAGGCCTCAAAGCGCTCCATATATCCACTTGCAGATTCTACAAAAAGAGTGTTTCCAAACTGCTCTCTCAAAAGGAAGGTTCAACTCTGTGAGTTGAATGCGTGCATCGCGAAGAAGTTTCTGAGAATGCTTCTGTCTAGTTTTTAGGTGAAGACATTTCATTTCCCAGCATAGGCCTCAAGACGCTCCAAATATCCACTTGCAGATTCAACAAAAAGAGTGTTTCAAAACTGCGCTTTGAAAAGGAATGTTCAAGTCTGTGAGTTGAATGCACTCAGCAGAAAGAAGTTTCTGAGAGCGCTTCGATCTAGTTTTCATCTGCATGTAGTTCCTTTTCCACTAGATGCCGCAATCGCACCAAATATCCACTTGCAGTTTCCACAAAAAGAGTACTGCAGAACTGCTCCATGAAAAGGAATGTTCAACTCTGTGAGTTCAATCCCACATGACATAGCAGTTTCTGAAATGCTTCTGTCTAGTTTGTATATGAAGATATTTCCTTTTCCAGCATAAGCCTCAAAGAGCTCCAAATATCTACTTACTGAGACTACAAAAACTGTGTTTCAAAACTGGTCTCTCAAAAGGAAGGTTCAACTCTGTGAGTTGAATGCACTTATCACAAAGCAGTTTCTGAGAATGCTTCCGTCCAGCTTTTATGCAATGATATTTCCTTTTGCAGCATAGGCCTCAAAGCGCTCCAAATATCCACTTGCAGATTCTTCAAAAAGAGTGTTTCCAAACTGCTCTATGAAAAGGAAGGTTCAACTCTGTCTGTTGAATGCACAAAGCACAGGGATCTTTCTGAGAATGGTTTTGTCTAGTTTAGTTTCTACGTGAAGATATTTCCTTTTCCAGCGTAGGCCTCAAAGCACTCCATCCATCCACTTGAAGATTCTCCTAAAAGAGTGTTTCAAAACTTCTCTATCGAAAGAAAGGTTCAACTCTGTGAGTTGAATGCAGACGTTACAAAGAAGTTTCTGAGAATGCTTCTGTCCCGTCTTTATGTGAAGGTATTTCCTTTTCCAGCATAGGCCTCAAAGCGCTCCATATATCCACTTGCAGACTCTACAAAAAGAGTGTTTCCAAACTGCTCTCTCAAAAGGAAGGTTCAACTCTGTGAGTTGGATGCGTGCATCGCGAAGAAGTTTCTGAGAATTCTTCTGTCTACTTCTTAGGTGAAGACATTTCATTTCCCAGCATAGGCCTCAAGACGCTCCAAATATCCACTTGCAGATTCAACAAGAAGGGTGTTTCAAAACTGCGCTTTGAAAAGGAAGGTTCAAGTCTGTGAGTTGAATGCACTCAGCAGAAAGAAGTTTCTGAGAGCGCTTCTATCTAGTTTTCATCTGCATGTAGTTCCTTTTCCACTAGATGCCGCAATCGCACCAAATATCCACTTGCAGTTTCCACAAAAAGAGTGTTGCAGAACTGCTCCATGAAAAGGAATGTTCAACTCTGTGAGTTCAATCCCCACATGACATAGCAGTTTCTGAAATGCTTCTGTCTAGTTTGTATATGAAGATTTTTCCTTTTCCAGCATAAGCCTCAAAGAGCTCCAAATATCCACTTGCTGAGTCTACAAAAACTGTGTTTCAAAACTGGTCTCTCAAAAGGAAGGTTCAACTCTGTGAGTTGAATGCACTTATCACAAAGCAGTTTCTGAGAATGCTTCCGTCCAGCTTTTATGCAATGATATTTCCTTTTGCAGCATAGGCCTCAAAGCGCTCCAAATATCGACTTGCAGATTCTACAAAAAGAGTGTTTCCAAACTGCTCTCTCAAAAGGAAGGTTCAACTCTGTGTGTTGAATGCACAAAGCACAGGGATCTTTCTGAGAATGGTTTTGTCTTGTTTCTACGTGAAGATATTTCCTTTTCCAGCATAGGCCTCAAAGCACTCCATCCATCCACTTGAAGATTCTACTAAAAGTATGTTTCAAAACTGCCCTACGAAAAGAACTGTTCGACTCTGTGAGTTGAATGCACATATCGTGAAGAAGTTTCTGAGAATGCTTCAGTCTAGTTTTTAGGTGAAGGTAATTCATTTCCCAGCATAGGCGACAAAGCGCTCCAAATATCCACTTGCAGATTCTACAAAAAGAGTGTTTCAAAACTGCTCTATCAAAAGGCAGGTTGAACTCTGTGAGTTGAATGCACAAAGCACAGGGAACTTTCTGAGAATGCTTTTGTCTAGTTTGTAGGTGAAGATATTTCCTTGTCCAGCATAGGCCTCAAAGCACTCCATCCATCCACTTGAAGATTCTCCTAAAAGAGTGTTTCAAAACTTCTCTATCGAAAGAAAGGTTCAACTCTGTGAGTTGAATGCAGACGTTACAAAGAAGTTTCTGAGAATGCTTCTGTCCAGTCTTTATGTGAAGGTATTTCCTTTTCCAGCATAGGCCTCAAAGCGCTCCATATATCCACTTGCAGACTCTACAAAAAGAGTGTTTCCAAACTGCTCTCTCAAAAGGAAGGTTCAACTCTGTGAGTTGAATGCGTGCATCGCGAAGAAGTTTCTGAGAATGCTTCTGTCTAGTTTTTAGGTGAAGATATTTCATTTCCCAGCATAGGCCTCAAGGCGCTCCAAATATCCACTTGCAGATACAACAAAAAGAGTGTTTCAAAACTGCGCTTTGAAAAGGAAGGTTCAAGTCTGTCAGTTGAATGCACTCAGCAGAAAGAAGTTCCTGAGAGCGCTTCTATCTAGTTTTCATCTGCATGTAGTTGCTTTTCCACTAGATGCCGCAATCGCACCAAATATCCACTTGCAGTTTCCACAAAAAGAATGTTGCAGAACTGCTCCATGAAAAGGAATGTTCAACTCTGTGAGTTCAATTCCCACATGACATAGCAGTTTCTGAAATGCTTCTGTCTAGTTTGTATATGAAGATTTTTCCTTTTCCAGCATAAGCCTCAAAGAGCTCCAAATATCCACTTGCTGAGTCTACAAAAACTGTGTTTCAAAACTGGTCTCTCAAAAGGAAGGTTCAACTCTGTGAGTTGAATGCACTTATCACAAAGCAGTTTCTGAGAATGCTTCCGTCCAGCTTTTATGCAATGTAATTCCTTTTGCAGCATAGGCCTCAAAGCGCTCCAAATATCCACTTGCAGATTCTTCAAAAAGAGTGTTTCAAAACTGCTCTATCGAAAGGCAGGTTGACCTCTGTGTGTTGAATGCACAAAGCACAGGGAACTTTCTGAGAATGGTTTTATCTAGTTTCTACGTGAAGATATTTCCTTTTCCAGCATAGGCCTCAAAGCGCTCAATCCATCCACTTGAAGAGTCTCCTAAAAGAGTGTTTCAAAACTGCTCTATGAAAAGAACCGTTCGACTCTGTGAGTTGTATGCACATATCGTGAAGAAGTTTCTGAGAATGCTTCAGTCTAGTTTTTAGGTGAAGGTAATTCTTTTCCCAGCATAGGCGTCAAAGCCCTCCAAATATCCACTTGCAGATTCTACAAAAAGAGTGTTTCAAAACTGCTCTGTCAAAAGGCAGGTTGAACTCTGTGAGTTGAATGCACAAAGCACAGGGAACTTTCTGAGAATGCTTTTGTCTAGTTTCTAGGTGAAGATATTTCCTTTTCCAGCATAGGCCTCAAAGCACTTCATCCATCCACTTGAAGATTCTCCTAAAAGAGTGTTTCAAAACTTCTCTATCGAAAGAAAGGTTCAACTCTGTGAGTTGAATGCAGACATTACAAAGAAGTTTCTGAGAATGCTTCTGTCCAGTCTTTATGTGAAGGTATTTCCTTTTCCAGCATAGGCCTCAAAGCGCTCCATATATCCACTTGCAGATTCTACAAAAAGAGTGTTTCCAAACTGCTCTCTCAAAAGGAAGGTTCAACTCTGTGAGTTGAATGCGTGCATCGCGAAGAAGTTTCTGAGAATGCTTCTGTCTAGTTTTTAGGTGAAGACATTTCATTTCCCAGCATAGGCCTCAAGACGCTCCAAATATCCACTTGCAGATTCAACAAAAAGAGTGTTTCAAAACTGCGCTTTGAAAAGGAATGTTCAAGTCTGTGAGTTGAATGCACTCAGCAGAAAGAAGTTTCTGAGAGCGCTTCGATCTAGTTTTCATCTGCATGTAGTTCCTTTTCCACTAGATGCCGCAATCGCACCAAATATCCACTTGCAGTTTCCACAAAAAGAGTACTGCAGAACTGCTCCATGAAAAGGAATGTTCAACTCTGTGAGTTCAATCCCACATGACATAGCAGTTTCTGAAATGCTTCTGTCTAGTTTGTATATGAAGATATTTCCTTTTCCAGCATAAGCCTCAAAGAGCTCCAAATATCTACTTACTGAGACTACAAAAACTGTGTTTCAAAACTGGTCTCTCAAAAGGAAGGTTCAACTCTGTGAGTTGAATGCACTTATCACAAAGCAGTTTCTGAGAATGCTTCCGTCCAGCTTTTATGCAATGATATTTCCTTTTGCAGCATAGGCCTCAAAGCGCTCCAAATATCCACTTGCAGATTCTTCAAAAAGAGTGTTTCCAAACTGCTCTATGAAAAGGAAGGTTCAACTCTGTCTGTTGAATGCACAAAGCACAGGGATCTTTCTGAGAATGGTTTTGTCTAGTTTAGTTTCTACGTGAAGATATTTCCTTTTCCAGCGTAGGCCTCAAAGCACTCCATCCATCCACTTGAAGATTCTCCTAAAAGAGTGTTTCAAAACTTCTCTATCGAAAGAAAGGTTCAACTCTGTGAGTTGAATGCAGACGTTACAAAGAAGTTTCTGAGAATGCTTCTGTCCAGTCTTTATGTGAAGGTATTTCCTTTTCCAGCATAGGCCTCAAAGCGCTCCATATATCCACTTGCAGACTCTACAAAAAGAGTGTTTCCAAACTGCTCTCTCAAAAGGAAGGTTCAACTCTGTGAGTTGGATGCGTGCATCGCGAAGAAGTTTCTGAGAATTCTTCTGTCTACTTCTTAGGTGAAGACATTTCATTTCCCAGCATAGGCCTCAAGACGCTCCAAATATCCACTTGCAGATTCAACAAGAAGGGTGTTTCAAAACTGCGCTTTGAAAAGGAAGGTTCAAGTCTGTGAGTTGAATGCACTCAGCAGAAAGAAGTTTCTGAGAGCGCTTCTATCTAGTTTTCATCTGCATGTAGTTCCTTTTCCACTAGATGCCGCAATCGCACCAAATATCCACTTGCAGTTTCCACAAAAAGAGTGTTGCAGAACTGCTCCATGAAAAGGAATGTTCAACTCTGTGAGTTCAATCCCCACATGACATAGCAGTTTCTGAAATGCTTCTGTCTAGTTTGTATATGAAGATTTTTCCTTTTCCAGCATAAGCCTCAAAGAGCTCCAAATATCCACTTGCTGAGTCTACAAAAACTGTGTTTCAAAACTGGTCTCTCAAAAGGAAGGTTCAACTCTGTGAGTTGAATGCACTTATCACAAAGCAGTTTCTGAGAATGCTTCCGTCCAGCTTTTATGCAATGATATTTCCTTTTGCAGCATAGGCCTCAAAGCGCTCCAAATATCGACTTGCAGATTCTACAAAAAGAGTGTTTCCAAACTGCTCTCTCAAAAGGAAGGTTCAAGTCTGTGTGTTGAATGCACAAAGCACAGGGATCTTTCTGAGAATGGTTTTGTCTAGTTTCTACGTGAAGATATTTCCTTTTCCAGCATAGGCCTCAAAGCACTCCATCCATCCACTTGAAGATTCTACTAAAAGTGTGTTTCAAAACTGCCCTATGAAAAGAACTGTTCGACTCTGTGAGTTGAATGCACATATCGTGAAGAAGTTTCTGAGAATGCTTCAGTCTAGTTTTTAGGTGAAGGTAATTCATTTCCCAGCATAGGCGACAAAGCGCTAAAAATATCCACTTGCAGATTCTACAAAAAGAGTGTTTCAAAACTGCTCTATCAAAAGGCAACTTGAACTCTGTGAGTTGAATGCACAAAGCACAGGGAACTTTCTGAGAATGCTTTTGTCTAGTTTGTAGGTGAAGATATTTCCTTGTCCAGCATAGGCCTCAAAGCACTCCATCCATCCACTTGAAGATTCTCCTAAAAGAGTGTTTCAAAACTTCTCTATCGAAAGAAAGGTTCAACTCTGTGAGTTGAATGCAGACGTTACAAAGAAGTTTCTGAGAATGCTTCTGTCCAGTCTTTATGTGAAGGTATTTCCTTTTCCAGCATAGGCCTCAAAGCGCTCCATATATCCACTTGCAGACTCTACAAAAAGAGTGTTTCCAAACTGCTCTCTCAAAAGGAAGGTTCAACTCTGTGAGTTGAATGCGTGCATCGCGAAGAAGTTTCTGAGAATGCTTCTGTCTAATTTTTAGGTGAAGATATTTCATTTCCCAGCATAGGCCTCAAGGCGCTCCAAATATCCACTTGCAGATACAACAAAAAGAGTGTTTCAAAACTGCGCTTTGAAAAGGAAGGTTCAAGTCTGTCAGTTGAATGCACTCAGCAGAAAGAAGTTCCTGAGAGCGCTTCTATCGAGTTTTCATCCGCATGTAGTTGCTTTTCCACTAGATGCCGCAATCGCACCAAATATCCACTTGCAGTTTCCACAAAAAGAATGTTGCAGAACTGCTCCATGAAAAGGAATGTTCAACTCTGTGAGTTCAATCCCCACATGACATAGCAGTTTCTGAAATGCTTCTGTCTAGTTTGTATATGAAGATTTTTCCTTTTCCAGCATAAGCCTCAAAGAGCTCCAAATATCCACTTGCTGAGTCTACAAAAACTGTGTTTCAAAACTGGTCTCTCCAAAGGAAGGTTCAACTCTGTGAGTTGAATGCACTTATCACAAAGCAGTTTCTGAGAATGCTTCCGTCCAGCTTTTATGCAATGATATTTCCTTTTGCAGCATAGGCCTCAAAGCGCTCCAAATATCCACTTGCAGATTCTTCAAAAAGAGTGTTTCAAAACTGCTCTATCGAAAGGCAGGTTGACCTCTGTGTGTTGAATGCACAAAGCACAGGGAACTTTCTGAGAATGGTTTTGTCTAGTTTCTACGTGAAGGTATTTCCTTTTCCAGCATAGGCCTCAAAGCGCTCAATCCATCCACTTGAAGAGTCTCCTAAAAGAGTGTTTCAAAACTGCTCTATGAAAAGAACCGTTCGACTCTGTGAGTTGTATGCACATATCGTGAAGAAGTTTCTGAGAATGCTTCAGTCTAGTATTTAGGTGAAGGTAATTCTTTTCCCAGCATAGGCGTCAAAGCGCTCCAAATATCCACTTGCAGATTCTACAAAAAGAGTGTTTCAAAACTGCTCTGTCAAAAGGCAGGTTGAACTCTGTGAGTTGAATGCACAAAGCACAGTTAACTTTCTGAGAATGCTTTTGTCTAGTTTAGTTTCTACGTGAAGATATTTCCTTTTCCAGCATAGGCCTCAAAGCGCTCAATCCATCCACTTGAAGAGTCTCCTAAAAGAGTGTTTCAAAACTGCTCTATGAAAAGAACTGTTCGACTCTGTGAGTTGTATGCACATATCGTGAAGAAGTTTCTGAGAATGCTTCAGTCTAGTTTTTAGGTGAAGGTAATTCTTTTCCCAGCATAGGCGTCAAAGCGCTCCAAATATCCACTTGCAGATTCTACAAAAAGAGTGTTTCAAAACTGCTCTGTCAAAAGGCAGGTTGAACTCTGTGAGTTGAGTGCACAAAGCACAGGGAACTTTCTGAGAATGCTTTTGTCTACTTTCTAGGTGAAGATATTTCCTTGTCCAGCATAGGCCTCAAAGCACTTCATCCATCCACTTGAAGATTCTCCTAAAAGAGTGATTCAAATCTTCTGTATCGAAAGAAAGGTTCAACTCTGTGAGTTGAATGCAGACGTTACAAAGAAGTTTCTGAGAATGCTTCTGTCCAGTCTTTATGTGAAGGTATTTCCTTTTCCAGCATAGGCCTCAAAGCGCTCCATATATCCACTTGCAGACTGTACAAAAAGAGTGTTTCCAAACTGCTCTCTCAAAAGGAAGGTTCAACTCTGTGAGTTGTATGCACATATCGTGAAGAAGTTTCTGAGAATGCTTCTGTCTAGTTTTTAGGTGAAGATATTTCATTTCCCAGCATAGGCCTCAAGGCGCACCAAATATGAACTTGCAGATACAAGAAAAAGAGTGTTTCAAAACTGCGCTTTGAAAAGGAAGGTTCAAGTCTGTCACTTGAATGCACTCAGCAGAAAGAAGTTTCTGAGAGCGCTTCTATCAAGTTTTCATCTGCATGTAGTTCCTTTTCCACTAGATGCCGCAATCGCACCAAACATCCACTTGCAGTTTCCACAAAAAGAGTGTTGCAGAACTGCTCCATGAAAAGGAATGTTCAACCCTGTGAGTTCAATCCCCACATGACATAGCAGTTTCTGAAATGCTTCTGTCTAGTTTGTATATGAAGATATTTCCTTTTCCAGCATAAGCCTCAAAGAGCTCCAAATATCCACTTGCTGAGTCTACAAAAACTGTGTTTCAAAACTGGTCTCTCCAAAGGAAGGTTCAAATCTGTCAGTTCAATGCACTTATCACAAAGCAGTTTCTGAGAATGCTTCCGTCCAGCTTTTATGCAATGATATTTCCTTTTGCAGCATAGGCCTCAAAGCGCTCCAAATATCCACTTGCAGATTCTTCAAAAAGAGTGTTTCAAAACTGCTCTATCGAAAGGCAGGTTGATCTCTGTGTGTTGAATGCACAAAGCACAGGGAACTTTCTGAGAATGGTTTTGTCTAGTTTCTACGTGAAGATATTTCCTTTTCCAGCATAGGCCTCAAAGCGCTCAATCCATCCACTTGAAGAGTCTCCTAAAAGAGTGTTTCAAAACTGCTCTATGAAAAGAACTGTTCGACTCTGTGAGTTGTATGCACATATCGTGAAGAAGTTTCTGAGAATGCTTCAGTCTAGTTTTTAGGTGAAGGTAATTCTTTTCCCAGCATAGGCGTCAAAGCGCCCCAAATATCCACTTGCAGATTCTACAAAAAGAGTGTTTCAAAACTGCTCTGTCAAAAGGCAGGTTGAACTCTGTGAGTTGAATGCACAAAACACAGGGAACTTTCTGAGAATGCTTTTGTCTAGTTTCTAGGTGAAGATATTTCCTTGTCCAGCATAGGCCTCAAAGCACTTCATCCATCCACTTGAAGATTCTCCTAAAAGAGTGATTCAAAACTTCTCTATCGAAAGAAAGGTTCAACTCTGTGAGTTGAATGCAGACATTACAAAGAAGTTTCTGAGAATGCTTCTGTCCAGTCTTTATGTGAAGGTATTTCCTTTTCCAGCATAGGCCTCAAAGCGCTCCATATATCCACTTGCCGATTCTACAAAAAGAGTGTTTCCAAACTGCTCTCTCAAAAGGAAGGTTCAACTCTGTGAGTTGGATGCGTGCATCGCGAAGAAGTTTCTGAGAATTCTTCTGTCTACTTCTTAGGTGAAGACATTTCATTTCCCAGCATAGGCCTCAAGACGGTCCAAATATCCACTTGCAGATTCAACAAGAAGCGTGTTTGAAAACTGCGCTTTGAAAAGGAAGGTTCAAGTCTGTCAGTTGAATGCACTCAGCAGAAAGAAGTTTCTGAGAGCGCTTCTATCTAGTTTTCATCTGCATGTAGTTCCTTTTCCACTAGATGCCGCAATCGCACCAAATATCCACTTGCAGTTTCCACAAAAAGAGTGTTGCAGAACTGCTCCATGAAAAGGAATGTTCAACTCTGTGAGTTCAATCCCCACATGACATAGCAGTTTCTGAAATGCTTCTGTCTAGTTTGTATATGAAGATTTTTCCTTTTCCAGCATAAGCCTCAAAGAGCTCCAAATATCCACTTGCTGAGTCTACAAAAACTGTGTTTCAAAACTGGTCTCTCAAAAGGAAGGTTCAACTCTGTGAGTTGAATGCACTTATCACAAAGCAGTTTCTGAGAATGCTTCCGTCCAGCTTTTATGCAATGATATTCCCTTTGGCAGCATAGGCCTCAAAGCGCTCCAAATATCGACTTGCAGATTCTACAAAAAGAGTGTTTCCAAACTGCTCTCTCAAAAGGAAGGTTCAACTGTGTGTGTTGAATGCACAAAGCACAGGGATCTTTCTGAGAATGGTTTTGTCTAGTTTCTACGTGAAGATATTTCCTTTTCCAGCATAGGCCTCAAAGCGCTCAATCCATCCACTTGAAGAGTCTCCTAAAAGAGTGTTTCAAAACTGCTCTATGAAAAGAACCGTTCGACTCTGTGAGTTGTATGCACATATCGTGAAGAAGTTTCTGAGAATGCTTCAGTCTAGTTTTTAGGTGAAGGTAATTCATTTCCCAGCATAGGCGACAAAGCGCTCCAAATATCCACTTGGAGATTCTACAAAAAGAGTGTTTCAAAACTGCTCTGTCAAAAGGCAGGTTGAACTCTGTGAGTTGAATGCACAAAGCCCAGGGAACTTTCTGAGAATGCTTTTGTCTAGTTTCTAGGTGAAGATATTTCCTTGTCCAGCATAGGCCTCAAAGCACTTCATCCATCCAATTGAAGATTCTCCTAAAAGAGTGTTTCAAAACTTCTCTATCGAAAGAAAGTTTCAACTCTGTGAGTTGAATGCAGACATTACAAAGAAGTTTCTGAGAATGCTTCTGTCCAGTCTTTATGTGAAGGTATTTCCTTTTCCAGCATAGGCCTCACAGCGCTCCATATATCCACTTGCAGACTCTACAAAAAGAGTGTTTCCAAACTGCTCTCTCAAAAGGAAGGTTCAACTCTGTGAGTTGGATGCGTGCATCGCGAAGAAGTTTCTGAGAATTCTTCTGTCTACTTCTTAGGTGAAGACATTTCATTTCCCAGCATAGGCCTCAAGACGCTCCAAATATGCACTTGCAGATTCAACAAGAAGCGTGTTTGAAAACTGCGCTTTGAAAAGGAAGGTTCAAGTCTGTGAGTTGAATGCACTCAGCAGAAAGAAGTTTCTGAGAGCGCTTCTATCTAGTTTTCATCTGCATGTAGTTCCTTTTCCACTAGATGCCGCAATCGCACCAAATATCCACTTGCAGTTTCCACAAAAAGAGTACTGCAGAACTGCTCCATGAAAAGGAATGTTCAACTCTGTGAGTTCAATCCCACATGACATAGCAGTTTCTGAAATGCTTCTGTCTAGTTTGTATATGAAGATATTTCCTTTTCCAGCATAAGCCTCAAAGAGCTCCAAATATCCACTTACTGAGACTACAAAAACTGTGTTTCAAAACTGGTCTCTCAAAAGGAAGGTTCAACTCTGTGAGTTGAATGCACTTATCACAAAGCAGTTTCTGAGAATGCTTCCGTCCAGCTTTTATGCAATGATATTTCCTTTTGCAGCATAGGCCTCAAAGCGCTCCAAATATCCACTTGCAGATTCTTCAAAAAGAGTGTTTCCAAACTGCTCTATCAAAAGGAAGGTTCAACTCTGTGTGTTGAATGCACAAAGCACAGGGATCTTTCTGAGAATGGTTTTGTCTAGTTTAGTTTCTACGTGAAGATATTTCCTTTTCCAGCATATTCCTCAAAGCACTCCATCCATCCACTTGAAGATTCTACTAAAAGTGTGTTTCAAAACTGCTCTATGAAAAGAACTGTTCGACTCTGTGAGTTGAATGCACATATCGTGAAGAAGTTTCTGAGAATGCTTCAGTCTAGTTTTTTGGTGAAGGTAATTCATTTCCCAGCATAGGCGTCAAAGCGCCCCAAATATCCACTTGCAGATTCTACAAAAAGAGTGTTTCAAAACTGCTCTATCAAAAGGCAGGTTGAACTCTGTGAGTTGAATGCACAAAGCACAGGGAACTTTCTGAGAATGCTTTTGTCTAGTTTCTAGGTGAAGATATTTCCTTGTCCAGCATAGGCCTCAAAGCACTCCATCCATCCACTTGAAGATTCTCCTAAAAGAGTGTTTCAAAACTTCTCTATCGAAAGAAAGGTTCAACTCTGTGAGTTGAATGCAGACGTTACAAAGAAGTTTCTGAGAATGCTTCTGTCCAGTCTTTATGTGAAGGTATTTCCTTTTCCAGCATAGGCCTCAAAGCGCTCCATATATCCAGTTGCAGACTCTACAAAAAGAGTGTTTCCAAACTGCTCTCTCAAAAGGAAGGTTCAACTCTGTGAGTTGGATGCGTGCATCGCGAAGAAGTTTCTGAGAATACTTCTATCTACTTCTTAGGTGAAGACATTTCATTTCCCAGCATAGGCCTCAAGACGCTCCAAATATCCACTTGCAGATTCAACAAGAAGCGTGTTTCAAAACTGCGCTTTGAAAAGGAAGGTTCAAGTCTGTGAGTTGAATGCACTCAGCAGAAAGAAGTTTCTGAGAGCGCTTCTATCTAGTTTTCATCTGCATGTAGTTCCTTTTCCACTAGATGCCGCAATCGCACCAAATATCCACTTGCAGTTTCCACAAAAAGAGTGTTGCAGAACTGCTCCATGAAAAGGAATGTTCAACTCTGTGAGTTCAATCCCCACATGACATAGCAGTTTCTGAAATGCTTCTGTCTAGTTTGTATATGAAGATTTTTCCTTTTCCAGCATAAGCCTCAAAGAGCTCCAAATATCCACTTGCTGAGTCTACAAAAACTGTGTTTCAAAACTGGTCTCTCAAAAGGAAGGTTCAACTCTGTGAGTTGAATGCACTTATCACAAAGCAGTTTCTGAGAATGCTTCCGTCCAGCTTTTATGCAATGATATTTCCTTTTGCAGCATAGGCCTCAAAGCGCTCCAAATATCCACTTGCAGATTCTTCAAAAAGAGTGTTTCAAAACTGCTCTATCGAAAGGCAGATTGACCTCTGTGTGTTGAATGCACAAAGCACAGGGAACTTTCTGAGAATGGTTTTGTCTAGTTTCTACGTGAAGATATTTCCTTTTCCAGCATAGGCCTCAAAGCGCTCAATCCATCCACTTGAAGAGTCTCCTAAAAGAGTGTTTCAAAACTGCTCTATGAAAAGAACCGTTCGACTCTGTGAGTTGTATGCACATATCGTGAAGAAGTTTCTGAGAATGCTTCAGTCTAGTTTTTAGGTGAAGGTAATTCTTTTCTCAGCATAGGCGTCAAAGCGCTCCAAATATCCACTTGCAGATTCTACAAAAAGAGTGTTTCAAAACTGCTCTGTCAAAAGGCAGGTTGAACTCTGTGAGTTGAATGCACAAAGCACAGGGAACTTTCTGAGAATGCTTTTGTCTAGTTTCTAGGTGAAGATATTTCCTTGTCCAGCATAGGCCTCAAAGCACTCCATCCATCCACTTGAAGATTCTCCTAAAAGAGTGTTTCAAAACTTCTCTATCGAAAGAAAGGTTCAACTCTGTGAGTTGAATGCAGACGTTACAAAGAAGTTTCTGAGAATGCTTCTGTCCAGTCTTTATGTGAAGGTATTTCCTTTTCCAGCATAGGCCTCAAAGCGCTCCATATATCCACTTGCAGACTCTACAAAAAGAGTGTTTCCAAACTGCTCTCTCAAAAGGAAGGTTCAACTTTGTGAGTTGAATGCGTGCATCGCGAAGGAGTTTCTGAGAATTCTTCTGTCTACTTCTTAGGTGAAGACATTTCATTTCCCAGCATAGGCCTCAAGACGCTCCAAATATCCACTTGCAGATTCAACAAAAAGAGTGTTTCAAAACTGCGCTTTGAAAAGGAAGGTTCAATCTGTGAGTTGAATGCACTCAGCAGAAAGTAGTTTCTGAGAGCGCTTCTATCTAGTTTTCATCTGCATGTAGTTCCTTTTCCACTAGATGCCGCAATCGCACCAAATATCCAATTGCAGTTTCCACAAAAAGAGTGTGGCAGAACTGCTCCATGAAAAGGAATGTTCAACTCTGTGAGTTCAATCCCCACATGACATAGCAGTTTCTGAAATGCTTCTGTCTAGTTTGTATATGAAGCTATTTCCTTTTCCAGCATAAGCCTCAAAGAGCTCCAAATATCCACTTGCTTAGTCTACAAAAACTGTGTTTGAAAACTGGCCTCTCAAAAGGAAGGTTCAACTCTGTGAGTTGAATGCACTTATCACAAAGCAGTTTCTGAGAATGCTTCCGTCCACCTTTTATTCAATGATATTTCCTTTTGCAGCATAGGCCTCAAAGCGCTCCAAATATCGACTTGCAGATTCTACAAAAAGAGTGTTTCCAAACTGCTCTCTCAAAAGGAAGGTTCAACTCTGTGTGTTGAATGCACAAAGCACAGGGATCTTTCTGAGAACGGTTTTGTCTAGTTTCTACCTGAAGATATTTCCTTTTCCAGCATAGGCCTCAAAGCACTCCATCCATGCACTTGAAGATACTACTAAAAGTGTGTTTTAAAACTGCTCTATGAAAAGAACTGTTCGACTCTGTGAGTTGAATGCACATATCGTGAAGAAGTTTCTGAGAATGCTTCAGTCTAGTTTTTAGGTGAAGGTAATTCTTTTCCCAGCATAGGAGACAAAGCGCTCCAAATATCCACTTGCAGATTCTACAAAAAGAGTGTTTCAAAACTGCTCTATCAAAAGGCAGGTTGAACTCTGTGAGTTGAATGCACAAAGCACAGGGAACTTTCTGAGAATGCTTTTGTCTAGTTTGTAGGTGAAGATATTTCCTTGTCCAGCATAGGCCTCAAAGCGCTCCAAATATCGACTTGCAGATTCTACAAAAAGAGTGTTTCCAAACTGCTCTCTCAAAAGGAAGGTTCAACTCTGTGTGTTGAATGCACAAAGCACAGGGATCTTTCTGAGAATGGTTTTGTCTAGTTTCTACGTGAAGATATTTCCTTTTCCAGCATAGGCCTCAAAGCACTCCATTCATCCACTTGAAGATTCTACTAAAAGTGTGTT
This sequence comes from Pongo abelii, assembly GCF_028885655.2. NCBI lineage: Eukaryota > Metazoa > Chordata > Mammalia > Primates > Hominidae > Pongo > Pongo abelii. The sequence goes on from NC_072008.2 coordinate 65,390,038, forward strand.
TCAAAACTGTTCTATGAAAAGAACTGTTCGACTCTGTGAGTTGAATGCACATATCGTGAAGAAGTTTCTGAGAATGCTTCAGTCTAGTTTTTTGGTGAAGGTAATTCATTTCCCAGCATATGCGTCAAAGCGCCCCAAATATCCACTTGCAGATTCTACAAAAAGAGTGTTTCAAAACTGCTCTATCAAAAGGCAGGTTGAACTCTGTGAGTTGAATGCACAAAGCACAGGGAACTTTCTGAGAATGCTTTTGTCTAGTTTGTAGGTGAAGATATTTCCTTGTCCAGCATAGGCCTCAAAGCACTCCATCCATCCACTTGAAGATTCTCCTAAAAGAGTGTTTCAAAACTTCTCTATCGAAAGAAAGGTTCAACTCTGTGAGTTGAATGCAGTCGTTACAAAGAAGTTTCTGAGAATGCTTCTGTCCAGTCTTTATGTGAAGGTATTTCCTTTTCCAGCATAGGCCTCAAAGCGCTCCATATATCCACTTGCAGACTCTACAAAAAGAGTGTTTCCAAACTGCTCTCTCAAAAGGAAGGTTCAACTCTGTGAGTTGAATGCGTGCATCGCGAAGAAGTTTCTGAGAATGCTTCTGTCTACTTCTTAGGTGAAGACATTTCATTTCCCAACATAGGCCTCAAGACGCTCCAAATATCCACTTGCAGATTCAACAAAAAGAGTGTTTCAAAACTGCGCTTTGAAAAGGAAGGTTCAAGTCTGTGAGTTGAAAGCACTCAGCAGAAAGAAGTTTCTGAGAGCGCTTCTATCTAGTTTTCATCTGCATGTAGTTCCTTTTCCACTAGATGCCGCAATCGCACCAAATATCCACTTGCAGTTTCCACAAAAAGAGTACTGCAGAACTGCTCCATGAAAAGGAATGTTCAACTCTGTGAGTTCAATCCCCACATGACACAGCAGTTTCTGAAATGCTTCTGTCTAGTTTGTATATGAAGATTTTTCCTTTTCCAGCATAAGCCTCAAAGAGCTCCAAATATCCACTTGCTGAGTCTACAAAAACTGTGTTTCAAAACTGGTCTCTCCAAAGGAAGGTTCAACTCTGTGCGTTCAATGCACTTATCACAAAGCAGTTTCTGAGAATGCTTCCGTCCAGCTTTTATGCAATGATATTTCCTTTTGCAGCATAGGCCTCAAAGCGCTCCAAATATCGACTTGCAGATTCTACAAAAAGAGTGTTTCCAAACTGCTCTCTCAAAAGGAAGGTTCAACTCTGTGTGTTGAATGCACAAAGCACAGGGATCTTTCTGAGAATGGTTTTGTCTAGTTTCTACGTGAAGATATTTCCTTTTCCAGCATAGGCCTCAAAGCACTCCATCCATCAACTTGAAGATTCTACTAAAAGTGTGTTTCAAAACTGCTCTATGAAAAGAACTGTTCGACTCTGTGAGTTGAATGCACATATCGTGAAGAAGTTTCTGAGAATGCTTCAGTCTAGTTTTTTGGTGAAGGTAATTCATTTCCCAGCATAGGCGTCAAAGCGCCCGAAATATCCACTTGCAGATTCTACAAAAAGAGTGTTTCAAAACTGCTCTATCAAAAGGCAGGTTGAACTCTGTGAGTTGAATGCACAAAGCACAGGGAACTTTCTGAGAATGCTTTTGTCTAGTTTCTAGGTGAAGATATTTCCTAGTCCAGCATAGGCCTCAAAGCACTCCATCCATCCACTTGAAGATTCTCCTAAAAGAGTGTTTCAAAACTTCTCTATCGAAAGAAAGGTTCAACTCTGTGAGTTGAATGCAGACGTTACAAAGAAGTTTCTGAGAATGCTTCTGTCCAGTCTTTATGTGAAGGTATTTCCTTTTCCAGCATAGGCCTCAAAGCGCTCCTTATATCCACTTGCAGACTCTACAAAAAGAGTGTTTCCAAACTGCTCTCTCAAAAGGAAGGTTCAACTCTGTGAGTTGGATGCGTGCATCGCGAAGAAGTTTCTGAGAATTCTTCTGTCTACTTCTTAGGTGAAGACATTTCATTTCCCAGCATAGGCCTCAAGACCCTCCAAATATCCACTTGCAGATTCAACAAGAAGCGTGTTTCAAAACTGCGCTTTGAAAAGGAAGGTTCAAGTCTGTGAGTTGAATGCACTCAGCAGAAAGAAGTTTCTGAGAGCGCTTCTATCTAGTTTTCATCCGCATGTAGTTCCTTTTCCACTAGATGCCGCAATCGCACCAAATATCCACTTGCAGTTTCCACAAAAAGACTACTGCAGAACTGCTCCATGAAAAGGAATGTTCAACTCTGTGAGTTCAATCCCACATGACATAGCAGTTTCTGAAATGCTTCTGTCTAGTTTGTATATGAAGATATTTCCTTTTCCAGCATAAGCCTCAAAGAGCTCCAAATATCCACTTACTGAGACTACAAAAACTGTGTTTCAAAACTGGTCTCTCAAAAGGAAGGTTCAACTTTTTGAGTTGAATGCACTTATCACAAAGCAGTTTCTGAGAATGCTTCCGTCCAGCTTTTATGCAATGATATTTCCTTTTGCAGCATAGGCCTCAAAGCGCTCCAAATATCCACTTGAAGATTCTTCAAAAAGAGTGTTTCAAAACTGCTCTATCGAAAGGCAGGTTGACCTCTGTGTGTTGAATGCACAAAGCACAGGGAACTTTCTGAGAATGGTTTTGTCTAGTTTCTACGTGAAGATATTTCCTTTTCCAGCATAGGCCTCAAAGCACTCCATCCATCCACTTGAAGATTCTACTAAAAGTGAGTTTCAAAACTGCCCTATGAAAAGAACTGTTCGACTCTGTGAGTTGAATGCACATATCGTGAAGAAGTTTCTGAGAATGCTTCAGTCTAGTTTTTAGGTGAAGGTAATTCATTTCCCAGCATAGGCGACAAAGCGCTCCAAATATCCACTTGCAGATTCTACAAAAAGAGTGTTTCAAAACTGCTCTATCAAAAGGCAGGTTGAACTCTGTGAGTTGAATGCACAAAGCACAGGGAACTTTCTGAGAATGCTTTTGTCTAGTTTGTAGGTGAAGATATTTCCTTGTCCAGCATAGGCCTCAAAGCACTCCAGCCATCCACTTGAAGATTCTCCTAAAAGAGTGTTTCAAAACTTCTCTATCGAAAGAAAGGTTCAACTCTGTGAGTTGAATGCAGACATTACAAAGAAGTTTCTGAGAATGCTTCTGTCCAGTCTTTATGTGAAGGTATATCCTTTTCCAGCATAGGCCTCAAAGCGCTCCATATATCCACTTGCAGACTCTAAAAAAAGAGTGTTTCCAAACTGCTCTCTCAAAAGGAAGGTTCAACTCTGTGAGTTGAATGCGTGCATCGCGAAGAAGTTTCTGAGAATGCTTTTGTCTATTTTTTAGGTGAAGACATTTCATTTCCCAGCATAGGCCTCAAGACGCTCCAAATATCGACTTGCAGATTCAACAAAAAGAGTGTTTCAAAACTGCGCTTTGAAAAGGAAGGTTCAAGTCTGTGAGTTGAATGCACTCAGCAGAAAGAAGTTTCTGAGAGCGCTTCTATCTAGTTTTCATCTGCATGTAGTTCCTTTTCCACTAGATGCCGCAATCGCACCAAATATCCACTTGCAGTTTCCACAAAAAGAGTGTTGCAGAACTGCTCCATGAAAAGGAATGTTCAACTCTGTGAGTTCAATCCCCACATGACATAGCAGATTCTGAAATGCTTCTGTCTAGTTTGTATATGAAGATTTTTCCTTTTCCAGCATAAGCCTCAAAGAGCTCCAAATATCCACTTGCTGAGTCTACAAAAACTGTGTTTCAAAACTGGTCTCTCCAAAGGAAGGTTCAACTCTGTGCGTTCAATGCACTTATCACAAAGCAGTTTCTGAGAATGCTTCCGTCCAGCTTTTATGCAATGATATTTCCTTTTGCACCATAGGCCTCAAAGCGCTCCAAATATTGACTTGCAGATTCTACAAAAAGAGTGTTTCCAAACTGCTCTCTCAAAAGGAAGGTTCAACTCTGTGTGTTGAATGCACAAAGCACAGGGATCTTTCTGAGAATAGTTTTTTCTAGTTTCTACGTGAAGATATTTCCTTTTCCAGCATAGGCCTCAAAGCACTCCATCCATCCACTCGAAGATTCTACTAAAAGTGTGTTTCAAAACTGCTCTATGAAAAGAACTGTTCGACTCTGTGAGTTGAATGCGCATATCGTGAAGAAGTTTCTGAGAATGCTTCAGTCTAGTTTTTTGGTGAAGGTAATTCATTTCCCAGCATAGGCGTCAAAGCGCCCCAAATATCCACTTGCAGATTCTACAAAAAGAGTGTTTCAAAACTGCTCTATCAAAAGGCAGGTTGAACTCTGTGAGTTGAATGCACAAAGCACAGGGAACTTTCTGAGAATGCTTTTGTCTAGTTTCTAGGTGAAGATATTTCCTTGTCCAGCATAGGCCTCAAAGCACTCCATCCATCCACTTGAAGATTCTCCTAAAAGAGTGTTTCAAAACTTCTCTATCGAAAGAAAGGTTCAACTCTGTGAGTTGAATGCAGACGTTACAAAGAAGTTTCTGAGAATGCTTCTGTCCAGTCTTTATTTGAAGATATTTCCTTTTCCAGCATAGGCCTCAAAGCGCTCCATATATCCACTTGCAGATTCTACAAAAAGAGTGTTTCCAAACTGCTCTCTCAAAAGGAAGGTTCAACTCTGTGAGTTGAATGCGTGCATCGCGAAGAAGTTTCTGAGAATGCTTCTGTCTACTTCTTAGGTGAAGACATATCATTTCCCAGCATAGGCCTCAAGACGCTCCAAATATCCACTTGCAGATTCAACAAAAAGCGTGTTTCAAAACTGCGCTTTGAAAAGGAAGGTTCAAGTCTGTGAGTTGAATGCACTCAGCAGAAAGAAGTTTCTGAGAGCGCTTCTATCTAGTTTTCATCTGCATGTAGTTCCTTTTCCACTAGATGCCGCAATCGCACCAAATATCCACTTGCAGTTTCCACAAAAAGAGTACTGCAGAACTGCTCCATGAAAAGGAATGTTCAACTCTATGAGTTCAATCCCACATGACATAGCAGTTTCTGAAATGCTTCTGTGTAGTTTGTATATGAAGATATTTCCTTTTCCAGCATAAGCCTCAAAGAGCTCCAAATATCCACTTACTGAGACTACAAAAACTGTGTTTCAAAACTGGTCTCTCAAAAGGAAGGTTCAACTCTGTGAGTTGAATGCACTTATCACAAAGCAGTTTCTGAGAATGCTTCCGTCCAGCTTTTATGCAATGATATTTCCTTTTGCAGCATAGGCCTCAAAGCGCTCCAAATATCCACTTGCAGATTCTTCAAAAAGAGTGTTTCCAAACTGCTCTATCAAAAGGAAGGTTCAACTCTGTGTGTTGAATGCACAAAGCACAGGGATCTTTCTGAGAATGGTTTTGTCTAGTTTAGTTTCTACGTGAAGATATTTCCTTTTCCAGCATATTCCTCAAAGCACTCCATCCATCCACTTGAAGATTCTACTAAAAGTGTGTTTCAAAACTGCTCTATGAAAAGAACTGTTCGACTCTGGGAGTTGAAGGCACATATCGTGAAGAAGTTTCTGAGAATGCTTCAGTCTAGTTTTTTGGTGAAGGTAATTCATTTCCCAGCATAGGCGTCAAAGCGCCCCAAATATCCACTTGCAGATTCTACAAAAAGAGTGTTTCAAAACTGCTCTATCAAAAGGCAGGTTGAACTCTGTGAGTTGAATGCACAAAGCACAGGGAACTTTCTGAGAATGCTTTTGTCTAGTTTCTAGGTGAAGATATTTCCTTGTCCAGCATAGGCCTCAAAGAGCTCCAAATATCCACTTACTGAGACTACAAAAACTGTGTTTCAAAACTGGTCTCTCAAAAGGAAGGTTCAACTCTGTGAGTTGAATGCAGACGTTACAAAGAAGTTTCTGAGAATGCTTCTGTCCAGTCTTTATGTGAAGGTATTTCCTTTTCCAGCATAGGCCTCAAAGCGCTCCATATATCCACTTGCAGACTCTACAAAAAGAGTGTTTCCAAACTGCTCTCCCAAAAGGAAGGTTCAACTCTGTGAGTTGGATGCGTGCATCGCGAAGAAGTTTCTGAGAATTCTTCTGTCTACTTCTTAGGTGAAGATATTTCATTTCCCAGCATAGGCCTCAAGGCGCTCCAAATATCCACTTGCAGATACAACAAAAAGAGTGTTTCAAAACTGCGCTTTGAAAAGGAAGGTTCAAGTCTGTCAGTTGAATGCACTCAGCAGAAAGAAGTTTCTGAGAGCGCTTCTATCTAGTTTTCATCTGCATGTAGTTGCTTTTCCACTAGATGCCGCAATCGCACCAAATATCCACTTGCAGTTTCCACAAAAAGAATGTTGCAGAACTGCTCCATGAAAAGGAATGTTCAACTCTGTGAGTTCAATCCCCACATGACATAGCAGTTTCTGAAATGCTTCTGTCTAGTTTGTATATGAAGATTTTTCCTTTTCCAGCATAAGCCTCAAAGAGCTCCAAATATCCACTTGCTGAGTCTACAAAAACTGTGTTTCAAAACTGGTCTCTCCAAAGGAAGGTTCAACTCTGTGAGTTGAATGCACTTATCACAAAGCAGTTTCTGAGAATGCTTCCGTCCAGCTTTTATGCAATGATATTTCCTTTTGCAGCATAGGCCTCAAAGCGCTCCAAATATCCACTTGCAGATTCTTCAAAAAGAGTGTTTCAAAACTGCTCTATCGAAAGGCAGGTTGACCTCTGTGTGTTGAATGCACAAAGCACAGGGAACATTCTGAGAATCGTTTTGTCTAATTTCTAAGTGAAGATATTTCCTTTTCCAGCATAGGCCTCAAAGCGCTCAATCCATCCACTTGAAGAGTCTCCTAAAAGAGTGTTTCAAAACTGCTCTATGAAAAGAACCGTTCGACTCTGTGAGTTGTATGCACATATCGTGAAGAAGTTTCTGAGAATGCTTCAGTCTAGTTTTTAGGTGAAGGTAATTCTTTTCCCAGCATAGGCGTCAAAGCGCTCCAAATATCCACTTGCAGATTCTACAAAAAGAGTGTTTCAAAACTGCTCTGTCAAAAGGCAGGTTGAACTCTGTGAGTTGAATGCACAAAGCACAGGGAACTTTCTGAGAATGCTTTTGTCTAGTTTCTAGGTGAAGATATTTCCTTGTCCAGCATAGGCCTCAAAGCACTTCATCCATCCACTTGAAGATTCTCCTAAAAGAGTGTTTCAAAACTTCTCTATCGAAAGAAAGGTTCAACTCTGTGAGTTGAATGCAGACATTACAAAGAAGTTTCTGAGAATGCTTCTGTCCAGTCTTTATGTGAAGGTATTTCCTTTTCCAGCATAGGCCTCAAAGCGCTCCATATATCCACTTGCAGACTCTACAAAAAGAGTGTTTCCAAACTGCTCTCTCAAAAGGAAGGTTCAACTCTGTGAGTTGAATGCGTGCATCGCGAAGAAGTTTCTGAGAATGCTTCTGTCTAGTTTTTAGGTGAAGACATTTCATTTCCCAGCATAGGCCTCAAGACGCTCCAAATATCCACTTGCAGATTCAACAAAAAGAGTGTTTCAAAACTGCGCTTTGAAAAGGAAGGTTCAAGTCTCTCAGTTGAATGCACTCAGCAGAAAGAAGTTTCTGAGAGCGCTTCTATCAAGTTTTCATCTGCATGTAGTTCCTTTTCCACTAGATGCCGAAATCGCACCAAATATCCACTTGCAGTTTCCACAAAAAGAATGTTGCAGAACTGCTCCATGAAAAGGAATGTTCAACTCTGTGAGTTCAATCCCCACATGACATAGCAGTTTCTGAAATGCTTCTGTCTAGTTTGTATATGAAGATTTTTCCTTTTCCAGCATAAGCCTCAAAGAGCTACAAATATCCACTTGCTGAGTCTACAAAACTGTGTTTCAAAACTGGTCTCTCCAAAGGAAGGTTCAACTCTGTGAGTTGAATGCACTTTTCACAAAGCAGTTTCTGAGAATGCTTCCGTCCAGCTTTTATGCAATGATATTTCCTTTTGCAGCATAGGCCTCAAAGCGCTCCAAATATCCACTTGCAGATTCTTCAAAAAGAGTGTTTCAAAACTGCTCTATCGAAAGGCAGGTTGACCTCTGTGTGTTGAATGCACAAAGCACAGGGAACTTTCTGAGAATCGTTTTGTCTAGTTTCTACGTGAAGATATTTCCTTTTCCAGCATAGGCCTCAAAGCGCTTAATCCATCAACTTGAAGAGTCTCCTAAAAGAGTGTTTCAAAACTGCTCTATGAAAAGAACCGTTCGACTCTGTGAGTTGTATGCACATATCGTGAAGAAGTTTCTGAGAATGCTTCAGTCTAGTTTTTAGGTGAAGGTAATTCTTTTCCCAGCATAGGCGCCAAAGCGCTCCAAATATCCACTTGCAGATTCTACAAAAAGAGTGTTTCAAAACTGCTCTGTCAAAAGGCAGGTTGAACTCTGTGAGTTGAATGCACAAAGCCCAGGGAACTTTCTGAGAATGCTTTTGTCTAGTTTCTAGGTGAAGATATTTCCTTGTCCAGCATAGGCCTCAAAGCACTTCATCCATCCACTTGAAGATTCTCCTAAAAGAGTGTTTCAAAACTTCTCTATCGAAAGAAAGGTTCAACTCTGTGAGTTGAATGCAGACGTTACAAAGAAGCTTCTGAGAATGCTTCTGTCCAGTCTTTATGTGAAGGTATTTCCTTTTCCAGCATAGGCCTCAAAGCGCTCCATATATCCACTTGCAGACTCTACAAAAGAGTGTTTCCAAACTGCTCTCTGAAAAGGAAGGTTCAACTCTGTGAGTTGGATGCGTGCATCGCGAAGAAGTTTCTGAGAATTCTTCTGTCTACTTCTTAGGTGAAGACATTTCATTTCCCAGCATAGGCCTCAAGACGCTCCAAATATCCACTTGCAGATTCAACAAGAAGCGTGTTTCAAAACTGAGCTTTGAAAAGGAAGGTTCAAGTCTGTGAGTTGAATGCACTCAGCAGAAAGAAGTTTCTGAGAGCGCTTCTATCTAGTTTTCATCTGCATGTAGTTCCTTTTCCACTAGATGCCGCAATCGCACCAAATATCCACTTGCAGTTTCCACAAAAAGAGTGTTGCAGAACTGCTCCATGAAAAGGAATGTTCAACTCTGTGAGTTCAATCCCCACATGACATAGCAGTTTCTGAAATGCTTCTGTCTAGTTTGTATATGAAGATTTTTCCTTTTCCAGCATAAGCCTCAAAGAGCTCCAAATATCCACTTGCTGAGTCTACAAAAACTGTGTTTCAAAACTGGTCTCTCAAAAGGAAGGTTCAACTCTGTGAGTTGAATGCACTTATCACAAAGCAGTTTCTGAGAATGCTTCCGTCCAGCTTTTATGCAATGATATTTCCTTTTGCAGCATAGGCCTCAAAGCGCTCCAAATATCCACTTGCAGATTCTTCAAAAAGAGTGTTTCCAAACTGCTCTCTCAAAAGGAAGGTTCAACTCTGTGTGTTGAATGCACAAAGCACAGGGATCTTTCTGAGAATGGTTTTGTCTAGTTTAGTTTCTACGTGAAGATATTTCCTTTTCCAGCATAGGCCTCAAAGCACTCCATCCATCCACTTGAAGATTCTACTAAAAGTGTGTTTCAAAACTGCTCTATGAAAAGAACTGTTCGACTCTGTGAGTTGAATGCACATATCGTGAAGAAGTTTCTGAGAATGCTTCAGTCTAGTTTTTTGGTGAAGGTAATTCATTTCCCAGCATAGGCGTCAAAGCGCCCCAAATATCCACTTGCAGATTCTACAAAAAGAGTGTTTCAAAACTGCTCTATCAAAAGGCAGGTTGAACTCTGTGAGTTGAATGTACAAAGCACAGGGAACTTTCTGAGAATGCTTTTGTCTAGTTTGTAGGTGAAGATATTTCCTTGTCCAGCATAGGCCTCAAAGCACTCCATCCATCCACTTAAAGATTCTCCTAAAAGAGTGTTTCAAAACTTCTCTATCGAAAGAAAGGTTCAACTCTGTGAGTTGAATGCAGACGTTACAAAGAAGTTTCTGAGAATGCTTCTGTCCCGTCTTTATGTGAAGGTATTTCCTTTTCCAGCATAGGCCTCAAAGCGCTCCATATATCCACTTGCAGACCCTACAAAAAGAGTGTTTCCAAACTGCTCTCTGAAAAGGAAGGTTCAACTCTGTGAGTTGGATGCGTGCATCGCGAAGAAGTTTCTGAGAATTCTTCTGTCTACTTCTTAGGTGAAGATATTTCATTTCCCAGCATAGGCCTGAAGACTCTCCAAATATCCACTTGCAGATACAACAAAAAGAGTGTTTCAAAACTGCGCTTTGAAAAGGAAGGTTCAAGTCTGTCAGTTGAATGCACTCAGCAGAAAGAAATTTCTGAGAGCGCTTCTATCAAGTTTTCATCTGCATGTAGTTCCTTTTCCACTAGATGCCGCAATCGCACCAAATATCCACTTGCAGTTTCCACAAAAAGAGTGGTGCAGAACTGCTCCATGAAAAGGAATGTTCAACTCTGTGAGTTCAATCCCCACATGACATAGCAGTTTCTGAAATGCTTCTGTCTAGTTTGTATATGAAGATTTTTCCTTTTCCAGCATAAGCCTCAAAGAGCTCCAAATATCCACTTGCTGAGTCTACAAAAACTGTGTTTCAAAACTGGTCTCTCCAAAGGAAGGTTCAACTCTGTGAGTTGAATGCACTTATCACAAAGCAGTTTCTGAGAATGCTTCCGTCCAGCTTTTATGCAATGATATTTCCTTTTGCAGCATAGGCCTCAAAGCGCTCCAAATATCCACTTGCAGATTCTTCAAAAAGAGTGTTTCAAAACTGCTCTATCGAAAGGCAGGTTGACCTCTGTGTGTTGAATGCACAAAGCACAGGGAACTTTCTGAGAATGGTTTTGTCTAGTTTCTACGTGAAGATATTTCCTTTTCCAGCATAGGCCTCAAAGCGCTCAATCCATCCACTTGAAGAGTCTCCTAAAAGAGTGTTTCAAAACTGCTCTATGAAAAGAACCGTTCGACTCTGTGAGTTGTATGCACATATCGTGAAGAAGTTTCTGAGAATGCTTCAGTCTAGTTTTTAGGTGAAGGTAATTCTTTTCCCAGCATAGGCGTCAAAGCGCTCCAAATATCCACTTGCAGATTCTACAAAAAGAGTGTTTCAAAACTGTTCTGTCAAAAGGCAGGTTGAACTCTGTGAGTTGAATGCACAAAGCACAGGGAACTTTCTGAGAATGCTTTTGTCTAGTTTCTAGGTGAAGATATTTCCTTGTCCAGCATAGGCCTCAAAGCACTTCATCCATCCACTTGAAGATTCTCCTAAAAGAGTGTTTCAAAACTTCTCTATCGAAAGAAAGGTTCAACTCTGTGAGTTGAATGCAGACATTACAAAGAAGTTTCTGAGAATGCTTCTGTCCAGTCTTTATGTGAAGGTATTTCCTTTTCCAGCCTAGGCCTCAAAGCGCTCCATATATCCACTTGCAGATTCTACAAAAAGAGTGTTTCCAAACTGCTCTCTCAAAAGGAAGGTTCAACTCCGTGAGTTGAATACGTGCATCGCGAAGAAGTTTCTGAGAATGCTTCTGTCTAGTTTTTAGGTGAAGACATTTCATTTCCCAGCATAGGCCTCAAGACGCTCCAAATATCCACTTGCAGATTCAACAAAAAGAGTGTTTCAAAACTGCGCTTTGAAAAGGAATGTTCAAGTCTGTGAGTTGAATGCACTCAGCAGAAAGAAGTTTCTGAGAGCGCTTCTATCTAGTTTTCATCTGCATGTAGTTCCTTTTCCACTAGATGCCGCAATCGCACCAAATATCCACTTGCAGTTTCCACAAAAAGAGTACTGCAGAACTGCTCCATGAAAAGGAATGTTCAACTCTGTGAGTTCAATCCCACATGACATAGCAGTTTCTGAAATGCTTCTGTCTAGTTTGTATATGAAGATATTTCCTTTTCCAGCATAAGCCTCAAAGAGCTCCAAATATCCACTTACTGAGACTACAAAAACTGTGTTTCAAAACTGGTCTCTCAAAAGGAAGGTTCAACTCTGTGAGTTGAATGCACTTATCACAAAGCAGTTTCTGAGAATGCTTCCGTCCAGCTTTTATGCAATGATATTTCCTTTTGCAGCATAGGCCTCAAAGCGCTCCAAATATCCACTTGCAGATTCTTCAAAAGGAGTGTTTCAAAACTGCTCTATCGAAAGGCAGGTTGACCTCTGTGTGTTGAATGCACAAAGCACAGGGAACTTTCTGAGAATGGTTTTGTCTAGTTTCTACGTGAAGATATTTCCTTTTCCAGCATAGGCCTCAAAGCGCTTAATCCATCCACTTGAAGAGTCTCCTAAAAGAGTGTTTCAAAACTGCTCTATGAAAAGAACCGTTCGACTCTGTGAGTTGTATGCACATATCGTGAAGAAGTTTCTGAGAATGCTTCAGTCTAGTTTTTAGGTGAAGGTAATTCTTTTCCTAGCATAGGCGTCAAAGCGCTCCAAATATCCACTTGCAGATTCTACAAAAAGAGTGTTTCAAAACTGCTCTGTCAAAAGGCAGGTTGAACTCTGTGAGTTGAATGCACAAAGCACAGGGAACTTTCTGAGAATGCTTTTGTCTAGTTTCTAGGTGAAGATATTTCCTTGTCCAGCATAGGCCTCAAAGCACTTCATCCATCCACTTGAAGATTCTCCTAAAAGAGTGTTTCAAAACTTCTCTATCGAAAGAAAGGTTCAACTCTGTGAGTTGAATGCAGACATTACAAAGAAGTTTCTGAGAATGCTTCTGTCCAGTCTTTATGTGAAGGTATTTCCTTTTCCAGCATAGGCCTCAAAGCGCTCCATATATCCACTTGCAGATTCTACAAAAAGAGTGTTTCCAAACTGCTCTCTCAAAAGGAAGGTTCAACTCTGTGAGTTGAATGCGTGCATCGCGAAGAAGTTTCTGAGAATGCTTCTGTCTAGTTTTTAGGTGAAGACATTTCATTTCCCAGCTTAGGCCTCAAGACGCTCCAAATATCCACTTGCAGATTCAACAAAAAGAGTGTTTCAAAACTGCGCTTTGAAAAGGAAGGTTCAAGTCTGTGAGTTGAATGCACTCAGCAGAAAGAAGTTTCTGAGAGCGCTTCTATCTAGTTTTCATCTGCATGTAGTTCCTTTTCCACTAGATGCCGCAATCGCACCAAATATCCACTTGCAGTTTCCACAAAAAGAGTACTGCAGAACTGCTCCATGAAAAGGAATGTTCAACTCTGTGAGTTCAATCCCACATGACACAGCAGTTTCTGAAATGCTTCTGTCTAGTTTGTATATGAAGATATTTCCTTTTCCAGCATAAGCCTCAAAGAGCTCCAAATATCCACTTACTGAGACTACAAAAACTGTGTTTCAAAACTGGTCTCTCAAAAGGAAGGTTCAACTCTGTGAGTTGAATGCACTTATCACAAAGCAGTTTCTGAGAATGCTTCCGTCCAGCTTTTATGCAATGATATTTCCTTTTGCAGCATAGGCCTCAAAGCGCTCCAAATATCCACTTGCAGATTCTTAAAAAAGAGTGTTTCCAAACTGCTCTATCAAAAGGAAGTTTCAACTTTGTGTGTTGAATGCACAAAGCACAGGGACCTTTCTGAGAATGGTTTTGTCTAGTTTAGTTTCTACGTGAAGGTATTTCCTTTTCCAGCATAGGCCTCAAAGCACTCCATCCATCCACTTGAAGATTCTACTAAAAGTGTGTTTCAAAACTGCTCTATGAAAAGAACTGTTCGACTCTGTGAGTTGAATGCACATATCGTGAAGAAGTTTCTGAGAATGCTTCAGTCTAGTTTTTTGGTGAAGGTAATTCATTTCCCAGCATAGGCGTCAAAGCGCCCCAAATATCCACTTGCAGATTCTACAAAAGAGTGTTTCAAAACTGCTCTATCAAAAGGCAGGTTGAACTCTGTGAGTTGAATGCACAAAGCACAGGGAACTTTCTGAGAATGCTTTTGTCTAGTTTCTAGGTGAAGATATTTCCTTGTCCAGCATAGGCCTCAAAGCACTCCATCCATCCACTTGAAGATTCTCCTAAAAGAGTGTTTCAAAACTTCTCCATCGAAAGAAAGGTTCAACTCTGTGAGTTGAATGCAGACGTTACAAAGAAGTTTCTGAGAATGCTTCTGTCCAGTCTTTATGTGAAGGTATTTCCTTTTCCAGCATAGGCCTCAAAGCGCTCCATATATCCACTTGCAGACTCTACAAAAAGAGTGTTTCCAAACTGCTCTCTCAAAAGGAAGGTTCAACTCTGTGTGTTGGGTGCGTGCATCGCGAAGAAGTTTCTGAGAATTCTTCTGTCTACTTCTTAGGTGAAGACATTTCATTTCCCAGCATAGGCCTGAAGACTCTCCAAATATCCACTTGCAGATTCAACAAGAAGCGTGTTTCAAAACTGCGCTTTGAAAAGGAAGGTTCAAGTCTGTGAGTTGAATGCACTCAGCAGAAAGAAGTTTCTGAGAGCGCTTCTATCTAGTTTTCATCTGCATGTAGTTCCTTTTCCACTAGATGCCGCAATCGCACCAAATATCCACTTGCAGTTTCCACAAAAAGAGTGTTGCAGAACTGCTCCATGAAAAGGAATGTTCAACTCTGTGAGTTCAATCCCCACATGACATAGCAGTTTCTCAAATGCTTCTGTCTAGTTTGTATATGAAGATTATTCCTTTTCCAGCATAAGCCTCAAAGAGCTCCAAATATCCACTTGCTGAGTCTACAAAAACTGTGTTTCAAAACTGGTCTCTCAAAAGGAAGGTTCAACTCTGTGAGTTGAATGCACTTATCACAAAGCAGTTTCTGAGAATGCTTCCGTCCAGCTTTTATGCAATGATATTTCCTTTTGCAGCATAGGCCTCAAAGCGCTCCAAATATCCACTTGCAGATTCTTCAAAAAGAGTGTTTCAAAACTGCTCTATCGAAAGGCAGGTTGACCTCTGTGTGTTGAATGCACAAAGCACAGGGAACTTTCTGAGAATCGTTTTGTCTAGTTTCTACGTGAAGATATTTCCTTTTCCAGCATAGGCCTCAAAGCGCTCAATCCATCCACTTGAAGAGTCTCCTAAAAGAGTGTTTCAAAACTGCTCTATGAAAAGAACCGTTCGACTCTGTGAGTTGTATGCACATATCGTGAAGAAGTTTCTGAGAATGCTTCAGTCTAGTTTTTAGGTGAAGGTAATTCTTTTCCCAGCATAGGCGCCAAAGCGCTCCAAATATCCACTTGCAGATTCTACAAAAAGAGTGTTTCAAAACTGCTCTGTCAAAAGGCAGGTTGAACTCTGTGAGTTGAATGCACAAAGCCCAGGGAACTTTCTGAGAATGCTTTTGTCTAGTTTCTAGGTGAAGATATTTCCTTGTCCAGCATAGACCTCAAAGCACTTCATCCATCCACTTGAAGATTCTCCTAAAAGAGTGTTTCAAAACTTCTCTATCGAAAGAAAGGTTCAACTCTGTGAGTTGAATGCAGACGTTACAAAGAAGTTTCTGAGAATGCTTCTGTCCAGTCTTTATGTGAAGGTATTTCCTTTTCCAGCATAGGCCTCAAAGCGCTCCATATATCCACTTGCAGACTCTACAAAAGAGTGTTTCCAAACTGCTCTCTGAAAAGGAAGGTTCAACTCTGTGAGTTGGATGCGTGCATCGCGAAGAAGTTTCTGAGAATTCTTCTGTCTACTTCTTAGGTGAAGACATTTCATTTCCCAGCATAGGCCTCAAGACGCTCCAAATATCCACTTGCAGATTCAACAAGAAGCGTGTTTCAAAACTGCGCTTTGAAAAGGAAGGTTCAAGTCTGTGAGTTGAATGCACTCAGCAGAAAGAAGTTTCTGAGAGCGCTTCTATCTAGTTTTCATCTGCATGTAGTTCCTTTTCCACTAGATGCCGCAATCGCACCAAATATCCACTTGCAGTTTCCACAAAAAGAGTGTTGCAGAACTGCTCCATGAAAAGGAATGTTCAACTCTGTGAGTTCAATCCCCACATGACATAGCAGTTTCTGAAATGCTTCTGTCTAGTTTGTATATGAAGATTTTTCCTTTTCCAGCATAAGCCTCAAAGAGCTCCAAATATCCACTTGCTGAGTCTACAAAAACTGTGTTTCAAAACTGGTCTCTCAAAAGGAAGGTTCAACTCTGTGAGTTGAATGCACTTATCACAAAGCAGTTTCTGAGAATGCTTCCGTCCAGCTTTTATGCAATGATATTTCCTTTTGCAGCATAGGCCTCAAAGCGCTCCAAATATCGACTTGCAGATTCTACAAAAAGAGTGTTTCAGAACTGCTCTATCAAAAGAAGTGTTCAACTCTCTGAGTTGGATTCATACTACACAAAGCAGTTTCACAGAACGCTTCTGTTTCGTTTTGATGTGAAGATATTCCCGTTTCCAACGAAGGCCTGAAAGGGCTCCAGCTAGCCACTTGCAGATTCTGCAAAAACAGAGTTTCAAAACTGCTCTCTCAAAAGCAAGGCTTATCTCTCTGAGTTGAATGCACACATCCTAAAGAGGTTTCTGAGAATGCTTCTGTCTGGTTTCTACGTGAAGATATTTCCTTTTCCAGCATAGGCCTCAAAGCACTCCATCCATCAACTTGAAGATTCTACTAAAAGTGTGTTTCAAAACTGCTCTATGAAAAGAACTGTTCGACTCTGTGAGTTGAATGCACATATCGTGAAGAAGTTTCTGAGAATGCTTCAGTCTAGTTTTTTGGTGAAGGTAATTCATTTCCCAGCATAGGCGTCAAAGCGCCCGAAATATCCACTTGCAGATTCTACAAAAAGAGTGTTTCAAAACTGCTCTATCAAAAGGCAGGTTGAACTCTGTGAGTTGAATGCACAAAGCACAGGGAACTTTCTGAGAATGCTTTTGTCTAGTTTCTAGGTGAAGATATTTCCTAGTCCAGCATAGGCCTCAAAGCACTCCATCCATCCACTTGAAGATTCTCCTAAAAGAGTGTTTCAAAACTTCTCTATCGAAAGAAAGGTTCAACTCTGTGAGTTGAATGCAGACGTTACAAAGAAGTTTCTGAGAATGCTTCTGTCCAGTCTTTATGTGAAGGTATTTCCTTTTCCAGCATAGGCCTCAAAGCGCTCCTTATATCCACTTGCAGACTCTACAAAAAGAGTGTTTCCAAACTGCTCTCTCAAAAGGAAGGTTCAACTCTGTGAGTTGGATGCGTGCATCGCGAAGAAGTTTCTGAGAATTCTTCTGTCTACTTCTTAGGTGAAGACATTTCATTTCCCAGCATAGGCCTCAAGACCCTCCAAATATCCACTTGCAGATTCAACAAGAAGCGTGTTTCAAAACTGCGCTTTGAAAAGGAAGGTTCAAGTCTGTGAGTTGAATGCACTCAGCAGAAAGAAGTTTCTGAGAGCGCTTCTATCTAGTTTTCATCCGCATGTAGTTCCTTTTCCACTAGATGCCGCAATCGCACCAAATATCCACTTGCAGTTTCCACAAAAAGAGTACTGCAGAACTGCTCCATGAAAAGGAATGTTCAACTCTGTGAGTTCAATCCCACATGACATAGCAGTTTCTGAAATGCTTCTGTCTAGTTTGTATATGAAGATATTTCCTTTTCCAGCATAAGCCTCAAAGAGCTCCAAATATCCACTTACTGAGACTACAAAAACTGTGTTTCAAAACTGGTCTCTCAAAAGGAAGGTTCAACTTTTTGAGTTGAATGCACTTATCACAAAGCAGTTTCTGAGAATGCTTCCGTCCAGCTTTTATGCAATGATATTTCCTTTTGCAGCATAGGCCTCAAAGCGCTCCAAATATCCACTTGAAGATTCTTCAAAAAGAGTGTTTCAAAACTGCTCTATCGAAAGGCAGGTTGACCTCTGTGTGTTGAATGCACAAAGCACAGGGAACTTTCTGAGAATGGTTTTGTCTAGTTTCTACGTGAAGATATTTCCTTTTCCAGCATAGGCCTCAAAGCACTCCATCCATCCACTTGAAGATTCTACTAAAAGTGAGTTTCAAAACTGCCCTATGAAAAGAACTGTTCGACTCTGTGAGTTGAATGCACATATCGTGAAGAAGTTTCTGAGAATGCTTCAGTCTAGTTTTTAGGTGAAGGTAATTCATTTCCCAGCATAGGCGACAAAGCGCTCCAAATATCCACTTGCAGATTCTACAAAAAGAGTGTTTCAAAACTGCTCTATCAAAAGGCAGGTTGAACTCTGTGAGTTGAATGCACAAAGCACAGGGAACTTTCTGAGAATGCTTTTGTCTAGTTTGTAGGTGAAGATATTTCCTTGTCCAGCATAGGCCTCAAAGCACTCCAGCCATCCACTTGAAGATTCTCCTAAAAGAGTGTTTCAAAACTTCTCTATCGAAAGAAAGGTTCAACTCTGTGAGTTGAATGCAGACATTACAAAGAAGTTTCTGAGAATGCTTCTGTCCAGTCTTTATGTGAAGGTATATCCTTTTCCAGCATAGGCCTCAAAGCGCTCCATATATCCACTTGCAGACTCTAAAAAAAGAGTGTTTCCAAACTGCTCTCTCAAAAGGAAGGTTCAACTCTGTGAGTTGAATGCGTGCATCGCGAAGAAGTTTCTGAGAATGCTTTTGTCTATTTTTTAGGTGAAGACATTTCATTTCCCAGCATAGGCCTCAAGACGCTCCAAATATCGACTTGCAGATTCAACAAAAAGAGTGTTTCAAAACTGCGCTTTGAAAAGGAAGGTTCAAGTCTGTGAGTTGAATGCACTCAGCAGAAAGAAGTTTCTGAGAGCGCTTCTATCTAGTTTTCATCTGCATGTAGTTCCTTTTCCACTAGATGCCGCAATCGCACCAAATATCCACTTGCAGTTTCCACAAAAAGAGTGTTGCAGAACTGCTCCATGAAAAGGAATGTTCAACTCTGTGAGTTCAATCCCCACATGACATAGCAGATTCTGAAATGCTTCTGTCTAGTTTGTATATGAAGATTTTTCCTTTTCCAGCATAAGCCTCAAAGAGCTCCAAATATCCACTTGCTGAGTCTACAAAAACTGTGTTTCAAAACTGGTCTCTCCAAAGGAAGGTTCAACTCTGTGCGTTCAATGCACTTATCACAAAGCAGTTTCTGAGAATGCTTCCGTCCAGCTTTTATGCAATGATATTTCCTTTTGCACCATAGGCCTCAAAGCGCTCCAAATATTGACTTGCAGATTCTACAAAAAGAGTGTTTCCAAACTGCTCTCTCAAAAGGAAGGTTCAACTCTGTGTGTTGAATGCACAAAGCACAGGGATCTTTCTGAGAATAGTTTTTTCTAGTTTCTACGTGAAGATATTTCCTTTTCCAGCATAGGCCTCAAAGCACTCCATCCATCCACTCGAAGATTCTACTAAAAGTGTGTTTCAAAACTGCTCTATGAAAAGAACTGTTCGACTCTGTGAGTTGAATGCGCATATCGTGAAGAAGTTTCTGAGAATGCTTCAGTCTAGTTTTTTGGTGAAGGTAATTCATTTCCCAGCATAGGCGTCAAAGCGCCCCAAATATCCACTTGCAGATTCTACAAAAAGAGTGTTTCAAAACTGCTCTATCAAAAGGCAGGTTGAACTCTGTGAGTTGAATGCACAAAGCACAGGGAACTTTCTGAGAATGCTTTTGTCTAGTTTCTAGGTGAAGATATTTCCTTGTCCAGCATAGGCCTCAAAGCACTCCATCCATCCACTTGAAGATTCTCCTAAAAGAGTGTTTCAAAACTTCTCTATCGAAAGAAAGGTTCAACTCTGTGAGTTGAATGCAGACGTTACAAAGAAGTTTCTGAGAATGCTTCTGTCCAGTCTTTATGTGAAGATATTTCCTTTTCCAGCATAGGCCTCAAAGCGCTCCATATATCCACTTGCAGATTCTACAAAAAGAGTGTTTCCAAACTGCTCTCTCAAAAGGAAGGTTCAACTCTGTGAGTTGAATGCGTGCATCGCGAAGAAGTTTCTGAGAATGCTTCTGTCTACTTCTTAGGTGAAGACATATCATTTCCCAGCATAGGCCTCAAGACGCTCCAAATATCCACTTGCAGATTCAACAAAAAGCGTGTTTCAAAACTGCGCTTTGAAAAGGAAGGTTCAAGTCTGTGAGTTGAATGCACTCAGCAGAAAGAAGTTTCTGAGAGCGCTTCTATCTAGTTTTCATCTGCATGTAGTTCCTTTTCCACTAGATGCCGCAATCGCACCAAATATCCACTTGCAGTTTCCACAAAAAGAGTACTGCAGAACTGCTCCATGAAAAGGAATGTTCAACTCTATGAGTTCAATCCCACATGACATAGCAGTTTCTGAAATGCTTCTGTGTAGTTTGTATATGAAGATATTTCCTTTTCCAGCATAAGCCTCAAAGAGCTCCAAATATCCACTTACTGAGACTACAAAAACTGTGTTTCAAAACTGGTCTCTCAAAAGGAAGGTTCAATTCTGTGAGTTGAATGCACTTATCACAAAGCAGTTTCTGAGAATGCTTCCGTCCAGCTTTTATGCAATGATATTTCCTTTTGCAGCATAGGCCTCAAAGCGCTCCAAATATCCACTTGCAGATTCTTCAAAAAGAGTGTTTCCAAACTGCTCTATCAAAAGGAAGGTTCAACTCTGTGTGTTGAATGCACAAAGCACAGGGATCTTTCTGAGAATGGTTTTGTCTAGTTTAGTTTCTACGTGAAGATATTTCCTTTTCCAGCATATTCCTCAAAGCACTCCATCCATCCACTTGAAGATTCTACTAAAAGTGTGTTTCAAAACTGCTCTATGAAAAGAACTGTTCGACTCTGGGAGTTGAAGGCACATATCGTGAAGAAGTTTCTGAGAATGCTTCAGTCTAGTTTTTTGGTGAAGGTAATTCATTTCCCAGCATAGGCGTCAAAGCGCCCCAAATATCCACTTGCAGATTCTACAAAAAGAGTGTTTCAAAACTGCTCTATCAAAAGGCAGGTTGAACTCTGTGAGTTGAATGCACAAAGCACAGGGAACTTTCTGAGAATGCTTTTGTCTAGTTTCTAGGTGAAGATATTTCCTTGTCCAGCATAGGCCTCAAAGAGCTCCAAATATCCACTTACTGAGACTACAAAAACTGTGTTTCAAAACTGGTCTCTCAAAAGGAAGGTTCAACTCTGTGAGTTGAATGCAGACGTTACAAAGAAGTTTCTGAGAATGCTTCTGTCCAGTCTTTATGTGAAGGTATTTCCTTTTCCATCATAGGCCTCAAAGCGCTCCATATATCCACTTGCAGACTCTACAAAAAGAGTGTTTCCAAACTGCTCTCCCAAAAGGAAGGTTCAACTCTGTGAGTTGGATGCGTGCATCGCGAAGAAGTTTCTGAGAATTCTTCTGTCTACTTCTTAGGTGAAGATATTTCATTTCCCAGCATAGGCCTCAAGGCGCTCCAAATATCCACTTGCAGATACAACAAAAAGAGTGTTTCAAAACTGCGCTTTGAAAAGGAAGGTTCAAGTCTGTCAGTTGAATGCACTCAGCAGAAAGAAGTTTCTGAGAGCGCTTCTATCTAGTTTTCATCTGCATGTAGTTGCTTTTCCACTAGATGCCGCAATCGCACCAAATATCCACTTGCAGTTTCCACAAAAAGAATGTTGCAGAACTGCTCCATGAAAAGGAATGTTCAACTCTGTGAGTTCAATCCCCACATGACATAGCAGTTTCTGAAATGCTTCTGTCTAGTTTGTATATGAAGATTTTTCCTTTTCCAGCATAAGCCTCAAAGAGCTCCAAATATCCACTTGCTGAGTCTACAAAAACTGTGTTTCAAAACTGGTCTCTCCAAAGGAAGGTTCAACTCTGTGAGTTGAATGCACTTATCACAAAGCAGTTTCTGAGAATGCTTCCGTCCAGCTTTTATGCAATGATATTTCCTTTTGCAGCATAGGCCTCAAAGCGCTCCAAATATCCACTTGCAGATTCTTCAAAAAGAGTGTTTCAAAACTGCTCTATCGAAAGGCAGGTTGACCTCTGTGTGTTGAATGCACAAAGCACAGGGAACATTCTGAGAATCGTTTTGTCTAATTTCTAAGTGAAGATATTTCCTTTTCCAGCATAGGCCTCAAAGCGCTCAATCCATCCACTTGAAGAGTCTCCTAAAAGAGTGTTTCAAAACTGCTCTATGAAAAGAACCGTTCGACTCTGTGAGTTGTATGCACATATCGTGAAGAAGTTTCTGAGAATGCTTCAGTCTAGTTTTTAGGTGAAGGTAATTCTTTTCCCAGCATAGGCGTCAAAGCGCTCCAAATATCCACTTGCAGATTCTACAAAAAGAGTGTTTCAAAACTGCTCTGTCAAAAGGCAGGTTGAACTCTGTGAGTTGAATGCACAAAGCACAGGGAACTTTCTGAGAATGCTTTTGTCTAGTTTCTAGGTGAAGATATTTCCTTGTCCAGCATAGGCCTCAAAGCACTTCATCCATCCACTTGAAGATTCTCCTAAAAGAGTGTTTCAAAACTTCTCTATCGAAAGAAAGGTTCAACTCTGTGAGTTGAATGCAGACATTACAAAGAAGTTTCTGAGAATGCTTCTGTCCAGTCTTTATGTGAAGGTATTTCCTTTTCCAGCATAGGCCTCAAAGCGCTCCATATATCCACTTGCAGACTCTACAAAAAGAGTGTTTCCAAACTGCTCTCTCAAAAGGAAGGTTCAACTCTGTGAGTTGAATGCGTGCATCGCGAAGAAGTTTCTGAGAATGCTTCTGTCTAGTTTTTAGGTGAAGACATTTCATTTCCCAGCATAGGCCTCAAGACGCTCCAAATATCCACTTGCAGATTCAACAAAAAGAGTGTTTCAAAACTGCGCTTTGAAAAGGAAGGTTCAAGTCTCTCAGTTGAATGCACTCAGCAGAAAGAAGTTTCTGAGAGCGCTTCTATCAAGTTTTCATCTGCATGTAGTTCCTTTTCCACTAGATGCCGAAATCGCACCAAATATCCACTTGCAGTTTCCACAAAAAGAATGTTGCAGAACTGCTCCATGAAAAGGAATGTTCAACTCTGTGAGTTCAATCCCCACATGACATAGCAGTTTCTGAAATGCTTCTGTCTAGTTTGTATATGAAGATTTTTCCTTTTCCAGCATAAGCCTCAAAGAGCTACAAATATCCACTTGCTGAGTCTACAAAACTGTGTTTCAAAACTGGTCTCTCCAAAGGAAGGTTCAACTCTGTGAGTTGAATGCACTTTTCACAAAGCAGTTTCTGAGAATGCTTCCGTCCAGCTTTTATGCAATGATATTTCCTTTTGCAGCATAGGCCTCAAAGCGCTCCAAATATCCACTTGCAGATTCTTCAAAAAGAGTGTTTCAAAACTGCTCTATCGAAAGGCAGGTTGACCTCTGTGTGTTGAATGCACAAAGCACAGGGAACTTTCTGAGAATCGTTTTGTCTAGTTTCTACGTGAAGATATTTCCTTTTCCAGCATAGGCCTCAAAGCGCTTAATCCATCAACTTGAAGAGTCTCCTAAAAGAGTGTTTCAAAACTGCTCTATGAAAAGAACCGTTCGACTCTGTGAGTTGTATGCACATATCGTGAAGAAGTTTCTGAGAATGCTTCAGTCTAGTTTTTAGGTGAAGGTAATTCTTTTCCCAGCATAGGCGCCAAAGCGCTCCAAATATCCACTTGCAGATTCTACAAAAAGAGTGTTTCAAAACTGCTCTGTCAAAAGGCAGGTTGAACTCTGTGAGTTGAATGCACAAAGCCCAGGGAACTTTCTGAGAATGCTTTTGTCTAGTTTCTAGGTGAAGATATTTCCTTGTCCAGCATAGGCCTCAAAGCACTTCATCCATCCACTTGAAGATTCTCCTAAAAGAGTGTTTCAAAACTTCTCTATCGAAAGAAAGGTTCAACTCTGTGAGTTGAATGCAGACGTTACAAAGAAGCTTCTGAGAATGCTTCTGTCCAGTCTTTATGTGAAGGTATTTCCTTTTCCAGCATAGGCCTCAAAGCGCTCCATATATCCACTTGCAGACTCTACAAAAGAGTGTTTCCAAACTGCTCTCTGAAAAGGAAGGTTCAACTCTGTGAGTTGGATGCGTGCATCGCGAAGAAGTTTCTGAGAATTCTTCTGTCTACTTCTTAGGTGAAGACATTTCATTTCCCAGCATAGGCCTCAAGACGCTCCAAATATCCACTTGCAGATTCAACAAGAAGCGTGTTTCAAAACTGAGCTTTGAAAAGGAAGGTTCAAGTCTGTGAGTTGAATGCACTCAGCAGAAAGAAGTTTCTGAGAGCGCTTCTATCTAGTTTTCATCTGCATGTAGTTCCTTTTCCACTAGATGCCGCAATCGCACCAAATATCCACTTGCAGTTTCCACAAAAAGAGTGTTGCAGAACTGCTCCATGAAAAGGAATGTTCAACTCTGTGAGTTCAATCCCCACATGACATAGCAGTTTCTGAAATGCTTCTGTCTAGTTTGTATATGAAGATTTTTCCTTTTCCAGCATAAGCCTCAAAGAGCTCCAAATATCCACTTGCTGAGTCTACAAAAACTGTGTTTCAAAACTGGTCTCTCAAAAGGAAGGTTCAACTCTGTGAGTTGAATGCACTTATCACAAAGCAGTTTCTGAGAATGCTTCCGTCCAGCTTTTATGCAATGATATTTCCTTTTGCAGCATAGGCCTCAAAGCGCTCCAAATATCCACTTGCAGATTCTTCAAAAAGAGTGTTTCCAAACTGCTCTCTCAAAAGGAAGGTTCAACTCTGTGTGTTGAATGCACAAAGCACAGGGATCTTTCTGAGAATGGTTTTGTCTAGTTTAGTTTCTACGTGAAGATATTTCCTTTTCCAGCATAGGCCTCAAAGCACTCCATCCATCCACTTGAAGATTCTACTAAAAGTGTGTTTCAAAACTGCTCTATGAAAAGAACTGTTCGACTCTGTGAGTTGAATGCACATATCGTGAAGAAGTTTCTGAGAATGCTTCAGTCTAGTTTTTTGGTGAAGGTAATTCATTTCCCAGCATAGGCGTCAAAGCGCCCCAAATATCCACTTGCAGATTCTACAAAAAGAGTGTTTCAAAACTGCTCTATCAAAAGGCAGGTTGAACTCTGTGAGTTGAATGTACAAAGCACAGGGAACTTTCTGAGAATGCTTTTGTCTAGTTTGTAGGTGAAGATATTTCCTTGTCCAGCATAGGCCTCAAAGCACTCCATCCATCCACTTAAAGATTCTCCTAAAAGAGTGTTTCAAAACTTCTCTATCGAAAGAAAGGTTCAACTCTGTGAGTTGAATGCAGACGTTACAAAGAAGTTTCTGAGAATGCTTCTGTCCCGTCTTTATGTGAAGGTATTTCCTTTTCCAGCATAGGCCTCAAAGCGCTCCATATATCCACTTGCAGACCCTACAAAAAGAGTGTTTCCAAACTGCTCTCTGAAAAGGAAGGTTCAACTCTGTGAGTTGGATGCGTGCATCGCGAAGAAGTTTCTGAGAATTCTTCTGTCTACTTCTTAGGTGAAGATATTTCATTTCCCAGCATAGGCCTGAAGACTCTCCAAATATCCACTTGCAGATACAACAAAAAGAGTGTTTCAAAACTGCGCTTTGAAAAGGAAGGTTCAAGTCTGTCAGTTGAATGCACTCAGCAGAAAGAAATTTCTGAGAGCGCTTCTATCAAGTTTTCATCTGCATGTAGTTCCTTTTCCACTAGATGCCGCAATCGCACCAAATATCCACTTGCAGTTTCCACAAAAAGAGTGGTGCAGAACTGCTCCATGAAAAGGAATGTTCAACTCTGTGAGTTCAATCCCCACATGACATAGCAGTTTCTGAAATGCTTCTGTCTAGTTTGTATATGAAGATTTTTCCTTTTCCAGCATAAGCCTCAAAGAGCTCCAAATATCCACTTGCTGAGTCTACAAAAACTGTGTTTCAAAACTGGTCTCTCCAAAGGAAGGTTCAACTCTGTGAGTTGAATGCACTTATCACAAAGCAGTTTCTGAGAATGCTTCCGTCCAGCTTTTATGCAATGATATTTCCTTTTGCAGCATAGGCCTCAAAGCGCTCCAAATATCCACTTGCAGATTCTTCAAAAAGAGTGTTTCAAAACTGCTCTATCGAAAGGCAGGTTGACCTCTGTGTGTTGAATGCACAAAGCACAGGGAACTTTCTGAGAATGGTTTTGTCTAGTTTCTACGTGAAGATATTTCCTTTTCCAGCATAGGCCTCAAAGCGCTCAATCCATCCACTTGAAGAGTCTCCTAAAAGAGTGTTTCAAAACTGCTCTATGAAAAGAACCGTTCGACTCTGTGAGTTGTATGCACATATCGTGAAGAAGTTTCTGAGAATGCTTCAGTCTAGTTTTTAGGTGAAGGTAATTCTTTTCCCAGCATAGGCGTCAAAGCGCTCCAAATATCCACTTGCAGATTCTACAAAAAGAGTGTTTCAAAACTGTTCTGTCAAAAGGCAGGTTGAACTCTGTGAGTTGAATGCACAAAGCACAGGGAACTTTCTGAGAATGCTTTTGTCTAGTTTCTAGGTGAAGATATTTCCTTGTCCAGCATAGGCCTCAAAGCACTTCATCCATCCACTTGAAGATTCTCCTAAAAGAGTGTTTCAAAACTTCTCTATCGAAAGAAAGGTTCAACTCTGTGAGTTGAATGCAGACATTACAAAGAAGTTTCTGAGAATGCTTCTGTCCAGTCTTTATGTGAAGGTATTTCCTTTTCCAGCCTAGGCCTCAAAGCGCTCCATATATCCACTTGCAGATTCTACAAAAAGAGTGTTTCCAAACTGCTCTCTCAAAAGGAAGGTTCAACTCCGTGAGTTGAATACGTGCATCGCGAAGAAGTTTCTGAGAATGCTTCTGTCTAGTTTTTAGGTGAAGACATTTCATTTCCCAGCATAGGCCTCAAGACGCTCCAAATATCCACTTGCAGATTCAACAAAAAGAGTGTTTCAAAACTGCGCTTTGAAAAGGAATGTTCAAGTCTGTGAGTTGAATGCACTCAGCAGAAAGAAGTTTCTGAGAGCGCTTCTATCTAGTTTTCATCTGCATGTAGTTCCTTTTCCACTAGATGCCGCAATCGCACCAAATATCCACTTGCAGTTTCCACAAAAAGAGTACTGCAGAACTGCTCCATGAAAAGGAATGTTCAACTCTGTGAGTTCAATCCCACATGACATAGCAGTTTCTGAAATGCTTCTGTCTAGTTTGTATATGAAGATATTTCCTTTTCCAGCATAAGCCTCAAAGAGCTCCAAATATCCACTTACTGAGACTACAAAAACTGTGTTTCAAAACTGGTCTCTCAAAAGGAAGGTTCAACTCTGTGAGTTGAATGCACTTATCACAAAGCAGTTTCTGAGAATGCTTCCGTCCAGCTTTTATGCAATGATATTTCCTTTTGCAGCATAGGCCTCAAAGCGCTCCAAATATCCACTTGCAGATTCTTCAAAAGGAGTGTTTCAAAACTGCTCTATCGAAAGGCAGGTTGACCTCTGTGTGTTGAATGCACAAAGCACAGGGAACTTTCTGAGAATGGTTTTGTCTAGTTTCTACGTGAAGATATTTCCTTTTCCAGCATAGGCCTCAAAGCGCTTAATCCATCCACTTGAAGAGTCTCCTAAAAGAGTGTTTCAAAACTGCTCTATGAAAAGAACCGTTCGACTCTGTGAGTTGTATGCACATATCGTGAAGAAGTTTCTGAGAATGCTTCAGTCTAGTTTTTAGGTGAAGGTAATTCTTTTCCCAGCATAGGCGTCAAAGCGCTCCAAATATCCACTTGCAGATTCTACAAAAAGAGTGTTTCAAAACTGCTCTGTCAAAAGGCAGGTTGAACTCTGTGAGTTGAATGCACAAAGCACAGGGAACTTTCTGAGAATGCTTTTGTCTAGTTTCTAGGTGAAGATATTTCCTTGTCCAGCATAGGCCTCAAAGCACTTCATCCATCCACTTGAAGATTCTCCTAAAAGAGTGTTTCAAAACTTCTCTATCGAAAGAAAGGTTCAACTCTGTGAGTTGAATGCAGACATTACAAAGAAGTTTCTGAGAATGCTTCTGTCCAGTCTTTATGTGAAGGTATTTCCTTTTCCAGCATAGGCCTCAAAGCGCTCCATATATCCACTTGCAGATTCTACAAAAAGAGTGTTTCCAAACTGCTCTCTCAAAAGGAAGGTTCAACTCTGTGAGTTGAATGCGTGCATCGCGAAGAAGTTTCTGAGAATGCTTCTGTCTAGTTTTTAGGTGAAGACATTTCATTTCCCAGCTTAGGCCTCAAGACGCTCCAAATATCCACTTGCAGATTCAACAAAAAGAGTGTTTCAAAACTGCGCTTTGAAAAGGAATGTTCAAGTCTGTGAGTTGAATGCACTCAGCAGAAAGAAGTTTCTGAGAGCGCTTCTATCTAGTTTTCATCTGCATGTAGTTCCTTTTCCACTAGATGCCGCAATCGCACCAAATATCCACTTGCAGTTTCCACAAAAAGAGTACTGCAGAACTGCTCCATGAAAAGGAATGTTCAACTCTGTGAGTTCAATCCCACATGACACAGCAGTTTCTGAAATGCTTCTGTCTAGTTTGTATATGAAGATATTTCCTTTTCCAGCATAAGCCTCAAAGAGCTCCAAATATCCACTTACTGAGACTACAAAAACTGTGTTTCAAAACTGGTCTCTCAAAAGGAAGGTTCAACTCTGTGAGTTGAATGCACTTATCACAAAGCAGTTTCTGAGAATGCTTCCGTCCAGCTTTTATGCAATGATATTTCCTTTTGCAGCATAGGCCTCAAAGCGCTCCAAATATCCACTTGCAGATTCTTCAAAAAGAGTGTTTCCAAACTGCTCTATCAAAAGGAAGTTTCAACTTTGTGTGTTGAATGCACAAAGCACAGGGACCTTTCTGAGAATGGTTTTGTCTAGTTTAGTTTCTACGTGAAGGTATTTCCTTTTCCAGCATAGGCCTCAAAGCACTCCATCCATCCACTTGAAGATTCTACTAAAAGTGTGTTTCAAAACTGCTCTATGAAAAGAACTGTTCGACTCTGTGAGTTGAATGCACATATCGTGAAGAAGTTTCTGAGAATGCTTCAGTCTAGTTTTTTGGTGAAGGTAATTCATTTCCCAGCATAGGCGTCAAAGCGCCCCAAATATCCACTTGCAGATTCTACAAAAGAGTGTTTCAAAACTGCTCTATCAAAAGGCAGGTTGAACTCTGTGAGTTGAATGCACAAAGCACAGGGAACTTTCTGAGAATGCTTTTGTCTAGTTTCTAGGTGAAGATATTTCCTTGTCCAGCATAGGCCTCAAAGCACTCCATCCATCCACTTGAAGATTCTCCTAAAAGAGTGTTTCAAAACTTCTCCATCGAAAGAAAGGTTCAACTCTGTGAGTTGAATGCAGACGTTACAAAGAAGTTTCTGAGAATGCTTCTGTCCAGTCTTTATGTGAAGGTATTTCCTTTTCCAGCATAGGCCTCAAAGCGCTCCATATATCCACTTGCAGACTCTACAAAAAGAGTGTTTCCAAACTGCTCTCTCAAAAGGAAGGTTCAACTCTGTGTGTTGGGTGCGTGCATCGCGAAGAAGTTTCTGAGAATTCTTCTGTCTACTTCTTAGGTGAAGACATTTCATTTCCCAGCATAGGCCTGAAGACTCTCCAAATATCCACTTGCAGATTCAACAAGAAGCGTGTTTCAAAACTGCGCTTTGAAAAGGAAGGTTCAAGTCTGTGAGTTGAATGCACTCAGCAGAAAGAAGTTTCTGAGAGCGCTTCTATCTAGTTTTCATCTGCATGTAGTTCCTTTTCCACTAGATGCCGCAATCGCACCAAATATCCACTTGCAGTTTCCACAAAAAGAGTGTTGCAGAACTGCTCCATGAAAAGGAATGTTCAACTCTGTGAGTTCAATCCCCACATGACATAGCAGTTTCTCAAATGCTTCTGTCTAGTTTGTATATGAAGATTATTCCTTTTCCAGCATAAGCCTCAAAGAGCTCCAAATATCCACTTGCTGAGTCTACAAAAACTGTGTTTCAAAACTGGTCTCTCAAAAGGAAGGTTCAACTCTGTGAGTTGAATGCACTTATCACAAAGCAGTTTCTGAGAATGCTTCCGTCCAGCTTTTATGCAATGATATTTCCTTTTGCAGCATAGGCCTCAAAGCGCTCCAAATATCCACTTGCAGATTCTTCAAAAAGAGTGTTTCAAAACTGCTCTATCGAAAGGCAGGTTGACCTCTGTGTGTTGAATGCACAAAGCACAGGGAACTTTCTGAGAATCGTTTTGTCTAGTTTCTACGTGAAGATATTTCCTTTTCCAGCATAGGCCTCAAAGCGCTCAATCCATCCACTTGAAGAGTCTCCTAAAAGAGTGTTTCAAAACTGCTCTATGAAAAGAACCGTTCGACTCTGTGAGTTGTATGCACATATCGTGAAGAAGTTTCTGAGAATGCTTCAGTCTAGTTTTTAGGTGAAGGTAATTCTTTTCCCAGCATAGGCGCCAAAGCGCTCCAAATATCCACTTGCAGATTCTACAAAAAGAGTGTTTCAAAACTGCTCTGTCAAAAGGCAGGTTGAACTCTGTGAGTTGAATGCACAAAGCCCAGGGAACTTTCTGAGAATGCTTTTGTCTAGTTTCTAGGTGAAGATATTTCCTTGTCCAGCATAGACCTCAAAGCACTTCATCCATCCACTTGAAGATTCTCCTAAAAGAGTGTTTCAAAACTTCTCTATCGAAAGAAAGGTTCAACTCTGTGAGTTGAATGCAGACGTTACAAAGGAGTTTCTGAGAATGCTTCTGTCCAGTCTTTATGTGAAGGTATTTCCTTTTCCAGCATAGGCCTCAAAGCGCTCCATATATCCACTTGCAGACTCTACAAAAGAGTGTTTCCAAACTGCTCTCTGAAAAGGAAGGTTCAACTCTGTGAGTTGGATGCGTGCATCGCGAAGAAGTTTCTGAGAATTCTTCTGTCTACTTCTTAGGTGAAGACATTTCATTTCCCAGCATAGGCCTCAAGACGCTCCAAATATCCACTTGCAGATTCAACAAGAAGCGTGTTTCAAAACTGCGCTTTGAAAAGGAAGGTTCAAGTCTGTGAGTTGAATGCACTCAGCAGAAAGAAGTTTCTGAGAGCGCTTCTATCTAGTTTTCATCTGCATGTAGTTCCTTTTCCACTAGATGCCGCAATCGCACCAAATATCCACTTGCAGTTTCCACAAAAAGAGTGTTGCAGAACTGCTCCATGAAAAGGAATGTTCAACTCTGTGAGTTCAATCCCCACATGACATAGCAGTTTCTGAAATGCTTCTGTCTAGTTTGTATATGAAGATTTTTCCTTTTCCAGCATAAGCCTCAAAGAGCTCCAAATATCCACTTGCTGAGTCTACAAAAACTGTGTTTCAAAACTGGTCTCTCAAAAGGAAGGTTCAACTCTGTGAGTTGAATGCACTTATCACAAAGCAGTTTCTGAGAATGCTTCCGTCCAGCTTTTATGCAATGATATTTCCTTTTGCAGCATAGGCCTCAAAGCGCTCCAAATATCGACTTGCAGATTCTACAAAAAGAGTGTTTCAGAACTGCTCTATCAAAAGAAGTGTTCAACTCTCTGAGTTGGATTCATACTACACAAAGCAGTTTCACAGAACGCTTCTGTTTCGTTTTGATGTGAAGATATTCCCGTTTCCAACGAAGGCCTGAAAGGGCTCCAGCTAGCCACTTGCAGATTCTGCAAAAACAGAGTTTCAAAACTGCTCTCTCAAAAGCAAGGCTTATCTCTCTGAGTTGAATGCACACATCATAAAGAGGTTTCTGAGAATGCTTCTGTCTGGTTTCTATGTGAAGATATTTCCTTTTCCACCATAGGCCTCAAAGCGCTCCAGATGAACACTTGCAGATTCTACAAAAAGAGTGTTTCAAAACTGCTCTAGCAAAGGAAAGGTTCAACTGTGTGAGTTGAACACACATATCACAAAGCAGACTGTGAGAATGCTTCTGTCCAGTTTTTATGGGAAGATATTCCCGTTTCTAACGAAGGCCTGAAAGAGCTCCAAATATCCACTTGCACATGCTGCAAAAAGACTCTTTCCAAACTGCTCCATGAAAAGGAAGGTTCAACTCTGTGAGCTGAATGCACACATCATAAAGAAGTTTCAAAGAATGCTTCTGTCTAGGTTTTATGTGAAGATATTTCCTATTCCACCGTAGGCCTCAAAGCGCACGGAATGAACACTTGCAGATTCTACAAAAAGAGTGTTTCCAACTGCTCTATCCAAAGAAAGGTTCACCTGTGTGAGTTGAATGCATACAACACAAAGCAGTTTCAGAGAACACTTCTGTCTCGTTTTGATGTGAAGATAGTCCCGTTTCCAAAGAACGCTTCAAAGAGCTCCAAATATCCTCTTGCAGTTTGTGCAAATACACTGTTACAAAGCTGCTCTATCCAAAGGAAAGTTCCACTCTGTTAGTCGAATGCACACATCAGAAAGCTGTTTCTTAGAATGCTTCTGTTTAGTTTTTATGTGAAGTTGTTTCCTTTTCCACCGTACGCCTCAAAGCGCTCCAAATGAACACTTGCAAATTCTGCAAAGAGAGTGTTTCTAAGGTGCTCTATCAAAAGCAGGGTGCAAGTCGGTGTGTTGAGCCCACACAACACAAAGCAGTTTCTGAGAATGCTTCTGTCTAGTTTTTATGTGAAGATATTCACGTTTCCAACGAAGGCCTGAAAGAGCTCCAAATATCCACTTGCAGAAACTTTAAAAAGAGTGCTTCAAAAGGGCCCTTTCAAAAGAAAGGTTGAACACTGTGAGTTGAAAGCAGACATCATAAAGAACTTTCAGAGAATGCTTGTGTCTGGATATTATGTGAAGGTATTTAGTCTTCCACCGTAGGCCTCAAAGCGCTCCTAATGAACAATTGCAGATTCTACAAAAAGAGTGTTTCAAAACTGCTCTTTCAAAAGAAGTGTTCAACTCTGTGAGTTGGATTCATACTACACAAAGCGGTTTCACAGAACGCTTCTGTTTCGTTTTGATATGAAGACATTTCCGTTTCCAACGAAGGCCTTAATGGCGCCAACTATGCACTTGTCGATTCTTCAAAAACAGAGTTTCAAAATTGCTCTAATAGAGCAGTTTTGATAAAAGGCAGGCTTATCTCTCTGAGTTGAATGCACACATCATAAAGAGGTTTCTGAGAATGCTTCTGTCTGGTTTCTATGTGATGATATTTCCTTTTCCACCGTAGGCCTCAATGCGCTCCAAATGAACACTTGCAGATTCTACAAAAAGAGTGTTTCAAAACTGCTCTAGCAAAGGAAAGGTTCAACTGTGTGAGTTGAACACACACATCACAAAGCAGTTTGTGAGAATGCTTCTGTCCAGTTTTTATGGGAAGATATTCCCGTTTCTAACGAAGGCCTGAAAGCGCTCCAAATATCCACTTGCAGATGCTGCAAAAAGACTTTAAAAACTACACCATGAAAAGGAAGGTTCAACTCTGTGAGCTGAATGCACACATCATAAAGAAGTTTCAAAGAATGCTTCTGTCTAGGTTTTATGTGAAGATATTTCCTATTCCACCATAGGCCTCAAAGCGCACCGAATGAACACTTGCAGATTCTACAAAAAGAGTGTTTCAAAACTGCTCTAGCAAAGGAAAGGTTCAACTCGGTGAGTTGAACACACATATCACAAAGCAGTTTGTGAGAATGCTTCTGTCCAGTTTTTATGGGAAGATATTCCCGTTTCTATCGAAGGCCTTAAAGAGCTCCAAATATCAACTTGCACATGCTGCAAAAAGACTCTTTCCAAACTGCTCCATGAAAAGGAAGGTTCAACTCTGTGAGCTGAATGCACACATCATAAAGAAGTTTCAAAGAATGCTTCTGTCTAGGTTTTATGTGAAGATATTTCCTATTCCACCGTAGGCCTCAAAGCGCACGGAATGAACACTTGCAGATTCTACAAAAAGAGTGTTTCCAACTGCTCTATCCAAAGAAAGGTTCACCTGTGTGAGTTGAATGCATACAACACGAAGCAGTTTCAGAGAACACTTCTGTCTCGTTTTGATGTGAAGATAGTCCCCTTTCCAAAGAACGCTTCAAAGTGCTCCAAATATCCTCTTGCAGTTTGTGCAAATACACTGTTACAAAGCTGCTCTATCCAAAGGAAAGTTCCACTCTGTTAGTCGAATGCACACATCAGAATGCTGTTTCTTAGAATGCTTCTGTTTAGTTTTTATGTGAAGTTGTTTCCTTTTCCACCGTACGCCTCAAAGCGCTCCAAATGAACACTTGCAAATTCTGCAAAGAGAGTGTTTCTAAGGTGCTCTATCAAAAGCAGGGTGCAACTCGGTGTGTTGAGCCCACACAACACAAAGCAGTTTCTGAGAATGCTTCTGTCTAGTTTTTATGTGAAGATATTCACGTTTCCAACGAAGGCCGGACAGAGCTCCAAATATCCACTTGCAGAAACATTAAAAAGAGTGTATCAAAACGGCTCGTTGAAAAGAAATGTTGAACACTGTTAGTTGAAAGCACACATCATAAAGAACTTTCAGAGAATGCTTGTGTCTGGATATAATGTGAAGGTATTTAGTCTTCCACCGTAGGCCTCAAAGCGCTCCTAAAGAACAATTGCAGATTCTACAAAAAGAGTGTTTCAAAATTGCTCTTTCAAAAGAAGTGTTCAACTCTCTGAGTTGGATTCATACTACACAAAGCAGTTTCACAGAACGCTTCTGTTTCGTTTTGATGTGAAGATATTCCCGTTTCCAACGAAGGCCTGAAAGGGCTCCAACTAGCCACTTGCAGATTCTGCAAAAAGAGAGTTTCAAAACTGCTCTCTCACAAGGAAGGCTTATCTCTCTGAGTTGAATGCACACATCATAAAGAGGTTTCTGAGAATGCTTCTGTCTGGTTTCTATGTGAAGATATTTCCTTTTCCACCCTAGGCCTCAAAGCGCTCCAGATGAACACTTGCAGATACTACAAAAAGAGTGTTTCAAAACTGCTCTAGCAAAGGAAATGTTCAACTGTGTGAGTTGAACACACACATCACAAAGCAGACTGTGAGAATGCTTCTGTCCAGTTTTTATGGGAAGATATTCCCGTTTCTAACGAAGGCCTGAAAGAGCTCCAAATATCCACTTGCACATGCTGCAAAAAGACTCTTTCCAAACTGCTCCATGAAAAGGAAGGTTCAACTCTGTGAGCTGAATGCACACATCATAAAGAAGTTTCAAAGAATGCTTCTGTCTAGGTTTTATGTGAAGATATTTCCTATTCCACCGTAGGCCTCAAAGCGCACGGAATGAACACTTGCAGATTCTACAAAAAGAGTGTTTCCAACTGCTCTATCCAAAGAAAGGTTCACCTGTGTGAGTTGAACGCATACAACACAAAGCAGTTTCAGAGAACACTTCTGTCTCGTTTTGATGTGAAGATAGTCCCCTTTCCAAAGAACGCTTCAAAGAGCTCCAAATATCCTCTTGCAGTTTGTGCAAATACACTGTTACAAAGCTGCTCTATCCAAAGGAAAGTTCCACTCTGTTAGTCGAATGCACACATCAGAATGCTGTTTCTTAGAATGCTTCTGTTTAGTTTTTATGTGAAGTTGTTTCCTTTTCCACCGTACGCCTCAAAGCGCTCCAAATGAACACTTGCAAATTCTGCAAAGAGAGTGTTTCTATGTTGCTCTATCAAAAGCAGGGTGCAACTCGGTGTGTTGAGCCCACACAACACAAAGCAGTTTCTGAGAATGCTTCTGTCTAGTTTTTATGTGAAGATATTCACGTTTCCAACGAAGGCCTGACAGAGCTCCAAATATCCACTTGCAGAAACATTAAAAAGAGAGTATCAAAACGGCTCCTTGAAAAGAAATGTTGAACACTGTTAGTTGAAAGCACACATCGTAAAGAACTTTCAGAGAATGCTTGTGTCTGGATATAATGTGAAGGTATTTAGTCTTCCACCGTAGGCCTCAAAGCGCTCCTAAAGAACAATTGCAGATTCTACAAAAAGAGTGTTTCAAAATTGCTCTTTCAGAAGAAGTGTTCAACTCTCTGAGTTGGATTCATACTACACAAAGCAGTTTCACAGAACGCTTCTGTTTCGTTTTGATGTGAAGATATTCCCGTTTCCAACGAAGGCCTGAAAGGGCTCCAACTAGCCACTTGCAGATTCTGCAAAAACAGAGTTTCAAAACTGCTCTATCAAAAGGAAGGCTTATCTCTCTGAGTTGAATGCACACATCATAAAGAGGTTTCTGAGAATGCTTCTGTCTGGTGTCTATGTGAAGATATTTCCTTTTCCGCCGTAGGCCCCAAAGCGCTCCAGATGAACACTTGCAGATTCTACAAAAAGAGTGTTTCAAAACTGCTCTAGCAAAGGAAAGGTTCAACTCGGTGAGTTGAACACACATATCACAAAGCAGTTTGTGAGAATGCTTGTGTCCAGTTTTTATGGGAAGATATTCCCTTTTCTAAAGGAGGCCTGAAAGAGCTCCAAATATCCACTTGCAGATGCTGCAAAAAGACTTTAAAAACTACACCATGAAAAGGAAGATTCAACTCTGTGAGCTGAATGCACACATCAGAAAGAAGTTTCAAAGAATGCTTCTGTCTAGGTTTTATGTGAAGATATTTCCTATTCCACCATAGGCCTCAAAGCGCACGGAATGAACACTTGCAGATTCTACAAAGAGAGTGTTTCCAACTGCTCTATCCAAAGAAAGGTTCACCTGTGTGAGTTGAATGCATACAAAACAAAGCAGTTTCAGAGAACACTTCTCTCTCGTTTTGATGTGAAGATAGTCCCGTTTCCAACGAACGCTTCAAAGAGCTCCAAATATCCTCTTGCAGTTTCTGCAAATACACTGTTACAAAGCTGCTCTATCCAAAGGAATGTTCCACTCTGTTAGTTGAATGCACACATCAGAAAGCTGTTTCTGAGAATGCTTCTGTTTAGTTTTTATGTGAACTTGTTTCCTTTTCGACCGTACGCTTCAAAGCGCTCAAAATGAACACTTGCGAATTATGCAAAGAGAGTTTTTCTAAAGTGCTCTGTCAAAAGCAGGGTTCAACTCGGTGTGTTGAGCGCACACAACACAAAGCAGTTTCTGAGAATGCTTCTGTCTAGTTTTTATGTGAAGATATTCACGTTTCCAACGAAGGCCTGAAAGAGCTCCAAATATCCACTTGCAGAAACTTTAAAAAGAGTGTTTCAAAACTGCTCTTTCAAAAGAAAGGTTGAACACTGTGAGTTGAAAGCACACATCATAAAGAACTTTCAGAGAATGCTTGTGCCTGCATATTATGTGAAGGTATTTAGTCTTCCACCGTAGGCCTCAAAGCGCTCCTAATGAACAATTGCAGATTCTACAAAAAGAGTGTTTCAAAACTGCTCTTTCAAAAGAAGTGTTCAACTCTGTGAGTTGGATTCATACTACACAAAGCAGTTTCGCAGAACGCTTCTGTTTCGTTTTGATGTGAAGATATTCCCGTTTCCAACGAAGGCCTGAAAGGGCTCCAACTAGCCACTTGCAGATTCTGCAAAAAGAGAGTTTCAAAACTGCTCTCTCAAAAGGAAGGCTTATCTCTCTGGGTTGAATGCACACATCATAAAGAGGTTTCTGAGAATGCTTCTGTCTGGTTTCTATGTGAAGATATTTCCTTTTCCACCATAGGCCTCAAAGCGCTCCAGATGAACACTTGCAGATACTACAAAAAGAGTGTTTCAAAACTGCTCTAGCAAAGGAAAGGTTCAACTGTGTGAGTTGAACACACACATCACAAAGCAGACTGTGAGAATGCTTCTGTCCAGTTTTTATGGGAAGATATTCCCGTTTCTAACGAAGGCCTGAAAGAGCTATAAATATCAACTTGCACATGCTGCAAAAAGACTCTTTCCAAACTGCTCCATGAAAAGGAAGGTTCAACTCTGTGAGCTGAATGCACACATCATAAAGAAGTTTCAAAGAATGCTTCTGTCTAGGTTTTATGTGAAGATATTTCCTATTCCACCGTAGGCCTCAAAGCGCACGGAATGAACACTTGCAGATTCTACAAAAAGAGTGTTTCCAACTGCTCTATCCAAAGAAAGGTTCACCTGTGTGGGTTGAATGCATACAACACAAAGCAGTTTCAGAGAACACTTCTGTCTCGTTTTGATGTGAAGATAGTCCCCTTTCCAAAGAACGCTTCAAAGAGCTCCAAATATCCTCTTGCAGTTTGTGCAAATACACTGTTACAAAGCTGCTCTATCCAAAGGAAAGTTCCACTCTGTTAGTCGAATGCACACATCAGAATGCTGTTTCTTAGAATGCTTCTGTTTAGTTTTTATGTGAAGTTGTTTCCTTTTCCACCGTACGCCTCAAAGCCCTCCAAATGAACACTTGCAAATTCTGCAATGAGAGTGTTTCTAAGGTGCTCTATCAAAAGCAGGGTGCAACTCGGTGTGTTGAGCCCACACAACACAAAGCAGTTTCTGAGAATGCTTCTGTCCAGTTTTTATGTGAAGATATTCACGTTTCCAACGAAGGCCTGAAAGAGCTCCAAATATCCACTTGCAGAAACTTTAAAAAGAGTGTTTCAAAACTGCTCTTTCAAAAGAAAGGTTGAACACTGTGAGTTGAAAGCACACATCATAAAGAACTTTCAGAGAATGCTTGTGTCTGGATATTATGTGTAGGTATTAAGTCTTACACTATAGGCCTCAAAGCGCTCCTAATGAACAATTGCAGATTCCACAAAAAGAGTGTTTCAAAACTGCTCTTTCTAAAGAAGTGTTCAACTCTGTGAGTTGGATTCTTACTACACAAAGCAGTTTCACAGAACGCTTCTGTTTAGTTTTTATGTGAAGATATTCCCGTTTCCAACGAAGGCCTGAAAGGGCTCCAACTATCCACTTGCAGATTCTGCAAAAACAGAGTTTCAAAACTGCTCTATCAAAAGGAAGGCTTATCTCTCTGAGTTGAATGCACACATCATAAACAAGTTTCTGAGAATGCTTCTGTCTGGTTTCTATGTGAAGATATATCCTTTTCCACCATAGGCCTCAAAGCGCTCCAAATGAACACTTGCAGATTCTACAAAAAGAGTGTTTCAAAACTGCTCTAGCAAAGGAAAGGCTCAACTCTGTGAGTTGAACACACACATCACTAAGCAGTTTGTGAGAATGCTTCTGTCCAGTTTTTATGGGAAGATATTCCCGTTTCTACCGAAAGCCTGAAAGAGCACCAAATATCCACTTGCAGATGCTGCAGAAAGACTCTTTCCAAACTGTTCCATGAAAAGGAAGGTTCACCTCTGTGAGTTGAAAGCACACATCATAAAGAAGTTTCAAAGAATGCTTCTGTCTAGGTTTTATGTGAAGATATTTCCTATTCCACCAGAGGCCTCAAAGAGCAGCGAATGAACACTTGCAGATTCTACAAAAAGAGTGTTTCAAACTGCTCTATCAAAAGAAAGGTTCACCTGTGTGAATTGAATGCGTACAACACAAAGCAGTTTCAGAGAACACTTCTGTCTCGTTTTTGTGGAGATAGTCCCGTTTCTAACGAACGCTTCAAAAAGCTCCAAATATCCTCTTG
Organism: Pongo abelii; assembly: GCF_028885655.2. Lineage (NCBI taxonomy): Eukaryota > Metazoa > Chordata > Mammalia > Primates > Hominidae > Pongo > Pongo abelii. The sequence goes on from NC_072008.2 coordinate 65,429,486, forward strand.
CAGTTTCTGCAAATACACTGTTATAAAGCTGCTCTATCCAACGGAAGGTTCCACTCTGTTAGTTGAATGCACACATCAGAAAACTGTTTCTTAGAATGCTTCTGTTTAGTTTTTATGTGAAGTTGTTTCCTTTTCCATCGTAAGCTTCAAAGCGCTCCAAATGAACACTTGTAAATTCTACCAAGACAGTGTTTCTAAAGTGCTCTATCAAAAGCAGGGTTCAACTCTGTGTGTTGAGTGCACACAACACAAAGCCGTTTCTGAGAATGCTTCTGTCCAGTTTTTATGTGAAGATATTCACGTTTCCAACGATGGCCTGAAAGAGCTCCAAATATCCACTTGCAGAAACTTTAAAAAGAGTGTTTCAAAACTGCTCTTTCAAAAGAAAGGTTGAACACTGTGAGTTGAAAGCACACATCATAAAGAACTTTCAGAGAATGCTTGTGTCTGGATATTATGTGAAGGTATTAAGTCTTACACTATAGGCCTCAAAGTGCTCCTAATGAACAATTGCAGATTCCACAAAAAGAGTGTTTCAAAACTGCTCTTTCTAAAGAAGTGTTCAACTCTGTGAGTTGGATTCTTACTACACAAAGCAGTTTCACAGAACGCTTCTGTTTAGTTTTTATGTGAAGATATTCCCGTTTCCAACGAAGGCCTGAAAGGGCTCCAACTATCCACTTGCAGATTCTGCAAATCAGATTTTCAAAACTGCTCTATCAAAAGGAAGGCTTATCTCTCTGAGTTGAATGCACACATTATAAAGAGGTTTCTGAGAATGCTTCTGTCTGGTTTCTATGTGAAGATATTTCCTTTTCCACCATAGGCCTCAAAGCGCTCCAAATGAACACTTGCAGACTCTACAAAAAGAGTGTTTCAAAACTGATCTAGCAAAGGAAAGGTTCAACTCTGTGAGTTGAACACACACATCACAAAGCAGTGTGTGAGAATGCTTCTGTCCAGTTTTTATGGGAAGATATTCCCGTTTATAACGAAGGCCTGAAAGAGCTCCAAATATCTACTTGCAGATGCTGCAGAAAGTCTCTTTCCAAACTGCTCCATGAAAAGGAAGGTTCAACTCTGTGAGTTGAATGCACACATCATAAAGAAGTTTCAAAGAATGCTTCTGTCTAGGTTTTATGTGAAGATATTTCCTATTCCACCAGAGGCCTCAAAGAGCACCGAATGAACACTTGCAGATTCTACAAAAAGAGTGTTTCAAACTGCTCTATCAAAAGAAAGGTTCACCTGTGTGAGTTGAATGCATACAACACAAAGCAGTTTCAGAGAACACTTCTGTCTCGTTTTTGTGAAGATAGCCCCGTTTCCAACGAACGCTTCAAAGAGCTCCAAATATCCTCTTGCAGTTTCTGCAAATACACTGTTATAAAGCTGCTCTATCCAACGGAAGGTTCCACTGTGTTAGTTGAATGCACACATCAGAAAACTGTTTCTTAGAATGCTTCTGTTTAGTTTTTATGTGAAGTTGTTTCCTTTTCCATCGTAAGCTTCAAAGCGCTCCAAAGGAACACTTGTAAATTCTGCCAAGAGAGTGTTTCTAAAGTGCTCTTTCAAAAGCAGGGTTCAACTCTGTGTGTTCAGTGCACACAAAACAAAGCCGTTTCTGAGAATGCTTCTGTCCAGTTTTTATGTGAAGATATTCATGTTTCCAACGAAGGCCTGAAAGAGCTCCAAATATCCACTTGAAGAAACTTTAAAAAGAGTGTTTCAAAACTGCTCTTTCAAAAGAAAGGTTGAACACTGTGAGTTGAAAGCACACATTATAAAGAACTTTCAGAGAATGCTTGTGTCTGGATATTATGTGAAGGTATTAAGTCTTACACCATAGGCCTCAAAGCGCTCCTAATGAACAATTGCAGATTCCACAAAAAGAGTGTTTCAAAACTGCTCTTTCTAAAGAAGTGTTCAACTCTGTGAGTTGGATTCTTACTACACAAAGCAGTTTCACAGAACGCTTCTGTTTAGTTTTTATGTGAAGATATTCCCGTTTCCAACGAAGGCCTGAAAGGGCTCCAACTATCCACTTGCAGATTCTGCAAAAACAGAGTTTCAAAACTGCTCTATCAAAAGGAAGGCTTATCTCTCTGAGTTGAATGCACACATCATAAACAGGTTTCTGAGAATGCTTCTGTCTGGTTTCTATGTGAAGATATATCCTTTTCCACCATAGGCCTCAAAGCGCTCCAAATGAACACTTGCAGATTCTACAAAAAGTGTGTTTCAAAACTGCTCTAGCAAAGGAAAGGCTCAACTCTGTAAGTTGAACACACACATCACTAAGCAGTTTGTGAGAATGCTTCTGTCCAGTTTTTATGGGAAGATATTCCCGTTTCTACCGAAAGCCTGAAAGAGCACCAAATATCCACTTGCAGATGCTGCAGAAAGACTCTTTCCAAACTGTTCCATGAAAAGGAAGGTTCAACTCTGTGAGTTGAAAGCACACATCATAAAGAAGTTTCAAAGAATGCTTCTGTCTAGGTTTTATGTGAAGATATTTCCTATTCCACCAGAGGCCTCAAAGAGCACCGAATGAACACTTGCAGATTCTACAAAAAGAGTGTTTCAAACTGCTCTATCAAAAGAAATGTTCACCTGTGTGAGTTGAATGCGTACAACACAAAGCAGTTTCAGAGAACACTTCTGTCTCGTTTTTGTGGAGATAGTCCCGTTTCCAACGAACGCTTCAAAGAGCTCCAAATATCCTCTTGCAGTTTCTGCAAATACACTGTTATAAAGCTGCTCTATCCAACGGAAGGTTCCACTCTGTTAGTTGAATGCACACATCAGAAAACTGTTTCTTAGAATGCTTCTGTTTAGTTTTTATGTGAAGTTGTTTCCTTTTCCATCGTAAGCTTCAAAGCGCTCCAAATGAACACTTGTAAATTCTGCCAAGAGAGTGTTTCTAAAGTGCTCTATCAAAAGCAGGGTTCAACTCTGTGTGTTGAGTGCACACAACACAAAGCCGTTTCTGAGAATGCTTCTGTCCAGTTTTTATGTGAAGATATTCACGTTTCCAACGAAGGCCTGAAAGAGCTCCAAATATCCACTTGCAGAAACTTTAAAAAGAGTGTTTCAAAACTGCTCTTTCAAAAGAAAGGTTGAACACTGTGAGTTGAAAGCACACATCATAAAGAACTTTCAGAGAATGCTTGTGTCTGGATATTATGTGAAGGTATTAAGTCTTACACTATAGGCCTCAAAGCGCTCCTAATGAACAATTGCAGATTCCACAAAAAGAGTGTTTCAAAACTGCTCTTTCTAAAGAAGTGTTCAACTCTGTGAGTTGGATTCTTACTACACAAAGCAGTTTCACAGAACGCTTCTGTTTAGTTTTTATGTGAAGAAATTCCCGTTTCCAACGAAGGCCTGAAAGGGCTCCAACTATCCACTTGCAGATTCTGCAAAAACAGAGTTTCAAAACTACTCTATCAAAAGTAAGGCTTATCTCTCTGAGTTGAATGCACACATCATAAAGAGGTTTCTGAGAATGCTTCTGTCTGGTTTCTATGTGAAGATATTTCCTTTTCCACCATAGGCCTAAAAGCGCTCCAAATGAACACTTGCAGATTCTACAAAAAGAGTGTTTCAAAACTGCTCTAGCAAAGGAAAGGTTCAACTCTGTGAGTTGAACACACACATCACAAAACAGTGTGTGATAATGCTTCTGTCCAGTTTTTATGGGAAGATATTCCCGTTTCTAACGAAGGCCTGAAAGAGCTCCAAATATCCACTTGCAGATGCTGCAGAAAGTCTCTTTCCAAACTGCTCCATGAAAAGGAAGGTTCAACTCTGTGAGTTGAATGCACACATCATAAAGAAGTTTCAAAGAATGCTTCTGTCTAGGTTTTATGTGAAGATATTTCCTATTCCACCAGAGGCCTCAAAGAGCACCGAATGAACACTTGCAGATTCTACAAAAAGAGTGTTTCAAACTGCTCTATCAAAAGAAAGGTTCACCTGTGTGAGTTGAATGCATACAACACAAAGCAGTTTCAGAGAACACTTCTGTCTCGTTTTTGTGAAGATAGTCCCGTTTCCAACGAACGCTTCAAAGAGCTCCAAATATCCTCTTGCAGTTTCTGCAAATACACTGTTATAAAGCTGCTCTATCCAACGGAAGGTTCCACTCTGTTAGTTGAATGCACACATCAGAAAACTGTTTCTTAGAATGCTTCTGTTTAGTTTTTATGTGAAGTTGTTTCCTTTTCCATCGTAAGCTTCAAAGCGCTCCAAATGAACACTTGTAAATTCTGCCAAGAGAGTGTTTCTAAAGTGCTCTATCAAAAGCAGGGTTCAACTCTGTGTGTTGAGTGCACACAACACAAAGCCGTTTCTGAGAATGCTTCTGTCCAATTTTTATGTGAAGATATTCATGTTTCCAACGAAGGCCTGAAAGAGCTCCAAATATCCACTTGCAGAAACTTTAAAGAGTGTTTCAAAACTGCTCTTTCAAAAGAAAGGTTGAACACTGTGAGTTGAAAGCACACATCATAAAGAACTTTCAGAGAATGCTTGTGTCTGGATATTATGTGAAGGTATTAAGTCTTACACCATAGGCCTCAAAGCGCTCCTAATGAACAATTGCAGATTCCACAAAAAGAGTGTTTCAAAACTGCTCTTTCTAAAGAAGTGTTCAACTCTGTGAGTTGGATTCTTACTACACAAAGCAGTTTCACAGAACGCTTCTGTTTAGTTTTTATGTGAAGATATTCCCGTTTCCAACGAAGGCCTGAAAGGGCTCCAACTATCCACTTGCAGATTCTGCAAAAACAGAGTTTCAAAACTGCTCTATCAAAAGGAAGGCTTATCTCTCTGAGTTGAATGCACACATCATAAAGAGGTTTCTGAGAATGCTTCTGTCTGGTTTCTATGTGAAGATATTTCCTTTTCCACCATAGGCCTCAAAGCGCTCCAAATGAACACTTGCAGATTCTACAAAAAGAGTGTTTCAAAACTGCTCTAGCAAAGGAAAGGCTCAACTCTGTGAGTTGAACACACACATCACAAAGCAGTGTGTGAGAATGCTTCTGTCCAGTTTTTATGGGAAGATATTCCCGTTTCTAACGAAGGCATGAAAGAGCTCCAAATATCCACTTGCAGATGCTGCAGAAAGTCTCTTTCCAAACTGCTCCATGAAAAGGAAGGTTCAACTCTGTGAGTTAAATGCACACATCATAAAGAAGTTTCAAAGAATGCTTCTGTCTAGGTTTTATGTGAAGATATTTCCTATTCCACCAGAGGCCTCAAAGAGCACCGAATGAACACTTGCAGATTCTACAAAAAGAGTGTTTCAAACTGCTCTATCAAAAGAAAGGTTCACCTGTGTGAGTTGAATGCATACAACACAAAGCAGTTTCAGAGAACACTTCTGTCTCGTTTTTGTGAAGATAGTCCCGTTTCCAACGAACGCTTCAAAGAGCTCCAAATATCCTCTTGCAGTTTCTGCAAATACACTGTTATAAAGCTGCTCTATCCAACGGAAGGTTCCACTCTGTTAGTTGAATGCACACATCAGAAAACTGTTTCTTAGAATGCTTCTGTTTAGTTTTTATGTGAAGTTGTTTCCTTTTCCATCGTAAGCTTCAAAGCGCTCCAAATGAACACTTGTAAATTCTGCCAAGAGAGTGTTTCTAAAGTGCTCTATCAAAAGCAGGGTTCAACTCTGTGTGTTGAGTGTACACAACACAAAGCCGTTTCTGAGAATGCTTCTGTCCAGTTTTTATGTGAAGATATTCACGTTTCCAACGAAGGCCTGAAAGAGCTCCAAATATCCACTTGCAGAAACTTTAAAAAGAGTGTTTCAAAACTGCTCTTTCAAAAGAAAGGTTGAACACTGTGAGTTGAAAGCACACATCATAAAGAACTTTCAGAGAATGCTTGTGTCTGGATATTATGTGTAGGTATTAAGTCTTACACTATAGGCCTCAAAGCGCTCCTAATGAACAATTGCAGATTCCACAAAAAGAGTGTTTCAAAACTGCTCTTTCTAAAGAAGTGTTCAACTCTGTGAGTTGGATTCTTACTACACAAAGCAGTTTCACAGAACGCTTCTGTTTAGTTTTTATGTGAAGATATTCCCGTTTCCAACGAAGGCCTGAAAGGGCTCCAACTATCCACTTGCAGATTCTGCAAATCAGATTTTCAAAACTGCTCTATCAAAAGGAAGGCTTATCTCTCTGAGTTGAATGCACACATTATAAAGAGGTTTCTGAGAATGCTTCTGTCTGGTTTCTATGTGAAGATATATCCTTTTCCACCATAGGCCTCAAAGCGCTCCAAATGAACACTTGCAGATTCTACAAAAAGTGTGTTTCAAAACTGCTCTAGCAAAGGAAAGGCTCAACTCTGTAAGTTGAACACACACATCACTAAGCAGTTTGTGAGAATGCTTCTGTCCAGTTTTTATGGGAAGATATTCCCGTTTCTACCGAAAGCCTGAAAGAGCACCAAATATCCACTTGCAGATGCTGCAGAAAGACTCTTTCCAAACTGTTCCATGAAAAGGAAGGTTCAACTCTGTGAGTTGAAAGCACACATCATAAAGAAGTTTCAAAGAATGCTTCTGTCTAGGTTTTATGTGAAGATATTTCCTATTCCACCAGAGGCCTCAAAGAGCACAGAATGAACACTTGCAGATTCTACAAAAAGAGTGTTTCAAACTGCTCTATCAAAAGAAATGTTCACCTGTGTGAGTTGAATGCGTACAACACAAAGCAGTTTCAGAGAACACTTCTGTCTCGTTTTTGTGGAGATAGTCCCGTTTCCAACGAACGCTTCAAAGAGCTCCAAATATCCTCTTGCAGTTTCTGCAAATACACTGTTATAAAGCTGCTCTATCCAACGGAAGGTTCCACTCTGTTAGTTGAATGCACACATCAGAAAACTGTTTCTTAGAATGCTTCTGTTTAGTTTTTATGTGAAGTTGTTTCCTTTTCCATCGTAAGCTTCAAAGCGCTCCAAATGAACACTTGTAAATTCTGCCAAGAGAGTGTTTCTAAAGTGCTCTATCAAAAGCAGGGTTCAACTCTGTGTGTTGAGTGCACACAACACAAAGCCGTTTCTGAGAATGCTTCTGTCCAATTTTTATGTTAAGATATTCACGTTTCCAACGAAAGCCTGAAAGAGCTCCAAATATCCACTTGCAGAAACTTTAAAAAGAGGGTTTCAAAACTGCTCTTTCAAAAGAAAGGTTGAACACTCTTGGTTGAAAGCACCCATCATAAAGAACTTTCAGAGAATGCTTGTGTCTGGATATTATGTGAAGGTATTAAGTCTTACACTATAGGCCTCAAAGCACTCATAATGAAAAATTGCAGATTCCACAAAAAGAGTGTTTCAAAACTGCTCTTTCTAAAGAAGTGTTGAACTCTGTGAGTTGGATTCTTACTACACAAAGCAGTTTCACAGAACGCTTCTGTTTAGTTTTTATGTGAAGATATTCCCGTTTCCAACGAAGGCCTGAAAGGGCTCCAACTATCCACTTGCAGATTCTGCAAAAACAGAGTTTCAAAACTGCTCTATCAAAAGGAAGGCTTATCTCTCTGAGTTGAATGCACACATCATAAAGAGGTTTCTGAGAATGCTTCTGTCTGGTTTCTATGTGAAGATATTTCCTTTTCCACCATAGGCCTCAAAGCGCTCCAAATGAACACTTGCAGATTCTACAAAAAGAGTGTTTCAAAACTGCTCTAGCAAAGGAAAGGTTCAACTCTGTGAGTTGAACACACACATCACAATGCAGTGTGTGAGAATGCTTCTGTCCAGTTTTTATGGGAAGATATTCCCGTTTCTAACGAAGGTATGAAAGAGCTCCAAATATCCACTTGCAGATGCTGCAGAAAGTCTCTTTCCAAACTGCTCCATGAAAAGGAAGGTTCAACTCTGTGAGTTAAATGCACACATCATAAAGAAGTTTCAAAGAATGCTTCTGTCTAGGTTTTATGTGAAGATATTTCCTATTCCACCAGAGGCCTCAAAGAGCACCGAATGAACACTTGCAGATTCTACAAAAAGAGTGTTTCAAACTGCTCTATCAAAAGAAAGGTTCACCTGTGTGAGTTGAATGCATACAACACAAAGCAGTTTCAGAGAACACTTCTGTCTCGTTTTTGTGAAGATAGTCCCGTTTCCAACGAACGCTTCAAAGAGCTCCAAATATCCTCTTGCAGTTTCTGCAAATACACTGTTATAAAGCTGCTCTATCCAACGGAAGGTTCCACTCTGTTAGTTGAATGCACACATCAGAAAACTGTTTCTTAGAATGCTTCTGTTTAGTTTTTATGTGAAGTTGTTTCCTTTTCCATCGTAAGCTTCAAAGCGCTCCAAATGAACACTTGTAAATTCTGCCAAGAGAGTGTTTCTAAAGTGCTCTATCAAAAGCAGGGTTCAACTCTGTGTGTTGAGTGTACACAACACAAAGCCGTTTCTGAGAATGCTTCTGTCCAGTTTTTATGTGAAGATATTCACGTTTCCAACGAAGGCCTGAAAGAGCTCCAAATATCCACTTGCAGAAACTTTAAAAAGAGTGTTTCAAAACTGCTCTTTCAAAAGAAAGGTTGAACACTGTGAGTTGAAAGCACACATCATAAAGAACTTTCAGAGAATGCTTGTGTCTGGATATTATGTGTAGGTATTAAGTCTTACACTATAGGCCTCAAAGCGCTCCTAATGAACAATTGCAGATTCCACAAAAAGAGTGTTTCAAAACTGCTCTTTCTAAAGAAGTGTTCAACTCTGTGAGTTGGATTCTTACTACACAAAGCAGTTTCACAGAACGCTTCTGTTTAGTTTTTATGTGAAGATATTCCCGTTTCCAACGAAGGCCTGAAAGGGCTCCAACTATCCACTTGCAGATTCTGCAAAAACAGAGTTTCAAAACTGCTCTATCAAAAGGAAGGCTTATCTCTCTGAGTTGAATGCACACATCATAAACAAGTTTCTGAGAATGCTTCTGTCTGGTTTCTATGTGAAGATATATCCTTTTCCACCATAGGCCTCAAAGCGCTCCAAATGAACACTTGCAGATTCTACAAAAAGAGTGTTTCAAAACTGCTCTAGCAAAGGAAAGGCTCAACTCTGTGAGTTGAACACACACATCACTAAGCAGTTTGTGAGAATGCTTCTGTCCAGTTTTTATGGGAAGATATTCCCGTTTCTAACGAAGGCCTGAAAGAGCTTCAAATATCTACTTGCAGATGCTGCAGAAAGACTCTTTCCAAACTGTTCCATGAAAAGGAAGGTTCACCTCTGTGAGTTGAAAGCACACATCATAAAGAAGTTTCAAAGAATGCTTCTGTCTAGGTTTTATGTGAAGATATTTCCTATTCCACCAGAGGCCTCAAAGAGCAGCGAATGAACACTTGCAGATTCTACAAAAAGAGTGTTTCAAACTGCTCTATCAAAAGAAAGGTTCACCTGTGTGAATTGAATGCGTACAACACAAAGCAGTTTCAGAGAACACTTCTGTCTCGTTTTTGTGGAGATAGTCCCGTTTCTAACGAACGCTTCAAAAAGCTCCAAATATCCTCTTGCAGTTTCTGCAAATACACTGTTATAAAGCTGCTCTATCCAACGGAAGGTTCCACTCTGTTAGTTGAATGCACACATCAGAAAACTGTTTCTTAGAATGCTTCTGTTTAGTTTTTATGTGAAGTTGTTTCCTTTTCCATCGTAAGCTTCAAAGCGCTCCAAATGAACACTTGTAAATTCTACCAAGACAGTGTTTCTAAAGTGCTCTATCAAAAGCAGGGTTCAACTCTGTGTGTTGAGTGCACACAACACAAAGCCGTTTCTGAGAATGCTTCTGTCCAGTTTTTATGTGAAGATATTCACGTTTCCAACGATGGCCTGAAAGAGCTCCAAATATCCACTTGCAGAAACTTTAAAAAGAGTGTTTCAAAACTGCTCTTTCAAAAGAAAGGTTGAACACTGTGAGTTGAAAGCACACATCATAAAGAACTTTCAGAGAATGCTTGTGTCTGGATATTATGTGAAGGTATTAAGTCTTACACTATAGGCCTCAAAGTGCTCCAAATGAACAATTGCAGATTCCACAAAAAGAGTGTTTCAAAACTGCTCTTTCTAAAGAAGTGTTCAACTCTGTGAGTTGGATTCTTACTACACAAAGCAGTTTCACAGAACGCTTCTGTTTAGTTTTTATGTGAAGATATTCCCGTTTCCAACGAAGGCCTGAAAGGGCTCCAACTATCCACTTGCAGATTCTGCAAATCAGATTTTCAAAACTGCTCTATCAAAAGGAAGGCTTATCTCTCTGAGTTGAATGCACACATTATAAAGAGGTTTCTGAGAATGCTTCTGTCTGGTTTCTATGTGAAGATATTTCCTTTTCCACCATAGGCCTCAAAGCGCTCCAAATGAACACTTGCAGACTCTACAAAAAGAGTGTTTCAAAACTGATCTAGCAAAGGAAAGGTTCAACTCTGTGAGTTGAACACACACATCACAAAGCAGTGTGTGAGAATGCTTCTGTCCAGTTTTTATGGGAAGATATTCCCGTTTATAACGAAGGCCTGAAAGAGCTCCAAATATCTACTTGCAGATGCTGCAGAAAGTCTCTTTCCAAACTGCTCCATGAAAAGGAAGGTTCAACTCTGTGAGTTGAATGCACACATCATAAAGAAGTTTCAAAGAATGCTTCTGTCTAGGTTTTATGTGAAGATATTTCCTATTCCACCAGAGGCCTCAAAGAGCACCGAATGAACACTTGCAGATTCTACAAAAAGAGTGTTTCAAACTGCTCTATCAAAAGAAAGGTTCACCTGTGTGAGTTGAATGCATACAACACAAAGCAGTTTCAGAGAACACTTCTGTCTCGTTTTTGTGAAGATAGCCCCGTTTCCAACGAACGCTTCAAAGAGCTCCAAATATCCTCTTGCAGTTTCTGCAAATACACTGTTATAAAGCTGCTCTATCCAACGGAAGGTTCCACTCTGTTAGTTGAATGCACACATCAGAAAACTGTTTCTTAGAATGCTTCTGTTTACTTTTTATGTGAAGTTGTTTCCTTTTCCATCGTAAGCTTCAAAGCGCTCCAAAGGAACACTTGTAAATTCTGCCAAGAGAGTGTTTCTAAAGTGCTCTTTCAAAAGCAGGGTTCAACTCTGTGTGTTCAGTGCACACAAAACAAAGCCGTTTCTGAGAATGCTTCTGTCCAGTTTTTATGTGAAGATATTCATGTTTCCAACGAAGGCCTGAAAGAGCTCCAAATATCCACTTGAAGAAACTTTAAAAAGAGTGTTTCAAAACTGCTCTTTCAAAAGAAAGGTTGAACACTGTGAGTTGAAAGCACACATCATAAAGAACTTTCAGAGAATGCTTGTGTCTGGATATTATGTGAAGGTATTAAGTCTTACACCATAGGCCTCAAAGCGCTCCTAATGAACAATTGCAGATTCCACAAAAAGAGTGTTTCAAAACTGCTCTTTCTAAAGAAGTGTTCAACTCTGTGAGTTGGATTCTTACTACACAAAGCAGTTTCACAGAACGCTTCTGTTTAGTTTTTATGTGAAGATATTCCCGTTTCCAACGAAGGCCTGAAAGGGCTCCAACTATCCACTTGCAGATTCTGCAAAAACAGAGTTTCAAAACTGCTCTATCAAAAGGAAGGCTTATCTCTCTGAGTTGAATGCACACATCATAAACAGGTTTCTGAGAATGCTTCTGTCTGGTTTCTATGTGAAGATATATCCTTTTCCACCATAGGCCTCAAAGCGCTCCAAATGAACACTTGCAGATTCTACAAAAAGTGTGTTTCAAAACTGCTCTAGCAAAGGAAAGGCTCAACTCTGTAAGTTGAACACACACATCACTAAGCAGTTTGTGAGAATGCTTCTGTCCAGTTTTTATGGGAAGATATTCCCGTTTCTACCGAAAGCCTGAAAGAGCACCAAATATCCACTTGCAGATGCTGCAGAAAGACTCTTTCCAAACTGTTCCATGAAAAGGAAGGTTCAACTCTGTGAGTTGAAAGCACACATCATAAAGAAGTTTCAAAGAATGCTTCTGTCTAGGTTTTATGTGAAGATATTTCCTATTCCACCAGAGGCCTCAAAGAGCACCGAATGAACACTTGCAGATTCTACAAAAAGAGTGTTTCAAACTGCTCTATCAAAAGAAATGTTCACCTGTGTGAGTTGAATGCGTACAACACAAAGCAGTTTCAGAGAACACTTCTGTCTCGTTTTTGTGGAGATAGTCCCGTTTCCAACGAACGCTTCAAAGAGCTCCAAATATCCTCTTGCAGTTTCTGCAAATACACTGTTATAAAGCTGCTCTATCCAACGGAAGGTTCCACTCTGTTAGTTGAATGCACACATCAGAAAACTGTTTCTTAGAATGCTTCTGTTTAGTTTTTATGTGAAGTTGTTTCCTTTTCCATCGTAAGCTTCAAAGCGCTCCAAATGAACACTTGTAAATTCTGCCAAGAGAGTGTTTCTAAAGTGCTCTATCAAAAGCAGGGTTCAACTCTGTGTGTTGAGTGCACACAACACAAAGCCGTTTCTGAGAATGCTTCTGTCCAGTTTTTATGTGAAGATATTCCCGTTTCCAACGAAGGCCTGAAAGGGCTCCAACTATCCACTTGCAGATTCTGCAAAAACAGAGTTTCAAAACTGCTCTATCAAAAGGAAGGCTTATCTCTCTGAGTTGAATGCACACATCATAAACAGGTTTCTGAGAATGCTTCTGTCTGGTTTCTATGTGAAGATATATCCTTTTCCACCATAGGCCTCAAAGCGCTCCAAATGAACACTTGCAGATTCTACAAAAAGTGTGTTTCAAAACTGCTCTAGCAAAGGAAAGGCTCAACTCTGTAAGTTGAACACACACATCACTAAGCAGTTTGTGAGAATGCTTCTGTCCAGTTTTTATGGGAAGATATTCCCGTTTCTACCGAAAGCCTGAAAGAGCACCAAATATCCACTTGCAGATGCTGCAGAAAGACTCTTTCCAAACTGTTCCATGAAAAGGAAGGTTCAACTCTGTGAGTTGAAAGCACACATCATAAAGAAGTTTCAAAGAATGCTTCTGTCTAGGTTTTATGTGAAGATATTTCCTATTCCACCAGAGGCCTCAAAGAGCACCGAATGAACACTTGCAGATTCTACAAAAAGAGTGTTTCAAACTGCTCTATCAAAAGAAATGTTCACCTGTGTGAGTTGAATGCGTACAACACAAAGCAGTTTCAGAGAACACTTCTGTCTCGTTTTTGTGGAGATAGTCCCGTTTCCAACGAACGCTTCAAAGAGCTCCAAATATCCTCTTGCAGTTTCTGCAAATACACTGTTATAAAGCTGCTCTATCCAACGGAAGGTTCCACTCTGTTAGTTGAATGCACACATCAGAAAACTGTTTCTTAGAATGCTTCTGTTTAGTTTTTATGTGAAGTTGTTTCCTTTTCCATCGTAAGCTTCAAAGCGCTCCAAATGAACACTTGTAAATTCTGCCAAGAGAGTGTTTCTAAAGTGCTCTATCAAAAGCAGGGTTCAACTCTGTGTGTTGAGTGCACACAACACAAAGCCGTTTCTGAGAATGCTTCTGTCCAGTTTTTATGTGAAGATATTCACGTTTCCAACGAAGGCCTGAAAGAGCTCCAAATATCCACTTGCAGAAACTTTAAAAAGAGTGTTTCAAAACTGCTCTTTCAAAAGAAAGGTTGAACACTGTGAGTTGAAAGCACACATCATAAAGAACTTTCAGAGAATGCTTGTGTCTGGATATTATGTGAAGGTATTAAGTCTTACACTATAGGCCTCAAAGCGCTCCTAATGAACAATTGCAGATTCCACAAAAAGAGTGTTTCAAAACTGCTCTTTCTAAAGAAGTGTTCAACTCTGTGAGTTGGATTCTTACTACACAAAGCAGTTTCACAGAACGCTTCTGTTTAGTTTTTATGTGAAGAAATTCCCGTTTCCAACGAAGGCCTGAAAGGGCTCCAACTATCCACTTGCAGATTCTGCAAAAACAGAGTTTCAAAACTACTCTATCAAAAGTAAGGCTTATCTCTCTGAGTTGAATGCACACATCATAAAGAGGTTTCTGAGAATGCTTCTGTCTGGTTTCTATGTGAAGATATTTCCTTTTCCACCATAGGCCTAAAAGCGCTCCAAATGAACACTTGCAGATTCTACAAAAAGAGTGTTTCAAAACTGCTCTAGCAAAGGAAAGGTTCAACTCTGTGAGTTGAACACACACATCACAAAACAGTGTGTGAGAATGCTTCTGTCCAGTTTTTATGGGAAGATATTCCCGTTTCTAACGAAGGCCTGAAAGAGCTCCAAATATCCACTTGCAGATGCTGCAGAAAGTCTCTTTCCAAACTGCTCCATGAAAAGGAAGGTTCAACTCTGTGAGTTGAATGCACACATCATAAAGAAGTTTCAAAGAATGCTTCTGTCTAGGTTTTATGTGAAGATATTTCCTATTCCACCAGAGGCCTCAAAGAGCACCGAATGAACACTTGCAGATTCTACAAAAAGAGTGTTTCAAACTGCTCTATCAAAAGAAAGGTTCACCTGTGTGAGTTGAATGCATACAACACAAAGCAGTTTCAGAGAACACTTCTGTCTCGTTTTTGTGAAGATAGTCCCGTTTCCAACGAACGCTTCAAAGAGCTCCAAATATCCTCTTGCAGTTTCTGCAAATACACTGTTATAAAGCTGCTCTATCCAACGGAAGGTTCCACTCTGTTAGTTGAATGCACACATCAGAAAACTGTTTCTTAGAATGCTTCTGTTTAGTTTTTATGTGAAGTTGTTTCCTTTTCCATCGTAAGCTTCAAAGCGCTCCAAATGAACACTTGTAAATTCTGCCAAGAGAGTGTTTCTAAAGTGCTCTATCAAAAGCAGGGTTCAACTCTGTGTGTTGAGTGCACACAACACAAAGCCGTTTCTGAGAATGCTTCTGTCCAATTTTTATGTGAAGATATTCATGTTTCCAACGAAGGCCTGAAAGAGCTCCAAATATCCACTTGCAGAAACTTTAAAGAGTGTTTCAAAACTGCTCTTTCAAAAGAAAGGTTGAACACTGTGAGTTGAAAGCACACATCATAAAGAACTTTCAGAGAATGCTTGTGTCTGGATATTATGTGAAGGTATTAAGTCTTACACCATAGGCCTCAAAGCGCTCCTAATGAACAATTGCAGATTCCACAAAAAGAGTGTTTCAAAACTGCTCTTTCTAAAGAAGTGTTCAACTCTGTGAGTTGGATTCTTACTACACAAAGCAGTTTCACAGAACGCTTCTGTTTAGTTTTTATGTGAAGATATTCCCGTTTCCAACGAAGGCCTGAAAGGGCTCCAACTATCCACTTGCAGATTCTGCAAAAACAGAGTTTCAAAACTGCTCTATCAAAAGGAAGGCTTATCTCTCTGAGTTGAATGCACACATCATAAAGAGGTTTCTGAGAATGCTTCTGTCTGGTTTCTATGTGAAGATATTTCCTTTTCCACCATAGGCCTCAAAGCGCTCCAAATGAACACTTGCAGATTCTACAAAAAGAGTGTTTCAAAACTGCTCTAGCAAAGGAAAGGCTCAACTCTGTGAGTTGAACACACACATCACAAAGCAGTGTGTGAGAATGCTTCTGTCCAGTTTTTATGGGAAGATATTCCCGTTTCTAACGAAGGCATGAAAGAGCTCCAAATATCCACTTGCAGATGCTGCAGAAAGTCTCTTTCCAAACTGCTCCATGAAAAGGAAGGTTCAACTCTGTGAGTTAAATGCACACATCATAAAGAAGTTTCAAAGAATGCTTCTGTCTAGGTTTTATGTGAAGATATTTCCTATTCCACCAGAGGCCTCAAAGAGCACCGAATGAACACTTGCAGATTCTACAAAAAGAGTGTTTCAAACTGCTCTATCAAAAGAAAGGTTCACCTGTGTGAGTTGAATGCATACAACACAAAGCAGTTTCAGAGAACACTTCTGTCTCGTTTTTGTGAAGATAGTCCCGTTTCCAACGAACGCTTCAAAGAGCTCCAAATATCCTCTTGCAGTTTCTGCAAATACACTGTTATAAAGCTGCTCTATCCAACGGAAGGTTCCACTCTGTTAGTTGAATGCACACATCAGAAAACTGTTTCTTAGAATGCTTCTGTTTAGTTTTTATGTGAAGTTGTTTCCTTTTCCATCGTAAGCTTCAAAGCGCTCCAAATGAACACTTGTAAATTCTGCCAAGAGAGTGTTTCTAAAGTGCTCTATCAAAAGCAGGGTTCAACTCTGTGTGTTGAGTGTACACAACACAAAGCCGTTTCTGAGAATGCTTCTGTCCAGTTTTTATGTGAAGATATTCACGTTTCCAACGAAGGCCTGAAAGAGCTCCAAATATCCACTTGCAGAAACTTTAAAAAGAGTGTTTCAAAACTGCTCTTTCAAAAGAAAGGTTGAACACTGTGAGTTGAAAGCACACATCATAAAGAACTTTCAGAGAATGCTTGTGTCTGGATATTATGTGTAGGTATTAAGTCTTACACTATAGGCCTCAAAGCGCTCCTAAGGAACAATTGCAGATTCCACAAAAAGAGTGTTTCAAAACTGCTCTTTCTAAAGAAGTGTTCAACTCTGTGAGTTGGATTCTTACTACACAAAGCAGTTTCACAGAACGCTTCTGTTTAGTTTTTATGTGAAGATATTCCCGTTTCCAACGAAGGCCTGAAAGGGCTCCAACTATCCACTTGCAGATTCTGCAAAAACAGAGTTTCAAAACTGCTCTATCAAAAGGAAGGCTTATCTCTCTGAGTTGAATGCACACATCATAAACAAGTTTCTGAGAATGCTTCTGTCTGGTTTCTATGTGAAGATATATCCTTTTCCACCATAGGCCTCAAAGCGCTCCAAATGAACACTTGCAGATTCTACAAAAAGAGTGTTTCAAAACTGCTCTAGCAAAGGAAAGGCTCAACTCTGTGAGTTGAACACACACATCACTAAGCAGTTTGTGAGAATGTTTCTGTCCAGTTTTTATGGGAAGATATTCCCGTTTCTACCGAAAGCCTGAAAGAGCACCAAATATCCACTTGCAGATGCTGCAGAAAGTCTCTTTCCAAACTGCTCCATAAAAAGGAAGGTTCAACTCTGTGAGTTGAATGCACACATCATAAAGAAGTTTCAAAGAATGCTTCTGTCTAGGTTTTATGTGAAGATATTTCCTATTCCACCAGAGGCCTCAAAGAGCACCGAATGAACACTTGCAGATTCTACAAAAAGAGTGTTTCAAACTGCTCTATCAAAAGAAAGGTTCACCTGTGTGAGTTGAATGCATACAACACAAAGCAGTTTCAGAGAACACTTCTGTCTCGTTTTTGTGAAGATAGCCCCATTTCCAACGAACGCTTCAAAGACCTCCAAATATCCTCTTGCAGTTTCTGCAAATACACTGTTATAAAGCTGCTCTATCCAACGGAAGGTTCCACTCTGTTAGTAGAATGCACACATCAGAAAACTGTTTCTTAGAATGCTTCTGTTTAGTTTTTATGTGAAGTTGTTTCCTTTTCCATCGTAAGCTTCAAAGCGCTCCAAATGAACACTTGTAAATTCTGCCAAGAGAGTGTTTCTAAAGTGCTCTTTCAAAAGCAGGGCTCAACTCTGTGTGTTGAGTGCACACAACACAAAGCCGTTTCTGAGAATGCTTCTGTCCAATTTTTATGTTAAGATATTCACGTTTCCAACGAAAGCCTGAAAGAGCTCCAAATATCCACTTGCAGAAACTTTAAAAAGAGTGTTTCAAAACTGCTCTTTCAAAAGAAAGGTTGAACACTCTTGGTTGAAAGCACACATCATAAAGAACTTTCAGAGAATGCTTGTGTCTGGATATTATGTGAAGGTATTAAGTCTTACACTATAGGCCTCAAAGCACTCATAATGAAAAATTGCAGATTCCACAAAAAGAGTGTTTCAAAACTGCTCTTTCTAAAGAAGTGTTGAACTCTGTGAGTTGGATTCTTACTACACAAAGCAGTTTCACAGAACGCTTCTGTTTAGTTTTTATGTGAAGATATTCCCGTTTCCAACGAAGGCCTGAAAGGGCTCCAACTATCCACTTGCAGATTCTGCAAAAACAGAGTTTCAAAATTGCTCTATCAAAAGGAAGGCTTATCTCTCTGAGTTGAATGCACACATCATAAACAAGTTTCTGAGAATGCTTCTGTCTGGTTTCTATGTGAAGATATATCCTTTTCCACCATAGGCCTCAAAGCGCTCCAAATGAACACTTGCAGATTCTACAAAAAGAGTGTTTCAAAACTGCTCTAGCAAAGGAAAGGCTCAACTCTGTGAGTTGAACACACACATCACTAAGCAGTTTGTGAGAATGCTTCTGTCCAGTTTTTATGGGAAGATATTCCCGTTTCTACCGAAAGCCTGAAAGAGCACCAAATATCCACTTGCAGATGCTGCAGAAAGACTCTTTCCAAACTGTTCCATGAAAAGGAAGGTTCACCTCTGTGAGTTGAAAGCACACATCATAAAGAAGTTTCAAAGAATGCTTCTGTCTAGGTTTTATGTGAAGATATTTCCTATTCCACCAGAGGCCTCAAAGAGCAGCGAATGAACACTTGCAGATTCTACAAAAAGAGTGTTTCAAACTGCTCTATCAAAAGAAAGGTTCACCTGTGTGAATTGAATGCGTACAACACAAAGCAGTTTCAGAGAACACTTCTGTCTCGTTTTTGTGGAGATAGTCCCGTTTCCAACGAACGCTTCAAAGAGCTCCAAATATCCTCTTGCAGTTTCTGCAAATACACTGTTATAAAGCTGCTCTATCCAACGGAAGGTTCCACTCTGTTAGTTGAATGCACACATCAGAAAACTGTTTCTTAGAATGCTTCTGTTTAGTTTTTATGTGAAGTTGTTTCCTTTTCCATCGTAAGCTTCAAAGCGCTCCAAATGAACACTTGTAAATTCTGCCAAGAGAGTGTTTCTAAAGTGCTCTATCAAAAGCAGGGTTCAACTCTGTGTGTTGAGTGCACACAACACAAAGCCGTTTCTGAGAATGCTTCTGTCCAGTTTTTATGTGAAGATATTCACGTTTCCAACGAAGGCCTGAAAGAGCTCCAAATATCCACTTGCAGAAACTTTAAAAAGAGTGTTTCAAAACTGCTCTTTCAAAAGAAAGGTTGAACACTGTGAGTTGAAAGCACACATCATAAAGGACTTTCAGAGAATGCTTGTGTCTGGATATTATGTGAAGGTATTAAGTCTTACACTATAGGCCTCAAAGCGCTCCTAATGAACAATTGCAGATTCCACAAAAAGAGTGTTTCAAAACTGCTCTTTCTAAAGAAGTGTTCAACTCTGTGAGTTGGATTCTTACTACACAAAGCAGTTTCACAGAACGCTTCTGTTTAGTTTTTATGTGAAGAAATTCCCGTTTCCAACGAAGGCCTGAAAGGGCTCCAACTATCCACTTGCAGATTCTGCAAAAACAGAGTTTCAAAACTACTCTATCAAAAGTAAGGCTTATCTCTCTGAGTTGAATGCACACATCATAAAGAGGTTTCTGAGAATGCTTCTGTCTGGTTTCTATGTGAAGATATTTCCTTTTCCACCATAGGCCTAAAAGCGCTCCAAATGAACACTTGCAGATTCTACAAAAAGAGTGTTTCAAAACTGCTCTAGCAAAGGAAAGGTTCAACTCTGTGAGTTGAACACACACATCACAAAACAGTGTGTGAGAATGCTTCTGTCCAGTTTTTATGGGAAGATATTCCCGTTTCTAACGAAGGCCTGAAAGAGCTCCAAATATCCACTTGCAGATGCTGCAGAAAGTCTCTTTCCAAACTGCTCCATGAAAAGGAAGGTTCAACTCTGTGAGTTGAATGCACACATCATAAAGAAGTTTCAAAGAATGCTTCTGTCTAGGTTTTATGTGAAGATATTTCCTATTCCACCAGAGGCCTCAAAGAGCACCGAATGAACACTTGCAGATTCTACAAAAAGAGTGTTTCAAACTGCTCTATCAAAAGAAAGGTTCACCTGTGTGAGTTGAATGCATACAACACAAAGCAGTTTCAGAGAACACTTCTGTCTCGTTTTTGTGAAGATAGTCCCGTTTCCAACGAACGCTTCAAAGAGCTCCAAATATCCTCTTGCAGTTTCTGCAAATACACTGTTATAAAGCTGCTCTATCCAACGGAAGGTTCCACTCTGTTAGTTGAATGCACACATCAGAAAACTGTTTCTTAGAATGCTTCTGTTTAGTTTTTATGTGAAGTTGTTTCCTTTTCCATCGTAAGCTTCAAAGCGCTCCAAATGAACACTTGTAAATTCTGCCAAGAGAGTGTTTCTAAAGTGCTCTATCAAAAGCAGGGTTCAACTCTGTGTGTTGAGTGCACACAACACAAAGCAGTTTCTGAGAATGCTTCTGTCCAATTTTTATGTGAAGATATTCATGTTTCCAACGAAGGCCTGAAAGAGCTCCAAATATCCACTTGCAGAAACTTTAAAGAGTGTTTCAAAACTGCTCTTTCAAAAGAAAGGTTGAACACTGTGAGTTGAAAGCACACATCATAAAGAACTTTCAGAGAATGCTTGTGTCTGGATATTATGTGAAGGTATTAAGTCTTACACCATAGGCCTCAAAGCGCTCCTAATGAACAATTGCAGATTCCACAAAAAGAGTGTTTCAAAACTGCTCTTTCTAAAGAAGTGTTCAACTCTGTGAGTTGGATTCTTACTACACAAAGCAGTTTCACAGAACGCTTCTGTTTAGTTTTTATGTGAAGATATTCCCGTTTCCAACGAAGGCCTGAAAGGGCTCCAACTATCCACTTGCAGATTCTGCAAAAACAGAGTTTCAAAACTGCTCTATCAAAAGGAAGGCTTATCTCTCTGAGTTGAATGCACACATCATAAAGAGGTTTCTGAGAATGCTTCTGTCTGGTTTCTATGTGAAGATATTTCCTTTTCCACCATAGGCCTCAAAGCGCTCCAAATGAACACTTGCAGATTCTACAAAAAGAGTGTTTCAAAACTGCTCTAGCAAAGGAAAGGCTCAACTCTGTGAGTTGAACACACACATCACAAAGCAGTGTGTGAGAATGCTTCTGTCCAGTTTTTATGGGAAGATATTCCCGTTTCTAACGAAGGCATGAAAGAGCTCCAAATATCCACTTGCAGATGCTGCAGAAAGTCTCTTTCCAAACTGCTCCATGAAAAGGAAGGTTCAACTCTGTGAGTTAAATGCACACATCATAAAGAAGTTTCAAAGAATGCTTCTGTCTAGGTTTTATGTGAAGATATTTCCTATTCCACCAGAGGCCTCAAAGAGCACCGAATGAACACTTGCAGATTCTACAAAAAGAGTGTTTCAAACTGCTCTATCAAAAGAAAGGTTCACCTGTGTGAGTTGAATGCATACAACACAAAGCAGTTTCAGAGAACACTTCTGTCTCGTTTTTGTGAAGATAGTCCCGTTTCCAACGAACGCTTCAAAGAGCTCCAAATATCCTCTTGCAGTTTCTGCAAATACACTGTTATAAAGCTGCTCTATCCAACGGAAGGTTCCACTCTGTTAGTTGAATGCACACATCAGAAAACTGTTTCTTAGAATGCTTCTGTTTAGTTTTTATGTGAAGTTGTTTCCTTTTCCATCGTAAGCTTCAAAGCGCTCCAAATGAACACTTGTAAATTCTGCCA
Source organism: Pongo abelii (assembly GCF_028885655.2). Lineage (NCBI taxonomy): Eukaryota > Metazoa > Chordata > Mammalia > Primates > Hominidae > Pongo > Pongo abelii. Next base: position 65,451,158 of record NC_072008.2, read on the forward strand.
AGAGAGTGTTTCTAAAGTGCTCTATCAAAAGCAGGGTTCAACTCTGTGTGTTGAGTGTACACAACACAAAGCCGTTTCTGAGAATGCTTCTGTCCAGTTTTTATGTGAAGATATTCACGTTTCCAACGAAGGCCTGAAAGAGCTCCAAATATCCACTTGCAGAAACTTTAAAAAGAGTGTTTCAAAACTGCTCTTTCAAAAGAAAGGTTGAACACTGTGAGTTGAAAGCACACATCATAAAGAACTTTCAGAGAATGCTTGTGTCTGGATATTATGTGAAGGTATTAAGTCTTACACTATAGGCCTCAAAGTGCTCCTAATGAACAATTGCAGATTCCACAAAAAGAGTGTTTCAAAACTGCTCTTTCTAAAGAAGTGTTCAACTCTGTGAGTTGGATTCTTACTACACAAAGCAGTTTCACAGAACGCTTCTGTTTAGTTTTTATGTGAAGATATTCCCGTTTCCAACGAAGGCCTGAAAGGGCTCCAACTATCCACTTGCAGATTCTGCAAATCAGATTTTCAAAACTGCTCTATCAAAAGGAAGGCTTATCTCTCTGAGTTGAATGCACACATTATAAAGAGGTTTCTGAGAATGCTTCTGTCTGGTTTCTATGTGAAGATATTTCCTTTTCCACCATAGGCCTCAAAGCGCTCCAAATGAACACTTGCAGACTCTACAAAAAGAGTGTTTCAAAACTGATCTAGCAAAGGAAAGGTTCAACTCTGTGAGTTGAACACACACATCACAAAGCAGTGTGTGAGAATGCTTCTGTCCAGTTTTTATGGGAAGATATTCCCGTTTATAACGAAGGCCTGAAAGAGCTCCAAATATCTACTTGCAGATGCTGCAGAAAGTCTCTTTCCAAACTGCTCCATGAAAAGGAAGGTTCAACTCTGTGAGTTGAATGCACACATCATAAAGAAGTTTCAAAGAATGCTTCTGTCTAGGTTTTATGTGAAGATATTTCCTATTCCACCAGAGGCCTCAAAGAGCACCGAATGAACACTTGCAGATTCTACAAAAAGAGTGTTTCAAACTGCTCTATCAAAAGAAAGGTTCACCTGTGTGAGTTGAATGCATACAACACAAAGCAGTTTCAGAGAACACTTCTGTCTCGTTTTTGTGAAGATAGCCCCGTTTCCAACGAACGCTTCAAAGAGCTCCAAATATCCTCTTGCAGTTTCTGCAAATACACTGTTATAAAGCTGCTCTATCCAACGGAAGGTTCCACTGTGTTAGTTGAATGCACACATCAGAAAACTGTTTCTTAGAATGCTTCTGTTTAGTTTTTATGTGAAGTTGTTTCCTTTTCCATCGTAAGCTTCAAAGCGCTCCAAAGGAACACTTGTAAATTCTGCCAAGAGAGTGTTTCTAAAGTGCTCTTTCAAAAGCAGGGTTCAACTCTGTGTGTTCAGTGCACACAAAACAAAGCCGTTTCTGAGAATGCTTCTGTCCAGTTTTTATGTGAAGATATTCATGTTTCCAACGAAGGCCTGAAAGAGCTCCAAATATCCACTTGAAGAAACTTTAAAAAGAGTGTTTCAAAACTGCTCTTTCAAAAGAAAGGTTGAACACTGTGAGTTGAAAGCACACATTATAAAGAACTTTCAGAGAATGCTTGTGTCTGGATATTATGTGAAGGTATTAAGTCTTACACCATAGGCCTCAAAGCGCTCCTAATGAACAATTGCAGATTCCACAAAAAGAGTGTTTCAAAACTGCTCTTTCTAAAGAAGTGTTCAACTCTGTGAGTTGGATTCTTACTACACAAAGCAGTTTCACAGAACGCTTCTGTTTAGTTTTTATGTGAAGATATTCCCGTTTCCAACGAAGGCCTGAAAGGGCTCCAACTATCCACTTGCAGATTCTGCAAAAACAGAGTTTCAAAACTGCTCTATCAAAAGGAAGGCTTATCTCTCTGAGTTGAATGCACACATCATAAACAGGTTTCTGAGAATGCTTCTGTCTGGTTTCTATGTGAAGATATATCCTTTTCCACCATAGGCCTCAAAGCGCTCCAAATGAACACTTGCAGATTCTACAAAAAGTGTGTTTCAAAACTGCTCTAGCAAAGGAAAGGCTCAACTCTGTAAGTTGAACACACACATCACTAAGCAGTTTGTGAGAATGCTTCTGTCCAGTTTTTATGGGAAGATATTCCCGTTTCTACCGAAAGCCTGAAAGAGCACCAAATATCCACTTGCAGATGCTGCAGAAAGACTCTTTCCAAACTGTTCCATGAAAAGGAAGGTTCAACTCTGTGAGTTGAAAGCACACATCATAAAGAAGTTTCAAAGAATGCTTCTGTCTAGGTTTTATGTGAAGATATTTCCTATTCCACCAGAGGCCTCAAAGAGCACCGAATGAACACTTGCAGATTCTACAAAAAGAGTGTTTCAAACTGCTCTATCAAAAGAAATGTTCACCTGTGTGAGTTGAATGCGTACAACACAAAGCAGTTTCAGAGAACACTTCTGTCTCGTTTTTGTGGAGATAGTCCCGTTTCCAACGAACGCTTCAAAGAGCTCCAAATATCCTCTTGCAGTTTCTGCAAATACACTGTTATAAAGCTGCTCTATCCAACGGAAGGTTCCACTCTGTTAGTTGAATGCACACATCAGAAAACTGTTTCTTAGAATGCTTCTGTTTAGTTTTTATGTGAAGTTGTTTCCTTTTCCATCGTAAGCTTCAAAGCGCTCCAAATGAACACTTGTAAATTCTGCCAAGAGAGTGTTTCTAAAGTGCTCTATCAAAAGCAGGGTTCAACTCTGTGTGTTGAGTGCACACAACACAAAGCCGTTTCTGAGAATGCTTCTGTCCAGTTTTTATGTGAAGATATTCACGTTTCCAACGAAGGCCTGAAAGAGCTCCAAATATCCACTTGCAGAAACTTTAAAAAGAGTGTTTCAAAACTGCTCTTTCAAAAGAAAGGTTGAACACTGTGAGTTGAAAGCACACATCATAAAGAACTTTCAGAGAATGCTTGTGTCTGGATATTATGTGAAGGTATTAAGTCTTACACTATAGGCCTCAAAGCACTCATAATGAAAAATTGCAGATTCCACAAAAAGAGTGTTTCAAAACTGCTCTTTCTAAAGAAGTGTTGAACTCTGTGAGTTGGATTCTTACTACACAAAGCAGTTTCACAGAACGCTTCTGTTTAGTTTTTATGTGAAGATATTCCCGTTTCCAACGAAGGCCTGAAAGGGCTCCAACTATCCACTTGCAGATTCTGCAAAAACAGAGTTTCAAAACTGCTCTATCAAAAGGAAGGCTTATCTCTCTGAGTTGAATGCACACATCATAAAGAGGTTTCTGAGAATGCTTCTGTCTGGTTTCTATGTGAAGATATTTCCTTTTCCACCATAGGCCTCAAAGCGCTCCAAATGAACACTTGCAGATTCTACAAAAAGAGTGTTTCAAAACTGCTCTAGCAAAGGAAAGGTTCAACTCTGTGAGTTGAACACACACATCACAATGCAGTGTGTGAGAATGCTTCTGTCCAGTTTTTATGGGAAGATATTCCCGTTTCTAACGAAGGTATGAAAGAGCTCCAAATATCCACTTGCAGATGCTGCAGAAAGTCTCTTTCCAAACTGCTCCATGAAAAGGAAGGTTCAACTCTGTGAGTTAAATGCACACATCATAAAGAAGTTTCAAAGAATGCTTCTGTCTAGGTTTTATGTGAAGATATTTCCTATTCCACCAGAGGCCTCAAAGAGCACCGAATGAACACTTGCAGATTCTACAAAAAGAGTGTTTCAAACTGCTCTATCAAAAGAAAGGTTCACCTGTGTGAGTTGAATGCATACAACACAAAGCAGTTTCAGAGAACACTTCTGTCTCGTTTTTGTGAAGATAGTCCCGTTTCCAACGAACGCTTCAAAGAGCTCCAAATATCCTCTTGCAGTTTCTGCAAATACACTGTTATAAAGCTGCTCTATCCAACGGAAGGTTCCACTCTGTTAGTTGAATGCACACATCAGAAAACTGTTTCTTAGAATGCTTCTGTTTAGTTTTTATGTGAAGTTGTTTCCTTTTCCATCGTAAGCTTCAAAGCGCTCCAAATGAACACTTGTAAATTCTGCCAAGAGAGTGTTTCTAAAGTGCTCTATCAAAAGCAGGGTTCAACTCTGTGTGTTGAGTGTACACAACACAAAGCCGTTTCTGAGAATGCTTCTGTCCAGTTTTTATGTGAAGATATTCACGTTTCCAACGAAGGCCTGAAAGAGCTCCAAATATCCACTTGCAGAAACTTTAAAAAGAGTGTTTCAAAACTGCTCTTTCAAAAGAAAGGTTGAACACTGTGAGTTGAAAGCACACATCATAAAGAACTTTCAGAGAATGCTTGTGTCTGGATATTATGTGTAGGTATTAAGTCTTACACTATAGGCCTCAAAGCGCTCCTAATGAACAATTGCAGATTCCACAAAAAGAGTGTTTCAAAACTGCTCTTTCTAAAGAAGTGTTCAACTCTGTGAGTTGGATTCTTACTACACAAAGCAGTTTCACAGAACGCTTCTGTTTAGTTTTTATGTGAAGATATTCCCGTTTCCAACGAAGGCCTGAAAGGGCTCCAACTATCCACTTGCAGATTCTGCAAAAACAGAGTTTCAAAACTGCTCTATCAAAAGGAAGGCTTATCTCTCTGAGTTGAATGCACACATCATAAACAAGTTTCTGAGAATGCTTCTGTCTGGTTTCTATGTGAAGATATATCCTTTTCCACCATAGGCCTCAAAGCGCTCCAAATGAACACTTGCAGATTCTACAAAAAGAGTGTTTCAAAACTGCTCTAGCAAAGGAAAGGCTCAACTCTGTGAGTTGAACACACACATCACTAAGCAGTTTGTGAGAATGCTTCTGTCCAGTTTTTATGGGAAGATATTCCCGTTTCTAACGAAGGCCTGAAAGAGCTTCAAATATCTACTTGCAGATGCTGCAGAAAGACTCTTTCCAAACTGTTCCATGAAAAGGAAGGTTCACCTCTGTGAGTTGAAAGCACACATCATAAAGAAGTTTCAAAGAATGCTTCTGTCTAGGTTTTATGTGAAGATATTTCCTATTCCACCAGAGGCCTCAAAGAGCAGCGAATGAACACTTGCAGATTCTACAAAAAGAGTGTTTCAAACTGCTCTATCAAAAGAAAGGTTCACCTGTGTGAATTGAATGCGTACAACACAAAGCAGTTTCAGAGAACACTTCTGTCTCGTTTTTGTGGAGATAGTCCCGTTTCTAACGAACGCTTCAAAAAGCTCCAAATATCCTCTTGCAGTTTCTGCAAATACACTGTTATAAAGCTGCTCTATCCAACGGAAGGTTCCACTCTGTTAGTTGAATGCACACATCAGAAAACTGTTTCTTAGAATGCTTCTGTTTAGTTTTTATGTGAAGTTGTTTCCTTTTCCATCGTAAGCTTCAAAGCGCTCCAAATGAACACTTGTAAATTCTACCAAGACAGTGTTTCTAAAGTGCTCTATCAAAAGCAGGGTTCAACTCTGTGTGTTGAGTGCACACAACACAAAGCCGTTTCTGAGAATGCTTCTGTCCAGTTTTTATGTGAAGATATTCACGTTTCCAACGATGGCCTGAAAGAGCTCCAAATATCCACTTGCAGAAACTTTAAAAAGAGTGTTTCAAAACTGCTCTTTCAAAAGAAAGGTTGAACACTGTGAGTTGAAAGCACACATCATAAAGAACTTTCAGAGAATGCTTGTGTCTGGATATTATGTGAAGGTATTAAGTCTTACACTATAGGCCTCAAAGTGCTCCAAATGAACAATTGCAGATTCCACAAAAAGAGTGTTTCAAAACTGCTCTTTCTAAAGAAGTGTTCAACTCTGTGAGTTGGATTCTTACTACACAAAGCAGTTTCACAGAACGCTTCTGTTTAGTTTTTATGTGAAGATATTCCCGTTTCCAACGAAGGCCTGAAAGGGCTCCAACTATCCACTTGCAGATTCTGCAAATCAGATTTTCAAAACTGCTCTATCAAAAGGAAGGCTTATCTCTCTGAGTTGAATGCACACATTATAAAGAGGTTTCTGAGAATGCTTCTGTCTGGTTTCTATGTGAAGATATTTCCTTTTCCACCATAGGCCTCAAAGCGCTCCAAATGAACACTTGCAGACTCTACAAAAAGAGTGTTTCAAAACTGATCTAGCAAAGGAAAGGTTCAACTCTGTGAGTTGAACACACACATCACAAAGCAGTGTGTGAGAATGCTTCTGTCCAGTTTTTATGGGAAGATATTCCCGTTTATAACGAAGGCCTGAAAGAGCTCCAAATATCTACTTGCAGATGCTGCAGAAAGTCTCTTTCCAAACTGCTCCATGAAAAGGAAGGTTCAACTCTGTGAGTTGAATGCACACATCATAAAGAAGTTTCAAAGAATGCTTCTGTCTAGGTTTTATGTGAAGATATTTCCTATTCCACCAGAGGCCTCAAAGAGCACCGAATGAACACTTGCAGATTCTACAAAAAGAGTGTTTCAAACTGCTCTATCAAAAGAAAGGTTCACCTGTGTGAGTTGAATGCATACAACACAAAGCAGTTTCAGAGAACACTTCTGTCTCGTTTTTGTGAAGATAGCCCCGTTTCCAACGAACGCTTCAAAGAGCTCCAAATATCCTCTTGCAGTTTCTGCAAATACACTGTTATAAAGCTGCTCTATCCAACGGAAGGTTCCACTCTGTTAGTTGAATGCACACATCAGAAAACTGTTTCTTAGAATGCTTCTGTTTACTTTTTATGTGAAGTTGTTTCCTTTTCCATCGTAAGCTTCAAAGCGCTCCAAAGGAACACTTGTAAATTCTGCCAAGAGAGTGTTTCTAAAGTGCTCTTTCAAAAGCAGGGTTCAACTCTGTGTGTTCAGTGCACACAAAACAAAGCCGTTTCTGAGAATGCTTCTGTCCAGTTTTTATGTGAAGATATTCATGTTTCCAACGAAGGCCTGAAAGAGCTCCAAATATCCACTTGAAGAAACTTTAAAAAGAGTGTTTCAAAACTGCTCTTTCAAAAGAAAGGTTGAACACTGTGAGTTGAAAGCACACATCATAAAGAACTTTCAGAGAATGCTTGTGTCTGGATATTATGTGAAGGTATTAAGTCTTACACCATAGGCCTCAAAGCGCTCCTAATGAACAATTGCAGATTCCACAAAAAGAGTGTTTCAAAACTGCTCTTTCTAAAGAAGTGTTCAACTCTGTGAGTTGGATTCTTACTACACAAAGCAGTTTCACAGAACGCTTCTGTTTAGTTTTTATGTGAAGATATTCCCGTTTCCAACGAAGGCCTGAAAGGGCTCCAACTATCCACTTGCAGATTCTGCAAAAACAGAGTTTCAAAACTGCTCTATCAAAAGGAAGGCTTATCTCTCTGAGTTGAATGCACACATCATAAACAGGTTTCTGAGAATGCTTCTGTCTGGTTTCTATGTGAAGATATATCCTTTTCCACCATAGGCCTCAAAGCGCTCCAAATGAACACTTGCAGATTCTACAAAAAGTGTGTTTCAAAACTGCTCTAGCAAAGGAAAGGCTCAACTCTGTAAGTTGAACACACACATCACTAAGCAGTTTGTGAGAATGCTTCTGTCCAGTTTTTATGGGAAGATATTCCCGTTTCTACCGAAAGCCTGAAAGAGCACCAAATATCCACTTGCAGATGCTGCAGAAAGACTCTTTCCAAACTGTTCCATGAAAAGGAAGGTTCAACTCTGTGAGTTGAAAGCACACATCATAAAGAAGTTTCAAAGAATGCTTCTGTCTAGGTTTTATGTGAAGATATTTCCTATTCCACCAGAGGCCTCAAAGAGCACCGAATGAACACTTGCAGATTCTACAAAAAGAGTGTTTCAAACTGCTCTATCAAAAGAAATGTTCACCTGTGTGAGTTGAATGCGTACAACACAAAGCAGTTTCAGAGAACACTTCTGTCTCGTTTTTGTGGAGATAGTCCCGTTTCCAACGAACGCTTCAAAGAGCTCCAAATATCCTCTTGCAGTTTCTGCAAATACACTGTTATAAAGCTGCTCTATCCAACGGAAGGTTCCACTCTGTTAGTTGAATGCACACATCAGAAAACTGTTTCTTAGAATGCTTCTGTTTAGTTTTTATGTGAAGTTGTTTCCTTTTCCATCGTAAGCTTCAAAGCGCTCCAAATGAACACTTGTAAATTCTGCCAAGAGAGTGTTTCTAAAGTGCTCTATCAAAAGCAGGGTTCAACTCTGTGTGTTGAGTGCACACAACACAAAGCCGTTTCTGAGAATGCTTCTGTCCAGTTTTTATGTGAAGATATTCCCGTTTCCAACGAAGGCCTGAAAGGGCTCCAACTATCCACTTGCAGATTCTGCAAAAACAGAGTTTCAAAACTGCTCTATCAAAAGGAAGGCTTATCTCTCTGAGTTGAATGCACACATCATAAACAGGTTTCTGAGAATGCTTCTGTCTGGTTTCTATGTGAAGATATATCCTTTTCCACCATAGGCCTCAAAGCGCTCCAAATGAACACTTGCAGATTCTACAAAAAGTGTGTTTCAAAACTGCTCTAGCAAAGGAAAGGCTCAACTCTGTAAGTTGAACACACACATCACTAAGCAGTTTGTGAGAATGCTTCTGTCCAGTTTTTATGGGAAGATATTCCCGTTTCTACCGAAAGCCTGAAAGAGCACCAAATATCCACTTGCAGATGCTGCAGAAAGACTCTTTCCAAACTGTTCCATGAAAAGGAAGGTTCAACTCTGTGAGTTGAAAGCACACATCATAAAGAAGTTTCAAAGAATGCTTCTGTCTAGGTTTTATGTGAAGATATTTCCTATTCCACCAGAGGCCTCAAAGAGCACCGAATGAACACTTGCAGATTCTACAAAAAGAGTGTTTCAAACTGCTCTATCAAAAGAAATGTTCACCTGTGTGAGTTGAATGCGTACAACACAAAGCAGTTTCAGAGAACACTTCTGTCTCGTTTTTGTGGAGATAGTCCCGTTTCCAACGAACGCTTCAAAGAGCTCCAAATATCCTCTTGCAGTTTCTGCAAATACACTGTTATAAAGCTGCTCTATCCAACGGAAGGTTCCACTCTGTTAGTTGAATGCACACATCAGAAAACTGTTTCTTAGAATGCTTCTGTTTAGTTTTTATGTGAAGTTGTTTCCTTTTCCATCGTAAGCTTCAAAGCGCTCCAAATGAACACTTGTAAATTCTGCCAAGAGAGTGTTTCTAAAGTGCTCTATCAAAAGCAGGGTTCAACTCTGTGTGTTGAGTGCACACAACACAAAGCCGTTTCTGAGAATGCTTCTGTCCAGTTTTTATGTGAAGATATTCACGTTTCCAACGAAGGCCTGAAAGAGCTCCAAATATCCACTTGCAGAAACTTTAAAAAGAGTGTTTCAAAACTGCTCTTTCAAAAGAAAGGTTGAACACTGTGAGTTGAAAGCACACATCATAAAGAACTTTCAGAGAATGCTTGTGTCTGGATATTATGTGAAGGTATTAAGTCTTACACTATAGGCCTCAAAGCGCTCCTAATGAACAATTGCAGATTCCACAAAAAGAGTGTTTCAAAACTGCTCTTTCTAAAGAAGTGTTCAACTCTGTGAGTTGGATTCTTACTACACAAAGCAGTTTCACAGAACGCTTCTGTTTAGTTTTTATGTGAAGAAATTCCCGTTTCCAACGAAGGCCTGAAAGGGCTCCAACTATCCACTTGCAGATTCTGCAAAAACAGAGTTTCAAAACTACTCTATCAAAAGTAAGGCTTATCTCTCTGAGTTGAATGCACACATCATAAAGAGGTTTCTGAGAATGCTTCTGTCTGGTTTCTATGTGAAGATATTTCCTTTTCCACCATAGGCCTAAAAGCGCTCCAAATGAACACTTGCAGATTCTACAAAAAGAGTGTTTCAAAACTGCTCTAGCAAAGGAAAGGTTCAACTCTGTGAGTTGAACACACACATCACAAAACAGTGTGTGAGAATGCTTCTGTCCAGTTTTTATGGGAAGATATTCCCGTTTCTAACGAAGGCCTGAAAGAGCTCCAAATATCCACTTGCAGATGCTGCAGAAAGTCTCTTTCCAAACTGCTCCATGAAAAGGAAGGTTCAACTCTGTGAGTTGAATGCACACATCATAAAGAAGTTTCAAAGAATGCTTCTGTCTAGGTTTTATGTGAAGATATTTCCTATTCCACCAGAGGCCTCAAAGAGCACCGAATGAACACTTGCAGATTCTACAAAAAGAGTGTTTCAAACTGCTCTATCAAAAGAAAGGTTCACCTGTGTGAGTTGAATGCATACAACACAAAGCAGTTTCAGAGAACACTTCTGTCTCGTTTTTGTGAAGATAGTCCCGTTTCCAACGAACGCTTCAAAGAGCTCCAAATATCCTCTTGCAGTTTCTGCAAATACACTGTTATAAAGCTGCTCTATCCAACGGAAGGTTCCACTCTGTTAGTTGAATGCACACATCAGAAAACTGTTTCTTAGAATGCTTCTGTTTAGTTTTTATGTGAAGTTGTTTCCTTTTCCATCGTAAGCTTCAAAGCGCTCCAAATGAACACTTGTAAATTCTGCCAAGAGAGTGTTTCTAAAGTTCTCTATCAAAAGCAGGGTTCAACTCTGTGTGTTGAGTGCACACAACACAAAGCCGTTTCTGAGAATGCTTCTGTCCAATTTTTATGTGAAGATATTCATGTTTCCAACGAAGGCCTGAAAGAGCTCCAAATATCCACTTGCAGAAACTTTAAAGAGTGTTTCAAAACTGCTCTTTCAAAAGAAAGGTTGAACACTGTGAGTTGAAAGCACACATCATAAAGAACTTTCAGAGAATGCTTGTGTCTGGATATTATGTGAAGGTATTAAGTCTTACACCATAGGCCTCAAAGCGCTCCTAATGAACAATTGCAGATTCCACAAAAAGAGTGTTTCAAAACTGCTCTTTCTAAAGAAGTGTTCAACTCTGTGAGTTGGATTCTTACTACACAAAGCAGTTTCACAGAACGCTTCTGTTTAGTTTTTATGTGAAGATATTCCCGTTTCCAACGAAGGCCTGAAAGGGCTCCAACTATCCACTTGCAGATTCTGCAAAAACAGAGTTTCAAAACTGCTCTATCAAAAGGAAGGCTTATCTCTCTGAGTTGAATGCACACATCATAAAGAGGTTTCTGAGAATGCTTCTGTCTGGTTTCTATGTGAAGATATTTCCTTTTCCACCATAGGCCTCAAAGCGCTCCAAATGAACACTTGCAGATTCTACAAAAAGAGTGTTTCAAAACTGCTCTAGCAAAGGAAAGGCTCAACTCTGTGAGTTGAACACACACATCACAAAGCAGTGTGTGAGAATGCTTCTGTCCAGTTTTTATGGGAAGATATTCCCGTTTCTAACGAAGGCATGAAAGAGCTCCAAATATCCACTTGCAGATGCTGCAGAAAGTCTCTTTCCAAACTGCTCCATGAAAAGGAAGGTTCAACTCTGTGAGTTAAATGCACACATCATAAAGAAGTTTCAAAGAATGCTTCTGTCTAGGTTTTATGTGAAGATATTTCCTATTCCACCAGAGGCCTCAAAGAGCACCGAATGAACACTTGCAGATTCTACAAAAAGAGTGTTTCAAACTGCTCTATCAAAAGAAAGGTTCACCTGTGTGAGTTGAATGCATACAACACAAAGCAGTTTCAGAGAACACTTCTGTCTCGTTTTTGTGAAGATAGTCCCGTTTCCAACGAACGCTTCAAAGAGCTCCAAATATCCTCTTGCAGTTTCTGCAAATACACTGTTATAAAGCTGCTCTATCCAACGGAAGGTTCCACTCTGTTAGTTGAATGCACACATCAGAAAACTGTTTCTTAGAATGCTTCTGTTTAGTTTTTATGTGAAGTTGTTTCCTTTTCCATCGTAAGCTTCAAAGCGCTCCAAATGAACACTTGTAAATTCTGCCAAGAGAGTGTTTCTAAAGTGCTCTATCAAAAGCAGGGTTCAACTCTGTGTGTTGAGTGTACACAACACAAAGCCGTTTCTGAGAATGCTTCTGTCCAGTTTTTATGTGAAGATATTCACGTTTCCAACGAAGGCCTGAAAGAGCTCCAAATATCCACTTGCAGAAACTTTAAAAAGAGTGTTTCAAAACTGCTCTTTCAAAAGAAAGGTTGAACACTGTGAGTTGAAAGCACACATCATAAAGAACTTTCAGAGAATGCTTGTGTCTGGATATTATGTGTAGGTATTAAGTCTTACACTATAGGCCTCAAAGCGCTCCTAAGGAACAATTGCAGATTCCACAAAAAGAGTGTTTCAAAACTGCTCTTTCTAAAGAAGTGTTCAACTCTGTGAGTTGGATTCTTACTACACAAAGCAGTTTCACAGAACGCTTCTGTTTAGTTTTTATGTGAAGATATTCCCGTTTCCAACGAAGGCCTGAAAGGGCTCCAACTATCCACTTGCAGATTCTGCAAAAACAGAGTTTCAAAACTGCTCTATCAAAAGGAAGGCTTATCTCTCTGAGTTGAATGCACACATCATAAACAAGTTTCTGAGAATGCTTCTGTCTGGTTTCTATGTGAAGATATATCCTTTTCCACCATAGGCCTCAAAGCGCTCCAAATGAACACTTGCAGATTCTACAAAAAGAGTGTTTCAAAACTGCTCTAGCAAAGGAAAGGCTCAACTCTGTGAGTTGAACACACACATCACTAAGCAGTTTGTGAGAATGTTTCTGTCCAGTTTTTATGGGAAGATATTCCCGTTTCTACCGAAAGCCTGAAAGAGCACCAAATATCCACTTGCAGATGCTGCAGAAAGTCTCTTTCCAAACTGCTCCATAAAAAGGAAGGTTCAACTCTGTGAGTTGAATGCACACATCATAAAGAAGTTTCAAAGAATGCTTCTGTCTAGGTTTTATGTGAAGATATTTCCTATTCCACCAGAGGCCTCAAAGAGCACCGAATGAACACTTGCAGATTCTACAAAAAGAGTGTTTCAAACTGCTCTATCAAAAGAAAGGTTCACCTGTGTGAGTTGAATGCATACAACACAAAGCAGTTTCAGAGAACACTTCTGTCTCGTTTTTGTGAAGATAGCCCCATTTCCAACGAACGCTTCAAAGACCTCCAAATATCCTCTTGCAGTTTCTGCAAATACACTGTTATAAAGCTGCTCTATCCAACGGAAGGTTCCACTCTGTTAGTAGAATGCACACATCAGAAAACTGTTTCTTAGAATGCTTCTGTTTAGTTTTTATGTGAAGTTGTTTCCTTTTCCATCGTAAGCTTCAAAGCGCTCCAAATGAACACTTGTAAATTCTGCCAAGAGAGTGTTTCTAAAGTGCTCTTTCAAAAGCAGGGCTCAACTCTGTGTGTTGAGTGCACACAACACAAAGCCGTTTCTGAGAATGCTTCTGTCCAATTTTTATGTTAAGATATTCACGTTTCCAACGAAAGCCTGAAAGAGCTCCAAATATCCACTTGCAGAAACTTTAAAAAGAGTGTTTCAAAACTGCTCTTTCAAAAGAAAGGTTGAACACTCTTGGTTGAAAGCACACATCATAAAGAACTTTCAGAGAATGCTTGTGTCTGGATATTATGTGAAGGTATTAAGTCTTACACTATAGGCCTCAAAGCACTCATAATGAAAAATTGCAGATTCCACAAAAAGAGTGTTTCAAAACTGCTCTTTCTAAAGAAGTGTTGAACTCTGTGAGTTGGATTCTTACTACACAAAGCAGTTTCACAGAACGCTTCTGTTTAGTTTTTATGTGAAGATATTCCCGTTTCCAACGAAGGCCTGAAAGGGCTCCAACTATCCACTTGCAGATTCTGCAAAAACAGAGTTTCAAAATTGCTCTATCAAAAGGAAGGCTTATCTCTCTGAGTTGAATGCACACATCATAAACAAGTTTCTGAGAATGCTTCTGTCTGGTTTCTATGTGAAGATATATCCTTTTCCACCATAGGCCTCAAAGCGCTCCAAATGAACACTTGCAGATTCTACAAAAAGAGTGTTTCAAAACTGCTCTAGCAAAGGAAAGGCTCAACTCTGTGAGTTGAACACACACATCACTAAGCAGTTTGTGAGAATGCTTCTGTCCAGTTTTTATGGGAAGATATTCCCGTTTCTACCGAAAGCCTGAAAGAGCACCAAATATCCACTTGCAGATGCTGCAGAAAGACTCTTTCCAAACTGTTCCATGAAAAGGAAGGTTCACCTCTGTGAGTTGAAAGCACACATCATAAAGAAGTTTCAAAGAATGCTTCTGTCTAGGTTTTATGTGAAGATATTTCCTATTCCACCAGAGGCCTCAAAGAGCAGCGAATGAACACTTGCAGATTCTACAAAAAGAGTGTTTCAAACTGCTCTATCAAAAGAAAGGTTCACCTGTGTGAATTGAATGCGTACAACACAAAGCAGTTTCAGAGAACACTTCTGTCTCGTTTTTGTGGAGATAGTCCCGTTTCCAACGAACGCTTCAAAGAGCTCCAAATATCCTCTTGCAGTTTCTGCAAATACACTGTTATAAAGCTGCTCTATCCAACGGAAGGTTCCACTCTGTTAGTTGAATGCACACATCAGAAAACTGTTTCTTAGAATGCTTCTGTTTAGTTTTTATGTGAAGTTGTTTCCTTTTCCATCGTAAGCTTCAAAGCGCTCCAAATGAACACTTGTAAATTCTGCCAAGAGAGTGTTTCTAAAGTGCTCTATCAAAAGCAGGGTTCAACTCTGTGTGTTGAGTGCACACAACACAAAGCCGTTTCTGAGAATGCTTCTGTCCAGTTTTTATGTGAAGATATTCACGTTTCCAACGAAGGCCTGAAAGAGCTCCAAATATCCACTTGCAGAAACTTTAAAAAGAGTGTTTCAAAACTGCTCTTTCAAAAGAAAGGTTGAACACTGTGAGTTGAAAGCACACATCATAAAGGACTTTCAGAGAATGCTTGTGTCTGGATATTATGTGAAGGTATTAAGTCTTACACTATAGGCCTCAAAGCGCTCCTAATGAACAATTGCAGATTCCACAAAAAGAGTGTTTCAAAACTGCTCTTTCTAAAGAAGTGTTCAACTCTGTGAGTTGGATTCTTACTACACAAAGCAGTTTCACAGAACGCTTCTGTTTAGTTTTTATGTGAAGAAATTCCCGTTTCCAACGAAGGCCTGAAAGGGCTCCAACTATCCACTTGCAGATTCTGCAAAAACAGAGTTTCAAAACTACTCTATCAAAAGTAAGGCTTATCTCTCTGAGTTGAATGCACACATCATAAAGAGGTTTCTGAGAATGCTTCTGTCTGGTTTCTATGTGAAGATATTTCCTTTTCCACCATAGGCCTAAAAGCGCTCCAAATGAACACTTGCAGATTCTACAAAAAGAGTGTTTCAAAACTGCTCTAGCAAAGGAAAGGTTCAACTCTGTGAGTTGAACACACACATCACAAAACAGTGTGTGAGAATGCTTCTGTCCAGTTTTTATGGGAAGATATTCCCGTTTCTAACGAAGGCCTGAAAGAGCTCCAAATATCCACTTGCAGATGCTGCAGAAAGTCTCTTTCCAAACTGCTCCATGAAAAGGAAGGTTCAACTCTGTGAGTTGAATGCACACATCATAAAGAAGTTTCAAAGAATGCTTCTGTCTAGGTTTTATGTGAAGATATTTCCTATTCCACCAGAGGCCTCAAAGAGCACCGAATGAACACTTGCAGATTCTACAAAAAGAGTGTTTCAAACTGCTCTATCAAAAGAAAGGTTCACCTGTGTGAGTTGAATGCATACAACACAAAGCAGTTTCAGAGAACACTTCTGTCTCGTTTTTGTGAAGATAGTCCCGTTTCCAACGAACGCTTCAAAGAGCTCCAAATATCCTCTTGCAGTTTCTGCAAATACACTGTTATAAAGCTGCTCTATCCAACGGAAGGTTCCACTCTGTTAGTTGAATGCACACATCAGAAAACTGTTTCTTAGAATGCTTCTGTTTAGTTTTTATGTGAAGTTGTTTCCTTTTCCATCGTAAGCTTCAAAGCGCTCCAAATGAACACTTGTAAATTCTGCCAAGAGAGTGTTTCTAAAGTGCTCTATCAAAAGCAGGGTTCAACTCTGTGTGTTGAGTGCACACAACACAAAGCAGTTTCTGAGAATGCTTCTGTCCAATTTTTATGTGAAGATATTCATGTTTCCAACGAAGGCCTGAAAGAGCTCCAAATATCCACTTGCAGAAACTTTAAAGAGTGTTTCAAAACTGCTCTTTCAAAAGAAAGGTTGAACACTGTGAGTTGAAAGCACACATCATAAAGAACTTTCAGAGAATGCTTGTGTCTGGATATTATGTGAAGGTATTAAGTCTTACACCATAGGCCTCAAAGCGCTCCTAATGAACAATTGCAGATTCCACAAAAAGAGTGTTTCAAAACTGCTCTTTCTAAAGAAGTGTTCAACTCTGTGAGTTGGATTCTTACTACACAAAGCAGTTTCACAGAACGCTTCTGTTTAGTTTTTATGTGAAGATATTCCCGTTTCCAACGAAGGCCTGAAAGGGCTCCAACTATCCACTTGCAGATTCTGCAAAAACAGAGTTTCAAAACTGCTCTATCAAAAGGAAGGCTTATCTCTCTGAGTTGAATGCACACATCATAAAGAGGTTTCTGAGAATGCTTCTGTCTGGTTTCTATGTGAAGATATTTCCTTTTCCACCATAGGCCTCAAAGCGCTCCAAATGAACACTTGCAGATTCTACAAAAAGAGTGTTTCAAAACTGCTCTAGCAAAGGAAAGGCTCAACTCTGTGAGTTGAACACACACATCACAAAGCAGTGTGTGAGAATGCTTCTGTCCAGTTTTTATGGGAAGATATTCCCGTTTCTAACGAAGGCATGAAAGAGCTCCAAATATCCACTTGCAGATGCTGCAGAAAGTCTCTTTCCAAACTGCTCCATGAAAAGGAAGGTTCAACTCTGTGAGTTAAATGCACACATCATAAAGAAGTTTCAAAGAATGCTTCTGTCTAGGTTTTATGTGAAGATATTTCCTATTCCACCAGAGGCCTCAAAGAGCACCGAATGAACACTTGCAGATTCTACAAAAAGAGTGTTTCAAACTGCTCTATCAAAAGAAAGGTTCACCTGTGTGAGTTGAATGCATACAACACAAAGCAGTTTCAGAGAACACTTCTGTCTCGTTTTTGTGAAGATAGTCCCGTTTCCAACGAACGCTTCAAAGAGCTCCAAATATCCTCTTGCAGTTTCTGCAAATACACTGTTATAAAGCTGCTCTATCCAACGGAAGGTTCCACTCTGTTAGTTGAATGCACACATCAGAAAACTGTTTCTTAGAATGCTTCTGTTTAGTTTTTATGTGAAGTTGTTTCCTTTTCCATCGTAAGCTTCAAAGCGCTCCAAATGAACACTTGTAAATTCTGCCAAGAGAGTGTTTCTAAAGTGCTCTATCAAAAGCAGGGTTCAACTCTGTGTGTTGAGTGTACACAACACAAAGCCGTTTCTGAGAATGCTTCTGTCCAGTTTTTATGTGAAGATATTCACGTTTCCAACGAAGGCCTGAAAGAGCTCCAAATATCCACTTGCAGAAACTTTAAAAAGAGTGTTTCAAAACTGCTCTTTCAAAAGAAAGGTTGAACACTGTGAGTTGAAAGCACACATCATAAAGAACTTTCAGAGAATGCTTGTGTCTGGATATTATGTGTAGGTATTAAGTCTTACACTATAGGCCTCAAAGCGCTCCTAAGGAACAATTGCAGATTCCACAAAAAGAGTGTTTCAAAACTGCTCTTTCTAAAGAAGTGTTCAACTCTGTGAGTTGGATTCTTACTACACAAAGCAGTTTCACAGAACGCTTCTGTTTAGTTTTTATGTGAAGATATTCCCGTTTCCAACGAAGGCCTGAAAGGGCTCCAACTATCCACTTGCAGATTCTGCAAAAACAGAGTTTCAAAACTGCTCTATCAAAAGGAAGGCTTATCTCTCTGAGTTGAATGCACACATCATAAACAAGTTTCTGAGAATGCTTCTGTCTGGTTTCTATGTGAAGATATATCCTTTTCCACCATAGGCCTCAAAGCGCTCCAAATGAACACTTGCAGATTCTACAAAAAGAGTGTTTCAAAACTGCTCTAGCAAAGGAAAGGCTCAACTCTGTGAGTTGAACACACACATCACTAAGCAGTTTGTGAGAATGTTTCTGTCCAGTTTTTATGGGAAGATATTCCCGTTTCTACCGAAAGCCTGAAAGAGCACCAAATATCCACTTGCAGATGCTGCAGAAAGTCTCTTTCCAAACTGCTCCATGAAAAGGAAGGTTCAACTCTGTGAGTTGAATGCACACATCATAAAGAAGTTTCAAAGAATGCTTCTGTCTAGGTTTTATGTGAAGATATTTCCTATTCCACCAGAGGCCTCAAAGAGCACCGAATGAACACTTGCAGATTCTACAAAAAGAGTGTTTCAAACTGCTCTATCAAAAGAAAGGTTCACCTGTGTGAGTTGAATGCATACAACACAAAGCAGTTTCAGAGAACACTTCTGTCTCGTTTTTGTGAAGATAGCCCCATTTCCAACGAACGCTTCAAAGAGCTCCAAATATCCTCTTGCAGTTTCTGCAAATACACTGTTATAAAGCTGCTCTATCCAACGGAAGGTTCCACTCTGTTAGTAGAATGCACACATCAGAAAACTGTTTCTTAGAATGCTTCTGTTTAGTTTTTATGTGAAGTTGTTTCCTTTTCCATCGTAAGCTTCAAAGCGCTCCAAATGAACACTTGTAAATTCTGCCAAGAGAGTGTTTCTAAAGTGCTCTTTCAAAAGCAGGGCTCAACTCTGTGTGTTGAGTGCACACAACACAAAGCCGTTTCTGAGAATGCTTCTGTCCAATTTTTATGTTAAGATATTCACGTTTCCAACGAAAGCCTGAAAGAGCTCCAAATATCCACTTGCAGAAACTTTAAAAAGAGTGTTTCAAAACTGCTCTTTCAAAAGAAAGGTTGAACACTGTGAGTTGAAAGCACACATCATAAAGAACTTTCAGAGAATGCTTGTGTCTGGATATTATGTGAAGGTATTAAGTCTTACACTATAGGCCTCAAAGCACTCATAATGAAAAATTGCAGATTCCACAAAAAGAGTGTTTCAAAACTGCTCTTTCTAAAGAAGTGTTGAACTCTGTGAGTTGGATTCTTACTACACAAAGCAGTTTCACAGAACGCTTCTGTTTAGTTTTTATGTGAAGATATTCCCGTTTCCAACGAAGGCCTGAAAGGGCTCCAACTATCCACTTGCAGATTCTGCAAAAACAGAGTTTCAAAACTGCTCTATCAAAAGGAAGGCTTATCTCTCTGAGTTGAATGCACACATCATAAACAAGTTTCTGAGAATGCTTCTGTCTGGTTTCTATGTGAAGATATATCCTTTTCCACCATAGGCCTCAAAGCGCTCCAAATGAACACTTGCAGATTCTACAAAAAGAGTGTTTCAAAACTGCTCTAGCAAAGGAAAGGCTCAACTCTGTGAGTTGAACACACACATCACTAAGCAGTTTGTGAGAATGCTTCTGTCCAGTTTTTATGGGAAGATATTCCCGTTTCTACCGAAAGCCTGAAAGAGCACCAAATATCCACTTGCAGATGCTGCAGAAAGACTCTTTCCAAACTGTTCCATGAAAAGGAAGGTTCACCTCTGTGAGTTGAAAGCACACATCATAAAGAAGTTTCAAAGAATGCTTCTGTCTAGGTTTTATGTGAAGATATTTCCTATTCCACCAGAGGCCTCAAAGAGCAGCGAATGAACACTTGCAGATTCTACAAAAAGAGTGTTTCAAACTGCTCTATCAAAAGAAAGGTTCACCTGTGTGAATTGAATGCGTACAACACAAAGCAGTTTCAGAGAACACTTCTGTCTCGTTTTTGTGGAGATAGTCCCGTTTCTAACGAACGCTTCAAAAAGCTCCAAATATCCTCTTGCAGTTTCTGCAAATACACTGTTATAAAGCTGCTCTATCCAACGGAAGGTTCCACTCTGTTAGTTGAATGCACACATCAGAAAACTGTTTCTTAGAATGCTTCTGTTTAGTTTTTATGTGAAGTTGTTTCCTTTTCCATCGTAAGCTTCAAAGCGCTCCAAATGAACACTTGTAAATTCTACCAAGACAGTGTTTCTAAAGTGCTCTATCAAAAGCAGGGTTCAACTCTGTGTGTTGAGTGCACACAACACAAAGCCGTTTCTGAGAATGCTTCTGTCCAGTTTTTATGTGAAGATATTCACGTTTCCAACGATGGCCTGAAAGAGCTCCAAATATCCACTTGCAGAAACTTTAAAAAGAGTGTTTCAAAACTGCTCTTTCAAAAGAAAGGTTGAACACTGTGAGTTGAAAGCACACATCATAAAGAACTTTCAGAGAATGCTTGTGTCTGGATATTATGTGAAGGTATTAAGTCTTACACTATAGGCCTCAAAGTGCTCCTAATGAACAATTGCAGATTCCACAAAAAGAGTGTTTCAAAACTGCTCTTTCTAAAGAAGTGTTCAACTCTGTGAGTTGGATTCTTACTACACAAAGCAGTTTCACAGAACGCTTCTGTTTAGTTTTTATGTGAAGATATTCCCGTTTCCAACGAAGGCCTGAAAGGGCTCCAACTATCCACTTGCAGATTCTGCAAATCAGATTTTCAAAACTGCTCTATCAAAAGGAAGGCTTATCTCTCTGAGTTGAATGCACACATTATAAAGAGGTTTCTGAGAATGCTTCTGTCTGGTTTCTATGTGAAGATATTTCCTTTTCCACCATAGGCCTCAAAGCGCTCCAAATGAACACTTGCAGACTCTACAAAAAGAGTGTTTCAAAACTGATCTAGCAAAGGAAAGGTTCAACTCTGTGAGTTGAACACACACATCACAAAGCAGTGTGTGAGAATGCTTCTGTCCAGTTTTTATGGGAAGATATTCCCGTTTCTAACGAAGGCCTGAAAGAGCTTCAAATATCTACTTGCAGATGCTGCAGAAAGTCTCTTTCCAAACTGCTCCATGAAAAGGAAGGTTCAACTCTGTGAGTTGAATGCACACATCATAAAGAAGTTTCAAAGAATGCTTCTGTCTAGGTTTTATGTGAAGATATTTCCTATTCCACCAGAGGCCTCAAAGAGCACCGAATGAACACTTGCAGATTCTACAAAAAGAGTGTTTCAAACTGCTCTATCAAAAGAAAGGTTCACCTGTGTGAGTTGAATGCATACAACACAAAGCAGTTTCAGAGAACACTTCTGTCTCGTTTTTGTGAAGATAGCCCCGTTTCCAACGAACGCTTCAAAGAGCTCCAAATATCCTCTTGCAGTTTCTGCAAATACACTGTTATAAAGCTGCTCTATCCAACGGAAGGTTCCACTCTGTTAGTAGAATGCACACATCAGAAAACTGTTTCTTAGAATGCTTCTGTTTAGTTTTTATGTGAAGTTGTTTCCTTTTCCATCGTAAGCTTCAAAGCGCTCCAAATGAACACTTGTAAATTCTGCCAAGAGAGTGTTTCTAAAGTGCTCTTTCAAAAGCAGGGCTCAACTCTGTGTGTTGAGTGCACACAACACAAAGCCGTTTCTGAGAATGCTTCTGTCCAATTTTTATGTTAAGATATTCACGTTTCCAACGAAAGCCTGAAAGAGCTCCAAATATCCACTTGCAGAAACTTTAAAAAGAGTGTTTCAAAACTGCTCTTTCAAAAGAAAGGTTGAACACTGTGAGTTGAAAGCACACATCATAAAGAACTTTCAGAGAATGCTTGTGTCTGGATATTATGTGAAGGTATTAAGTCTTACACTATAGGCCTCAAAGCACTCATAATGAAAAATTGCAGATTCCACAAAAAGAGTGTTTCAAAACTGCTCTTTCTAAAGAAGTGTTGAACTCTGTGAGTTGGATTCTTACTACACAAAGCAGTTTCACAGAACGCTTCTGTTTAGTTTTTATGTGAAGATATTCCCGTTTCCAACGAAGGCCTGAAAGGGCTCCAACTATCCACTTGCAGATTCTGCAAAAACAGAGTTTCAAAACTGCTCTATCAAAAGGAAGGCTTATCTCTCTGAGTTGAATGCACACATCATAAACAAGTTTCTGAGAATGCTTCTGTCTGGTTTCTATGTGAAGATATATCCTTTTCCACCATAGGCCTCAAAGCGCTCCAAATGAACACTTGCAGATTCTACAAAAAGAGTGTTTCAAAACTGCTCTAGCAAAGGAAAGGCTCAACTCTGTGAGTTGAACACACACATCACTAAGCAGTTTGTGAGAATGCTTCTGTCCAGTTTTTATGGGAAGATATTCCCGTTTCTACCGAAAGCCTGAAAGAGCACCAAATATCCACTTGCAGATGCTGCAGAAAGACTCTTTCCAAACTGTTCCATGAAAAGGAAGGTTCACCTCTGTGAGTTGAAAGCACACATCATAAAGAAGTTTCAAAGAATGCTTCTGTCTAGGTTTTATGTGAAGATATTTCCTATTCCACCAGAGGCCTCAAAGAGCAGCGAATGAACACTTGCAGATTCTACAAAAAGAGTGTTTCAAACTGCTCTATCAAAAGAAAGGTTCACCTGTGTGAATTGAATGCGTACAACACAAAGCAGTTTCAGAGAACACTTCTGTCTCGTTTTTGTGGAGATAGTCCCGTTTCTAACGAACGCTTCAAAAAGCTCCAAATATCCTCTTGCAGTTTCTGCAAATACACTGTTATAAAGCTGCTCTATCCAACGGAAGGTTCCACTCTGTTAGTTGAATGCACACATCAGAAAACTGTTTCTTAGAATGCTTCTGTTTAGTTTTTATGTGAAGTTGTTTCCTTTTCCATCGTAAGCTTCAAAGCGCTCCAAATGAACACTTGTAAATTCTACCAAGACAGTGTTTCTAAAGTGCTCTATCAAAAGCAGGGTTCAACTCTGTGTGTTGAGTGCACACAACACAAAGCCGTTTCTGAGAATGCTTCTGTCCAGTTTTTATGTGAAGATATTCACGTTTCCAACGATGGCCTGAAAGAGCTCCAAATATCCACTTGCAGAAACTTTAAAAAGAGTGTTTCAAAACTGCTCTTTCAAAAGAAAGGTTGAACACTGTGAGTTGAAAGCACACATCATAAAGAACTTTCAGAGAATGCTTGTGTCTGGATATTATGTGAAGGTATTAAGTCTTACACTATAGGCCTCAAAGTGCTCCTAATGAACAATTGCAGATTCCACAAAAAGAGTGTTTCAAAACTGCTCTTTCTAAAGAAGTGTTCAACTCTGTGAGTTGGATTCTTACTACACAAAGCAGTTTCACAGAACGCTTCTGTTTAGTTTTTATGTGAAGATATTCCCGTTTCCAACGAAGGCCTGAAAGGGCTCCAACTATCCACTTGCAGATTCTGCAAATCAGATTTTCAAAACTGCTCTATCAAAAGGAAGGCTTATCTCTCTGAGTTGAATGCACACATTATAAAGAGGTTTCTGAGAATGCTTCTGTCTGGTTTCTATGTGAAGATATTTCCTTTTCCACCATAGGCCTCAAAGCGCTCCAAATGAACACTTGCAGACTCTACAAAAAGAGTGTTTCAAAACTGATCTAGCAAAGGAAAGGTTCAACTCTGTGAGTTGAACACACACATCACAAAGCAGTGTGTGAGAATGCTTCTGTCCAGTTTTTATGGGAAGATATTCCCGTTTCTAACGAAGGCCTGAAATAGCTTCAAATATCTACTTGCAGATGCTGCAGAAAGTCTCTTTCCAAACTGCTCCATGAAAAGGAAGGTTCAACTCTGTGAGTTGAATGCACACATCATAAAGAAGTTTCAAAGAATGCTTCTGTCTAGGTTTTATGTGAAGATATTTCCTATTCCACCAGAGGCCTCAAAGAGCACCGAATGAACACTTGCAGATTCTACAAAAAGAGTGTTTCAAACTGCTCTATCAAAAGAAAGGTTCACCTGTGTGAGTTGAATGCATACAACACAAAGCAGTTTCAGAGAACACTTCTGTCTCGTTTTTGTGAAGATAGCCCCGTTTCCAACGAACGCTTCAAAGAGCTCCAAATATCCTCTTGCAGTTTCTGCAAATACACTGTTATAAAGCTGCTCTATCCAACGGAAGGTTCCACTCTGTTAGTAGAATGCACACATCAGAAAACTGTTTCTTAGAATGCTTCTGTTTAGTTTTTATGTGAAGTTGTTTCCTTTTCCATCGTAAGCTTCAAAGCGCTCCAAATGAACACTTGTAAATTCTGCCAAGAGAGTGTTTCTAAAGTGCTCTTTCAAAAGCAGGGCTCAACTCTGTGTGTTGAGTGCACACAACACAAAGCCGTTTCTGAGAATGCTTCTGTCCAATTTTTATGTTAAGATATTCACGTTTCCAACGAAAGCCTGAAAGAGCTCCAAATATCCACTTGCAGAAACTTTAAAAAGAGTGTTTCAAAACTGCTCTTTCAAAAGAAAGGTTGAACACTCTTGGTTGAAAGCACACATCATAAAGAACTTTCAGAGAATGCTTGTGTCTGGATATTATGTGAAGGTATTAAGTCTTACACTATAGGCCTCAAAGCACTCATAATGAAAAATTGCAGATTCCACAAAAAGAGTGTTTCAAAACTGCTCTTTCTAAAAAAGTGTTGAACTCTGTGAGTTGGATTCTTACTACACAAAGCAGTTTCACAGAACGCTTCTGTTTAGTTTTTATGTGAAGATATTCCCGTTTCCAACGAAGGCCTGAAAGGGCTCCAACTATCCACTTGCAGATTCTGCAAAAACAGAGTTTCAAAACTGCTCTATCAAAAGGAAGGCTTATCTCTCTGAGTTGAATGCACACATCATAAAGAGGTTTCTGAGAATGCTTCTGTCTGGTTTCTATGTGAAGATATTTCCTTTTCCACCATAGGCCTCAAAGCGCTCCAAATGAACACTTGCAGATTCTACAAAAAGAGTGTTTCAAAACTGCTCTAGCAAAGGAAAGGTTCAACTCTGTGAGTTGAACACACACATCACAAAGCAGTGTGTGAGAATGCTTCTGTCCAGTTTTTATGGGAAGATATTCCCGTTTCTAACGAAGGCATGAAAGAGCTCCAAATATCCACTTGCAGATGCTGCAGAAAGTCTCTTTCCAAACTGCTCCATGAAAAGGAAGGTTCAACTCTGTGAGTTAAATGCACACATCATAAAGAAGTTTCAAAGAATGCTTCTGTCTAGGTTTTATGTGAAGATATTTCCTATTCCACCAGAGGCCTCAAAGAGCACCGAATGAACACTTGCAGATTCTACAAAAAGAGTGTTTCAAACTGCTCTATCAAAAGAAAGGTTCACCTGTGTGAGTTGAATGCATACAACACAAAGCAGTTTCAGAGAACACTTCTGTCTCGTTTTTGTGAAGATAGTCCCGTTTCCAACGAACGCTTCAAAGAGCTCCAAATATCCTCTTGCAGTTTCTGCAAATACACTGTTATAAAGCTGCTCTATCCAACGGAAGGTTCCACTCTGTTAGTTGAATGCACACATCAGAAAACTGTTTCTTAGAATGCTTCTGTTTAGTTTTTATGTGAAGTTGTTTCCTTTTCCATCGTAAGCTTCAAAGCGCTCCAAATGAACACTTGTAAATTCTGCCAAGAGAGTGTTTCTAAAGTGCTCTATCAAAAGCAGGGTTCAACTCTGTGTGTTGAGTGTACACAACACAAAGCCGTTTCTGAGAATGCTTCTGTCCAGTTTTTATGTGAAGATATTCACGTTTCCAACGAAGGCCTGAAAGAGCTCCAAATATCCACTTGCAGAAACTTTAAAAAGAGTGTTTCAAAACTGCTCTTTCAAAAGAAAGGTTGAACACTGTGAGTTGAAAGCACACATCATAAAGAACTTTCAGAGAATGCTTGTGTCTGGATATTATGTGTAGGTATTAAGTCTTACACTATAGGCCTCAAAGCGCTCCTAAGGAACAATTGCAGATTCCACAAAAAGAGTGTTTCAAAACTGCTCTTTCTAAAGAAGTGTTCAACTCTGTGAGTTGGATTCTTACTACACAAAACAGTTTCACAGAACGCTTCTGTTATTTTTTATGTGAAGATATTCCCGTTTCCAACGAAGGCCTGAAAGGGCTCCAACTATCCACTTGCAGATTCTGCAAAAACAGAGTTTCAAAACTGCTCTATCAAAAGGAAGGCTTATCTCTCTGACTTGAGTGCACACATCATAAAGAGGTTTCTGAGAATGCTTCTGTCTGGTTTCTATGTGAAGATATTTCCTTTTCCACCATAGGCCTCAAAGCGCTCCAAATGAACACTTGCAGATTCTACAAAAAGAGTGTTTCAAAGCTGCTCTAGCAAAGGAAAGGCTCAACTCTGTGAGTTGAACACACACATCACAAAGCAGTTTGTGAGAATGCTTCTGTCCAGTTTTTATGGGAAGATATTCCCGTTTCTAAGGAAAGCCTGAAAGAGCACCAAATATCCACTTGCAGATGCTGCAGAAAGACTCTTTCCAAACTGTTCCATGAAAAGGAAGGTTCAACTCTGTGAGTTGAATGCACACATCATAAAGAAGTTTCAAAGAATGCTTCTGTCTAGGTTTTATGTGAAGATATTTCCTATTCCACCAGAGGCCTCACAGAGCACCGAATGAACACTTGCAGATTCTACAAAAAGAGTGTTTCAAACTGCTCTATCAAAAGAAAGGTTCACCTGTGTGAATTGAATGCGTACAACACAAAGCAGTTTCAGAGAACACTTCTGTCTCGTTTTTGTGGAGATAGTCCCGTTTCCAACGAACGCTTCAAAGAGCTCCAAATATCCTCTTGCAGTTTCTGCAAATACACTGTTATAAAGCTGCTCTATCCAACGGAAGGTTCCACTCTGTTAGTTGAATGCACACATCAGAAAACTGTTTCTTAGAATGCTTCTGTTTAGTTTTTATGTGAAGTTGTTTCCTTTTCCATCGTAAGCTTCAAAGCGCTCCAAATGAACACTTGTAAATTCTGCCAAGAGAGTGTTTCTAAAGTGCTCTATCAAAAGCAGGGTTCAACTCTGTGTGTTGAGTGCACACAACACAAAGCCGTTTCTGAGAATGCTTCTGTCCAGTTTTTATGTGAAGATATTCACGTTTCCAACGAAGGCCTGAAAGAGCTCCAAATATCCACTTGCAGAAACTTTAAAAAGAGTGTTTCAAAACTGCTCTTTCAAAAGAAAGGTTGAACACTGTGAGTTGAAAGCACACATCATAAAGGACTTTCAGAGAATGCTTGTGTCTGGATATTATGTGAAGGTATTAAGTCTTACACTATAGGCCTCAAAGCGCTCCTAATGAACAATTGCAGATTCCACAAAAAGAGTGTTTCAAAACTGCTCTTTCTAAAGAAGTGTTCAACTCTGTGAGTTGGATTCTTACTACACAAAGCAGTTTCACAGAACGCTTCTGTTTGGTTTTTATGTGAAGAAATTCCCGTTTCCAACGAAGGCCTGAAAGGGCTCCAACTATCCACTTGCAGATTCTGCAAAAACAGAGTTTCAAAACTACTCTATCAAAAGTAAGGCTTATCTCTCTGAGTTGAATGCACACATCATAAAGAGGTTTCTGAGAATGCTTCTGTCTGGTTTCTATGTGAAGATATTTCCTTTTCCACCATAGGCCTAAAAGCGCTCCAAATGAACACTTGCAGATTCTACAAAAAGAGTGTTTCAAAACTGCTCTAGCAAAGGAAAGGTTCAACTCTGTGAGTTGAACACACACATCACAAAACAGTGTGTGAGAATGCTTCTGTCCAGTTTTTATGGGAAGATATTCCCGTTTCTAACGAAGGCCTGAAAGAGCTCCAAATATCCACTTGCAGATGCTGCAGAAAGTCTCTTTCCAAACTGCTCCATGAAAAGGAAGGTTCAACTCTGTGAGTTGAATGCACACATCATAAAGAAGTTTCAAAGAATGCTTCTGTCTAGGTTTTATGTGAAGATATTTCCTATTCCACCAGAGGCCTCAAAGAGCACCGAATGAACACTTGCAGATTCTACAAAAAGAGTGTTTCAAACTGCTCTATCAAAAGAAAGGTTCACCTGTGTGAGTTGAATGCATACAACACAAAGCAGTTTCAGAGAACACTTCTGTCTCGTTTTTGTGAAGATAGTCCCGTTTCCAACGAACGCTTCAAAGAGCTCCAAATATCCTCTTGCAGTTTCTGCAAATACACTGTTATAAAGCTGCTCTATCCAACGGAAGGTTCCACTCTGTTAGTTGAATGCACACATCAGAAAACTGTTTCTTAGAATGCTTCTGTTTAGTTTTTATGTGAAGTTGTTTCCTTTTCCATCGTAAGCTTCAAAGCGCTCCAAATGAACACTTGTAAATTCTGCCAAGAGAGTGTTTCTAAAGTGCTCTATCAAAAGCAGGGTTCAACTCTGTGTGTTGAGTGCACACAACACAAAGCAGTTTCTGAGAATGCTTCTGTCCAATTTTTATGTGAAGATATTCATGTTTCCAACGAAGGCCTGAAAGAGCTCCAAATATCCACTTGCAGAAACTTTAAAGAGTGTTTCAAAACTGCTCTTTCAAAAGAAAGGTTGAACACTGTGAGTTGAAAGCACACATCATAAAGAACTTTCAGAGAATGCTTGTGTCTGGATATTATGTGAAGGTATTAAGTCTTACACCATAGGCCTCAAAGCGCTCCTAATGAACAATTGCAGATTCCACAAAAAGAGTGTTTCAAAACTGCTCTTTCTAAAGAAGTGTTCAACTCTGTGAGTTGGATTCTTACTACACAAAGCAGTTTCACAGAACGCTTCTGTTTAGTTTTTATGTGAAGATATTCCCGTTTCCAACGAAGGCCTGAAAGGGCTCCAACTATCCACTTGCAGATTCTGCAAAAACAGAGTTTCAAAACTGCTCTATCAAAAGGAAGGCTTATCTCTCTGAGTTGAATGCACACATCATAAAGAGGTTTCTGAGAATGCTTCTGTCTGGTTTCTATGTGAAGATATTTCCTTTTCCACCATAGGCCTCAAAGCGCTCCAAATGAACACTTGCAGATTCTACAAAAAGAGTGTTTCAAAACTGCTCTAGCAAAGGAAAGGCTCAACTCTGTGAGTTGAACACACACATCACAAAGCAGTGTGTGAGAATGCTTCTGTCCAGTTTTTATGGGAAGATATTCCCGTTTCTAACGAAGGCATGAAAGAGCTCCAAATATCCACTTGCAGATGCTGCAGAAAGTCTCTTTCCAAACTGCTCCATGAAAAGGAAGGTTCAACTCTGTGAGTTAAATGCACACATCATAAAGAAGTTTCAAAGAATGCTTCTGTCTAGGTTTTATGTGAAGATATTTCCTATTCCACCAGAGGCCTCAAAGAGCACCGAATGAACACTTGCAGATTCTACAAAAAGAGTGTTTCAAACTGCTCTATCAAAAGAAAGGTTCACCTGTGTGAGTTGAATGCATACAACACAAAGCAGTTTCAGAGAACACTTCTGTCTCGTTTTTGTGAAGATAGTCCCGTTTCCAACGAACGCTTCAAAGAGCTCCAAATATCCTCTTGCAGTTTCTGCAAATACACTGTTATAAAGCTGCTCTATCCAACGGAAGGTTCCACTCTGTTAGTTGAATGCACACATCAGAAAACTGTTTCTTAGAATGCTTCTGTTTAGTTTTTATGTGAAGTTGTTTCCTTTTCCATCGTAAGCTTCAAAGCGCTCCAAATGAACACTTGTAAATTCTGCCAAGAGAGTGTTTCTAAAGTGCTCTATCAAAAGCAGGGTTCAACTCTGTGTGTTGAGTGTACACAACACAAAGCCGTTTCTGAGAATGCTTCTGTCCAGTTTTTATGTGAAGATATTCACGTTTCCAACGAAGGCCTGAAAGAGCTCCAAATATCCACTTGCAGAAACTTTAAAAAGAGTGTTTCAAAACTGCTCTTTCAAAAGAAAGGTTGAACACTGTGAGTTGAAAGCACACATCATAAAGAACTTTCAGAGAATGCTTGTGTCTGGATATTATGTGTAGGTATTAAGTCTTACACTATAGGCCTCAAAGCGCTCCTAAGGAACAATTGCAGATTCCACAAAAAGAGTGTTTCAAAACTGCTCTTTCTAAAGAAGTGTTCAACTCTGTGAGTTGGATTCTTACTACACAAAGCAGTTTCACAGAACGCTTCTGTTTAGTTTTTATGTGAAGATATTCCCGTTTCCAACGAAGGCCTGAAAGGGCTCCAACTATCCACTTGCAGATTCTGCAAAAACAGAGTTTCAAAACTGCTCTATCAAAAGGAAGGCTTATCTCTCTGAGTTGAATGCACACATCATAAACAAGTTTCTGAGAATGCTTCTGTCTGGTTTCTATGTGAAGATATATCCTTTTCCACCATAGGCCTCAAAGCGCTCCTAATGAACACTTGCAGATTCTACAAAAAGAGTGTTTCAAAACTGCTCTAGCAAAGGAAAGGCTCAACTCTGTGAGTTGAACACACCCATCACTAAGCAGTTTGTGAGAATGTTTCTGTCCAGTTTTTATGGGAAGATATTCCCGTTTCTACCGAAAGCCTGAAAGAGCACCAAATATCCACTTGCAGATGCTGCAGAAAGTCTCTTTCCAAACTGCTCCATGAAAAGGAAGGTTCAACTCTGTGAGTTGAATGCACACATCATAAAGAAGTTTCAAAGAATGCTTCTGTCTAGGTTTTATGTGAAGATATTTCCTATTCCACCAGAGGCCTCAAAGAGCACCGAATGAACACTTGCAGATTCTACAAAAAGAGTGTTTCAAACTGCTCTATCAAAAGAAAGGTTCACCTGTGTGAGTTGAATGCATACAACACAAAGCAGTTTCAGAGAACACTTCTGTCTCGTTTTTGTGAAGATAGCCCCATTTCCAACGAACGCTTCAAAGAGCTCCAAATATCCTCTTGCAGTTTCTGCAAATACACTGTTATAAAGCTGCTCTATCCAACGGAAGGTTCCACTCTGTTAGTAGAATGCACACATCAGAAAACTGTTTCTTAGAATGCTTCTGTTTAGTTTTTATGTGAAGTTGTTTCCTTTTCCATCGTAAGCTTCAAAGCGCTCCAAATGAACACTTGTAAATTCTGCCAAGAGAGTGTTTCTAAAGTGCTCTTTCAAAAGCAGGGCTCAACTCTGTGTGTTGAGTGCACACAACACAAAGCCGTTTCTGAGAATGCTTCTGTCCAATTTTTATGTTAAGATATTCACGTTTCCAACGAAAGCCTGAAAGAGCTCCAAATATCCACTTGCAGAAACTTTAAAAAGAGTGTTTCAAAACTGCTCTTTCAAAAGAAAGGTTGAACACTGTGAGTTGAAAGCACACATCATAAAGAACTTTCAGAGAATGCTTGTGTCTGGATATTATGTGAAGGTATTAAGTCTTACACTATAGGCCTCAAAGCACTCATAATGAAAAATTGCAGATTCCACAAAAAGAGTGTTTCAAAACTGCTCTTTCTAAAGAAGTGTTGAACTCTGTGAGTTGGATTCTTACTACACAAAGCAGTTTCACAGAACGCTTCTGTTTAGTTTTTATGTGAAGATATTCCCGTTTCCAACGAAGGCCTGAAAGGGCTCCAACTATCCACTTGCAGATTCTGCAAAAACAGAGTTTCAAAACTGCTCTATCAAAAGGAAGGCTTATCTCTCTGAGTTGAATGCACACATCATAAACAAGTTTCTGAGAATGCTTCTGTCTGGTTTCTATGTGAAGATATATCCTTTTCCACCATAGGCCTCAAAGCGCTCCAAATGAACACTTGCAGATTCTACAAAAAGAGTGTTTCAAAACTGCTCTAGCAAAGGAAAGGCTCAACTCTGTGAGTTGAACACACACATCACTAAGCAGTTTGTGAGAATGCTTCTGTCCAGTTTTTATGGGAAGATATTCCCGTTTCTACCGAAAGCCTGAAAGAGCACCAAATATCCACTTGCAGATGCTGCAGAAAGACTCTTTCCAAACTGTTCCATGAAAAGGAAGGTTCACCTCTGTGAGTTGAAAGCACACATCATAAAGAAGTTTCAAAGAATGCTTCTGTCTAGGTTTTATGTGAAGATATTTCCTATTCCACCAGAGGCCTCAAAGAGCAGCGAATGAACACTTGCAGATTCTACAAAAAGAGTGTTTCAAACTGCTCTATCAAAAGAAAGGTTCACCTGTGTGAATTGAATGCGTACAACACAAAGCAGTTTCAGAGAACACTTCTGTCTCGTTTTTGTGGAGATAGTCCCGTTTCTAACGAACGCTTCAAAAAGCTCCAAATATCCTCTTGCAGTTTCTGCAAATACACTGTTATAAAGCTGCTCTATCCAACGGAAGGTTCCACTCTGTTAGTTGAATGCACACATCAGAAAACTGTTTCTTAGAATGCTTCTGTTTAGTTTTTATGTGAAGTTGTTTCCTTTTCCATCGTAAGCTTCAAAGCGCTCCAAATGAACACTTGTAAATTCTACCAAGACAGTGTTTCTAAAGTGCTCTATCAAAAGCAGGGTTCAACTCTGTGTGTTGAGTGCACACAACACAAAGCCGTTTCTGAGAATGCTTCTGTCCAGTTTTTATGTGAAGATATTCACGTTTCCAACGATGGCCTGAAAGAGCTCCAAATATCCACTTGCAGAAACTTTAAAAAGAGTGTTTCAAAACTGCTCTTTCAAAAGAAAGGTTGAACACTGTGAGTTGAAAGCACACATCATAAAGAACTTTCAGAGAATGCTTGTGTCTGGATATTATGTGAAGGTATTAAGTCTTACACTATAGGCCTCAAAGTGCTCCTAATGAACAATTGCAGATTCCACAAAAAGAGTGTTTCAAAACTGCTCTTTCTAAAGAAGTGTTCAACTCTGTGAGTTGGATTCTTACTACACAAAGCAGTTTCACAGAACGCTTCTGTTTAGTTTTTATGTGAAGATATTCCCGTTTCCAACGAAGGCCTGAAAGGGCTCCAACTATCCACTTGCAGATTCTGCAAATCAGATTTTCAAAACTGCTCTATCAAAAGGAAGGCTTATCTCTCTGAGTTGAATGCACACATTATAAAGAGGTTTCTGAGAATGCTTCTGTCTGGTTTCTATGTGAAGATATTTCCTTTTCCACCATAGGCCTCAAAGCGCTCCAAATGAACACTTGCAGACTCTACAAAAAGAGTGTTTCAAAACTGATCTAGCAAAGGAAAGGTTCAACTCTGTGAGTTGAACACACACATCACAAAGCAGTGTGTGAGAATGCTTCTGTCCAGTTTTTATGGGAAGATATTCCCGTTTCTAACGAAGGCCTGAAAGAGCTTCAAATATCTACTTGCAGATGCTGCAGAAAGTCTCTTTCCAAACTGCTCCATGAAAAGGAAGGTTCAACTCTGTGAGTTGAATGCACACATCATAAAGAAGTTTCAAAGAATGCTTCTGTCTAGGTTTTATGTGAAGATATTTCCTATTCCACCAGAGGCCTCAAAGAGCACCGAATGAACACTTGCAGATTCTACAAAAAGAGTGTTTCAAACTGCTCTATCAAAAGAAAGGTTCACCTGTGTGAGTTGAATGCATACAACACAAAGCAGTTTCAGAGAACACTTCTGTCTCGTTTTTGTGAAGATAGCCCCGTTTCCAACGAACGCTTCAAAGAGCTCCAAATATCCTCTTGCAGTTTCTGCAAATACACTGTTATAAAGCTGCTCTATCCAACGGAAGGTTCCACTCTGTTAGTAGAATGCACACATCAGAAAACTGTTTCTTAGAATGCTTCTGTTTAGTTTTTATGTGAAGTTGTTTCCTTTTCCATCGTAAGCTTCAAAGCGCTCCAAATGAACACTTGTAAATTCTGCCAAGAGAGTGTTTCTAAAGTGCTCTTTCAAAAGCAGGGCTCAACTCTGTGTGTTGAGTGCACACAACACAAAGCCGTTTCTGAGAATGCTTCTGTCCAATTTTTATGTTAAGATATTCACGTTTCCAACGAAAGCCTGAAAGAGCTCCAAATATCCACTTGCAGAAACTTTAAAAAGAGTGTTTCAAAACTGCTCTTTCAAAAGAAAGGTTGAACACTGTGAGTTGAAAGCACACATCATAAAGAACTTTCAGAGAATGCTTGTGTCTGGATATTATGTGAAGGTATTAAGTCTTACACTATAGGCCTCAAAGCACTCATAATGAAAAATTGCAGATTCCACAAAAAGAGTGTTTCAAAACTGCTCTTTCTAAAGAAGTGTTGAACTCTGTGAGTTGGATTCTTACTACACAAAGCAGTTTCACAGAACGCTTCTGTTTAGTTTTTATGTGAAGATATTCCCGTTTCCAACGAAGGCCTGAAAGGGCTCCAACTATCCACTTGCAGATTCTGCAAAAACAGAGTTTCAAAACTGCTCTATCAAAAGGAAGGCTTATCTCTCTGAGTTGAATGCACACATCATAAACAAGTTTCTGAGAATGCTTCTGTCTGGTTTCTATGTGAAGATATATCCTTTTCCACCATAGGCCTCAAAGCGCTCCAAATGAACACTTGCAGATTCTACAAAAAGAGTGTTTCAAAACTGCTCTAGCAAAGGAAAGGCTCAACTCTGTGAGTTGAACACACACATCACTAAGCAGTTTGTGAGAATGCTTCTGTCCAGTTTTTATGGGAAGATATTCCCGTTTCTACCGAAAGCCTGAAAGAGCACCAAATATCCACTTGCAGATGCTGCAGAAAGACTCTTTCCAAACTGTTCCATGAAAAGGAAGGTTCACCTCTGTGAGTTGAAAGCACACATCATAAAGAAGTTTCAAAGAATGCTTCTGTCTAGGTTTTATGTGAAGATATTTCCTATTCCACCAGAGGCCTCAAAGAGCAGCGAATGAACACTTGCAGATTCTACAAAAAGAGTGTTTCAAACTGCTCTATCAAAAGAAAGGTTCACCTGTGTGAATTGAATGCGTACAACACAAAGCAGTTTCAGAGAACACTTCTGTCTCGTTTTTGTGGAGATAGTCCCGTTTCTAACGAACGCTTCAAAAAGCTCCAAATATCCTCTTGCAGTTTCTGCAAATACACTGTTATAAAGCTGCTCTATCCAACGGAAGGTTCCACTCTGTTAGTTGAATGCACACATCAGAAAACTGTTTCTTAGAATGCTTCTGTTTAGTTTTTATGTGAAGTTGTTTCCTTTTCCATCGTAAGCTTCAAAGCGCTCCAAATGAACACTTGTAAATTCTACCAAGACAGTGTTTCTAAAGTGCTCTATCAAAAGCAGGGTTCAACTCTGTGTGTTGAGTGCACACAACACAAAGCCGTTTCTGAGAATGCTTCTGTCCAGTTTTTATGTGAAGATATTCACGTTTCCAACGATGGCCTGAAAGAGCTCCAAATATCCACTTGCAGAAACTTTAAAAAGAGTGTTTCAAAACTGCTCTTTCAAAAGAAAGGTTGAACACTGTGAGTTGAAAGCACACATCATAAAGAACTTTCAGAGAATGCTTGTGTCTGGATATTATGTGAAGGTATTAAGTCTTACACTATAGGCCTCAAAGTGCTCCTAATGAACAATTGCAGATTCCACAAAAAGAGTGTTTCAAAACTGCTCTTTCTAAAGAAGTGTTCAACTCTGTGAGTTGGATTCTTACTACACAAAGCAGTTTCACAGAACGCTTCTGTTTAGTTTTTATGTGAAGATATTCCCGTTTCCAACGAAGGCCTGAAAGGGCTCCAACTATCCACTTGCAGATTCTGCAAATCAGATTTTCAAAACTGCTCTATCAAAAGGAAGGCTTATCTCTCTGAGTTGAATGCACACATCATAAACAAGTTTCTGAGAATGCTTCTGTCTGGTTTCTATGTGAAGATATATCCTTTTCCACCATAGGCCTCAAAGCGCTCCAAATGAACACTTGCAGATTCTACAAAAAGAGTGTTTCAAAACTGCTCTAGCAAAGGAAAGGCTCAACTCTGTGAGTTGAACACACCCATCACTAAGCAGTTTGTGAGAATGTTTCTGTCCAGTTTTTATGGGAAGATATTCCCGTTTCTACCGAAAGCCTGAAAGAGCACCAAATATCCACTTGCAGATGCTGCAGAAAGTCTCTTTCCAAACTGCTCCATGAAAAGGAAGGTTCAACTCTGTGAGTTGAATGCACACATCATAAAGAAGTTTCAAAGAATGCTTCTGTCTAGGTTTTATGTGAAGATATTTCCTATTCCACCAGAGGCCTCAAAGAGCACCGAATGAACACTTGCAGATTCTACAAAAAGAGTGTTTCAAACTGCTCTATCAAAAGAAAGGTTCACCTGTGTGAGTTGAATGCATACAACACAAAGCAGTTTCAGAGAACACTTCTGTCTCGTTTTTGTGAAGATAGCCCCATTTCCAACGAACGCTTCAAAGAGCTCCAAATATCCTCTTGCAGTTTCTGCAAATACACTGTTATAAAGCTGCTCTATCCAACGGAAGGTTCCACTCTGTTAGTAGAATGCACACATCAGAAAACTGTTTCTTAGAATGCTTCTGTTTAGTTTTTATGTGAAGTTGTTTCCTTTTCCATCGTAAGCTTCAAAGCGCTCCAAATGAACACTTGTAAATTCTGCCAAGAGAGTGTTTCTAAAGTGCTCTTTCAAAAGCAGGGCTCAACTCTGTGTGTTGAGTGCACACAACACAAAGCCGTTTCTGAGAATGCTTCTGTCCAATTTTTATGTTAAGATATTCACGTTTCCAACGAAAGCCTGAAAGAGCTCCAAATATCCACTTGCAGAAACTTTAAAAAGAGTGTTTCAAAACTGCTCTTTCAAAAGAAAGGTTGAACACTGTGAGTTGAAAGCACACATCATAAAGAACTTTCAGAGAATGCTTGTGTCTGGATATTATGTGAAGGTATTAAGTCTTACACTATAGGCCTCAAAGCACTCATAATGAAAAATTGCAGATTCCACAAAAAGAGTGTTTCAAAACTGCTCTTTCTAAAGAAGTGTTGAACTCTGTGAGTTGGATTCTTACTACACAAAGCAGTTTCACAGAACGCTTCTGTTTAGTTTTTATGTGAAGATATTCCCGTTTCCAACGAAGGCCTGAAAGGGCTCCAACTATCCACTTGCAGATTCTGCAAAAACAGAGTTTCAAAACTGCTCTATCAAAAGGAAGGCTTATCTCTCTGAGTTGAATGCACACATCATAAACAAGTTTCTGAGAATGCTTCTGTCTGGTTTCTATGTGAAGATATATCCTTTTCCACCATAGGCCTCAAAGCGCTCCAAATGAACACTTGCAGATTCTACAAAAAGAGTGTTTCAAAACTGCTCTAGCAAAGGAAAGGCTCAACTCTGTGAGTTGAACACACACATCACTAAGCAGTTTGTGAGAATGCTTCTGTCCAGTTTTTATGGGAAGATATTCCCGTTTCTACCGAAAGCCTGAAAGAGCACCAAATATCCACTTGCAGATGCTGCAGAAAGACTCTTTCCAAACTGTTCCATGAAAAGGAAGGTTCACCTCTGTGAGTTGAAAGCACACATCATAAAGAAGTTTCAAAGAATGCTTCTGTCTAGGTTTTATGTGAAGATATTTCCTATTCCACCAGAGGCCTCAAAGAGCAGCGAATGAACACTTGCAGATTCTACAAAAAGAGTGTTTCAAACTGCTCTATCAAAAGAAAGGTTCACCTGTGTGAATTGAATGCGTACAACACAAAGCAGTTTCAGAGAACACTTCTGTCTCGTTTTTGTGGAGATAGTCCCGTTTCTAACGAACGCTTCAAAAAGCTCCAAATATCCTCTTGCAGTTTCTGCAAATACACTGTTATAAAGCTGCTCTATCCAACGGAAGGTTCCACTCTGTTAGTTGAATGCACACATCAGAAAACTGTTTCTTAGAATGCTTCTGTTTAGTTTTTATGTGAAGTTGTTTCCTTTTCCATCGTAAGCTTCAAAGCGCTCCAAATGAACACTTGTAAATTCTACCAAGACAGTGTTTCTAAAGTGCTCTATCAAAAGCAGGGTTCAACTCTGTGTGTTGAGTGCACACAACACAAAGCCGTTTCTGAGAATGCTTCTGTCCAGTTTTTATGTGAAGATATTCACGTTTCCAACGATGGCCTGAAAGAGCTCCAAATATCCACTTGCAGAAACTTTAAAAAGAGTGTTTCAAAACTGCTCTTTCAAAAGAAAGGTTGAACACTGTGAGTTGAAAGCACACATCATAAAGAACTTTCAGAGAATGCTTGTGTCTGGATATTATGTGAAGGTATTAAGTCTTACACTATAGGCCTCAAAGTGCTCCTAATGAACAATTGCAGATTCCACAAAAAGAGTGTTTCAAAACTGCTCTTTCTAAAGAAGTGTTCAACTCTGTGAGTTGGATTCTTACTACACAAAGCAGTTTCACAGAACGCTTCTGTTTAGTTTTTATGTGAAGATATTCCCGTTTCCAACGAAGGCCTGAAAGGGCTCCAACTATCCACTTGCAGATTCTGCAAATCAGATTTTCAAAACTGCTCTATCAAAAGGAAGGCTTATCTCTCTGAGTTGAATGCACACATTATAAAGAGGTTTCTGAGAATGCTTCTGTCTGGTTTCTATGTGAAGATATTTCCTTTTCCAACATAGGCCTCAAAGCGCTCCAAATGAACACTTGCAGACTCTACAAAAAGAGTGTTTCAAAACTGATCTAGCAAAGGAAAGGTTCAACTCTGTGAGTTGAACACACACATCACAAAGCAGTGTGTGAGAATGCTTCTGTCCAGTTTTTATGGGAAGATATTCCCGTTTCTAACGAAGGCCTGAAAGAGCTTCAAATATCTACTTGCAGATGCTGCAGAAAGTCTCTTTCCAAACTGCTCCATGAAAAGGAAGGTTCAACTCTGTGAGTTGAATGCACACATCATAAAGAAGTTTCAAAGAATGCTTCTGTCTAGGTTTTATGTGAAGATATTTCCTATTCCACCAGAGGCCTCAAAGAGCACCGAATGAACACTTGCAGATTCTACAAAAAGAGTGTTTCAAACTGCTCTATCAAAAGAAAGGTTCACCTGTGTGAGTTGAATGCATACAACACAAAGCAGTTTCAGAGAACACTTCTGTCTCGTTTTTGTGAAGATAGCCCCGTTTCCAACGAACGCTTCAAAGAGCTCCAAATATCCTCTTGCAGTTTCTGCAAATACACTGTTATAAAGCTGCTCTATCCAACGGAAGGTTCCACTCTGTTAGTAGAATGCACACATCAGAAAACTGTTTCTTAGAATGCTTCTGTTTAGTTTTTATGTGAAGTTGTTTCCTTTTCCATCGTAAGCTTCAAAGCGCTCCAAATGAACACTTGTAAATTCTGCCAAGAGAGTGTTTCTAAAGTGCTCTTTCAAAAGCAGGGCTCAACTCTGTGTGTTGAGTGCACACAACACAAAGCCGTTTCTGAGAATGCTTCTGTCCAATTTTTATGTTAAGATATTCACGTTTCCAACGAAAGCCTGAAAGAGCTCCAAATATCCACTTGCAGAAACTTTAAAAAGAGTGTTTCAAAACTGCTCTTTCAAAAGAAAGGTTGAACACTGTGAGTTGAAAGCACACATCATAAAGAACTTTCAGAGAATGCTTGTGTCTGGATATTATGTGAAGGTATTAAGTCTTACACTATAGGCCTCAAAGCACTCATAATGAAAAATTGCAGATTCCACAAAAAGAGTGTTTCAAAACTGCTCTTTCTAAAGAAGTGTTGAACTCTGTGAGTTGGATTCTTACTACACAAAGCAGTTTCACAGAACGCTTCTGTTTAGTTTTTATGTGAAGATATTCCCGTTTCCAACGAAGGCCTGAAAGGGCTCCAACTATCCACTTGCAGATTCTGCAAAAACAGAGTTTCAAAACTGCTCTATCAAAAGGAAGGCTTATCTCTCTGAGTTGAATGCACACATCATAAACAAGTTTCTGAGAATGCTTCTGTCTGGTTTCTATGTGAAGATATATCCTTTTCCACCATAGGCCTCAAAGCGCTCCAAATGAACACTTGCAGATTCTACAAAAAGAGTGTTTCAAAACTGCTCTAGCAAAGGAAAGGCTCAACTCTGTGAGTTGAACACACACATCACTAAGCAGTTTGTGAGAATGCTTCTGTCCAGTTTTTATGGGAAGATATTCCCGTTTCTACCGAAAGCCTGAAAGAGCACCAAATATCCACTTGCAGATGCTGCAGAAAGACTCTTTCCAAACTGTTCCATGAAAAGGAAGGTTCACCTCTGTGAGTTGAAAGCACACATCATAAAGAAGTTTCAAAGAATGCTTCTGTCTAGGTTTTATGTGAAGATATTTCCTATTCCACCAGAGGCCTCAAAGAGCAGCGAATGAACACTTGCAGATTCTACAAAAAGAGTGTTTCAAACTGCTCTATCAAAAGAAAGGTTCACCTGTGTGAATTGAATGCGTACAACACAAAGCAGTTTCAGAGAACACTTCTGTCTCGTTTTTGTGGAGATAGTCCCGTTTCTAACGAACGCTTCAAAAAGCTCCAAATATCCTCTTGCAGTTTCTGCAAATACACTGTTATAAAGCTGCTCTATCCAACGGAAGGTTCCACTCTGTTAGTTGAATGCACACATCAGAAAACTGTTTCTTAGAATGCTTCTGTTTAGTTTTTATGTGAAGTTGTTTCCTTTTCCATCGTAAGCTTCAAAGCGCTCCAAATGAACACTTGTAAATTCTACCAAGACAGTGTTTCTAAAGTGCTCTATCAAAAGCAGGGTTCAACTCTGTGTGTTGAGTGCACACAACACAAAGCCGTTTCTGAGAATGCTTCTGTCCAGTTTTTATGTGAAGATATTCACGTTTCCAACGATGGCCTGAAAGAGCTCCAAATATCCACTTGCAGAAACTTTAAAAAGAGTGTTTCAAAACTGCTCTTTCAAAAGAAAGGTTGAACACTGTGAGTTGAAAGCACACATCATAAAGAACTTTCAGAGAATGCTTGTGTCTGGATATTATGTGAAGGTATTAAGTCTTACACTATAGGCCTCAAAGTGCTCCTAATGAACAATTGCAGATTCCACAAAAAGAGTGTTTCAAAACTGCTCTTTCTAAAGAAGTGTTCAACTCTGTGAGTTGGATTCTTACTACACAAAGCAGTTTCACAGAACGCTTCTGTTTAGTTTTTATGTGAAGATATTCCCGTTTCCAACGAAGGCCTGAAAGGGCTCCAACTATCCACTTGCAGATTCTGCAAATCAGATTTTCAAAACTGCTCTATCAAAAGGAAGGCTTATCTCTCTGAGTTGAATGCACACATTATAAAGAGGTTTCTGAGAATGCTTCTGTCTGGTTTCTATGTGAAGATATTTCCTTTTCCACCATAGGCCTCAAAGCGCTCCAAATGAACACTTGCAGACTCTACAAAAAGAGTGTTTCAAAACTGATCTAGCAAAGGAAAGGTTCAACTCTGTGAGTTGAACACACACATCACAAAGCAGTGTGTGAGAATGCTTCTGTCCAGTTTTTATGGGAAGATATTCCCGTTTCTAACGAAGGCCTGAAATAGCTTCAAATATCTACTTGCAGATGCTGCAGAAAGTCTCTTTCCAAACTGCTCCATGAAAAGGAAGGTTCAACTCTGTGAGTTGAATGCACACATCATAAAGAAGTTTCAAAGAATGCTTCTGTCTAGGTTTTATGTGAAGATATTTCCTATTCCACCAGAGGCCTCAAAGAGCACCGAATGAACACTTGCAGATTCTACAAAAAGAGTGTTTCAAACTGCTCTATCAAAAGAAAGGTTCACCTGTGTGAGTTGAATGCATACAACACAAAGCAGTTTCAGAGAACACTTCTGTCTCGTTTTTGTGAAGATAGCCCCGTTTCCAACGAACGCTTCAAAGAGCTCCAAATATCCTCTTGCAGTTTCTGCAAATACACTGTTATAAAGCTGCTCTATCCAACGGAAGGTTCCACTCTGTTAGTAGAATGCACACATCAGAAAACTGTTTCTTAGAATGCTTCTGTTTAGTTTTTATGTGAAGTTGTTTCCTTTTCCATCGTAAGCTTCAAAGCGCTCCAAATGAACACTTGTAAATTCTGCCAAGAGAGTGTTTCTAAAGTGCTCTTTCAAAAGCAGGGCTCAACTCTGTGTGTTGAGTGCACACAACACAAAGCCGTTTCTGAGAATGCTTCTGTCCAATTTTTATGTTAAGATATTCACGTTTCCAACGAAAGCCTGAAAGAGCTCCAAATATCCACTTGCAGAAACTTTAAAAAGAGTGTTTCAAAACTGCTCTTTCAAAAGAAAGGTTGAACACTCTTGGTTGAAAGCACACATCATAAAGAACTTTCAGAGAATGCTTGTGTCTGGATATTATGTGAAGGTATTAAGTCTTACACTATAGGCCTCAAAGCACTCATAATGAAAAATTGCAGATTCCACAAAAAGAGTGTTTCAAAACTGCTCTTTCTAAAAAAGTGTTGAACTCTGTGAGTTGGATTCTTACTACACAAAGCAGTTTCACAGAACGCTTCTGTTTAGTTTTTATGTGAAGATATTCCCGTTTCCAACGAAGGCCTGAAAGGGCTCCAACTATCCACTTGCAGATTCTGCAAAAACAGAGTTTCAAAACTGCTCTATCAAAAGGAAGGCTTATCTCTCTGAGTTGAATGCACACATCATAAAGAGGTTTCTGAGAATGCTTCTGTCTGGTTTCTATGTGAAGATATTTCCTTTTCCACCATAGGCCTCAAAGCGCTCCAAATGAACACTTGCAGATTCTACAAAAAGAGTGTTTCAAAACTGCTCTAGCAAAGGAAAGGTTCAACTCTGTGAGTTGAACACACACATCACAAAGCAGTGTGTGAGAATGCTTCTGTCCAGTTTTTATGGGAAGATATTCCCGTTTCTAACGAAGGCATGAAAGAGCTCCAAATATCCACTTGCAGATGCTGCAGAAAGTCTCTTTCCAAACTGCTCCATGAAAAGGAAGGTTCAACTCTGTGAGTTAAATGCACACATCATAAAGAAGTTTCAAAGAATGCTTCTGTCTAGGTTTTATGTGAAGATATTTCCTATTCCACCAGAGGCCTCAAAGAGCACCGAATGAACACTTGCAGATTCTACAAAAAGAGTGTTTCAAACTGCTCTATCAAAAGAAAGGTTCACCTGTGTGAGTTGAATGCATACAACACAAAGCAGTTTCAGAGAACACTTCTGTCTCGTTTTTGTGAAGATAGTCCCGTTTCCAACGAACGCTTCAAAGAGCTCCAAATATCCTCTTGCAGTTTCTGCAAATACACTGTTATAAAGCTGCTCTATCCAACGGAAGGTTCCACTCTGTTAGTTGAATGCACACATCAGAAAACTGTTTCTTAGAATGCTTCTGTTTAGTTTTTATGTGAAGTTGTTTCCTTTTCCATCGTAAGCTTCAAAGCGCTCCAAATGAACACTTGTAAATTCTGCCAAGAGAGTGTTTCTAAAGTGCTCTATCAAAAGCAGGGTTCAACTCTGTGTGTTGAGTGTACACAACACAAAGCCGTTTCTGAGAATGCTTCTGTCCAGTTTTTATGTGAAGATATTCACGTTTCCAACGAAGGCCTGAAAGAGCTCCAAATATCCACTTGCAGAAACTTTAAAAAGAGTGTTTCAAAACTGCTCTTTCAAAAGAAAGGTTGAACACTGTGAGTTGAAAGCACACATCATAAAGAACTTTCAGAGAATGCTTGTGTCTGGATATTATGTGTAGGTATTAAGTCTTACACTATAGGCCTCAAAGCGCTCCTAAGGAACAATTGCAGATTCCACAAAAAGAGTGTTTCAAAACTGCTCTTTCTAAAGAAGTGTTCAACTCTGTGAGTTGGATTCTTACTACACAAAACAGTTTCACAGAACGCTTCTGTTTAGTTTTTATGTGAAGATATTCCCGTTTCCAACGAAGGCCTGAAAGGGCTCCAACTATCCACTTGCAGATTCTGCAAAAACAGAGTTTCAAAACTGCTCTATCAAAAGGAAGGCTTATCTCTCTGAGTTGAGTGCACACATCATAAAGAGGTTTCTGAGAATGCTTCTGTCTGGTTTCTATGTGAAGATATTTCCTTTTCCACCATAGGCCTCAAAGCGCTCCAAATGAACACTTGCAGATTCTACAAAAAGAGTGTTTCAAAGCTGCTCTAGCAAAGGAAAGGCTCAACTCTGTGAGTTGAACACACACATCACAAAGCAGTTTGTGAGAATGCTTCTGTCCAGTTTTTATGGGAAGATATTCCCGTTTCTAAGGAAAGCCTGAAAGAGCACCAAATATCCACTTGCAGATGCTGCAGAAAGACTCTTTCCAAACTGTTCCATGAAAAGGAAGGTTCAACTCTGTGAGTTGAATGCACACATCATAAAGAAGTTTCAAAGAATGCTTCTGTCTAGGTTTTATGTGAAGATATTTCCTATTCCACCAGAGGCCTCACAGAGCACCGAATGAACACTTGCAGATTCTACAAAAAGAGTGTTTCAAACTGCTCTATCAAAAGAAAGGTTCACCTGTGTGAGTTGAATGCATACAACACAAAGCAGTTTCAGAGAACACTTCTGTCTCGTTTTTGTGGAGATAGTCCCGTTTCCAACGAACGCTTCAAAGAGCTCCAAATATCCTCTTGCAGTTTCTGCAAATACACTGTTATAAAGCTGCTCTATCCAACGGAAGGTTCCACTCTGTTAGTTGAATGCACACATCAGAAAACTCTTTCTTAGAATGCTTCTGTTTAGTTTTTATGTGAAGTTGTTTCCTTTTCCATCGTAAGCTTCAAAGCGCTCCAAATGAACACTTGTAAATTCTGCCAAGACAGTGTTTCTAAAGTGCTCTATCAAAAGCAGGGTTCAACTCTGTGTGTTGAGTGCACACAACACAAAGCCGTTTCTGAGAATGCTTCTGTCCAGTTTTTATGTGAAGATATTCACGTTTCCAACGAAGGCCTG
Source organism: Pongo abelii (assembly GCF_028885655.2). Classification (NCBI taxonomy): domain Eukaryota; kingdom Metazoa; phylum Chordata; class Mammalia; order Primates; family Hominidae; genus Pongo; species Pongo abelii. Next base: position 65,495,982 of record NC_072008.2, read on the forward strand.
AAAGAGCTCCAAATATCCACTTGCAGAAACTTTAAAAAGAGTGTTTCAAAACTGCTCTTTCAAAAGAAAGGTTGAACACTCTTGGTTGAAAGCACACATCATAAAGAACTTTCAGAGAATGCTTGTGTCTGGATATTATGTGAAGGTATTAAGTCTTACACTATAGGCCTCAAAGCACTCATAATGAAAAATTGCAGATTCCACAAAAAGAGTGTTTCAAAACTGCTCTTTCTAAAGAAGTGTTGAACTCTGTGAGTTGGATTCTTACTACACAAAGCAGTTTCACAGAACGCTTCTGTTTAGTTTTTATGTGAAGATATTCCCGTTTCCAACGAAGGCCTGAAAGGGCTCCAACTATCCACTTGCAGATTCTGCAAAAACAGAGTTTCAAAACTGCTCTATCAAAAGGAAGGCTTATCTCTCTGAGTTGAATGCACACATCATAAAGAGGTTTCTGAGAATGCTTCTGTCTGGTTTCTATGTGAAGATATTTCCTTTTCCACCATAGGCCTCAAAGCGCTCCAAATGAACACTTGCAGATTCTACAAAAAGAGTGTTTCAAAACTGCTCTAGCAAAGGAAAGGTTCAACTCTGTGAGTTGAACACACACATCACAAAGCAGTGTGTGAGAATGCTTCTGTCCAGTTTTTATGGGAAGATATTCCCGTTTCTAACGAAGGCATGAAAGAGCTCCAAATATCCACTTGCAGATGCTGCAGAAAGTCTCTTTCCAAACTGCTCCATGAAAAGGAAGGTTCAACTCTGTGAGTTGAATGCACACATCATAAAGAAGTTTCAAAGAATGCTTCTGTCTAGGTTTTATGTGAAGATATTTCCTATTCCACCAGAGGCCTCAAAGAGCACCGAATGAACACTTGCAGATTCTACAAAAAGAGTGTTTCAAACTGCTCTATCAAAAGAAAGGTTCACCTGTGTGAGTTGAATGCATACAACACAAAGCAGTTTCAGAGAACACTTCTGTCTCGTTTTTGTGAAGATAGTCCCGTTTCCAACGAACGCTTCAAAGAGCTCCAAATATCCTCTTGCAGTTTCTGCAAATACACTGTTATAAAGCTGCTCTATCCAACGGAAGGTTCCACTCTGTTAGTTGAATGCACACATCAGAAAACTGTTTCTTAGAATGCTTCTGTTTAGTTTTTATGTGAAGTTGTTTCCTTTTCCATCGTAAGCTTCAAAGCGCTCCAAATGAACACTTGTAAATTCTGCCAGGAGAGTGTTTCTAAAGTGCTCTAACAAAAGCAGGGTTCAACTCTGTGTGTTGAGTGCACACAACACAAAGCCGTTTCTGAGAATGCTTCTGTCCAATTTTTATGTGAAGATATTCATGTTTCCAACGAAGGCCTGAAAGAGCTCCAAATATCCACTTGCAGAAACTTTAAAAAGAGTGTTTCAAAACTGCTCTTTCAAAAGAAAGGTTGAACACTGTGAGTTGAAAGCACACATCATAAAGAACTTTCAGAGAATGCTTGTGTCTGGATATTATGTGAAGGTATTAAGTCTTACACCATAGGCCTCAAAGCGCTCCTAATGAACAATTGCAGATTCCACAAAAAGAGTGTTTCAAAACTGCTCTTTCTAAAGAAGTGTTGAACTCTGTGAGTTGGATTCTTACTACACAAAGCAGTTTCACAGAACGCTTCTGTTTAGTTTTTATGTGAAGATATTCCCGTTTCCAACGAAGGCCTGAAAGGGCTCCAACTATCCACTTGCAGATTCTGCAAAAACAGAGTTTCAAAACTGCTCTATCAAAAGGAAGGCTTATCTCTCTGAGTTGAATGCACACATCATAAACAAGTTTCTGAGAATGCTTCTGTCTGGTTTCTATGTGAAGATATATCCTTTTCCACCATAGGCCTAAAAGCGCTCCAAATGAACACTTGCAGATTCTACAAAAAGAGTGTTTCAAAACTGCTCTAGCAAAGGAAAGGCTCAACTCTGTGAGTTGAACACACACATCACTAAGCAGTTTGTGAGAATGCTTCTGTCCAGTTTTTATGGGAAGATATTCCCGTTTCTACCGAAAGCCTGAAAGAGCACCAAATATCCACTTGCAGATGCTGCAGAAAGACTCTTTCCAAACTGTTCCATGAAAAGGAAGGTTCACCTCTGTGAGTTGAAAGCACACATCATAAAGAAGTTTCAAAGAATGCTTCTGTCTAGGTTTTATGTGAAGATATTTCCTATTCCACCAGAGGCCTCAAAGAGCAGCGAATGAACACTTGCAGATTCTACAAAAAGAGTGTTTCAAACTGCTCTATCAAAAGAAAGGTTCACCTGTGTGAATTGAATGCATACAACACAAAGCAGTTTCAGAGAACACTTCTGTCTCGTTTTTGTGGAGATAGTCCCGTTTCTAACGAACGCTTCAAAAAGCTCCAAATATCCTCTTGCAGTTTCTGCAAATACACTGTTATAAAGCTGCTCTATCCAACGGAAGGTTCCACTCTGTTAGTTGAATGCACACAGCAGAAAACTGTTTCTTAGAATGCTTCTGTTTAGTTTTTATGTGAAGTTGTTTCCTTTTCCATCGTAAGCTTCAAAGCGCTCCAAATGAACACTTGTAAATTCTACCAAGACAGTGTTTCTAAAGTGCTCTATCAAAAGCAGGGTTCAGCTCTGTGTGTTGAGTGCACACAACACAAAGCCATTTCTGAGAATGCTTCTGTCCAGTTTTTATGTGAAGATATTCACGTTTCCAACGAAGGCCTGAAAGAGCTCCAAATATCCACTTGCAGAAACTTTAAAAAGAGTGTTTCAAAACTGCTCTTTCAAAAGAAAGGTTGAACACTGTGAGTTGAAAGCACACATCATAAAGAACTTTCAGAGAATGCTTGTGTCTGGATATTATGTGAAGGTATTAAGTCTTACACTATAGGCCTCAAAGCGCTCCAAATGAACAATTGCAGATTCCACAAAAAGAGTGTTTCAAAACTGCTCTTTCTAAAGAAGTGTTCAACTCTGTGAGTTGGATTCTTACTACACAAAGCAGTTTCACAGAACGCTTCTGTTTAGTTTTTATGTGAAGATATTCCCGTTTCCAACGAAGGCCTGAAAGGGCTCCAACTATCCACTTGCAGATTCTGCAAATCAGATTTTCAAAACTGTTCTATCAAAAGGAAGGCTTATCTCTCTGAGTTGAATGCACACATTATAAAGAGGTTTCTGAGAATGCTTCTGTCTGGTTTCTATGTGAAGATATTTCCTTTTCCACCATAGGCCTCAAAGCGCTCCAAATGAACACTTGCAGATTCTACAAAAAGAGTGTTTCAAAACTGATCTAGCAAAGGAAAGGTTCAACTCTGTGAGTTGAACACACACATCACAAAGCAGTGTGTGAGAATGCTTCTGTCCAGTTTTTATGGGAAGATATTCCCGTTTCTACCGAAAGCCTGAAAGAGCACAAAATACCCACTTGCAGATGCTGCAGAAAGACTCTTTCCAAACTGTTCCATGAAAAGGAAGGTTCACCTCGGTGAGTTGAAAGCACACATCATAAAGAAGTTTCAAAGAATGATTCTGTCTAGGTTTTATGTGAAGATATTTCCTATTCCACCAGAGGCCTCAAAGAGCACCGAATGAACACTTGCAGATTCTACAAAAAGAGTGTTTCAAACTGCTCTATCAAAAGAAAGGTTCACCTGTGTGAGTTGAATGCATACAACACAAAGCAGTTTCAGAGAACACTTCTGTCTCGTTTTTGTGGAGATAGTCCCGTTTCCAACGAACGCTTCAAAGAGCTCCAAATATCCTCTTGCAGTTTCTGCAAATACACTGTTAAAAAGCTGCTCTATCCAACGGAAGGTTCCACTCTGTTAGTTGAATGCACACATCAGAAAACTGTTTCTTAGAATGCTTCTGTTTAGTTTTTATGTGAAGTTGTTTCCTTTTCCATCGTAAGCTTCAAAGCGCTCCAAATGAACACTTGTAAATTCTGCCAAGAGAGTGTTTCTAAAGTGCTCTATCAAAAGCAGGGTTCAACTCTGTGTGTTGAGTGTACACAACACAAAGCCGTTTCTGAGAATGCTTCTGTCCAGTTTTTATGTGAAGATATTCACGTTTCCAACGAAGGCCTGAAAGAGCTCCAAATATCCACTTGCAGAAACTTTAAAAAGAGTGTTTCAAAACTGCTCTTTCAAAAGAAAGGTTGAACACTGTGAGTTGAAAGCACACATCATAAAGAACTTTCAGAGAATGCTTGTGTCTGGATATTATGTGTAGGTATTAAGTCTTACACTATAGGCCTCAAAGCGCTCCTAAGGAACAATTGCAGATTCCACAAAAAGAGTGTTTCAAAACTGCTCTTTCTAAAGAAGTGTTCAACTCTGTGAGTTGGATTCTTACTACACAAAACAGTTTCACAGAACGCTTCTGTTTAGTTTTTATGTGAAGATATTCCCGTTTCCAACGAAGGCCTGAAAGGGCTCCAACTATCCACTTGCAGATTCTGCAAAAACAGAGTTTCAAAACTGCTCTATCAAAAGGAAGGCTTATCTCTCTGAGTTGAGTGCACACATCATAAAGAGGTTTCTGAGAATGCTTCTGTCTGGTTTCTATGTGAAGATATTTCCTTTTCCACCATAGGCCTCAAAGCGCTCCAAATGAACACTTGCAGATTCTACAAAAAGAGTGTTTCAAAGCTGCTCTAGCAAAGGAAAGGCTCAACTCTGTGAGTTGAACACACACATCACAAAGCAGTTTGTGAGAATGCTTCTGTCCAGTTTTTATGGGAAGATATTCCCGTTTCTAACGAAAGCCTGAAAGAGCACCAAATATCCACTTGCAGATGCTGCAGAAAGACTCTTTCCAAACTGTTCCATGAAAAGGAAGGTTCAACTCTGTGAGTTGAATGCACACATCATAAAGAAGTTTCAAAGAATGCTTCTGTCTAGGTTTTATGTGAAGATATTTCCTATTCCACCAGAGGCCTCAAAGAGCACCGAATGAACACTTGCAGATTCTACAAAAAGAGTGTTTCAAACTGCTCTATCAAAAGAAAGGTTCACCTGTGTGAGTTGAATGCATACAACACAAAGCAGTTTCAGAGAACACTTCTGTCTCGTTTTTGTGGAGATAGTCCCGTTTCCAACGAACGCTTCAAAGAGCTCCAAATATCCTCTTGCAGTTTCTGCAAATACACTGTTATAAAGCTGCTCTATCCAACGGAAGGTTCCACTCTGTTAGTTGAATGCACACATCAGAAAACTCTTTCTTAGAATGCTTCTGTTTAGTTTTTATGTGAAGTTGTTTCCTTTTCCATCGTAATGTTCAAAGTGCTCCAAATGAACACTTGTAAATTCTGCGAAGACATTGTTTCTAAAGTGCTCTATCAAAAGCAGGGTTCAACTCTGTGTGTTGAGTGCACACAACACAAAGCCGTTTCTGAGAATGCTTCTGTCCAGTTTTTATGTGAAGATATTCACGTTTCCAACGAAGGCCTGAAAGAGCTACAAATATCCACTTGCAGAAACTTTAAAAAGAGTGTTTCAAAATTTCTCTTTCAAAAGAAAGGTTGAACACTGTGAGTTGAAAGCACACATCATAAAGAACTTTCAGAGAATGCTTGTGTCTGGATATTATGTGAAGGTATTAAGTCTTACACTATAGGCCTCAAAGCACTCCTAATGAAAAATTGCAGATTCCACAAAAAGAGTGTTTCAAAACTGCTCTTTCTAAAGAAGTGTTGAACTCTGTGAGTTGGTTTCTTACTACACAATGCAGTTTCACAGAACGCTTCTGTTTAGTTTTTATGTGAAGATATTCCCGTTTCCAACGAAGGCCTGAAAGGGCTCCAACTATCCACTTGCAGATTCTGCAAAAACAGAGTTTCAAAACTGCTCTATCAAAAGGAAGGCTTATCTCTCTGAGTTGAATGCACACATCATAAAGAGGTTTCTGAGAATGCTTCTGTCTGGTTTCTATGTGAAGATATTTCCTTTTCCACCATAGGCCTCAAAGCGCTCCAAATGAACACTTGCAGATTCTACAAAAAGAGTGTTTCAAAACTGCTCTAGCAAAGGAAAGGTTCAACTCTGTGAGTTGAACACACACATCACAAAGCAGTGTGTGAGAATGCTTCTGTCCAGTTTTTATGGGAAGATATTCCCGTTTCTAACGAAGGCATGAAAGAGCTCCAAATATCCACTTGCAGATGCTGCAGAAAGTCTCTTTCCAAACTGCTCCATGAAAAGGAAGGTTCAACTCTGTGAGTTAAATGCACACATCATAAAGAAGTTTCAAAGAATGCTTCTGTCTAGGTTTTATGTGAAGATATTTCCTATTCCACCAGAGGCCTCAAAGAGCACCGAATGAACACTTGCAGATTCTACAAAAAGAGTGTTTCAAACTGCTCTATCAAAAGAAAGGTTCACCTGTGTGAGTTGAATGCATACAACACAAAGCAGTTTCAGAGAACACTTCTGTCTCGTTTTTGTGAAGATAGTCCCGTTTCCAACGAACGCTTCAAAGAGCTCCAAATATCCTCTTGCAGTTTCTGCAAATACACTGTTATAAAGCTGCTCTATCCAACGGAAGGTTCCACTCTGTTAGTTGAATGCACACATCAGAAAACTGTTTCTTAGAATGCTTCTGTTTAGTTTTTATGTGAAGTTGTTTCCTTTTCCATCGTAAGCTTCAAAGCGCTCCAAATGAACACTTGTAAATTCTGCCAAGAGAGTGTTTCTAAAGTGCTCTATCAAAAGCAGGGTTCAACTCTGTGTGTTGAGTGTACACAACACAAAGCCGTTTCTGAGAATGCTTCTGTCCAGTTTTTATGTGAAGGTATTCACGTTTCCAACGAAGGCCTGAAAGAGCTCCAAATATCCACTTGCAGAAACTTTAAAAAGAGTGTTTCAAAACTGCTCTTTCAAAAGAAAGGTTGAACACTGTGAGTTGAAAGCACACATCATAAAGAACTTTCAGAGAATCCTTGTGTCTGGATATTATGTGTAGGTATTAAGTCTTACTCTATAGGCCTCAAAGCGCTCCTAATGAACAATTGCAGATTCCACAAAAAGAGTGTTTCAAAACTGCTCTTTCTAAAGAAGTGTTCAACTCTGTGAGTTGGATTCTTACTACACAAAGCAGTTTCACAGAACGCTTCTGTTTAGTTTTTATGTGAAGATATTCCCGTTTCCAACGAAGGCCTGAAAGGGCTCCAACTATCCACTTGCAGATTCTGCAAAAACAGAGTTTCAAAACTGCTCTATCAAAAGGAAGGCTTATCTCTCTGAGTTGAATGCACACATCATAAAGAGGTTTCTGAGAATGCTTCTGTCTGGTTTCTATGTGAAGATATTTCCTTTTCCACCATAGGCCACAAAGCGCTCCAAAGGAACACTTGCAGATTCTACAAAAAGAGTGTTTCAAAACTGCTCTAGCAAAGGTAAGTTTCAACTCTGTGAGTTGAACACACACGTCACAAAGCAGTTTGTGAGACTGCTTCTGTCCAGTTTTTATGGGAGGATATTCCCGTTTCTAAAGAAGGCCTGAAAGAGCTCCAAATATCCACTTGCAGATGCTGCAAAAAGACGCTTTCCAAACTGCTCCATGAAAAGGAATGTTCAATTCTGTGAGTTGAATGCACACATCATAAAGAAGTTTCAAAGAATGCTTCTGTCTAGGTTTTATGTGAAGAAATTTCCTATTCCACCAGAGGCCTCAAAGAGCACCGAATGAACACTTGCAGATTCTACAAAAAGAGTGTTTCAAACTGCTCTATCAAAAGGAAGGGTCACCTGTTTGAGTTGAATGCATACAACACAAAGCAGTTTCAGAGATCACTTCTGTCTCGTTTTTGTGAAGAGAGTCCCGTTTCCAACGAACGCTTCAAAGAGCTCCAAATATCCTCTTGCAGTTTCTGCAAATACACTGTTATAAAGCTGCTCTATCCAACGGAAGGTTCCACTCTGTTAGTTGAATGCACACATCAGAAAACTCTTTCTTAGAATGCTTCTGTTTAGTTTTTATGTGAAGTTGTTTCCTTTTCCATCGTAAGCTTCAAAGCGCTCCAAATGAACACTTGTAAATTCTGCCAAGAGAGTGTTTCTAAAGTGCTCTGTCAAAAGCAGGGTTCAACTCTGTGTGTTGAGTGCACACAACACAAAGCCGTTTCTGAAAATGCTTCTGTCCAGTTTTTATGTGAAGATATTCACGTTTCCAACGAAGGCCTGAAAGAGCTCCAAATATCCACTTGCAGAAACTTTAAAAAGAGTGTTTCAAAACTGCTCTTTCAAAAGAAAGGTTGAACACTGTGAGTTGAAAGCACACATCATAAAGAATTTTCAGAGAATGCTTGTGTCTGGATATTATGTGAAGGTATTAAGTCTTACACCATAGGCCTGAAAGCGCTCCTAATGTACAATTGCAGATTCTACAAAAAGAGTGTTTCAAAACTGCTCTTTCTTTTTTTTTTTTTTTTTCTTTTATTATTGTTTATTATTATTAAACTTTAGGTTTTATGGTACATGTGCGCAATGTGCAGGTAAGTTACATATGTATACATGTGCCATGCTGGTGCGCTGCACCCACCAACTCGTCATCTAGCATTAGGTATATCTCCCAGTGCTATCCCTCCCCCCTCCCCCCACCCCACAACAGTCCCCAGAGTGTGATGTTCCCCTTCCTGTGTCCATGTGTTCTCATTGTTCAATTCCCACCTATGAGTGAGAATATGCGGTGTTTGGTTTTTTGTTCTTGCGATAGTTTACTGAGAATGATGATTTCCAATTTCATCCATGTCCCTACAAAGGACGTGAACTCATCATTTTTTATGGCTGCATAGTATTCCATGGTGTATATGTGCCACATTTTCTTAATCCATTCTATCATTGTTGGACATTTGGGTTGGTTCCAAGTCTTTGCTATTGTGTATAATGCCGCAATAAACATACGTGTGCATGTGTCTTTATAGCAGCATGATTTATAGTCCTTTGGGTATATACCCAGTAATGGGATGGCTGGGTCGAATGGAATTTCTAGTTCTAGATCCCTGAGGAATCGCCACACTGACTTCCACAAGGGTTGAATTAGTTTACAGTCCCACCAACAGTGTAAAAGTGTTCCTATTTCTCCACATCCTCTCCAGCACCTGTTGTTTCCTGACTTTTTAATGATTGCCATTCTAACTGGTGTGAGATGGTATCTCATTGTGGTTTTGATTTGCATTTCTCTGATGGCCAGTGATGGTGAGCATTTTTTCATGTGTTTTTTGGCTGCATAAATGTCTTCTTTTGAGAAGTGTCTGTTCATGTCCTTCGCCCACTTTTTGATGGGGTTGTTTGTTTTTTTCTTGTAAATTTGTTGGAGTTCATTGTAGATTCTGGATATTAGCCCTTTGTCAGATGAGTAGGTTGCGAAAATTTTCTCCCATTTTGTAGGTTGCGTGTTCACTCTGATGGTAGTTTCTTTTGCTGTGCAGAAGCTCTTGAGTTTAATTAGATCCCATTTGTCAATTTTGGCTTTTGTTGCCATTGCTTTTGGTGTTTTAGACATGAAGTCCTTGCCCATGCCTATGTCCTGAATGGTAATGCCTAGGTTTTCTTCTAGGGTTTTTATGGTGTTAGGTCTAACATTTAAGTCTTTAATCCATCTTGAATTGATTTTTGTATAAGGTGTAAGGAAGGGATCCAGTTTCAGCTTTCTACATATGGCTAGCCAGTTTTCCCAGCACCATTTATTAAATAGGGAATCCTTTCCCCATTTCTTGTTTTTGTCAGTTTTGTCAAAGATCAAATACTTGTAGATATGTGGCATTATTTCTGACGGCTCTGTTCTGTTCCATTGATCTATATCTCTGTTTTGGTACCAGTACCATGCTGTTTTGGTTACTGTAGCCTTGTAGTATAGGTTGAAGTCAGGTAGTGTGATGCCTCCAGCTTTGTTCTTTTGGCTTAGGATTGACTTGGTGATGCGGGCTCTTTTTTGGTTCCATATGAACTTTAAAGTAGTTTTTTCCAATTCTGTGAAGAAAGTCATTGGTAGCTTGATGGGGATGGCATTGAATCTGTAAATTACCTTGGGAAGGATGGCCATTTTCATGATATTGATTCTTCCTACCCATGAGCATGGAATGTTCTTCCATTTGTTTGTATCCTCTTTTATTTCCTTGAGCAGTGGTTTGTAGTTCTCCTTGAAGAGGTCTTTCACATCCCTTGTAAGTTGGATTCCTAGGTATTTTATTCTCTTTGAAGCAATTGTGAATGGGAGTTCACTGATGATTTGGCTCTCTGTTTGTCTGTTATTGGTGTATAAGAATGCTTGTGATTTTTGCACATTGATTTTGTGTCCTGAGACTTTGCTGAAGTTGCTTATCAGCTTAAGGAGATTTTGGGCTGAGACAATGGGGTTTTCTAGATATACTATCATGTCATCTGCAAACAGGGACAATTTGACTTCCTCTTTTCCTAATTGAATACCCTTTATTTCCTTCTCCTGACTAATTGCCCTGGCCAGAACTTCCAACACTATGTTGAATAGAAGTGGTGAGAGAGGGCATCCCTGTCTTGTGCCAGTTTTCAAAGGGAATGCTTCCAGTTTTTGCCCATTCAGTATGATATTGGCTGTGGGTTTGTCATAAATAGCTCTTATTATTTTGAGATACGTCCCATCAATTCCTAATTTATTGAGAGTTTTTAGCATGAAGGGTTGTTGAATTTTGTCAAAGGCCTTTTCTGCATCTATTGAGATAATCATGTGGTTTTTGTCTTTGGTTCTGTTTATATGCTGGATTACATTTATTGATTTGCGTATATTGAACCAGCCTTGCATCCCAGGGATGAAGCCCACTTGATCATGGTGGATAAGCTTTTTGATGTGCTGCTGGATTCTGTTTGCCAGTATTTTATTGAGGATTTTTGCATCAATGTTCATCAAGGATATTGGTCTAAAATTCTCTTTTTTTGTTGTGTCTCTGCCAGGCTTTGGTATCAGGATGATGCTGGCCTCATAAAATGAGTTAGGGAGGATTCCCTCTTTTTCTATTGATTGGAATAGTTTCAGAAGGAATGGTACCAGCTCCTCCTTGTACCTCTGGTAGAATTCGGCTGTGAATCCATCTGGACCTGGACTTTTTTTGGTTGGTAAGCTATTGATTATTGCCACAATTTCAGCTCCTGTTATTGGTCTATTCAGAGATTCAACTTCTTCCTGGTTTAGTCTTGGGAGGGTGTATGTGTTGAGGAATTTATCCATTTCTTCTAGATTTTCTAGTTTATTTGCATAGAGGTGTTTGTAATATTCTCTGATGGTAGTTTGTATTTCTGTGGGATCGGTGGTGATATCCCCTTTATCATTTTTTATTGCATCTATTTGATTCTTCTCTCTTTTTTTCTTTATTAATCTTGCTAGCAGTCTATCAATTTTGTTGATCCTTTCAAAAAACCAGCTCCTGGATTCATTTATTTTTTGAAGGGTTTTTTGTGTCTCTATTTCCTTCAGTTCTGCTCTGATTTTAGTTATTTCTTGCCTTCTGCTAGCTTTTGAATGTGTTTGCTCTTGCTTTTCTAGTTCTTTTAATTGTGATGTTAGGGTGTCAATTTTGGATCTTTCCTGATTTCTCTTGTGGGCATTTAGTGCTATAAATTTCCCTCTACGCACTGCTTTGAATGCATCCCAGAGATTCTGGTATGTTGTGTCTTGGTTCTCGTTGGTTTCAAAGAACATCTTTATTTCTGCCTTCATTTCGTTATGTACCCAGTAGTCATTCAGGAGCAGGTTGTTCAGTTTCCACGTAGTTGAGCGGTTTTGAGTGAGATTCTTAATCCTGAGTTCTAGCTTGATTGCACTGTGATCTGAGAGACAGTTTGTTACAATTTCTGTTCTTTTACATTTATTGAGGAGAGCTTTACTTCCAAGTATATGGTCAATTTTGGAATAGGTGTGGTGTGGTGCTGAAAAAAATGTATATTCTGTTGATTTGGGGTGGAGAGTTCTGTAGATGTCTATTAGGTCTGCTTGGTGCAGAGCTGAGTTCAATTCCTGGGTATCCTTGTTGACTTTCTGTCTTGTTGATCTGTCTAATGTTGATAGTGGGGTGTTAAAGTCTCCCATTATTAATGTGTGGGAGTCTAAGTCTCTTTGTAGGTCACTCAGGACTTGCTTTATGAATCTGGGTGCTCCTGTATTGGGTGCATATATATTTAGGATAGTTAGCTCTTCTTGTTGAATTAATCCCTTTACCATTATGTAATGGCCTTCTTTGTCTCTTTTGATCTTTGTTGGTTTAAAGTCTGTTTTATCAGAGACTAGGATTGCAACCCCTGCCTTTTTTTGTTTTCCATTTGCTTGGTAGATCTTCCTCCATCCTTTTATTTTGAGCCTATGTGTGTCTCTGCACGTGAGATGGGTTTCCTGAATACAGCACACTGATGGGTCTTGAGTCTTTATCCAGTTTGCCAGTCTGTGTCTTTTAATTGGAGCATTTAGTCCATTTACATTTAAAGTTAATATTGTTATGTGTGAATTTGATCCTGTCATTATGATGTTAGCTGGATATTTTGCTCGTTAGTTGATGCAGTCTCTTCCTAGTCTCGATGTTCTTTACATTTCAGTATGATTTTGCAGTGGCTGGTACCGGTTGTGCCTTTCCATGTTTAGCGCTTCCATCAGGAGCTCTTTTAGGGCAGGCCTGGTGGTGACAAAATCTCTCAGCATTTGCTTGTCTGTAAAGTATTTTATTTCTCCTTCACTTATGAAGCTTAGTTTGGCAGGATATGAAATTCTGGGTTGAAAATTCTTTTCTTTAAGAATGTTGAATATTGGCCCCCACTCTCTTCTAGCTTGTAGGGTTTCTGCCGAGAGATCTGATGTTAGTCTGATGGGCTTCCCTTTGATGGTAACCCGACCTTTCTCTCTGGCTGCCCTTAACATTTTTTCCTTCATTTCAACTTTGGTGAATCTGACAATTATGTGTCTTGGAGTTGCTCTTCTCGAGGAGTATCTTTGTGGCGTTCTCTGTATTTCCTGAATCTGAATATTGGCCTGCTCTTTCTAAAGAAGTGTTCAACTCTGTGAGTTGGATTCTTACTGCACAAAGCAGTTTCACAGAACGCTTCTGTTTAGTTTTTATGTGAAGATATACCCGTTTCCAACGAAGGCCTGAAAGGGCTCCAACTATCCACTTGCAGATTCTGCAAAAACAGAGTTTCAAAACTGCTCTATCCAATGAAGGCTTATCTCTCTGGGTTGAATGCACACATCATAGAGAGGTTTCTGAGAATGCTTCTGTCTGGTTTCTATGTGAAGATATTTCCTTTTCCACCATAGGCCTCAAAGCACTCCAAATGAACACTTGCAGATTCTACAAAAAGAGTGTTTCAAAACTGCTCTAGCAAAGGAAAGGTTCAACGCTCTGAGTTGAACACACATCACAAAGCAGTTTGTGAGAATGCTTCTGCCCAGTTTTTATGGGAAGATATTCCCGTTTCTAACGAAGGCCTGAAAGAGCTCCAAATATCCACTTGCAGATGCTGCAAAAAGACTCTTTCCAAACTGCTCCATGAAAAGGAAGTTTCAACTCTGTGAGCTAAATGCACACATCATAAAGAAGTTTCACAGAATGCTTCTGTCTAGGTTTTATGTGAAGATATTTCCTATTCCACCAGAGGCCTCAAAGAGCACCGAATGAACACTTGCAGATTCTACAAAAAGAGTGTTTCAAACTGCTCTATCAAAAGAAAGGTTCACCTGTGTGAGTTGAATGCATACAAAACAAAGCAGTTTCAGAGAACACTTCTGTCTCGTTTTTGTGAAGATAGTCCCGTTTCCAAAGAACGCTTCAAAGAGCTCCAAATATCCTCTTGCAGTTTCTGCAAATACACTGTTATAAAGCTGCTCTATCCAACGGAAGGTTCCACTCTGTTAGTTGAATGCACACATCAGAAAACTGTTTCTTAGAATGCTTCTGTTTAGTTTTTATGTGAAGTTGTTTCCTTTTCCATCGTAAGCTTCAAAGCGCTCCAAATGAACACTTGTAAATTCTGCCAAGAGAGTGTTTCTAAAGTGCTCTATCAAAAGCAGGGTTCAACTCTGTGTGTTGAGTGCACACAACACAAAGCCGTTTCTGAGAATGCTTCTGTCCAGTTTTTATGTGAAGATATTCACGTTTCCAACGAAGGACTGAAAGAGCTCCAAATATCCACTTGCAGAAACTTTAAAAAGAGTGTTTCAAAACTGTTCTTTCAAAAGAAAGGTTGAACACTGTGAGTTGAAAGCACACATCATAAAGAACTTTCAGAGAATGCTTGTGACTGGATATTATGTGAAGGTATTAAGTCTTACACCACAGGCCTCAAAGCGCTCCTAATGAACAATTGCAGATTCCACAAAAAGAGTGTTTCAAAACTGCTCTTTCTAAAGAAGTGTTCAACTCTGTGAGTTGGATTCTTACTACACAAAGCAGTTTCACAGAACGCTTCTGTTTAGTTTTTATGTGAAGATATTCCCGTTTCCAACGAAGGCCTGAAAGGGCACCAACTATCCACTTGCAGATTCTGCAAAAACAGAGTTTCAAAACTGCTCTATCCAAAGGAAGGCTTATCTCTCTGAGTTGAATGCACACATCATAAAGAGGTTTCTGAGAATGCTTCTGTCTGGTTTCTATGTGAAGATATTTAATTTTGCACCATAGGCCTCAAAGCGCTCCAAATGAACGCTTGCAGATTCTACAAAAAGAGTGTTTCAAAACTGCTCTAGCAAAGGAGAGGCTCAACTCTGTGAGTTGAACACACACATCACAAAGCAGTTTGTGAGAATGCTTCTGTCCAGTTTTTATGGGAAGATATTCCCGTTTCTACTGAAAGCCTGAAAGAGCACCAAATATCCACTTGCAGATGCTGCAGAAAGACTCTTTCCAAACTGTTCAATGAAAAGGAAGTTTCAACTCTGTGAGTTGAATGCACACATCATAAAGAAGTTTCAAAGAATGCTTCTGTCTAGGTTTTATGTGAAGATATTTCCTATTCCACCAGAGGCCTCACAGAGCACCGAATGAACACTTGCAGATTCTACAAAAAGAGTGTTTCAAACTGCTCTATCAAAAGAAAGGTTCACCTGTGTGAGTGGAATGCATACAACACAAAGCAGTTTCAGAGAACACTTCTGTCTCGTTTTTGTGAAGAGAGTCCTGTTTCCAACGAACGCTTCAAAGAGCTCCAAATATCCTCTTGCACTTTCTGCAAATACACTGTTATAAAGCTGCTCTATCCAACGGAAGGTTCCACTCTGTTAGTTGAATGCACACATCAGAAAACTGTTTCTTAGAATGCTTCTGTTTAGTTTTTATGTGAAGTTGTTTCCTTTTCCATCGTAAGCTTCAAAGCGCTCCAAATGAACACTTGTAAATTCTGCCAAGAGAGTGTTTCTAAAGTGCTCTATCAAAAGCAGGGTTCAACTCTGTGTGTTGAGTGTACACAACACAAAGCCGTTTCTGAGAATGCTTCTGTCCAGTTTTTATGTGAAGATATTCACGTTTCCAACGAAGGCCTGAAAGAGCTCCAAATATCCACTTGCAGAAACTTTAAAAAGTGTGTTTCAAAACTGCTCTTTCAAAAGAAAGGTTGAACACTGTGAGTTGAAAGCATACATCATAAAGAACTTTCAGAGAATGCTTGTGTCTGGATATTATGTGAAGGTATTAAGTCTTACACCATAGGCCTCAAAGCGCTCCTAATGAACAATTGCAGATTCTACAAAAAGAGTGTTTCAAAACTGCTCTTTCTAAAGAAGTGTTCAACTCTGTGAGTTGGATTCTTACTGCACAAAGCAGTTTCACAGAACGCTTCTGTTTAGTTTTTATGTGAAGATATTCTCGTTTCCAACGAAGGCCTGAAAGGGCTCCAACTATCCACTTGCAGATTCTGCAAAAACAGAGTTTCAAAACTGCTCTATCGAAAGGAAGGCTTATCTCTCTGAGTTGAATGCACACATCATAAAGAGGTTTCTGAGAATGCTTCTGTCTGGTTTCTATGTGAAGATATTTCCTTTTCCACCATAGGCCTCAAAGCGCTCCAAATGAACACTTGCAGATTCTACAAAAAGAGTGTTTCAAAACTGATCTAGCAAAGGAAAGGTTCAACGCTGTGAGTTGAACACACACATCACAAAGCAGTTTGTGGAATGCTTCTGTCCAGTTTTTATGGGAAGATATTCCCGTTTCTAACGAAGGCCTGAAAGAGCTCCAAATATCCACTTGCAGATTCTGCAAAAAGACTCTTTCCAAACTTCTCCATGAAAAGGATGGTTCAGCTCTGTTAGTTGAATGCACACAACATAAAGAAGTATCAAAGAATGCTTCTGTCTAGGTTTTATGTGAAGATATTTCCTATTCCAGCAGAGGCCTCAAAGAGCACCGAATGAACACTTGCAGACTCTACAAAAAGAGTGTTTCAAACTGCTCTATCAAAAGAAAGGTTCACTGTGTGAGTTGAATGCATACAACACAAAGCAGTTTCAGAGAACACATCTGTCTCGTTTTTGTGAAGATATTCCCGTTTCCAACGAACGCTTCAAAGAGCTCCAAATATCCTCTTGCACTTTCTGCAAATACACTGTTATAAAGCTGCTCTATCCAAAGGAATGTTCCACTCTGTTAGTTGAATACACACATCAGAAAACTGTTTCTTAGAATGCTTCTGTTTAGCTTTTATGTGAAGTTGTTTCCTTTTCCATCGTAAGCTTCAAAGCGCTCCAAATGAACACTTGTAAATTCTGCCAAGAGAGTGTTTCTAAAGTGCTCTATCAAAAGCAGGGTTCAACTCTGTGTGTTGAGTGCACACAACACAAAGCCGTTTCTGAGAATGCTTCTGTCCAGTTTTTATGTGAAGATATTCACGTTTCCAACGAAGGACTGAAAGAGCTCCAAATATCCACTTGCAGAAACTTTAAAAAGAGTGTTTCAAAACTGCTCTTTCAAAAGAAATGTTGAACACTGTGAGTTGAAAGCACACATCATAAAGAACTTTCAGAGAATGCTTGTGTCTGGATGTTATGTGAAGGTATTAAGTCTTACACCATTGGCCTCAAAGCGCTGCTAATGAACAATTGCAGATTCTACAAAAAGAGTGTTTCCAAACTGCTCTTTCTAAAGAAGTGTTCAACTCTGTGAGTTGGATTCTTACTGCACAAAGCAGTTTCACAGAACGCTTCTGTTTAGTTTTTATGTGAAGATATACCCGTTTCCAACGAAGGCCTGAAAGGGCTCCAACTATCCACTTGCAGATTCTGCAAAAACAGAGTTTCAAAACTGCTCTATCAAAAGGAAGGCTTATCTCTCTGAGTTGAATGCACACATCATAAAGAGGTTTCTGAGAATGCTTCTGTCTGGTTTCTATGTGAAGATATTTCCTTTTCCACCATAGGCCTCAACGCGCTCCAAATGAACACTTGCAGATTCTACAAAAAGAGTGTTTCAAACTGCTCCATCAAAAGAAAGGTTCACGTGTGTGTGTTGAATGCATACAACACAAAGCAGTTTCAGAGAACACTTCTGTCTCGTTTTTGTGAAGATATTCAAGTTTCCAACGAACGCTTCAAAGAGCTCCAAATATCCTCTTGCAGTTTCTGCAAATACACTGTTATAAAGCTGCTCTATCCAACGGACGGTTCCACTCTGTTAGTTGAATGCACACATCAGAAAACTGTTTCTTAGAATGCTTCTGTTTAGCTTTTATGTGAAGTTGTTTCCTTTTCCATCGTAAGCTTCAAAGCGCTCCAAATGAACACTTGTAAATTCTGCCAAGAGAGTGTTTCTAAAGTGCTCCATCAAAAGCAGGATTCAACTCTGTGTGTAGAGTGCACACAACAGAAAGCCGTTTCAGAGAATGCTTCTGTCCAGTTTTTATGTGAAGATATTCACGTTTCCAACGAAGGCCTGCAAGAGCTCCAAATATCCACTTGCAGAAACTTTAAAAAGAGTGTTTCAAAACTACTCTTTAAAAAGAAAGGTTGAACACTGTGAGTTGAAAGCACACATCATAAAGAACTTTCAGAGAATGGTTGTGTCTGGATATTATGTGAAGGTATTACGTCTTACACCATAGGCCTCAAAGCGCTCCTAATGAATAATTGCAGATTCTACAAAAAGAGTGTTGCAAAACTGCTCTTTCTAAAGAAGGGTTCAACTCTGTGAGTTGGATTCTTACTGCACAAAGCAGTTTCACAGAACGCTTCTGTTTAGTTTTTATGTGAAGATATACCCGTTTCCAAAGAAGGCCTGAAAGGGCTCCAACTATCCACCTGCAGATTCTGCAAAAACAGAGTTTCAAAACTGCTCTATCAAAAGGAAGGCTTATCTCTCTGAGTTGAATGCACACATCATAAAGAGGTTTCTGAGAATGCTTCTGTCTGGTTTCTATGTGAAGATATTTCCTTTTCCACCATAGGCCTCAAAGGGCTCCAAATGAACACTTGCAGATTCTACAAAAAGAGTGTTTCAAAACTGCTCTAGCAAAGGAAAGGTTCAACGCTGTGAGTTGAACACACACATCACAAAGCAGTTTGTGAGAATGTTTCTGTCCAGTTTGTATGGGAAGATATTCTGGTTTCTAACGAAGGCCTGAAAGAGCTCCAAATATCCACTTGCAGATGCTGCAAACAGACTCTTTCCAAACTGCTCCATGAAAAGGATGGTTCAGCTCTGTGAGTTGAATGCACACATCTTAAAGAAGTTTCAAAGAATGCTTCTGTCTAGGTTTTATGTGAAGATATTTCCTATTCCACCAGAGGCCTCAAAGAGCACCGAATGAACACTTGCAGATTCTACAAAAAGAGTGTTTCAAACTGCTCTATCAAAAGAAAGGTTCACCTGTGTGAGTTGAATGCATACAACACAAAGCAGTTTCAGAGAACACTTCTGTCTCGTTTTTGTGAAGATAGTCCCGTTTCCAACGAACGCTTCAAAGAGCTCCAAATATCCTCTTGCACTTTCTGCAAATACACTGTTATAAAGCTGCTCTATCCAACGGAAGGTTCCACTCTGTTAGTTGAATGCACACATCAGAAAACTGTTTCTTAGAATGCTTCTGTTTATCTTTTATGTGAAGTTGTTTCCTTTTCCATCGTAAGCTTCAAAGCGCTCCAAATGAACACTTGTAAATTCTGCCAAGAGAGTGTTTCTAAAGTGCTCTGTCAAAAGCAGGGTTCAACTCTGTGTGTTGAGTGCACACAACACAAAGCCGTTTCTGAGAATGCTTCTGTCCAGTTTTCATGTGAAGATATTCACGTTTCCAACGAAGGCCTGAAAGAGCTCCAAATATCCACTTGCAGAAACTTTAAAAAGAGTGTTTCAAAACTGCTCTTTCAAAAGAAAGGTTGAACACTGTGAGTTGAAAGCACACATCATAAAGAACTTTCAGAGAATGCTTGTGTCTGGATATTATGTGAAGGTATTAAGTCTTACACCATAGGCCTCAAAGCGCTCCTAATGAACAATTGCAGATTCCACAAAAAGAGTGTTTCAAAACTGCTCTTTCTAAAGAAGTGTTCAACTCTGTGAGTTGGATTCTTACTACACAAAGCAGTTTCACAGAACGCTTCTGTTTAGTTTTTATGTGAAGATATTCCCGTTTCCAACGAAGGCCTGAAAGGGCACCAACTATCCACTTGCAGATTCTGCAAAAACAGAGTTTCAAAACTGCTCTATCCAAAGGAAGGCTTATCTCTCTGAGTTGAATGCACACATCATAAAGAGGTTTCTGAGAATGCTTCTGTCTGGTTTCTATGTGAAGATATTTAATTTTGCACCATAGGCCTCAAAGCGCTCCAAATGAACGCTTGCAGATTCTACAAAAAGAGTGTTTCAAAACTGCTCTAGCAAAGGAGAGGCTCAACTCTGTGAGGTGAACACACACATCACAAAGCAGTTTGTGAGAATGCTTCTGTCCAGTTTTTATGGGAAGATATTCCCGTTTCTACTGAAAGCCTGAAAGAGCACCAAATATCCACTTGCAGATGCTGCAGAAAGACTCTTTCCAAACTGTTCAATGAAAAGGAAGTTTCAACTCTGTGAGTTGAATGCACACATCATAAAGAAGTTTCAAAGAATGCCTCTGTCTAGGTTTTATGTGAAGATATTTCCTATTCCACCAGAGGCCTCAAAGAGCACCGAATGAACACTTGCAGATTCTACAAAAAGAGTGTTTCAAACTGCTCTATCAAAAGAAAGGTTCACCTGTGTGAGTGGAATGCATACAACACAAAGCAGTTTCAGAGAACACTTCTGTCTCGTTTTTGTGAAGAGAGTCCTGTTTCCAACGAACGCTTCAAAGAGCTCCAAATATCCTCTTGCACTTTCTGCAAATACACTGTTATAAAGCTGCTCTATCCAACGGAAGGTTCCACTCTGTTAGTTGAATGCACACATCAGAAAACTGTTTCTTAGAATGCTTCTGTTTAGTTTTTATGTGAAGTTGTTTCCTTTTCCATCGTAAGCTTCAAAGCGCTCCAAATGAACACTTGTAAATTCTGCCAAGAGAGTGTTTCTAAAGTGCTCTATCAAAAGCAGGGTTCAACTCTGTGTGTTGAGTGTACACAACACAAAGCCGTTTCTGAGAATGCTTCTGTCCAGTTTTTATGTGAAGATATTCACGTTTCCAACGAAGGCCTGAAAGAGCTCCAAATATCCACTTGCAGAAACTTTAAAAAGTGTGTTTCAAAACTGCTCTTTCAAAAGAAAGGTTGAACACTGTGAGTTGAAAGCATACATCATAAAGAACTTTCAGAGAATGCTTGTGTCTGGATATTATGTGAAGGTATTAAGTCTTACACCATAGGCCTCAAAGCGCTCCTAATGAACAATTGCAGATTCTACAAAAAGAGTGTTTCAAAACTGCTCTTTCTAAAGAAGTGTTCAACTCTGTGAGTTGGATTCTTACTGCACAAAGCAGTTTCACAGAACGCTTCTGTTTAGTTTTTATGTGAAGATATTCTCGTTTCCAACGAAGGCCTGAAAGGGCTCCAACTATCCACTTGCAGATTCTGCAAAAACAGAGTTTCAAAACTGCTCTATCGAAAGGAAGGCTTATCTCTCTGAGTTGAATGCACACATCATAAAGAGGTTTCTGAGAATGCTTCTGTCTGGTTTCTATGTGAAGATATTTCCTTTTCCACCATAGGCCTCAAAGCGCTCCAAATGAACACTTGCAGATTCTACAAAAAGAGTGTTTTAAAACTGATCTAGCAAAGGAAAGGTTCAACGCTGTGAGTTGAACACACACATCACAAAGCAGTTTGTGGAATGCTTCTGTCCAGTTTTTATGGGAAGATATTCCCGTTTCTAACGAAGGCCTGAAAGAGCTCCAAATATCCACTTGCAGATTCTGCAAAAAGACTCTTTCCAAACTTCTCCATGAAAAGGATGGTTCAGCTCTGTTAGTTGAATGCACACAACATAAAGAAGTATCAAAGAATGCTTCTGTCTAGGTTTTATGTGAAGATATTTCCTATTCCAGCAGAGGCCTCAAAGAGCACCGAATGAACACTTGCAGACTCTACAAAAAGAGTGTTTCAAACTGCTCTATCAAAAGAAAGGTTCACTGTGTGAGTTGAATGCATACAACACAAAGCAGTTTCAGAGAACACATCTGTCTCGTTTTTGTGAAGATATTCCCGTTTCCAACGAACGCTTCAAAGAGCTCCAAATATCCTCTTGCACTTTCTGCAAATACACTGTTATAAAGCTGCTCTATCCAAAGGAAGGTTCCACTCTGTTAGTTGAATACACACATCAGAAAACTGTTTCTTAGAATGCTTCTGTTTAGCTTTTATGTGAAGTTGTTTCCTTTTCCATCGTAAGCTTCAAAGCGCTCCAAATGAACACTTGTAAATTCTGCCAAGAGAGTGTTTCTAAAGTGCTCTATCAAAAGCAGGGTTCAACTCTGTGTGTTGAGTGCACACAACACAAAGCCGTTTCTGAGAATGCTTCTGTCCAGTTTTTATGTGAAGATATTCACGTTTCCAACGAAGGACTGAAAGAGCTCCAAATATCCACTTGCAGAAACTTTAAAAAGAGTGTTTCAAAACTGCTCTTTCAAAAGAAATGTTGAACACTGTGAGTTGAAAGCACACATCATAAAGAACTTTCAGAGAATGCTTGTGTCTGGATGTTATGTGAAGGTATTAAGTCTTACACCATTGGCCTCAAAGCGCTGCTAATGAACAATTGCAGATTCTACAAAAAGAGTGTTTCCAAACTGCTCTTTC
This sequence comes from Pongo abelii, assembly GCF_028885655.2. Taxonomy (NCBI): domain Eukaryota; kingdom Metazoa; phylum Chordata; class Mammalia; order Primates; family Hominidae; genus Pongo; species Pongo abelii. The sequence continues at coordinate 65,518,194 of NC_072008.2, forward strand.
TAAAGAAGTGTTCAACTCTGTGAGTTGGATTCTTACTGCACAAAGCAGTTTCACAGAACGCTTCTGTTTAGTTTTTATGTGAAGATATACCCGTTTCCAACGAAGGCCTGAAAGGGCTCCAACTATCCACTTGCAGATTCTGCAAAAACAGAGTTTCAAAACTGCTCTATCAAAAGGAAGGCTTATCTCTCTGAGTTGAATGCACACATCATAAAGAGGTTTCTGAGAATGCTTCTGTCTGGTTTCTATGTGAAGATATTTCCTTTTCCACCATAGGCCTCAAAGCGCTCCAAATGAACACTTGCAGATTCTACAAAAAGAGTGTTTCAAACTGCTCCATCAAAAGAAAGGTTCACGTGTGTGTGTTGAATGCATACAACACAAAGCATTTTCAGAGAACACTTCTGTCTCGTTTTTGTGAAGATATTCAAGTTTCCAACGAACGCTTCAAAGAGCTCCAAATATCCTCTTGCAGTTTCTGCAAATACACTGTTAAAAAGCTGCTCTATCCAACGGAAGGTTCCACTCTGTTAGTTGAATGCACACATCAGAAAACTGTTTCTTAGAATGCTTCTGTTTAGTTTTTATGTGAAGTTGTTTCCTTTTCCATCGTAAGCTTCAAAGCGCTCCAAATGAACACTTGTAAATTCTGCCAAGAGAGTGTTTCTAAAGTGCTCTATCAAAAGCAGGGTTCAACTCTGTGTGTTGAGTGTACACAACACAAAGCCGTTTCTGAGAATGCTTCTGTCCAGTTTTTATGTGAAGATATTCACGTTTCCAACGAAGGCCTGAAAGAGCTCCAAATATCCACTTGCAGAAACTTTAAAAAGAGTGTTTCAAAACTGCTCTTTCAAAAGAAAGGTTGAACACTGTGAGTTGAAAGCACACATCATAAAGAACTTTCAGAGAATGCTTGTGTCTGGATATTATGTGTAGGTATTAAGTCTTACACTATAGGCCTCAAAGCGCTCCTAAGGAACAATTGCAGATTCCACAAAAAGAGTGTTTCAAAACTGCTCTTTCTAAAGAAGTGTTCAACTCTGTGAGTTGGATTCTTACTACACAAAACAGTTTCACAGAACGCTTCTGTTTAGTTTTTATGTGAAGATATTCCCGTTTCCAACGAAGGCCTGAAAGGGCTCCAACTATCCACTTGCAGATTCTGCAAAAACAGAGTTTCAAAACTGCTCTATCAAAAGGAAGGCTTATCTCTCTGAGTTGAGTGCACACATCATAAAGAGGTTTCTGAGAATGCTTCTGTCTGGTTTCTATGTGAAGATATTTCCTTTTCCACCATAGGCCTCAAAGCGCTCCAAATGAACACTTGCAGATTCTACAAAAAGAGTGTTTCAAAGCTGCTCTAGCAAAGGAAAGGCTCAACTCTGTGAGTTGAACACACACATCACAAAGCAGTTTGTGAGAATGCTTCTGTCCAGTTTTTATGGGAAGATATTCCCGTTTCTAACGAAAGCCTGAAAGAGCACCAAATATCCACTTGCAGATGCTGCAGAAAGACTCTTTCCAAACTGTTCCATGAAAAGGAAGGTTCAACTCTGTGAGTTGAATGCACACATCATAAAGAAGTTTCAAAGAATGCTTCTGTCTAGGTTTTATGTGAAGATATTTCCTATTCCACCAGAGGCCTCAAAGAGCACCGAATGAACACTTGCAGATTCTACAAAAAGAGTGTTTCAAACTGCTCTATCAAAAGAAAGGTTCACCTGTGTGAGTTGAATGCATACAACACAAAGCAGTTTCAGAGAACACTTCTGTCTCGTTTTTGTGGAGATAGTCCCGTTTCCAACGAACGCTTCAAAGAGCTCCAAATATCCTCTTGCAGTTTCTGCAAATACACTGTTATAAAGCTGCTCTATCCAACGGAAGGTTCCACTCTGTTAGTTGAATGCACACATCAGAAAACTCTTTCTTAGAATGCTTCTGTTTAGTTTTTATGTGAAGTTGTTTCCTTTTCCATCGTAATGTTCAAAGTGCTCCAAATGAACACTTGTAAATTCTGCGAAGACATTGTTTCTAAAGTGCTCTATCAAAAGCAGGGTTCAACTCTGTGTGTTGAGTGCACACAACACAAAGCCGTTTCTGAGAATGCTTCTGTCCAGTTTTTATGTGAAGATATTCACGTTTCCAACGAAGGCCTGAAAGAGCTACAAATATCCACTTGCAGAAACTTTAAAAAGAGTGTTTCAAAATTTCTCTTTCAAAAGAAAGGTTGAACACTGTGAGTTGAAAGCACACATCATAAAGAACTTTCAGAGAATGCTTGTGTCTGGATATTATGTGAAGGTATTAAGTCTTACACTATAGGCCTCAAAGCACTCCTAATGAAAAATTGCAGATTCCACAAAAAGAGTGTTTCAAAACTGCTCTTTCTAAAGAAGTGTTGAACTCTGTGAGTTGGTTTCTTACTACACAATGCAGTTTCACAGAACGCTTCTGTTTAGTTTTTATGTGAAGATATTCCCGTTTCCAACGAAGGCCTGAAAGGGCTCCAACTATCCACTTGCAGATTCTGCAAAAACAGAGTTTCAAAACTGCTCTATCAAAAGGAAGGCTTATCTCTCTGAGTTGAATGCACACATCATAAAGAGGTTTCTGAGAATGCTTCTGTCTGGTTTCTATGTGAAGATATTTCCTTTTCCACCATAGGCCTCAAAGCGCTCCAAATGAACACTTGCAGATTCTACAAAAAGAGTGTTTCAAAACTGCTCTAGCAAAGGAAAGGTTCAACTCTGTGAGTTGAACACACACATCACAAAGCAGTGTGTGAGAATGCTTCTGTCCAGTTTTTATGGGAAGATATTCCCGTTTCTAACGAAGGCATGAAAGAGCTCCAAATATCCACTTGCAGATGCTGCAGAAAGTCTCTTTCCAAACTGCTCCATGAAAAGGAAGGTTCAACTCTGTGAGTTAAATGCACACATCATAAAGAAGTTTCAAAGAATGCTTCTGTCTAGGTTTTATGTGAAGATATTTCCTATTCCACCAGAGGCCTCAAAGAGCACCGAATGAACACTTGCAGATTCTACAAAAAGAGTGTTTCAAACTGCTCTATCAAAAGAAAGGTTCACCTGTGTGAGTTGAATGCATACAACACAAAGCAGTTTCAGAGAACACTTCTGTCTCGTTTTTGTGAAGATAGTCCCGTTTCCAACGAACGCTTCAAAGAGCTCCAAATATCCTCTTGCAGTTTCTGCAAATACACTGTTATAAAGCTGCTCTATCCAACGGAAGGTTCCACTCTGTTAGTTGAATGCACACATCAGAAAACTGTTTCTTAGAATGCTTCTGTTTAGTTTTTATGTGAAGTTGTTTCCTTTTCCATCGTAAGCTTCAAAGCGCTCCAAATGAACACTTGTAAATTCTGCCAAGAGAGTGTTTCTAAAGTGCTCTATCAAAAGCAGGGTTCAACTCTGTGTGTTGAGTGTACACAACACAAAGCCGTTTCTGAGAATGCTTCTGTCCAGTTTTTATGTGAAGGTATTCACGTTTCCAACGAAGGCCTGAAAGAGCTCCAAATATCCACTTGCAGAAACTTTAAAAAGAGTGTTTCAAAACTGCTCTTTCAAAAGAAAGGTTGAACACTGTGAGTTGAAAGCACACATCATAAAGAACTTTCAGAGAATCCTTGTGTCTGGATATTATGTGTAGGTATTAAGTCTTACTCTATAGGCCTCAAAGCGCTCCTAATGAACAATTGCAGATTCCACAAAAAGAGTGTTTCAAAACTGCTCTTTCTAAAGAAGTGTTCAACTCTGTGAGTTGGATTCTTACTACACAAAGCAGTTTCACAGAACGCTTCTGTTTAGTTTTTATGTGAAGATATTCCCGTTTCCAACGAAGGCCTGAAAGGGCTCCAACTATCCACTTGCAGATTCTGCAAAAACAGAGTTTCAAAACTGCTCTATCAAAAGGAAGGCTTATCTCTCTGAGTTGAATGCACACATCATAAAGAGGTTTCTGAGAATGCTTCTGTCTGGTTTCTATGTGAAGATATTTCCTTTTCCACCATAGGCCACAAAGCGCTCCAAAGGAACACTTGCAGATTCTACAAAAAGAGTGTTTCAAAACTGCTCTAGCAAAGGTAAGTTTCAACTCTGTGAGTTGAACACACACGTCACAAAGCAGTTTGTGAGACTGCTTCTGTCCAGTTTTTATGGGAGGATATTCCCGTTTCTAAAGAAGGCCTGAAAGAGCTCCAAATATCCACTTGCAGATGCTGCAAAAAGACGCTTTCCAAACTGCTCCATGAAAAGGAATGTTCAATTCTGTGAGTTGAATGCACACATCATAAAGAAGTTTCAAAGAATGCTTCTGTCTAGGTTTTATGTGAAGAAATTTCCTATTCCACCAGAGGCCTCAAAGAGCACCGAATGAACACTTGCAGATTCTACAAAAAGAGTGTTTCAAACTGCTCTATCAAAAGGAAGGGTCACCTGTTTGAGTTGAATGCATACAACACAAAGCAGTTTCAGAGATCACTTCTGTCTCGTTTTTGTGAAGAGAGTCCCGTTTCCAACGAACGCTTCAAAGAGCTCCAAATATCCTCTTGCAGTTTCTGCAAATACACTGTTATAAAGCTGCTCTATCCAACGGAAGGTTCCACTCTGTTAGTTGAATGCACACATCAGAAAACTCTTTCTTAGAATGCTTCTGTTTAGTTTTTATGTGAAGTTGTTTCCTTTTCCATCGTAAGCTTCAAAGCGCTCCAAATGAACACTTGTAAATTCTGCCAAGAGAGTGTTTCTAAAGTGCTCTGTCAAAAGCAGGGTTCAACTCTGTGTGTTGAGTGCACACAACACAAAGCCGTTTCTGAAAATGCTTCTGTCCAGTTTTTATGTGAAGATATTCACGTTTCCAACGAAGGCCTGAAAGAGCTCCAAATATCCACTTGCAGAAACTTTAAAAAGAGTGTTTCAAAACTGCTCTTTCAAAAGAAAGGTTGAACACTGTGAGTTGAAAGCACACATCATAAAGAATTTTCAGAGAATGCTTGTGTCTGGATATTATGTGAAGGTATTAAGTCTTACACCATAGGCCTGAAAGCGCTCCTAATGTACAATTGCAGATTCTACAAAAAGAGTGTTTCAAAACTGCTCTTTCTTTTTTTTTTTTTTTTTCTTTTATTATTGTTTATTATTATTAAACTTTAGGTTTTATGGTACATGTGCGCAATGTGCAGGTAAGTTACATATGTATACATGTGCCATGCTGGTGCGCTGCACCCACCAACTCGTCATCTAGCATTAGGTATATCTCCCAGTGCTATCCCTCCCCCCTCCCCCCACCCCACAACAGTCCCCAGAGTGTGATGTTCCCCTTCCTGTGTCCATGTGTTCTCATTGTTCAATTCCCACCTATGAGTGAGAATATGCGGTGTTTGGTTTTTTGTTCTTGCGATAGTTTACTGAGAATGATGATTTCCAATTTCATCCATGTCCCTACAAAGGACGTGAACTCATCATTTTTTATGGCTGCATAGTATTCCATGGTGTATATGTGCCACATTTTCTTAATCCATTCTATCATTGTTGGACATTTGGGTTGGTTCCAAGTCTTTGCTATTGTGTATAATGCCGCAATAAACATACGTGTGCATGTGTCTTTATAGCAGCATGATTTATAGTCCTTTGGGTATATACCCAGTAATGGGATGGCTGGGTCGAATGGAATTTCTAGTTCTAGATCCCTGAGGAATCGCCACACTGACTTCCACAAGGGTTGAATTAGTTTACAGTCCCACCAACAGTGTAAAAGTGTTCCTATTTCTCCACATCCTCTCCAGCACCTGTTGTTTCCTGACTTTTTAATGATTGCCATTCTAACTGGTGTGAGATGGTATCTCATTGTGGTTTTGATTTGCATTTCTCTGATGGCCAGTGATGGTGAGCATTTTTTCATGTGTTTTTTGGCTGCATAAATGTCTTCTTTTGAGAAGTGTCTGTTCATGTCCTTCGCCCACTTTTTGATGGGGTTGTTTGTTTTTTTCTTGTAAATTTGTTGGAGTTCATTGTAGATTCTGGATATTAGCCCTTTGTCAGATGAGTAGGTTGCGAAAATTTTCTCCCATTTTGTAGGTTGCGTGTTCACTCTGATGGTAGTTTCTTTTGCTGTGCAGAAGCTCTTGAGTTTAATTAGATCCCATTTGTCAATTTTGGCTTTTGTTGCCATTGCTTTTGGTGTTTTAGACATGAAGTCCTTGCCCATGCCTATGTCCTGAATGGTAATGCCTAGGTTTTCTTCTAGGGTTTTTATGGTGTTAGGTCTAACATTTAAGTCTTTAATCCATCTTGAATTGATTTTTGTATAAGGTGTAAGGAAGGGATCCAGTTTCAGCTTTCTACATATGGCTAGCCAGTTTTCCCAGCACCATTTATTAAATAGGGAATCCTTTCCCCATTTCTTGTTTTTGTCAGTTTTGTCAAAGATCAAATACTTGTAGATATGTGGCATTATTTCTGACGGCTCTGTTCTGTTCCATTGATCTATATCTCTGTTTTGGTACCAGTACCATGCTGTTTTGGTTACTGTAGCCTTGTAGTATAGGTTGAAGTCAGGTAGTGTGATGCCTCCAGCTTTGTTCTTTTGGCTTAGGATTGACTTGGTGATGCGGGCTCTTTTTTGGTTCCATATGAACTTTAAAGTAGTTTTTTCCAATTCTGTGAAGAAAGTCATTGGTAGCTTGATGGGGATGGCATTGAATCTGTAAATTACCTTGGGAAGGATGGCCATTTTCATGATATTGATTCTTCCTACCCATGAGCATGGAATGTTCTTCCATTTGTTTGTATCCTCTTTTATTTCCTTGAGCAGTGGTTTGTAGTTCTCCTTGAAGAGGTCTTTCACATCCCTTGTAAGTTGGATTCCTAGGTATTTTATTCTCTTTGAAGCAATTGTGAATGGGAGTTCACTGATGATTTGGCTCTCTGTTTGTCTGTTATTGGTGTATAAGAATGCTTGTGATTTTTGCACATTGATTTTGTGTCCTGAGACTTTGCTGAAGTTGCTTATCAGCTTAAGGAGATTTTGGGCTGAGACAATGGGGTTTTCTAGATATACTATCATGTCATCTGCAAACAGGGACAATTTGACTTCCTCTTTTCCTAATTGAATACCCTTTATTTCCTTCTCCTGACTAATTGCCCTGGCCAGAACTTCCAACACTATGTTGAATAGAAGTGGTGAGAGAGGGCATCCCTGTCTTGTGCCAGTTTTCAAAGGGAATGCTTCCAGTTTTTGCCCATTCAGTATGATATTGGCTGTGGGTTTGTCATAAATAGCTCTTATTATTTTGAGATACGTCCCATCAATTCCTAATTTATTGAGAGTTTTTAGCATGAAGGGTTGTTGAATTTTGTCAAAGGCCTTTTCTGCATCTATTGAGATAATCATGTGGTTTTTGTCTTTGGTTCTGTTTATATGCTGGATTACATTTATTGATTTGCGTATATTGAACCAGCCTTGCATCCCAGGGATGAAGCCCACTTGATCATGGTGGATAAGCTTTTTGATGTGCTGCTGGATTCTGTTTGCCAGTATTTTATTGAGGATTTTTGCATCAATGTTCATCAAGGATATTGGTCTAAAATTCTCTTTTTTTGTTGTGTCTCTGCCAGGCTTTGGTATCAGGATGATGCTGGCCTCATAAAATGAGTTAGGGAGGATTCCCTCTTTTTCTATTGATTGGAATAGTTTCAGAAGGAATGGTACCAGCTCCTCCTTGTACCTCTGGTAGAATTCGGCTGTGAATCCATCTGGACCTGGACTTTTTTTGGTTGGTAAGCTATTGATTATTGCCACAATTTCAGCTCCTGTTATTGGTCTATTCAGAGATTCAACTTCTTCCTGGTTTAGTCTTGGGAGGGTGTATGTGTTGAGGAATTTATCCATTTCTTCTAGATTTTCTAGTTTATTTGCATAGAGGTGTTTGTAATATTCTCTGATGGTAGTTTGTATTTCTGTGGGATCGGTGGTGATATCCCCTTTATCATTTTTTATTGCATCTATTTGATTCTTCTCTCTTTTTTTCTTTATTAATCTTGCTAGCAGTCTATCAATTTTGTTGATCCTTTCAAAAAACCAGCTCCTGGATTCATTTATTTTTTGAAGGGTTTTTTGTGTCTCTATTTCCTTCAGTTCTGCTCTGATTTTAGTTATTTCTTGCCTTCTGCTAGCTTTTGAATGTGTTTGCTCTTGCTTTTCTAGTTCTTTTAATTGTGATGTTAGGGTGTCAATTTTGGATCTTTCCTGATTTCTCTTGTGGGCATTTAGTGCTATAAATTTCCCTCTACGCACTGCTTTGAATGCATCCCAGAGATTCTGGTATGTTGTGTCTTGGTTCTCGTTGGTTTCAAAGAACATCTTTATTTCTGCCTTCATTTCGTTATGTACCCAGTAGTCATTCAGGAGCAGGTTGTTCAGTTTCCACGTAGTTGAGCGGTTTTGAGTGAGATTCTTAATCCTGAGTTCTAGCTTGATTGCACTGTGATCTGAGAGACAGTTTGTTACAATTTCTGTTCTTTTACATTTATTGAGGAGAGCTTTACTTCCAAGTATATGGTCAATTTTGGAATAGGTGTGGTGTGGTGCTGAAAAAAATGTATATTCTGTTGATTTGGGGTGGAGAGTTCTGTAGATGTCTATTAGGTCTGCTTGGTGCAGAGCTGAGTTCAATTCCTGGGTATCCTTGTTGACTTTCTGTCTTGTTGATCTGTCTAATGTTGATAGTGGGGTGTTAAAGTCTCCCATTATTAATGTGTGGGAGTCTAAGTCTCTTTGTAGGTCACTCAGGACTTGCTTTATGAATCTGGGTGCTCCTGTATTGGGTGCATATATATTTAGGATAGTTAGCTCTTCTTGTTGAATTAATCCCTTTACCATTATGTAATGGCCTTCTTTGTCTCTTTTGATCTTTGTTGGTTTAAAGTCTGTTTTATCAGAGACTAGGATTGCAACCCCTGCCTTTTTTTGTTTTCCATTTGCTTGGTAGATCTTCCTCCATCCTTTTATTTTGAGCCTATGTGTGTCTCTGCACGTGAGATGGGTTTCCTGAATACAGCACACTGATGGGTCTTGAGTCTTTATCCAGTTTGCCAGTCTGTGTCTTTTAATTGGAGCATTTAGTCCATTTACATTTAAAGTTAATATTGTTATGTGTGAATTTGATCCTGTCATTATGATGTTAGCTGGATATTTTGCTCGTTAGTTGATGCAGTCTCTTCCTAGTCTCGATGTTCTTTACATTTCAGTATGATTTTGCAGTGGCTGGTACCGGTTGTGCCTTTCCATGTTTAGCGCTTCCATCAGGAGCTCTTTTAGGGCAGGCCTGGTGGTGACAAAATCTCTCAGCATTTGCTTGTCTGTAAAGTATTTTATTTCTCCTTCACTTATGAAGCTTAGTTTGGCAGGATATGAAATTCTGGGTTGAAAATTCTTTTCTTTAAGAATGTTGAATATTGGCCCCCACTCTCTTCTAGCTTGTAGGGTTTCTGCCGAGAGATCTGATGTTAGTCTGATGGGCTTCCCTTTGATGGTAACCCGACCTTTCTCTCTGGCTGCCCTTAACATTTTTCCCTTCATTTCAACTTTGGTGAATCTGACAATTATGTGTCTTGGAGTTGCTCTTCTCGAGGAGTATCTTTGTGGCGTTCTCTGTATTTCCTGAATCTGAATATTGGCCTGCTCTTTCTAAAGAAGTGTTCAACTCTGTGAGTTGGATTCTTACTGCACAAAGCAGTTTCACAGAACGCTTCTGTTTAGTTTTTATGTGAAGATATACCCGTTTCCAACGAAGGCCTGAAAGGGCTCCAACTATCCACTTGCAGATTCTGCAAAAACAGAGTTTCAAAACTGCTCTATCCAATGAAGGCTTATCTCTCTGGGTTGAATGCACACATCATAGAGAGGTTTCTGAGAATGCTTCTGTCTGGTTTCTATGTGAAGATATTTCCTTTTCCACCATAGGCCTCAAAGCACTCCAAATGAACACTTGCAGATTCTACAAAAAGAGTGTTTCAAAACTGCTCTAGCAAAGGAAAGGTTCAACGCTCTGAGTTGAACACACATCACAAAGCAGTTTGTGAGAATGCTTCTGCCCAGTTTTTATGGGAAGATATTCCCGTTTCTAACGAAGGCCTGAAAGAGCTCCAAATATCCACTTGCAGATGCTGCAAAAAGACTCTTTCCAAACTGCTCCATGAAAAGGAAGTTTCAACTCTGTGAGCTAAATGCACACATCATAAAGAAGTTTCACAGAATGCTTCTGTCTAGGTTTTATGTGAAGATATTTCCTATTCCACCAGAGGCCTCAAAGAGCACCGAATGAACACTTGCAGATTCTACAAAAAGAGTGTTTCAAACTGCTCTATCAAAAGAAAGGTTCACCTGTGTGAGTTGAATGCATACAAAACAAAGCAGTTTCAGAGAACACTTCTGTCTCGTTTTTGTGAAGATAGTCCCGTTTCCAAAGAACGCTTCAAAGAGCTCCAAATATCCTCTTGCAGTTTCTGCAAATACACTGTTATAAAGCTGCTCTATCCAACGGAAGGTTCCACTCTGTTAGTTGAATGCACACATCAGAAAACTGTTTCTTAGAATGCTTCTGTTTAGTTTTTATGTGAAGTTGTTTCCTTTTCCATCGTAAGCTTCAAAGCGCTCCAAATGAACACTTGTAAATTCTGCCAAGAGAGTGTTTCTAAAGTGCTCTATCAAAAGCAGGGTTCAACTCTGTGTGTTGAGTGCACACAACACAAAGCCGTTTCTGAGAATGCTTCTGTCCAGTTTTTATGTGAAGATATTCACGTTTCCAACGAAGGACTGAAAGAGCTCCAAATATCCACTTGCAGAAACTTTAAAAAGAGTGTTTCAAAACTGTTCTTTCAAAAGAAAGGTTGAACACTGTGAGTTGAAAGCACACATCATAAAGAACTTTCAGAGAATGCTTGTGACTGGATATTATGTGAAGGTATTAAGTCTTACACCACAGGCCTCAAAGCGCTCCTAATGAACAATTGCAGATTCCACAAAAAGAGTGTTTCAAAACTGCTCTTTCTAAAGAAGTGTTCAACTCTGTGAGTTGGATTCTTACTACACAAAGCAGTTTCACAGAACGCTTCTGTTTAGTTTTTATGTGAAGATATTCCCGTTTCCAACGAAGGCCTGAAAGGGCACCAACTATCCACTTGCAGATTCTGCAAAAACAGAGTTTCAAAACTGCTCTATCCAAAGGAAGGCTTATCTCTCTGAGTTGAATGCACACATCATAAAGAGGTTTCTGAGAATGCTTCTGTCTGGTTTCTATGTGAAGATATTTAATTTTGCACCATAGGCCTCAAAGCGCTCCAAATGAACGCTTGCAGATTCTACAAAAAGAGTGTTTCAAAACTGCTCTAGCAAAGGAGAGGCTCAACTCTGTGAGTTGAACACACACATCACAAAGCAGTTTGTGAGAATGCTTCTGTCCAGTTTTTATGGGAAGATATTCCCGTTTCTACTGAAAGCCTGAAAGAGCACCAAATATCCACTTGCAGATGCTGCAGAAAGACTCTTTCCAAACTGTTCAATGAAAAGGAAGTTTCAACTCTGTGAGTTGAATGCACACATCATAAAGAAGTTTCAAAGAATGCTTCTGTCTAGGTTTTATGTGAAGATATTTCCTATTCCACCAGAGGCCTCACAGAGCACCGAATGAACACTTGCAGATTCTACAAAAAGAGTGTTTCAAACTGCTCTATCAAAAGAAAGGTTCACCTGTGTGAGTGGAATGCATACAACACAAAGCAGTTTCAGAGAACACTTCTGTCTCGTTTTTGTGAAGAGAGTCCTGTTTCCAACGAACGCTTCAAAGAGCTCCAAATATCCTCTTGCACTTTCTGCAAATACACTGTTATAAAGCTGCTCTATCCAACGGAAGGTTCCACTCTGTTAGTTGAATGCACACATCAGAAAACTGTTTCTTAGAATGCTTCTGTTTAGTTTTTATGTGAAGTTGTTTCCTTTTCCATCGTAAGCTTCAAAGCGCTCCAAATGAACACTTGTAAATTCTGCCAAGAGAGTGTTTCTAAAGTGCTCTATCAAAAGCAGGGTTCAACTCTGTGTGTTGAGTGTACACAACACAAAGCCGTTTCTGAGAATGCTTCTGTCCAGTTTTTATGTGAAGATATTCACGTTTCCAACGAAGGCCTGAAAGAGCTCCAAATATCCACTTGCAGAAACTTTAAAAAGTGTGTTTCAAAACTGCTCTTTCAAAAGAAAGGTTGAACACTGTGAGTTGAAAGCATACATCATAAAGAACTTTCAGAGAATGCTTGTGTCTGGATATTATGTGAAGGTATTAAGTCTTACACCATAGGCCTCAAAGCGCTCCTAATGAACAATTGCAGATTCTACAAAAAGAGTGTTTCAAAACTGCTCTTTCTAAAGAAGTGTTCAACTCTGTGAGTTGGATTCTTACTGCACAAAGCAGTTTCACAGAACGCTTCTGTTTAGTTTTTATGTGAAGATATTCTCGTTTCCAACGAAGGCCTGAAAGGGCTCCAACTATCCACTTGCAGATTCTGCAAAAACAGAGTTTCAAAACTGCTCTATCGAAAGGAAGGCTTATCTCTCTGAGTTGAATGCACACATCATAAAGAGGTTTCTGAGAATGCTTCTGTCTGGTTTCTATGTGAAGATATTTCCTTTTCCACCATAGGCCTCAAAGCGCTCCAAATGAACACTTGCAGATTCTACAAAAAGAGTGTTTCAAAACTGATCTAGCAAAGGAAAGGTTCAACGCTGTGAGTTGAACACACACATCACAAAGCAGTTTGTGGAATGCTTCTGTCCAGTTTTTATGGGAAGATATTCCCCTTTCTAACGAAGGCCTGAAAGAGCTCCAAATATCCACTTGCAGATTCTGCAAAAAGACTCTTTCCAAACTTCTCCATGAAAAGGATGGTTCAGCTCTGTTAGTTGAATGCACACAACATAAAGAAGTATCAAAGAATGCTTCTGTCTAGGTTTTATGTGAAGATATTTCCTATTCCAGCAGAGGCCTCAAAGAGCACCGAATGAACACTTGCAGACTCTACAAAAAGAGTGTTTCAAACTGCTCTATCAAAAGAAAGGTTCACTGTGTGAGTTGAATGCATACAACACAAAGCAGTTTCAGAGAACACATCTGTCTCGTTTTTGTGAAGATATTCCCGTTTCCAACGAACGCTTCAAAGAGCTCCAAATATCCTCTTGCACTTTCTGCAAATACACTGTTATAAAGCTGCTCTATCCAAAGGAATGTTCCACTCTGTTAGTTGAATACACACATCAGAAAACTGTTTCTTAGAATGCTTCTGTTTAGCTTTTATGTGAAGTTGTTTCCTTTTCCATCGTAAGCTTCAAAGCGCTCCAAATGAACACTTGTAAATTCTGCCAAGAGAGTGTTTCTAAAGTGCTCTATCAAAAGCAGGGTTCAACTCTGTGTGTTGAGTGCACACAACACAAAGCCGTTTCTGAGAATGCTTCTGTCCAGTTTTTATGTGAAGATATTCACGTTTCCAACGAAGGACTGAAAGAGCTCCAAATATCCACTTGCAGAAACTTTAAAAAGAGTGTTTCAAAACTGCTCTTTCAAAAGAAATGTTGAACACTGTGAGTTGAAAGCACACATCATAAAGAACTTTCAGAGAATGCTTGTGTCTGGATGTTATGTGAAGGTATTAAGTCTTACACCATTGGCCTCAAAGCGCTGCTAATGAACAATTGCAGATTCTACAAAAAGAGTGTTTCCAAACTGCTCTTTCTAAAGAAGTGTTCAACTCTGTGAGTTGGATTCTTACTGCACAAAGCAGTTTCACAGAACGCTTCTGTTTAGTTTTTATGTGAAGATATACCCGTTTCCAACGAAGGCCTGAAAGGGCTCCAACTATCCACTTGCAGATTCTGCAAAAACAGAGTTTCAAAACTGCTCTATCAAAAGGAAGGCTTATCTCTCTGAGTTGAATGCACACATCATAAAGAGGTTTCTGAGAATGCTTCTGTCTGGTTTCTATGTGAAGATATTTCCTTTTCCACCATAGGCCTCAACGCGCTCCAAATGAACACTTGCAGATTCTACAAAAAGAGTGTTTCAAACTGCTCCATCAAAAGAAAGGTTCACGTGTGTGTGTTGAATGCATACAACACAAAGCAGTTTCAGAGAACACTTCTGTCTCGTTTTTGTGAAGATATTCAAGTTTCCAACGAACGCTTCAAAGAGCTCCAAATATCCTCTTGCAGTTTCTGCAAATACACTGTTATAAAGCTGCTCTATCCAACGGACGGTTCCACTCTGTTAGTTGAATGCACACATCAGAAAACTGTTTCTTAGAATGCTTCTGTTTAGCTTTTATGTGAAGTTGTTTCCTTTTCCATCGTAAGCTTCAAAGCGCTCCAAATGAACACTTGTAAATTCTGCCAAGAGAGTGTTTCTAAAGTGCTCCATCAAAAGCAGGATTCAACTCTGTGTGTAGAGTGCACACAACAGAAAGCCGTTTCAGAGAATGCTTCTGTCCAGTTTTTATGTGAAGATATTCACGTTTCCAACGAAGGCCTGCAAGAGCTCCAAATATCCACTTGCAGAAACTTTAAAAAGAGTGTTTCAAAACTACTCTTTAAAAAGAAAGGTTGAACACTGTGAGTTGAAAGCACACATCATAAAGAACTTTCAGAGAATGGTTGTGTCTGGATATTATGTGAAGGTATTACGTCTTACACCATAGGCCTCAAAGCGCTCCTAATGAATAATTGCAGATTCTACAAAAAGAGTGTTGCAAAACTGCTCTTTCTAAAGAAGGGTTCAACTCTGTGAGTTGGATTCTTACTGCACAAAGCAGTTTCACAGAACGCTTCTGTTTAGTTTTTATGTGAAGATATACCCGTTTCCAAAGAAGGCCTGAAAGGGCTCCAACTATCCACCTGCAGATTCTGCAAAAACAGAGTTTCAAAACTGCTCTATCAAAAGGAAGGCTTATCTCTCTGAGTTGAATGCACACATCATAAAGAGGTTTCTGAGAATGCTTCTGTCTGGTTTCTATGTGAAGATATTTCCTTTTCCACCATAGGCCTCAAAGGGCTCCAAATGAACACTTGCAGATTCTACAAAAAGAGTGTTTCAAAACTGCTCTAGCAAAGGAAAGGTTCAACGCTGTGAGTTGAACACACACATCACAAAGCAGTTTGTGAGAATGTTTCTGTCCAGTTTGTATGGGAAGATATTCTGGTTTCTAACGAAGGCCTGAAAGAGCTCCAAATATCCACTTGCAGATGCTGCAAACAGACTCTTTCCAAACTGCTCCATGAAAAGGATGGTTCAGCTCTGTGAGTTGAATGCACACATCTTAAAGAAGTTTCAAAGAATGCTTCTGTCTAGGTTTTATGTGAAGATATTTCCTATTCCACCAGAGGCCTCAAAGAGCACCGAATGAACACTTGCAGATTCTACAAAAAGAGTGTTTCAAACTGCTCTATCAAAAGAAAGGTTCACCTGTGTGAGTTGAATGCATACAACACAAAGCAGTTTCAGAGAACACTTCTGTCTCGTTTTTGTGAAGATAGTCCCGTTTCCAACGAACGCTTCAAAGAGCTCCAAATATCCTCTTGCACTTTCTGCAAATACACTGTTATAAAGCTGCTCTATCCAACGGAAGGTTCCACTCTGTTAGTTGAATGCACACATCAGAAAACTGTTTCTTAGAATGCTTCTGTTTATCTTTTATGTGAAGTTGTTTCCTTTTCCATCGTAAGCTTCAAAGCGCTCCAAATGAACACTTGTAAATTCTGCCAAGAGAGTGTTTCTAAAGTGCTCTGTCAAAAGCAGGGTTCAACTCTGTGTGTTGAGTGCACACAACACAAAGCCGTTTCTGAGAATGCTTCTGTCCAGTTTTCATGTGAAGATATTCACGTTTCCAACGAAGGCCTGAAAGAGCTCCAAATATCCACTTGCAGAAACTTTAAAAAGAGTGTTTCAAAACTGCTCTTTCAAAAGAAAGGTTGAACACTGTGAGTTGAAAGCACACATCATAAAGAACTTTCAGAGAATGCTTGTGTCTGGATATTATGTGAAGGTATTAAGTCTTACACCATAGGCCTCAAAGCGCTCCTAATGAACAATTGCAGATTCCACAAAAAGAGTGTTTCAAAACTGCTCTTTCTAAAGAAGTGTTCAACTCTGTGAGTTGGATTCTTACTACACAAAGCAGTTTCACAGAACGCTTCTGTTTAGTTTTTATGTGAAGAAATTCCCGTTTCCAGCGAAGGCCAGAAAGGGCTCTAACTATCCACTTGCAGATTCTGCAAAAACAGAGTTTCAAAACTGCTCTATCAAAAGGAAGGCTTATCTCTCTGTGTTGAATGCACACATCATAAAGAGGTTTCTGAGAATGCTTCTGTCTGGTTTCTACGGGAAGGTATTTCCTTTTCCACCATAGGCCTCAAAGCGCTCCAAATGAACACTTGCAGATTCTACAAAAAGTGTGTTTCAAAACTGCTCTAGCAAAGGAAAGGTACAACTCTGTGAGTTGAACACACACATCACAAAGCAGTTTGTGAGAATGCTTCTGTCCAGTTTTTATGGGAAGATATTCCCGTTTCTAACCAAGGCCTGAAAGAGCTCCAAATATCCACTTGCAGATGCTGCAGAAAGACTCTTTACAAACTGCTCCATGAAAAGGAAGGTTCAACTCTGTGAGTTGAATGCACACATCATAAAGAAGTTTCAAAGAATGCTTCTGTCTAGGTTTTATGTGAAGATATATGCTATTCCACCAGAGGCCTCAAAGAGCACCGAATGAACTCTTGCAGATTCTACAAAAAGAGTGTTTCAAACTGCTCTATCAAAAGAAAGGTTCACCTGTGTGAGTTGAATGCATACAACACAAAGCAGTTTCAGAGAACACTTCTGTCTCGTTTTTGTGGAGATAGTCCCGTTTCCAACGAACGCTTCAAAGAGCTCCAAATATCCTCTTGCACTTTCTGCAAATACACTGTTATAAAGCTGCTCTATCCAACGGAAGGTTCCACTCCGTTATTTGAATGCACACATCAGAAAACTGTTTCTTACAATGCTTCTTTTTAGCTTTTATGTGAAGTTGTTTCCTTTTCCATCGTAAGCTTCAAAGGGCTCCAAATGAACACTTGTAAATTCTGCCAAGAGAGTGTTTCTAAAGTGGTCTATCAAAAGCACGGTTCTACTCTGTGTGTTGAGTGCACGCAACACAAAGCCGTTTCTGAGAATGCTTCTGTCCAGTTTTTATGTGAAGATATTCACGTTTCCAACGAAGGCCTGAAAGAGCTCCAAATATCCATTTGCAGAAACTTTAAAAAGAGTGTTTCAAAACTGCTCTTTCAAAAGAAAGGTTGAACACTGTGAGTTGAAAGCACACATCATAACGAACTTTCAGAGAATGCTTGTGTCTGGATATTATGTGAAGGTATTAAGTCTTACACCATAGGCCTCAAAGCGCTCCTAATGAACTCTTGCAGATTCTACAAAAAGAGTGTTTCAAAACTGCTCTTTCTAAAGAAGTGTTCAACTCTGTGAGTTGGATTCTTACTACACAAAGCAGTTTCACAGAACGCTTCTGTTTAGTTTTTATGTGAAGATATTCCCGTTTCCAACGAAGGCCTGAAAGGGCACCAACTATCCACTTGCAGATTCTGCAAAAACAGAGTTTCAAAACTGCTCTATCCAAAGGAAGGCTTATCTCTCTGAGTTGAATGCACACATCATAAAGAGGTTTCTGAGAATGCTTCTGTCTGGTTTCTATGTGAAGATATTTAATTTTGCACCATAGGCCTCAAAGCGCTCCAAATGAACGCTTGCAGATTCTACAAAAAGAGTGTTTCAAAACTGCTCTAGCAAAGGAGAGGCTCAACTCTGTGAGTTGAACACACACATCACAAAGCAGTTTGTGAGAATGCTTCTGTCCAGTTTTTATGGGAAGATATTCCCGTTTCTACTGAAAGCCTGAAAGAGCACCAAATATCCACTTGCAGATGCTGCAGAAAGACTCTTTCCAAACTGTTCAATGAAAAGGAAGTTTCAACTCTGTGAGTTGAATGCACACATCATAAAGAAGTTTCAAAGAATGCTTCTGTCTAGGTTTTATGTGAAGATATTTCCTATTCCACCAGAGGCCTCAAAAAGCACCGAATGAACACTTGCAGATTCTACAAAAAGAGTGTTTCAAACTGCTCTATCAAAAGAAAGGTTCACCTGTGTGAGTGGAATGCATACAACACAAAGCAGTTTCAGAGAACACTTCTGTCTCGTTTTTGTGAAGAGAGTCCTGTTTCCAACGAACGCTTCAAAGAGCTCCAAATATCCTCTTGCAGTTTCTGCAAATACACTGTTATAAAGCTGCTCTATCCAACGGAAGGTTCCACTCTGTTAGTTGAATGCACACATCAGAAAACTGTTTCTTAGAATGCTTCTGTTTAGTTTTTATGTGAAGTTGTTTCCTTTTCCATCGTAAGCTTCAAAGCGCTCCAAATGAACACTTGTAAATTCTGCCAAGAGAGTGTTTCTAAAGTGCTCTATCAAAAGCAGGGTTCAACTCTGTGTGTTGAGTGTACACAACACAAAGCCGTTTCTGAGAATGCTTCTGTCCAGTTTTTATGTGAAGATATTCACGTTTCCAACGAAGGCCTGAAAGAGCTCCAAATATCCACTTGCAGAAACTTTAAAAAGTGTGTTTCAAAACTGCTCTTTCAAAAGAAAGGTTGAACACTGTGAGTTGAAAGCATACATCATAAAGAACTTTCAGAGAATGCTTGTGTCTGGATATTATGTGAAGGTATTAAGTCTTACACCATAGGCCTCAAAGCGCTCCTAATGAACAATTGCAGATTCTACAAAAAGAGTGTTTCAAAACTGCTCTTTCTAAAGAAGTGTTCAACTCTGTGAGTTGGATTCTTACTGCACAAAGCAGTTTCACAGAAAGCTTCTGTTTAATTTTTATGTGAAGATATTCTCGTTTCCAACGAAGGCCTGAAAGGGCTCCAACTATCCACTTGCAGATTCTGCAAAAACAGAGTTTCAAAACTGCTCTATCGAAAGGAAGGCTTATCTCTCTGAGTTGAATGCACACATCATAAAGAGGTTTCTGAGAATGCTTCTGTCTGGTTTCTATGTGAAGATATTTCCTTTTCCACCATAGGCCTCAAAGCGCTCCAAATGAACACTTGCAGATTCTACAAAAAGAGTGTTTCAAAACTGATCTAGCAAAGGAAAGGTTCAACGCTGTGAGTTGAACACACACATCACAAAGCAGTTTGTGGAATGCTTCTGTCCAGTTTTTATGGGAAGATATTCCCGTTTCTAACGAAGGCCAGAAAGAGCTCCAAATATCCACTTGCAGATGCTGCAAAAAGACTCTTTCCAAACTTCTCCATGAAAAGGATGGTTCAGCTCTGTTAGTTGAATGCACACAACATAAAGAAGTATCAAAGAATGCTTCTGTCTAGGTTTTATGTGAAGATATTTCCTATTCCAGCAGAGGCCTCAAAGAGCACCGAATGAACACTTGCAGACTCTACAAAAAGAGTGTTTCAAACTGCTCTATCAAAAGAAAGGTTCACTGTGTGAGTTGAATGCATACAACACAAAGCAGTTTCAGAGAACACATCTGTCTCGTTTTTGTGAAGATATTCCCGTTTCCAACGAACGCTTCAAAGAGCTCCAAATATCCTCTTGCACTTTCTGCAAATACACTGTTATAAAGCTGCTCTATCCAACGGAAGGTTCCACTCTGTTAGTTGAATGCACACATCAGAAAACTGTTTCTTAGAATGCTTCTGTTTAGTTTTTATGTGAAGTTGTTTCCTTTTCCATCATAAGCTTCAAAGCGCTCCAAATGAACACTTGTAAATTCTGCCAAGAGAGTGTTTCTAAAGTGCTCTATCAAAAGCAGGGTTCAACTCTGTGTGTTGAGTGTACACAACACAAAGCCGTTTCTGAGAATGCTTCTGTCCAGTTTTTATGTGAAGATATTCACGTTTCCAACGAAGGCCTGAAAGAGCTCCAAATATCCACTTGCAGAAACTTTAAAAAGTGTGTTTCAAAACTGCTCTTTCAAAAGAAAGGTTGAACACTGTGAGTTGAAAGCATACATCATAAAGAACTTTCAGAGAATGCTTGTGTCTGGATATTATGTGAAGGTATTAAGTCTTACACCATAGGCCTCAAAGCGCTCCTAATGAACAATTGCAGATTCTACAAAAAGAGTGTTTCAAAACTGCTCTTTCTAAAGAAGTGTTCAACTCTGTGAGTTGGATTCTTACTGCACAAAGCAGTTTCACAGAACGCTTCTGTTTAGTTTTTATGTGAAGATATACCCGTTTCCAACGAAGGCCTGAAAGGGCTCCAACTATCCACTTGCAGATTCTGCAAAAACAGAGTTTCAAAACTGCTCTATCGAAAGGAAGGCTTATCTCTCTGAGTTGAATGCACACATCATAAAGAGGTTTCTGAGAATGCTTCTGTCTGGTTTCTATGTGAAGATATTTCCTTTTCCACCATAGGCCTCAAAGCGCTCCAAATGAACACTTGCAGATTCTACAAAAAGAGTGTTTCAAAACTGATCTAGCAAAGGAAAGGTTCAACGCTGTGAGTTGAACACACACATCACAAAGCAGTTTGTGGAATGCTTCTGTCCAGTTTTTATGGGAAGATATTCCCGTTTCTAACGAAGGCCTGAAAGAGCTCCAAATATCCACTTGCAGATGCTGCAAAAAGACTTTTTCCAAACTTCTCCATGAAAAGGATGGTTCAGCTCTGTTAGTTGAATGCACACAACATAAAGAAGTATCAAAGAATGCTTCTGTCTAGGTTTTATGTGAAGATATTTCCTATTCCAGCAGAGGCCTCAAAGAGCACCGAATGAACACTTGCAGACTCTAGAAAAAGAGTGTTTCAAACTGCTCTATCAAAAGAAAGGTTCACTGTGTGAGTTGAATGCATACAACACAAAGCAGTTTCAGAGAACACATCTGTCTCGTTTTTGTGAAGATATTCCCGTTTCCAACGAACGCTTCAAAGAGCTCCAAATATCCTCTTGCACTTTCTGCAAATACACTGTTATAAAGCTGCTCTATCCAAAGGAAGGTTCCACTCTGTTAGTTGAATACACACATCAGAAAACTGTTTCTTAGAATGCTTCTGTTTAGCTTTTATGTGAAGTTGTTTCCTTTTCCATCGTAAGCTTCAAACCGCTCCAAATGAACACTTGTAAATTCTGCCAAGAGAGTGTTTCTAAAGTGCTCTATCAAAAGCAGGGTTCAACTCTGTGTGTTGAGTGCACACAACACAAAGCCATTTCTGAGAATTCTACTGTCCAGTTTTTATGTGAAGATATTCACGTTTCCAACGAAGGACTGAAAGAGCTCCAAATATCCACTTGCAGAAACTTTAAAAAGAGTGTTTCAAAACTGCTCTTTCAAAAGAAATGTTGAACACTGTGAGTTGAAAGCACACATCATAAAGAACTTTCAGAGAATGCTTGTGTCTGGATGTTATGTGAAGGTATTAAGTCTTACACCATTGGCCTCAAAGCGCTGCTAATGAACAATTGCAGATTCTACAAAAAGAGTGTTTCCAAACTGCTCTTTCTAAAGAAGTGTTCAACTCTGTGAGTTGGATTCTTACTGCACAAAGCAGTTTCACAGAACGCTTCTGTTTAGTTTTTAAGTGAAGATATACCCGTTTCCAACGAAGGCCTGAAAGGGCTCCAACTATCCACTTGCAGATTCTGCAAAAACAGAGTTTCAAAACTGCTCTATCAAAAAGAAGGCTTATCTCTCTGAGTTGAATGCACACATCATAAAGAGGTTTCTGAGAATGCTTCTGTCTGGTTTCTATGTGAAGATATTTCCTTTTCCACCATAGGCCTCAAAGCGCTCCAAATGAACACTTGCAGATTCTACAAAAAGAGTGTTTCAAACTGCTCCATCAAAAGAAAGGTTCACGTGTGTGTGTTGAATGCATACAACACAAAGCAGTTTCAGAGAACACTTCTGTCTCGTTTTTGTGAAGATATTCAAGTTTCCAACGAACGCTTCAAAGAGCTCCAAATATCCTCTTGCAGTTTCTGCAAATACACTGTTATAAAGCTGCTCTATCCAACGGACGGTTCCACTCTGTTAGTTGAATGCACACATCAGAAAACTGTTTCTTAGAATGCTTCTGTTTAGCTTTTATGTGAAGTTGTTTCCTTTTCCATCGTAAGCTTCAAAGCGCTCCAAATGAACACTTGTAAATTCTGCCAAGAGAGTGTTTCTAAAGTGCTCCATCAAAAGCAGGATTCAACTCTGTGTGTAGAGTGCACACAACAGAAAGCCGTTTCAGAGAATGCTTCTGTCCAGTTTTTATGTGAAGATATTCACGTTTCCAACGAAGGCCTGCAAGAGCTCCAAATATCCACTTGCAGAAACTTTAAAAAGAGTGTTTCAAAACTACTCTTTAAAAAGAAAGGTTGAACACTGTGAGTTGAAAGCACACATCATAAAGAACTTTCAGAGAATGGTTGTGTCTGGATATTATGTGAAGGTATTACGTCTTACACCATAGGCCTCAAAGCGCTCCTAATGAATAATTGCAGATTCTACAAAAAGAGTGTTGCAAAACTGCTCTTTCTAAAGAAGGGTTCAACTCTGTGAGTTGGATTCTTACTGCACAAAGCAGTTTCACAGAACGCTTCTGTTTAGTTTTTATGTGAAGATATACCCGTTTCCAAAGAAGGCCTGAAAGGGCTCCAACTATCCACCTGCAGATTCTGCAAAAACAGAGTTTCAAAACTGCTCTATCAAAAGGAAGGCTTATCTCTCTGAGTTGAATGCACACATCATAAAGAGGTTTCTGAGAATGCTTCTGTCTGGTTTCTATGTGAAGATATTTCCTTTTCCACCATAGGCCTCAAAGGGCTCCAAATGAACACTTGCAGATTCTACAAAAAGAGTGTTTCAAAACTGCTCTAGCAAAGGAAAGGTTCAACGCTGTGAGTTGAACACACACATCACAAAGCAGTTTGTGAGAATGTTTCTGTCCAGTTTGTATGGGAAGATATTCTGGTTTCTAACGAAGGCCTGAAAGAGCTCCAAATATCCACTTGCAGATGCTGCAAACAGACTCTTTCCAAACTGCTCCATGAAAAGGATGGTTCAGCTCTGTGAGTTGAATGCACACATCTTAAAGAAGTTTCAAAGAATGCTTCTGTCTAGGTTTTATGTGAAGATATTTCCTATTCCACCAGAGGCCTCAAAGAGCACCGAATGAACACTTGCAGATTCTACAAAAAGAGTGTTTCAAACTGCTCTATCAAAAGAAAGGTTCACCTGTGTGAGTTGAATGCATACAACACAAAGCAGTTTCAGAGAACACTTCTGTCTCGTTTTTGTGAAGATAGTCCCGTTTCCAACGAACGCTTCAAAGAGCTCCAAATATCCTCTTGCACTTTCTGCAAATACACTGTTATAAAGCTGCTCTATCCAACGGAAGGTTCCACTCTGTTAGTTGAATGCACACATCAGAAAACTGTTTCTTAGAATGCTTCTGTTTATCTTTTATGTGAAGTTGTTTCCTTTTCCATCGTAAGCTTCAAAGCGCTCCAAATGAACACTTGTAAATTCTGCCAAGAGAGTGTTTCTAAAGTGCTCTGTCAAAAGCAGGGTTCAACTCTGTGTGTTGAGTGCACACAACACAAAGCCGTTTCTGAGAATGCTTCTGTCCAGTTTTCATGTGAAGATATTCACGTTTCCAACGAAGGCCTGAAAGAGCTCCAAATATCCACTTGCAGAAACTTTAAAAAGAGTGTTTCAAAACTGCTCTTTCAAAAGAAAGGTTGAACACTGTGAGTTGAAAGCACACATCATAAAGAACTTTCAGAGAATGCTTGTGTCTGGATATTATGTGAAGGTATTAAGTCTTACACCATAGGCCTCAAAGCGCTCCTAATGAACAATTGCAGATTCCACAAAAAGAGTGTTTCAAAACTGCTCTTTCTAAAGAAGTGTTCAACTCTGTGAGTTGGATTCTTACTACACAAAGCAGTTTCACAGAACGCTTCTGTTTAGTTTTTATGTGAAGAAATTCCCGTTTCCAGCGAAGGCCAGAAAGGGCTCTAACTATCCACTTGCAGATTCTGCAAAAACAGAGTTTCAAAACTGCTCTATCAAAAGGAAGGCTTATCTCTCTGTGTTGAATGCACACATCATAAAGAGGTTTCTGAGAATGCTTCTGTCTGGTTTCTACGGGAAGGTATTTCCTTTTCCACCATAGGCCTCAAAGCGCTCCAAATGAACACTTGCAGATTCTACAAAAAGTGTGTTTCAAAACTGCTCTAGCAAAGGAAAGGTACAACTCTGTGAGTTGAACACACACATCACAAAGCTGATTGTGAGAATGCTTCTGTCCAGTTTTTATGGGAAGATATTCCCGTTTCTAACCAAGGCCTGAAAGAGCTCCAAATATCCACTTGCAGATGCTGCAGAAAGACTCTTTACAAACTGCTCCATGAAAAGGAAGGTTCAACTCTGTGAGTTGAATGCACACATCATAAAGAAGTTTCAAAGAATGCTTCTGTCTAGGTTTTATGTGAAGATATATGCTATTCCACCAGAGGCCTCAAAGAGCACCGAATGAACTCTTGCAGATTCTACAAAAAGAGTGTTTCAAACTGCTCTATCAAAAGAAAGGTTCACCTGTGTGAGTTGAATGCATACAACACAAAGCAGTTTCAGAGAACACTTCTGTCTCGTTTTTGTGGAGATAGTCCCGTTTCCAACGAACGCTTCAAAGAGCTCCAAATATCCTCTTGCACTTTCTGCAAATACACTGTTATAAAGCTGCTCTATCCAACGGAAGGTTCCACTCCGTTAGTTGAATGCACACATCAGAAAACTGTTTCTTACAATGCTTCTTTTTAGCTTTTATGTGAAGTTGTTTCCTTTTCCATCGTAAGCTTCAAAGGGCTCCAAATGAACACTTGTAAATTCTGCCAAGAGAGTGTTTCTAAAGTGGTCTATCAAAAGCACGGTTCTACTCTGTGTGTTGAGTGCACACAACACAAAGCCGTTTCTGAGAATGCTTCTGTCCAGTTTTTATGTGAAGATATTCACGTTTCCAACGAAGGCCTGAAAGAGCTCCAAATATCCATTTGCAGAAACTTTAAAAAGAGTGTTTCAAAACTGCTCTTTCAAAAGAAAGGTTGAACACTGTGAGTTGAAAGCACACATCATAACGAACTTTCAGAGAATGCTTGTGTCTGGATATTATGTGAAGGTATTAAGTCTTACACCATAGGCCTCAAAGCGCTCCTAATGAACTCTTGCAGATTCTACAAAAAGAGTGTTTCAAAACTGCTCTTTCTAAAGAAGTGTTCAACTCTGTGAGTTGGATTCTTACTACACAAAGCAGTTTCACAGAACGCTTCTGTTTAGTTTTTATGTGAAGATATTCCCGTTTCCAACGAAGGCCTGAAAGGGCACCAACTATCCACTTGCAGATTCTGCAAAAACAGAGTTTCAAAACTGCTCTATCCAAAGGAAGGCTTATCTCTCTGAGTTGAATGCACACATCATAAAGAGGTTTCTGAGAATGCTTCTGTCTGGTTTCTATGTGAAGATATTTAATTTTGCACCATAGGCCTCAAAGCGCTCCAAATGAACGCTTGCAGATTCTACAAAAAGAGTGTTTCAAAACTGCTCTAGCAAAGGAGAGGCTCAACTCTGTGAGTTGAACACACACATCACAAAGCAGTTTGTGAGAATGCTTCTGTCCAGTTTTTATGGGAAGATATTCCCGTTTCTACTGAAAGCCTGAAAGAGCACCAAATATCCACTTGCAGATGCTGCAGAAAGACTCTTTCCAAACTGTTCAATGAAAAGGAAGTTTCAACTCTGTGAGTTGAATGCACACATCATAAAGAAGTTTCAAAGAATGCTTCTGTCTAGGTTTTATGTGAAGATATTTCCTATTCCACCAGAGGCCTCAAAAAGCACCGAATGAACACTTGCAGATTCTACAAAAAGAGTGTTTCAAACTGCTCTATCAAAAGAAAGGTTCACCTGTGTGAGTGGAATGCATACAACACAAAGCAGTTTCAGAGAACACTTCTGTCTCGTTTTTGTGAAGAGAGTCCTGTTTCCAACGAACGCTTCAAAGAGCTCCAAATATCCTCTTGCAGTTTCTGCAAATACACTGTTATAAAGCTGCTCTATCCAACGGAAGGTTCCACTCTGTTAGTTGAATGCACACATCAGAAAACTGTTTCTTAGAATGCTTCTGTTTAGTTTTTATGTGAAGTTGTTTCCTTTTCCATCGTAAGCTTCAAAGCGCTCCAAATGAACACTTGTAAATTCTGCCAAGAGAGTGTTTCTAAAGTGCTCTATCAAAAGCAGGGTTCAACTCTGTGTGTTGAGTGTACACAACACAAAGCCGTTTCTGAGAATGCTTCTGTCCAGTTTTTATGTGAAGATATTCACGTTTCCAACGAAGGCCTGAAAGAGCTCCAAATATCCACTTGCAGAAACTTTAAAAAGTGTGTTTCAAAACTGCTCTTTCAAAAGAAAGGTTGAACACTGTGAGTTGAAAGCATACATCATAAAGAACTTTCAGAGAATGCTTGTGTCTGGATATTATGTGAAGGTATTAAGTCTTACACCATAGGCCTCAAAGCGCTCCTAATGAACAATTGCAGATTCTACAAAAAGAGTGTTTCAAAACTGCTCTTTCTAAAGAAGTGTTCAACTCTGTGAGTTGGATTCTTACTGCACAAAGCAGTTTCACAGAAAGCTTCTGTTTAATTTTTATGTGAAGATATTCTCGTTTCCAACGAAGGCCTGAAAGGGCTCCAACTATCCACTTGCAGATTCTGCAAAAACAGAGTTTCAAAACTGCTCTATCGAAAGGAAGGCTTATCTCTCTGAGTTGAATGCACACATCATAAAGAGGTTTCTGAGAATGCTTCTGTCTGGTTTCTATGTGAAGATATTTCCTTTTCCACCATAGGCCTCAAAGCGCTCCAAATGAACACTTGCAGATTCTACAAAAAGAGTGTTTCAAAACTGATCTAGCAAAGGAAAGGTTCAACGCTGTGAGTTGAACACACACATCACAAAGCAGTTTGTGGAATGCTTCTGTCCAGTTTTTATGGGAAGATATTCCCGTTTCTAACGAAGGCCAGAAAGAGCTCCAAATATCCACTTGCAGATGCTGCAAAAAGACTCTTTCCAAACTTCTCCATGAAAAGGATGGTTCAGCTCTGTTAGTTGAATGCACACAACATAAAGAAGTATCAAAGAATGCTTCTGTCTAGGTTTTATGTGAAGATATTTCCTATTCCAGCAGAGGCCTCAAAGAGCACCGAATGAACACTTGCAGACTCTACAAAAAGAGTGTTTCAAACTGCTCTATCAAAAGAAAGGTTCACTGTGTGAGTTGAATGCATACAACACAAAGCAGTTTCAGAGAACACATCTGTCTCGTTTTTGTGAAGATATTCCCGTTTCCAACGAACGCTTCAAAGAGCTCCAAATATCCTCTTGCACTTTCTGCAAATACACTGTTATAAAGCTGCTCTATCCAACGGAAGGTTCCACTCTGTTAGTTGAATGCACACATCAGAAAACTGTTTCTTAGAATGCTTCTGTTTAGTTTTTATGTGAAGTTGTTTCCTTTTCCATCATAAGCTTCAAAGCGCTCCAAATGAACACTTGTAAATTCTGCCAAGAGAGTGTTTCTAAAGTGCTCTATCAAAAGCAGGGTTCAACTCTGTGTGTTGAGTGTACACAACACAAAGCCGTTTCTGAGAATGCTTCTGTCCAGTTTTTATGTGAAGATATTCACGTTTCCAACGAAGGCCTGAAAGAGCTCCAAATATCCACTTGCAGAAACTTTAAAAAGTGTGTTTCAAAACTGCTCTTTCAAAAGAAAGGTTGAACACTGTGAGTTGAAAGCATACATCATAAAGAACTTTCAGAGAATGCTTGTGTCTGGATATTATGTGAAGGTATTAAGTCTTACACCATAGGCCTCAAAGCGCTCCTAATGAACAATTGCAGATTCTACAAAAAGAGTGTTTCAAAACTGCTCTTTCTAAAGAAGTGTTCAACTCTGTGAGTTGGATTCTTACTGCACAAAGCAGTTTCACAGAACGCTTCTGTTTAGTTTTTATGTGAAGATATACCCGTTTCCAACGAAGGCCTGAAAGGGCTCCAACTATCCACTTGCAGATTCTGCAAAAACAGAGTTTCAAAACTGCTCTATCGAAAGGAAGGCTTATCTCTCTGAGTTGAATGCACACATCATAAAGAGGTTTCTGAGAATGCTTCTGTCTGGTTTCTATGTGAAGATATTTCCTTTTCCACCATAGGCCTCAAAGCGCTCCAAATGAACACTTGCAGATTCTACAAAAAGAGTGTTTCAAAACTGATCTAGCAAAGGAAAGGTTCAACGCTGTGAGTTGAACACACACATCACAAAGCAGTTTGTGGAATGCTTCTGTCCAGTTTTTATGGGAAGATATTCCCGTTTCTAACGAAGGCCTGAAAGAGCTCCAAATATCCACTTGCAGATGCTGCAAAAAGACTTTTTCCAAACTTCTCCATGAAAAGGATGGTTCAGCTCTGTTAGTTGAATGCACACAACATAAAGAAGTATCAAAGAATGCTTCTGTCTAGGTTTTATGTGAAGATATTTCCTATTCCAGCAGAGGCCTCAAAGAGCACCGAATGAACACTTGCAGACTCTAGAAAAAGAGTGTTTCAAACTGCTCTATCAAAAGAAAGGTTCACTGTGTGAGTTGAATGCATACAACACAAAGCAGTTTCAGAGAACACATCTGTCTCGTTTTTGTGAAGATATTCCCGTTTCCAACGAACGCTTCAAAGAGCTCCAAATATCCTCTTGCACTTTCTGCAAATACACTGTTATAAAGCTGCTCTATCCAAAGGAAGGTTCCACTCTGTTAGTTGAATACACACATCAGAAAACTGTTTCTTAGAATGCTTCTGTTTAGCTTTTATGTGAAGTTGTTTCCTTTTCCATCGTAAGCTTCAAACCGCTCCAAATGAACACTTGTAAATTCTGCCAAGAGAGTGTTTCTAAAGTGCTCTATCAAAAGCAGGGTTCAACTCTGTGTGTTTAGTGCACACAACACAAAGCCATTTCTGAGAATTCTACTGTCCAGTTTTTATGTGAAGATATTCACGTTTCCAACGAAGGACTGAAAGAGCTCCAAATATCCACTTGCAGAAACTTTAAAAAGAGTGTTTCAAAACTGCTCTTTCAAAAGAAATGTTGAACACTGTGAGTTGAAAGCACACATCATAAAGAACTTTCAGAGAATGCTTGTGTCTGGATGTTATGTGAAGGTATTAAGTCTTACACCATTGGCCTCAAAGCGCTGCTAATGAACAATTGCAGATTCTACAAAAAGAGTGTTTCCAAACTGCTCTTTCTAAAGAAGTGTTCAACTCTGTGAGTTGGATTCTTACTGCACAAAGCAGTTTCACAGAACGCTTCTGTTTAGTTTTTAAGTGAAGATATACCCGTTTCCAACGAAGGCCTGAAAGGGCTCCAACTATCCACTTGCAGATTCTGCAAAAACAGAGTTTCAAAACTGCTCTATCAAAAAGAAGGCTTATCTCTCTGAGTTGAATGCACACATCATAAAGAGGTTTCTGAGAATGCTTCTGTCTGGTTTCTATGTGAAGATATTTCCTTTTCCACCATAGGCCTCAAAGCGCTCCAAATGAACACTTGCAGATTCTACAAAAAGAGTGTTTCAAACTGCTCCATCAAAAGAAAGGTTCACGTGTGTGTGTTGAATGCATACAACACAAAGCAGTTTCAGAGAACACTTCTGTCTCGTTTTTGTGAAGATATTCAAGTTTCCAACGAACGCTTCAAAGAGCTCCAAATATCCTCTTGCAGTTTCTGCAAATACACTGTTATAAAGCTGCTCTATCCAACGGACGGTTCCACTCTGTTAGTTGAATGCACACATCAGAAAACTGTTTCTTAGAATGCTTCTGTTTAGCTTTTATGTGAAGTTGTTTCCTTTTCCATCGTAAGCTTCAAAGCGCTCCAAATGAACACTTGTAAATTCTGCCAAGAGAGTGTTTCTAAAGTGCTCCATCAAAAGCAGGATTCAACTCTGTGTGTAGAGTGCACACAACAGAAAGCCGTTTCAGAGAATGCTTCTGTCCAGTTTTTATGTGAAGATATTCACGTTTCCAACGAAGGCCTGCAAGAGCTCCAAATATCCACTTGCAGAAACTTTAAAAAGAGTGTTTCAAAACTACTCTTTAAAAAGAAAGGTTGAACACTGTGAGTTGAAAGCACACATCATAAAGAACTTTCAGAGAATGGTTGTGTCTGGATATTATGTGAAGGTATTACGTCTTACACCATAGGCCTCAAAGCGCTCCTAATGAATAATTGCAGATTCTACAAAAAGAGTGTTACAAAACTGCTCTTTCTAAAGAAGGGTTCAACTCTGTGAGTTGGATTCTTACTGCACAAAGCAGTTTCACAGAACGCTTCTGTTTAGTTTTTATGTGAAGATATACCCGTTTCCAAAGAAGGCCTGAAAGGGCTCCAACTATCCACCTGCAGATTCTGCAAAAACAGAGTTTCAAAACTGCTCTCTCACAAGGAAGGCTTATCTCTCTGAGTTGAATGCACACATCATAAAGAGGTTTCTGAGAATGCTTCTGTCTGGTTTCTATGTGAAGATATTTCCTTTTCCACCATAGGCCTCAAAGGGCTCCAAATGAACACTTGCAGATTCTACAAAAAGAGTGTTTCAAAACTGCTCTAGCAAAGGAAAGGTTCAACGCTGTGAGTTGAACACACACATCACAAAGCAGTTTGTGAGAATGTTTCTGTCCAGTTTGTATGGGAAGATATTCTGGTTTCTAACGAAGGCCTGAAAGAGCTCCAAATATCCACTTGCAGATGCTGCAAACAGACTCTTTCCAAACTGCTCCATGAAAAGGATGGTTCAGCTCTGTGTGTTGAATGCACACATCTTAAAGAAGTTTCAAAGAATGCTTCTGTCTAGGTTTTATGTGAAGATATTTCCTATTCCACCAGAGGCCTCAAAGAGCACCGAATGAACACTTGCAGATTCTACAAAAAGAGTGTTTCAAACTGCTCTATCAAAAGAAAGGTTCACCTGTGTGAGTTGAATGCATATAACACAAAGCAGTTTCAGAGAACACTTCTGTCTCGTTTTTGTGAAGATAGTCCCGTTTCCAACGAACGCTTCAAAGAGCTCCAAATATCCTCTTGCACTTTCTGCAAATACACTGTTATAAAGCTGCTCTATCCAACGGAAGGTTCCACTCTGTTAGTTGAATGCACACATCAGAAAACTGTTTCTTAGAATGCTTCTGTTTATCTTTTATGTGAAGTTGTTTCCTTTTCCATCGTAAGCTTCAAAGCGCTCCAAATGAACACTTGTAAATTCTGCCAAGAGAGTGTTTCTAAAGTGCTCTGTCAAAAGCAGGGTTCAACTCTGTGTGTTGAGTGCACACAACACAAAGCCGTTTCTGAGAATGCTTCTGTCCAGTTTTCATGTGAAGATATTCACGTTTCCAACGAAGGCCTGAAAGAGCTCCAAATATCCACTTGCAGAAACTTTAAAAAGAGTGTTTCAAAACTGCTCTTTCAAAAGAAAGGTTGAACACTGTGAGTTGAAAGCACACATCATAAAGAACTTTCAGAGAATGCTTGTGTCTGGATATTATGTGAAGGTATTAAGTCTTACACCATAGGCCTCAAAGCGCTCCTAATGAACAATTGCAGATTCCACAAAAAGAGTGTTTTAAAACTGCTCTTTCTAAAGAAGTGTTCAACTCTGTGAGTTGGATTCTTACTACACAAAGCAGTTTCACAGAATGCTTCTGTTTAGTTTTTATGTGAAGAAATTCCCGTTTCCAGCGAAGGCCTGAAAGGGCTCCAACTATCCACTTGCAGATTCTGCAAAAACAGAGTTTCAAAACTGCTCTATCAAAAGGAAGGCTTATCTCTCTGTGTTGAATGCACACATCATAAAGAGGTTTCTGAGAATGCTTCTGTCTGGTTTCTACGGGAAGGTATTTCCTTTTCCACCATAGGCCTCAAAGCGCTCCAAATGAACACTTGCAGATTCTACAAAAAGTGTGTTTCAAAACTGCTCTAGCAAAGGAAAGGTACAACTCTGTGAGTTGAACACACACATCACAAAGCAGTTTGTGAGAATGCTTCTGTCCAGTTTTTATGGGAAGATATTCCCGTTTCTAACGAAGGCCTGAAAGAGCTCCAAATATCCACGTGCAGATGCTGGAGAAAGACTCTTTCCAAACTGCTCCATGAAAAGGAAGGTTCAACTCTGTGAGTTGAATGCACACATCATATACAAGTTTCAAAGAATGCTTCTGTCCAGGTTTTATGTGAAGATATTTCCTATTCCACCAGAGGCCTCAAAGAGCACTGAATGAACACTTGCAAAATCTACAAAAAGAGTGTTTCAAACTGCTCTATCAAAAGAAAGGTTCACCTGTGTGAGTTGAATGCATACAACACAAAGCAGTTTCAGAGAACACTTCTGTCTCGTTTTTGTGGAGATAGTCCCTTTTCCAACGAACGCTTCAAAGAACTCCAAATATCCTCTTGTAGTTTTTACAAATACACTGTTATAAAGCTGCTCTATCCAACGGAAGGTTCCACTCTGTTAGTTGAATGCACACATCAGAAAACTGTTTCTTAGAATGCTTCTGTTTAGCTTTTATGTGAAGTTGTTTCCTTTTCCATCGTAAGCTTCAAAGGGCTCCAAATGAACACTTGTAAATTCTGCCAAGAGAGTGTTTCTAAAGTGCTCTATCAAAAGCAGTGTTCAACTCTGTGTGTTGAGTGCGCACAACACAAAGCCGTTTCTGAGAATGCTTCTGTCCAGTTTTTATGTGAAGATATTCACGTTTCCAACGAAAGCCTGAAAGAGCTCCAAATATCCACTTGCAGAAACTTTAAAAAGAGTGTTTCAAAACTGCTCTTTCAAAACAAAGTTTGAACACTGTGAGTTGAAAGCACACATCATAACGAACTTTCAGAGAATGCTTGTGTCTGGATATTATGTGAAGGTATTAAGTCTTACACCATAGGCCTCAAAGCGCTCCTAATGAACTCTTGCAGATTCTACAAAAAGAGTGTTTCAAAACTGCTCTTTCTAAAGAAGTGTTCAACTCTGTGAGTTGGATTCTTACTACACAAAGCAGTTTCACAGAACGCTTCTGTTTAGTTTTTATGTGAAGATATTCCCGTTTCCAATGAAGGCCTGAAAGGGCTCCAACTATCCACTTGCAGATTCTGCAAAAACAGTGTTTCAAAACTGCTCTATGAAAAGGAAGGCTTATCTCTCTGAGTTGAATGCACACATCATAAAGAGGTTTCTGAGAATGCTTCTGTCTGGTTTCTATGTGAAGATATTTCCTTCTCCACCATAGGCCTCAAAGCGCTCCAAATGAACACTTGCAGATTCTACAAAAAGAGTGTTTCAAAGGTGCTCTAGCAAAGGAAAGGCTCAACTCTGTGAGTTGAACACACACCACAAAGCAGTTTGTGAGAATGCTTCTGTCCAGTTTTTATGGGAAGATATTCCCGTTTCTAACGAAAGCCTGAAAGAGCACCAAATATCCACTTGCAGATGCTGCAGAAAGACTCTTTCCAAACTGTTCCATGAAAAGGAAGGTTCAGCTCTGTGAGTTGAATGCACACATCATAAAGAAGTTTCAAAGAATGCTTCTGTCTAGGTTTTATGTGAAGATATTTCCTATTCCACCAGAGGCCTCAAAGAGCACCGAATGAACACTTGCAGATTCTACAAAAAGAGTGTTTCAAACTGCTCTATCAAAAGAAAGGTTCACCTGTGTGAGTTGAATGCATACAACACAAAGCAGTTTCAGAGAACACTTCTGTCTCGTTTTTGTGGAGATAGTCCCGTTTCCAACGAACGCTTCAAAGAGCACCAAATATCCTCTTGCAGTTTCTGCAAATACACTGTTATAAAGCTGCTCTATCCAACGGAAGGTTCCACTCTGTTAGTTGAATGCACACATCAGAAAACTGTTTCTTAGAAGGCTTCTGTTTAGTTTTTATGTGAAGTTGTTTCCTTTTCCATCGTAAGCTTCAAAGCTCTCCGAATGAACACTTGTAAATTCTGCCAAGACAGTGTTTCTAAAGTGCTCTATCAAAAGCAGGGTTCAACTCTGTGTGTTGAGTGCACACAACACAAAGCCGTTTCTGAGAATGCTTCTGTCCAGTTTTTATGTGAAGATATTCACGTTTCCAACGAAGTCCTGAAAGTGCTCCAAATATCCACTTGCAGAAACTTTAAAAAGAGTGTTTCAAAAGTGCTCTTTCAAAAGAAAGGTTGAACACTGTGAGTTGAAAGCACACATCATAAAGAACTTTCATAGAATGCTTGTGTCTGGATATTATGTGAAGGTATTAAGTATTACACTATAGGCATCAAAGCGCTCCTAATGAACAATTGCAGATTCCACAAAAAGAGTGTTTCAAAACTGCTCTTTCTAAAGAAGTGTTCAACTCTGTGAGTTGGATTCTTACTACACAAAGCAGTTTCACAGAACGCTTCTGTTTAGTTTTTATGTGAAGATATTCCCGTTTCCAACGAAGGCCTGAAAGGGCTCCAACTATCCACTTGCAGATTCTGCAAAAACAGAGTTTCAAAACTGCTCTATCAAAAGGAAGGCTTATCTCTCTGAGTTGAATGCACACATCATAAAGAGGTTTCTGAGAATGCTTCTGTCTGGTTTCTATGTGAAGATATTTCCTTTTCCACCATAGGCCTCAAAGCGCTCCAAATGAACACTTGCAGATTCTACAAAAAGAGTGTTTCAAAACTGCTCTAGCAATGGAAAGGTTCAACTCTGTGAGTTGAACACACACATCACAAAGCAGTGTGTGAGAATGCTTCTGTCCAGTTTTTATGGGAAGATATTCCCGTTTCTATCAAAGGCCTGAAAGAGCTCCAAATATCCACTTGCAGATGCTGCAGAAAGTCTCTTTCCAAACTGCTCCATGAAAAGGAAGGTTCAACTCTGTGAGTTGAATGCACACATCATAAAGAAGTTTCAAAGAATGCTTCTGTCTAGGTTTTATGTGAAGATATTTCCTATTCCACCAGAGGCCTCAAAGAGCACCGAATGAACACTTGCAGATTCTACAAAAAGAGTGTTTCAAACTGCTCTATCAAAAGAAAGGTTCACCTGTGTGAGTTGAATGCATACAACACAAAGCAGTTTCAGAGAACACTTCTGTCTCGTTTTTGTGAAGATAGTCCCGTTTCCAACGAACGCTTCAAAGAGCTCCAAATATCCTCTTGCAGTTTCTGCAAATACACTGTTATAAAGCTGCTCTATCCAACGGAAGGTTCCACTCTGTTAGTTGAATGC
Source organism: Pongo abelii (assembly GCF_028885655.2). Taxonomy (NCBI): domain Eukaryota; kingdom Metazoa; phylum Chordata; class Mammalia; order Primates; family Hominidae; genus Pongo; species Pongo abelii. The sequence continues at coordinate 65,553,675 of NC_072008.2, forward strand.
ACACATCAGAAAACTGTTTCTTAGAATGCTTCTGTTTAGTTTTTATGTGAAGTTGTTTCCTTTTCCATCGTAAGCTTCAAAGCGCTCCAAATGAACACTTGTAAATTCTGCCAAGAGAGTGTTTCTAAAGTGCTCTATCAAAAGCAGGGTTCAACTCTGTGTGTTGAGTGCACACAACACAAAGCCGTTTCTGAGAATGCTTCTGTCCAATTTTTATGTGAAGATATTCATGTTTCCAACGAAGGCCTGAAAGAGCTCCAAATATCCACTTGCAGAAACTTTAAAAAGAGTGTTTCAAAAGTGCTCTTTCAAAAGAAAAGTTGAACACTGTGAGTTGAAAGCACACATCATAAAGAACTTTCAGAGAATGCTTGTGTCTGGATATTATGTGAAGGTATTAAGTCTTACACCATAGGCCTCAAAGCGATCCTAAGGAACAATTGCAGATTCCACAAAAAGAGTGTTTCAAAACTGCTCTTTCTAAAGAAGTGTTCAACTCTGTGAGTTGGATTCTTACTACACAAAGCAGTTTCACAGAACGCTTCTGTTTTGTTTTTATGTGAAGATATTCCCGTTTCCAACGAAGGCCTGAAAGGGCTCCAACTATCCACTTGCAGATTCTGCAAAAACAGAGTTTCAAAACTCCTCTATCAAAAGGAAGGCTTATCTCTCTGAGTTGAGTGCACACATCATAAAGAGGTTTCTGAGAATGCTTCTGTCTGGTTTCTATGTGAAGATATTTTCTTTTCCACCATAGGCCTCAAAGCGCTCCAAATGAACACTTGCAGATTCTACAAAAAGAGTGTTTCAAAGCTGCTCTAGCAAAGGAAAGGCTCAACTCTGTGAGTTGAACACACACATCACAAAGCAGTTTGTGAGAATGCTTCTGTCCAGTTTTTATGGGAAGATATTCCCGTTTCTAACGAAAGCCTGAAAGAGCACCAAATATCCACTTGCAGATGCTGCAGAAAGACTCTTTCCAAACTGTTCCATGAAAAGGAAGGTTCAACTCTGTGAGTTGAATGCACACATCATAAAGAAGTTTCAAAGAATGCTTCTGTCTAGGTTTTATGTGAAGATATTTCCTATTCCACCAGAGGCCTCAAAGAGCACCGAATGAACACTTGCAGATTCTACAAAAAGAGTGTTTCAAACTGCTCTATCAAAAGAAAGGTTCACCTGTGTGAGTTGAATGCACACAACACAAAGCAGTTTCAGAGAACACTTCTGTCTCGTTTTTGTGGAGATAGTCCCGTTTCCAAAGAACGCTTCAAAGAGCTCCAAATATCCTCTTGCAGTTTCTGCAAATACACTGTTATAAAGCTGCTCTATCCAACGGAAGGTTCCACTCTGTTAGTTGAATGCACACATCAGAAAACTCTTTCTTAGAATGCTTCTGTTTAGTTTTTATGTGAAGTTGTTTCCTTTTCCATCGTAATCTTCAAAGCGCTCCAAATGAACACTTGTAAATTCTGCCAAGACAGTGTTTCTAAAGTGCTCTATCAAAAGCAGGGTTCAACTCTGTGTGTTGAGTGCACACAACACAAAGCCGTTTCTGAGAATGCTTCTGTCCAGTTTTTATGTGAAGATATTCACGTTTGCAACGAAGGCCTGAAAGAGCTCCAAATAGCCACTTGCAGAAACTTTAAAAAGAGTGTTTCAAAACTGCTCTTTCAAAAGAAAGGTTGAACACTGTGAGTTGAAAGCACACATCATAAAGAGCTTTCAGAGAATGCTTGTGTCTGGATATTATGTGAAGGTATTAAGTCTTACACCATAGGCCGCAAAGCGCACCTAATGAACAATTGCGGATTCTACAAAAAGAGTGTTTCCAAACTGCTCTTTCTAAAGAAGTGTTCAACCCTGCGAGTTGGATTCCTACTGCACAAAGCAGTTTCAGAGAACGCTTCTGTTTAGTTTTTATATGAATATATACCCGTTTCCAACGAAGGCCTGAAAGGGCACCAACTATCCACTTGCAGATTCTGCAAAAACAGAGTTTCAAAACTGCTCTATCAAAAGGAAAGCTTATCTCTCTGAGCTGAATGCACACATCATAAAGAGGTTTCTGAGAATGCTTCTGTCTGGTTTCTATGTGAAGATATTCCCTTTTCCACCATAGGCCTCAAAGCGCTCCAAATGAACACTTACAGATTCTACAAAAAGAGTGTTTCAAAACTGCTCTAGCAAAGGAAAGGTTCAACGCTGTGAGTTGAACACAAACATCACAAAGCAGTTTGTGAGAATGCTTCTGTCCAGTTTTTATGGGAAGATATTCCCGTTTCTAACGAAGGCCTGAAAGAGCTGCAAATATCCACTTGCAGATGCTGCAAACAGACTCTTTCCAAACTGCTCCATGAAAAGGATGGTTCAGCTCTATGAGTTGAATGCACACATCATAAAGAAGTTTCAAAGAATGCTTCTGTCTAGGTTTTATGTGAAGATATTTCCTATTCCACCAGAGGCCTCAAAGAGCACCGAATGAACTCTTGCAGATTCTACAAAAAGAGTGTTTCAAACTGCTCTATAAAAGAAAGGTTCACCTGTCTGAGTGGAATGCATACAACAGAAAGCAGTTTCAGAGAACACTTCTGTCTCGTTTTTGTGAAGGTAGACCCGTTTCCAACGAACGCTTCAAAGAGCTCCAAATATCCTCATGCTGTTTCTGCAAATACACTGATATAAAGCTGCTCTATCCAACGGAATGTTCCACTCTGTTAGTTGAATGCACACATCAGAAAACTGTTTCTTAGAATGCTTCTGTTTAGGTTTTATTTGAAGTTGTTTCCTTTTCCATCGTAAGCTTCAAAGGGCTCCAAATGAACACTTGTACATTCTGCCAAGAGAGTGTTTCCAAAGTGCTCTATCAAAAGCAGGGTTCAACTCTGTGTGTTGAGTGCACACAACACAAAGCCGTTTCTGAGAATGCTTCTGTCCAGTTTTTATGTGAAGATATTCCCGTTTCCAACGAAGGCCTGAAAGAGCTCCAAATATCCACTTGCAGAAACTTTAAAAAGAGTGTTTCAAAACTGCTCTTTCAAAAGAAAGTTTGAACACTGTGAGTTGAAAGCACACATCATAAAGAACTTTCAGAGAATGCTTGTGTCTGGATATTATGTGAAGGTAATGAGTCTTACACCATAGGCCTCAAAGCGCTCCTAATGAACAATTGCAGATTCCACAAAAAGAGTCTTTCAAAACTGCACTTTCTAAAGAAGTGTTCAACTCTGTGCGTTGGATTCTTACTACAGAAAGCAGTTTCACAGAACGCTTCTGTTTAGTTTTTATGTGAAGATATTTCCTATTCCACCAGAGGCCTCAAAGAGCACCGAATGAACACTTGCAGATTCTACAAAAAGAGTGTTTCAAACTGCTCTATCAAAAGAAAGGTTCACCTGTGTGTGTTGAATGCATACAACACAAAGCAGTTCCAGAGAACACATCTGTCTCGTTTTCGTGAAGATATTCCCATTTCCAACGAACGCTTCAAAGAGCTCCAAATATCCTCTTGCACTTTCTGCAAATACACCGTTATAAAGCTGCTCTATCCAACGGAAAGTTCCACTCTGTTAGTTGAATGCACACATCAGAAAACTGTTTCTTAGAATGCTTGTGTTTACCGTTTATGTGAAGTTGTTTCCTTTTCCATCGTAAGCTTCAAAGCGCTCCAAATGAACACTTGTAAATTCTGCCAAGAGAGTGTTTCTAAAGTGCTCTATCAAAAGCAGGTTTCAACTCTGTGTGTTGAGTGCACACAACACAAAGCCGTTTCTGAGAATGCTTCTGTCCAGTTTTTATGTGAAGATATTCACGTTTCCAACGAAGGCCTGAAAGAGCTCCAAATATCCACTTGCAGAAACTTTAAAAAGAGTGTTTCAAAACTGCTCTTTCAAAAGAAAGGTTGAACACTGTGAGTTGAAAGCACACATCATAAAGAACTTTCAGAGAATGCTTGTGTCTGGATATTATGTGAAGGTATTAAGTCTTACACCATAGGCCTCAAAGCGCTCCTAATGAACTATTGCAGATTCCACAAAAAGAGTGTTTCAAAACTGCTCTTTCTAAAGAAGTGTTCAACTCTGTGAGTTGGATTCTTACTACACAAAGCAGTTTCACAGAACGCTTCTGTTTAGTTTTTATGTGAAGATATTCCCGTTTCCAACGAAGGCCTGAAAGGGCTCCAACTATCCACTTGCAGATTCTGCAAAAACAGAGTTTCAAAACTGCTCTATCAAAAGGAAGGCTTATCTCTCTGAGTTGAATGCACACATCATAAAGAGGTTTCTGAGAATGCTTCTGTCTGGTTTCTATGTGAAGATATTTCCTTTTCCACCATAGGCCTCAAAGCGCTCCAAATGAACACTTGCAGATTCTACAAAAAGAGTGTTTCAAAACTGCTCTAGCAAAGGAAAGGCTCAACTCTGTGAGCTGAACTCACACATCACTAAGCAGTTTGTGAGAATGCTTCTGTCCAGTTTTTATGGGAAGATATTCCCGTTTCTAACGAAAGCCTGAAAGAGCACCAAATATCCACTTGCAGATGCTGCAGAAAGACTCTTTCCAAACTGTTCCATGAAAAGGAAGATTCAATTCTGTGAGTTGAATGCACACATCATAAAGAAGTTTCAAAGAATGCTTCTGTCTAGGTTTTATGTGAAGATATTTCCTATTCCACCAGAGGCCTCAAAGAGCACCGAATGAACACTTGCAGATTCTACAAAAAGAGTGTTTCAAACTGCTCTATCAAAAGAAAGGTTCACCTGTGTGAGTTGACTGCATACAACACAAAGCAGTTTCAGAGAACACTTCTGTCTCGTTTTTGTGAAGATAATCCCGTTTCCAACGAACGCTTCAAAGAGCTCCAAATATCCTCTTGCACTTTCTGCAAATACACTGTTATAAAGCTGCTCTATCCAACGGAAGGTTCCACTCTGTTAGTTGAATGCACACATCAGAAAACTGTTTCTTAGAATGCTTCTGTTTAGCTTTTATGTGAAGTTGTTTCCGTTTCCACCGTAAGCTTCAAAGCGCTCCAAATGAACACTTGTAAATTCTGCCAAGAGAGTGTTTCTAAAGTGCTCTATCAAAAGCAGGGTTCAACTCTGTGTGTTGAGTGCACACAACACAAAGCCGTTTCTGAGAATGCTTCTGTCCAGTTTTTATGTGAACATATTCACGTTTCCAACGAAGGCCTGAAAGAGCTCAAAATATCCACTTGCAGAAACTTTAAAAAGAGTGTTTCAAAACTGCTCTTTCAAAAGAAAGGTTGAACATTGTGAGTTGAAAGCACACATCATAAAGAACTTTCAGAGAATGCTTGTGTCTGGATATTATGTGAAGGTATTAAGTCTTATACCATAGGCCTCAAAGCACTCCTAATGAACAGTTGCAGATGCTACAAAAAGAGTGTTTCAAAACTGCTCTTTCTAAAGAAGTGCTCAACTCTGTGAGTTGGATTCTTACTACACAAAGCAGTTTCACAGAACGCTTCTGTTTAGTTTTTATGTGAAGATATTTCCTATTCCACCAGAGGCCTCAAAGAGCACCGAAAGAACACTTGCAGATTCTACAAAAAGAGTGTTTCAAACTGCTCTATCAAAAGAAAGGTTCACCTGTGTGTGTTGAATGCATACAACACAAAGCAGTTTCAGAGAACACATCTGTCTCTTTTTTGTGAAGATATTCCCGTTTCCAGCGAACGCTTCAAAGAGTTCCAAATATCCTCTTGCACTTTCTGCAAATACACTGTTATAAAGCTGCTCTATCCAACGGAAGGTTCCACTCTGTTAGTTGAATGCACACATCAGAAAACTGTTTCTTAGAATGCTTCTGTTTAGCGTTTATGTGAAGTTGTTTCCTTTTCCATCGTAAGCTTCAAAGCGCTCCAAATGAACACTTGTAAATTCTGCCAAGAGAGTGTTTCTAAAGTGCTCTATCAAAAGCAGGGTTCAACTCTGTGTGTTGAGTGCACACAACACAAAGCCGTTTCTGAGAATGCTTCTGTCCAGTTTTTATGTGAAGATATTCACGTTTCCAACGAAGGCCTGAAAGAGCTCCAAATATCCACTTGCAGAAACTTTAAAAAGAGTGTTTCAAAACTGCTCTTTCAAAAGAAAGGTTGAACACTGTGAGTTGAAAGCACGCATCATAAAGAACTTTCAGAGAATGCTTGTGTCTGGATATTATGTGAAGGTATTAAGTCTTACACCATAGGCCTCAAAGCGCTCCTAATGAACAATTGCAGATTCTACAAAAAGAGTGTTTCAAAACTGCTCTTTCTAAAGAAGTGTTCAACTCTGTGAGTTGGATTCTTACTGCACAAAGCAGTTTCACAGAACGCTTCTGTTTAGTTTTTATGTGAAGATATAACCGTTTCCAACGAAGGCCTTAAAGGGCTCCAACTATACACTTGCAGATCCTGCAAAAACAGAGTTTCAAAACTGCTCTATCAAAAGGAAGGCTTATCTCTCTGAGTTGAATGTACACATCCTAAAGAGGTTTCTGAGAATGCTTCTGTCTGGTTTCTATGTGAAGATATTTCCTTTTCCACCATAGGCCTCAAAGCGCTCCAAATGAACACTTGCAGATTCTACAAAAAGAGTGTTTCAAAACTGCTCTAGCAAAGGAAAGGCTCAACTCTGTGAGTTGAACGCACACATCACATAGCAGTTTGTGAGAATGCTTCTGTCCAGTTTTTATGGGAAGATATTCCCGTTTCTAAGGAAGGCTGAAAGAGCTCCAAATATCCACTTGCAGATGCTGCAAACAGACTCTTTCCAAACTGCTCCATAAAAAGGATGGTTCAGCTCTGTGAGTTGAATGCACACATCATAAAGTAGTTTCAAAGAATGCTTCTCTCTAGGTTTTATGTGAAGATATTTCCTATTCCACCAGAGGCCTCAAAGAGCACCGAATGAACACTTGCAGATTCTACAAAAAGAGTGTTTCAAACTGCTCTATCAAAAGAAAGGTTCACCTGTGTGAGTTGAATGCATACAACACAAAGCAGTTTCAGAGAACACTTCTGTCTCGTTTTTGTGAAGATAGTCCCTTTTCCAACGAACGCTTCAAAGAGCTCCAAATATCCTCTTGCACTTTCTGCAAATACACTGTTATAAAGCTGCTCTATCCGACGGAAGGTTCCACTCTGTTAGTTGAATGCACACATCAGAAAACTGTTTCTTAGAATGCTTCTGTTTAGCTTTTATGTGAAGTTGTTTCCTTTTCCATCGTAAGCTTCAAAGCGCTCCAAATGAACACTTGTAAATTCTGCCAAGAGAGTGTTTCTAAAGTGCTCTATCAAAAGCAGTGTTCAACTCTGTGTGTTGAGTGCACACAACACAAAGCCGTTTCTGAGAATGCTTCTGTCGAGTTTTTATGTGAAGATATTCACGTTTCCAACGAAGGCCTGAAAGAGCTCCAAATATCCACTTGCAGAAACTTTAAAAAGAGTGTTTCAAAACTGCTCTTTCAAAAGAAAGGTTGAACACTGTGAGTTGAAAGCACACATCATAAAGAACTATCAGAGAATGCTTGTGTCTGGATATTATGTGAAGTTATTAAGTCTTACACCATAGGCCTCAAAGCGCTCCTAATGAACAATTGCAGATTCTACAAAAAGAGTGTTTCAAAGCTGCTCTTTCTAAAGAAGTGTTCAACTCTGTGAGTTGGATTCTTACTGCACAAAGCAGTTTCACAGAACGCTTCTGTTTAGTTTTTATGTGAAGATATACCCGTTTCCAACCAAGGCCTGAAAGGGCTCCAACTATCCACTTGCAGATTCTGCAAAAACAGAGTTTCAAAACTGCTCTATCAAAAGGAAGGCTTATCTCTCTGAGTTGAATGCACACATCATAAAGAGGTTTCTGAGAATGCTTCTGTCTGGTTTCTATGTGAAGATATTTCCTTTTCCACCATAGGCCTCAACGCGCTCCAAATGAACACTTGCAGATTCTACAAAAAGAGTGTTTCAAAACTGCTCTAGCAAAGGAAAGGTTCAACTCTGTGAGTTGAACACACACATCACAAAGCAGTTTGTGAGAATGCTTCTGTCCAGTTTTTATGGGAAGATATTCCCGTTTCTAACGACGGCCTGAAAGAGCTCCAAATATCCACTTGCAGATGCTGCAGAAAGACTCTTTCCAAACTGCTCCATGAAAAGGAAGGTTCAACTCTGTGAGTTGAATGCACACATCATAAAGAAGTTTCAAAGAATGCTTCTGTCTAGGTTTTATGTGAAGATATTTCCTATTCCACCAGAGGCCTCAAAGAGCACCGAATGAACTCTTGCAGATTCTACAAAAAGAGTGTTTCAAACTGCTCTATCAAAAGAAAGGTTCACCTGTGTGAGTTGAATGCATACAACACAAAGCAGTTTCAGAGCACACTTCTGTCTCGTTTTTGTGGAGATAGTCCCGTTTCCAACGAACGCTTCAAAGAGCTCCAAATATCCTCTTGCACTTTCTGCAAATACACTGTTATAAAGCTGCTCTATCCAACGGAAGGTTCCACTCTGTTAGTTGAATGCACACATCAGAAAACTGTTTCTTAGAATGCTTCTGTTTAGTTTTTATGTGAAGTTGTTTCCTTTTCCATCGTAAGCTTCAAAGCGCTCCAAATGAACACTTGTAAATTCTGCCAAGAGAGTGTTTCTAAAGTGCTCTATCAAAAGCAGGGTTCAACTCTGTGTGTTGAGTGCACACAACACAAAGCCGTTTCTGAGAATGCTTCTGTCCAGTTTTTATGTGAAGATATTCACGTTTCCAACGAAGGCCTGAAAGAGCTCCAAATATCCACTTGCAGAAACTTTAAAAAGAGTGTTTCAAAACTGCTCTTTCAAAAGAAAGGTTGAACACTGTGAGTTGAAAGCACACATCATAAAGAACTTTCAGAGAATGCTTGTGTCTGGATATTATGTGAAGGTATTAAGTCTTACACCATAGGCCTCAAAGCGCTCCTAATGAACAATTGCAGATTCCACAAAAAGAGTGTTTCAAAACTGCTCTTTCTAAAAAAGTGTCCAACTCTGTGAGTTGGATTCTTACTACACAAAGCAGTTTCACAGAACGCTTCTGTTTAGTTTTTATGTGAAGAAATTCCCGTTTGCAACGAAGGCCTGAAAGGGCTCCAACCATCCACTTGCAGATTCTGCAAAAACAGAGTTTTAAAACGGCTCTATGAAAAGGAAGGCTTATCTCTCTGAGTTGAATGCACACATCATAAATAGGTTTCTGAGAATGCTTCTGTCTGGTTTCTATGTGAAGATATTTCCTTTTCCATCATAGGCCTCAAAGCGCTCCAAATGAACACTTGCAGATTCTACAAAAAGAGTGTTTCAAAACTGCTCTAGCAAAGGAAAGGTTCAACTCTGTGAGTTGAACACACACATCACAAAGCAGTGTGTGAGAATGCTTCTGTCCAGTTTTTATGGGAAGATATTCCCGTTTCTAACGAAGGCCTGAAAGAGCTCCAAATATCCACTTGCAGATACTGCAGAAAGACTCTTTCCAAACTGCTCCATGAAAAGGAAGGTTCAACTCTGTGAGTTAAATGCACACATCATAAAGAAGTTTCAAAGAATGCTTCTGTCTAGGTTTTATGTGAAGATATTTCCTATTCCACCAGAGGCCTCAAAGAGCACCGAATGAACACTTGCAGATTCTACAAAAAGAGTGTTTCAAACTGCTCTATCAAAAGAAAGGTTCACCTGTGTGAGTTGAGTGCATACAACGCAAAGCAGTTTCAGAGAACACTTCTGTCTCGTTTTTGTGAAGATAGTCCCGTTTCCAACGAACGCTTCAAAGAGCTCCAAATATCCTCTTGCAGTTTCTGCAAATACACTGTTATAAAGCTGCTCTATCCAACGGAAGGTTCCACTCTGTTAGTTGAATGCACACATCAGAAAACTGTTTCTTAGAATGCTTCTGTTTAGTTTTTATGTGAAGTTGTTTCCTTTTCCATCGTAAGCTCCAAAGCGCTCCAAATGAACACTTGTAAATTCTGCCAAGAGAGTGTTTCTAAAGTGCTCTTTCAAAAGCAGGGTTCAACTCTGCGTGTTGAGTACACACAACACAAAGCCGTTTCTGAGAATGCTTCTGTCCAGTTTTTATGTGAAGATATTCATGTTTCCAAAGAAGGCCTGAAAGAGCTCCAAATATCCACTTGCAGAAACTTTAAAAAGAGTGTTTCAAAACTGCTCTTTCAAAAGAAAGGTTGAACACTCTGAGTTGAAAGCACACATCATAAAGAACTTTCAGAGAATGCTTGTGTCTGGATATTATGTGAAGGTATTAAGTCTTACACCATAGGCCTCAAAGCGCTCCTAATGAACAATTGCAGATTCCACAAAAAGAGTGTTTCAAAACTGCTCTTTCTGAAAAAGTGTTCAACTCTGTGAGTAGGATTCTTACTACACAAAGCAGTTTCACAGAACGCTTCTGTTTAGTTTTTATGTGAAGAAATTCCCGTTTCCAACGAAGTCCTGAAAGGGCACCAACCATCCACTTGCAGATTCTGCAAAAACAGAGTTTCAAAACTGCTCTATCAAAAGGAAGGCTTATCTCTCTGAGTTGAATGCACACATCATAAAGAGGTTTCTGAGAATGCTTCTGTCTGGTTTCTACGTGAAGATATTTCCTTTTCCACCATAGGCCTCAAAGCGCTCCAAATGAACACTTGCAGATTCTACAAAAAGAGTGTTTCAAAACTGCTCTAGCAAAGGAAAGGTTCAACTCTGTGAGTTGAACACACACATCACAAAGCAGTTTGTGAGAATGCTTCTGTCCAGTTTTTATGGGAAGATATTCCCGTTTCTAACGAAGGCCTGAAAGAGCTCCAAATATCCACTTGCAGATGCTGCAGAAAGACTCTTTCCAAACTGCTCCATGAAAAGGAAGGTTCAACTCTGTGAGTTGAATGCACACATCATAAAGAAGTTTCAAAGAATGCTTCTGTCTAGGTTTTATGTGAAGATATTTCCTATTCCACCAGAGGCCTCAAAGAGCACTGAATGAACTCTTGCAGATTCTAGAAAAAGAGTGTTTCAAACTGCTCTAACAAAAGAAAGGCTCACCTGTGTGAGTTGAATGCATAGAAGACAAAGCAGTTTCAGAGAACACTTCTGTCTCGTTTTTGTGAAGATAGTCCCGTTTCAAACGAACGCTTCAAAGAGCTCCAAATATCCTCTCGCAGTTTCTGCAAATACACTGTTATGAAGCTGCTCTATCCAACGGAAGGTTCCACTCTGTTAGTTGAATGCACACATCAGAAAACTGTTTCTTAGAATGCTTCTGTTTAGCTTTTATGTGAAGTTGTTTCCTTTTCCATCGTAGGCTTCAAAGGGCTCCAAATGAACACTTGCAGATTCTACAAAAAGAGTGTTTCAAAACTGCTCTAGCAAAGGAAAGGCTCAACTATGTGAGTTGAACACACACATCACTAAGCAGTTTGTGAGAATGCTTCTGTCCAGTTTTTATGGGAAGATATTCCCGTTTCTAACGAAAGCCTGAAAGAGCACCAAATATCCACTTGCAGATGCTGCAGAAAGACTCTTTCCAAACTGTTCCATGAAAAGGAAGGTTCAACTCTGTGAGTTGAATGCACACATCATAAAGAAGTTTCAAAGAATGCTTCTGTCTAGGTTTTATGTGAAGATATTTAATATTCCACCAGAGGCCTCAAAGAGCACCGAATGAACACTTGCAGATTCTACAAAAAGAGTGTTTCAAACTCCTCTATCAAAAGAAAGGTTCACCTGTGTGAGTTGAATGCATACAACACAAAGCAGTTTCAGAGCACACTTCTTTCTCGTTTTTGTGGAGATAGTCCCGTTTCCAACGAACGCTTCAAAGAGCTCCAAATATCCTCTTGCAGTTTCTGCAAATACACTGTTATAAAGCTGCTCTATCCAACGGAAGGTTCCAGTCTGTTAGTTGAATGCACACATCAGAAAACTGTTTCTTAGAATGCTTCTGTTTAGTTTTTATGTGAAGTTGTTTCCTTTTCCATCGTAAGCTTCAAAGCGCTCCAAATGAACACTTGTAAATTCTGCCAAGAGAGTGTTTCTAAAGTGCTCTATCAAAAGCAGGGTTCAACTCTGTGTGTTGAGTGCACACAACACAAAGCCGTTTCTGAGAATGCTTCTTTCCAGGTTTTATGTGAAGATATTCACGTTTCCAACGAAGGCCTGAAAGAGCTCCAAATATCCCCTTGCAGAAACTTTAAAAAGAGTGTTTCAAAACTGCTCTTTCAAAAGAAAGGTTGAACACTGTGAGTTGAAAGCACACATCATAAAGAACTTTCAGAGAATGCTTGTGTCTGGATATTATGTGAAGGAATTAAGTCTTACACCATAGGCCTCAAAGCGCTCCTAATGAACAATTGCAGATTCCACAAAAAGAGCGTTTCAAAACTGCTCTTTCTAAAGAAGTGTTCAACTCTGTGAGTTGGATTCTTACTACACCAAGCAGTTTCACAGAACGCTTCTGTTTAGTTTTTATGTGAAGATATTCCCGTTTCCAACGAAGGCCTGAAAGGGCTCCAACTATCCACTTGCAGATTCTGCAAAAACAGAGTTTCAAAACTGCTCTATCAAAAGGAAGGCTTATCTCTCTGAGTTGAATGCACACATCATAAAGAGGTTTCTGAGAATGCTTCTGTCTGGTTTCTATGTGAAGATATTTCCTTTTCCACCATAGGCCTCAAAGCGCTCCAAATGAACACTTGCAGATTCTACAAAAAGAGTCTTTCCAAGCTGCTCTAGCTAAGGAAAGGCTCAACTCTGTGAGTTGAACACACACATCACTAAGCAGTTTGTGAGAATGCTTCTGTCCAGTTTTTATGGGAAGATATTCCCGTTTCTACTGAAAGCCGGAAAGAGCACCAAATATCCACTTGCAGATGCTGCAGAAAGAGTATTTCCAAACTGTTCCATGAAAAGGAAGGTTCAACTCTGTGAGTTGAATGCACACATCATAAAGAAGTTTCAAAGAATGCTTCTGTCTAGGTTTTATGTGAAGATATTTCCTATTCCACCAGAGGCCTCAAAGAGCACCGAATGAACACTTGCAGATTCTACAAAAAGAGTGTTTCAAACTGCTCTATCAAAAGAAAGGTTCACCTGTGTGAGGTGAATGCATACAACACAAAACAGTTTCAGAGAACACTTCTGTCTCGTTTTTGTGAAGATAGTCCCGTTTCCAACGAACGCTTCAAAGAGCTCCAAATATCCTCTTGCAGTTTCTGCAAATACACTGTTATAAAGCTGCTCTATCCAACGGAAGGTTCCACTCTGTTAGCTGAATGCACACATCAGAAAACTCTTTCTTAGAATGCTTCTGTTTAGTTTTTATGTGAAGTTGTTTCCTTTTCCATCGTAAGCTTCAAAGCGCTCCAAATGAACACTTGTAAATTCTGCCAAGAGAGTGTTTCTAAAGTGCTCTATCAAAAGCAGGGTTCAACTCTGTGTGTTGAGTGCACACAACACAAAGCCGTTTCTGAGAATGCTTCTGTCCAGTTTTTATGTGAAGATATTCACGTTTCCAACGAAGGCCTGAAAGAGCTCCAAATATCCACTTGCAGAAACTTTAAAAAGAGTGTTTCAAAACTGCTCTTTCAAAAGAAAGGTTGAACATTATGAGTTGAAAGCACACATCATAAAGAACTTTCAGAGAATGCTTGTGTCTGGATATTATGTGAAGGTATTAAGTCTTACACCATAGGCCTCAAAGCACTCCTAATGAACACTTGCAGATGCTACAAAAAGAGTCTTTCAAAACTGCTCTTTCTAAAGAAGTGTTCAACTCTGTGAGTTGGATTCTTACTACAAAAAGCAGTTTCACAGAACGCTTCTGTTTAGTTTTTATGTGAAGATATTTCCTATTCCACCAGAGGCCTCAAAGAGCACCGAATTAACTCTTGCAGATTCTACAAAAAGAGTGTTTCAAACTGCTCTATCAAAAGAAAGGTTCACCTGTGTGTGTTGAATGCATACAACACAAAGCAGTTTCAGAGAACACATCTGTCTCGTTTTTGTGAAGATATTCCCTTTTCCAACGAACGCTTCAAAGAGCTCCAAATATCCTCTTGCACTTTCTGCAAATACACTGTTATAAAGCTGCTCTATCCAACGGAAGGTTCCACTCTGTTAGTTGAATGCACACATCAGAAAACTGTTTCTTAGAATGCTTCTGTTTAGCGTTTATGTGAAGTTGTTTCCTTTTCCATCGTAAGCTTCAAAGCGCTCCAAATGAACACTTGTAAATTCTGCCAAGAGAGTGTTTCTAAAGTGCTCTATCAAAAGCAGGGTTCAACTCTGTGTGTTGAGTGCACACAACACAAAGCCGTTTCTGAGAATGCTTCTGTCCAGTTTTTATGTCAAGATATTCACGTTTCCAACGAAGGCCTGAAAGATCTCCAAATATCCACTTGCAGAAACTATAAAAAGAGTGTTTCAAAACTGCTCTTTCAAAAGAAAGGTTGAACACTGTGAGTTGAAAGCACACATCATAAAGAACTTTCAGAGAATGCTTGTGTCTGGATGTTATGTGAAGGTATTAAGTCTTACACCATAGGCCGCAAAGCGCACCAAATGAACAATTGCAGATTCTACAAAAAGAGTGTTTCAAAACTGCTCTTTCTAAAGAAGTGTTCAACTCTGTGAGTTGGATTCTTACTGCACAAAGCAGTTTCAGAAAACGCTTCTGTTTAGTTTTTATGTGAAGATATACCCGTTTCCAACGAAGGCCTGAAAGGGCTCCAACTATACACTTGCAGATTCTGCAAAAACAGAGTTTCAAAACTGCTCTATCAAAAGGAAGGCTTATCTCTCTGAGTTGAATGCACACATCATAAAGAGGTTTCTGAAAATGCTTCTGTCTGGTTTCTACGTGAAGATATTTCCTTTTCCACCATAGGCCTCAAAGCGCTCCAAATGAACACTTGCAGATTCTACAAAAAGAGTGTTTCAAAACTGCTCTAGCAAAGGAAAGTTTCAACTCTGTGAGTTGAACACACACATCACAAAGCAGTTTGTGAGAATGCTTCTGTCCAGTTTTTATGGGAAGATATTCCCGTTTCTAACGACGGCCTGAAAGAGCTCCAAATATCCACTTGCAGATGCTGCAGAAAGACTCTTTCCAAACTGCTCCATGAAAAGGAAGGTTCAACTCTGTGAGTTGAATGCACACATCATAAAGAAGTTTCAAAGAATGCTTCTGTCTAGGTTTTATGTGAAGATATTTCCTATTCCACCAGAGGCCTCAAAGAGCACCGAATGAACTCTTGCAGATTCTACAAAAAGAGTGTTTCAAACTGCTCTATCAAAAGAAAGGTTCACCTGTGTGAGTTGAATGCATACAACACAAAGCAGTTTCAGAGCACACTTCTGTCTCGTTTTTGTGGAGATAGTCCCGTTTCCAACGAACGCTTCAAAGAGCTCCAAATATCCTCTTGCACTTTCTGCAAATACACTGTTATAAAGCTGCTCTATCCAACGGAAGGTTCCACTCTGTTAGTTGAATGCACACATCAGAAAACTGTTTCTTAGAATGCTTCTGTTTAGTTTTTATGTGAAGTTGTTTCCTTTTCCATCGTAAGCTTCAAAGCGCTCCAAATGAACACTTGTAAATTCTGCCAAGAGAGTGTTTCTAAAGTGCTCTATCAAAAGCAGGGTTCAACTCTGTGTGTTGAGTGCACACAACACAAAGCCGTTTCTGAGAATGCTTCTGTCCAGTTTTTATGTGAAGATATTCACGTTTCCAACGAAGGCCTGAAAGAGCTCCAAATATCCACTTGCAGAAACTTTAAAAAGAGTGTTTCAAAACTGCTCTTTCAAAAGAAAGGTTGAACACTGTGAGTTGAAAGCACACATCATAAAGAACTTTCAGAGAATGCTTGTGTCTGGATATTATGTGAAGGTATTAAGTCTTACACCATAGGCCTCAAAGCGCTCCTAATGAACAATTGCAGATTCCACAAAAAGAGTGTTTCAAAACTGCTCTTTCTAAAAAAGTGTCCAACTCTGTGAGTTGGATTCTTACTACACAAAGCAGTTTCACAGAACGCTTCTGTTTAGTTTTTATGTGAAGAAATTCCCGTTTGCAACG
This sequence comes from Pongo abelii, assembly GCF_028885655.2. Lineage (NCBI taxonomy): Eukaryota > Metazoa > Chordata > Mammalia > Primates > Hominidae > Pongo > Pongo abelii. The sequence goes on from NC_072008.2 coordinate 65,569,778, forward strand.
AAGGCCTGAAAGGGCTCCAACCATCCACTTGCAGATTCTGCAAAAACAGAGTTTTAAAACGGCTCTATGAAAAGGAAGGCTTATCTCTCTGAGTTGAATGCACACATCATAAATAGGTTTCTGAGAATGCTTCTGTCTGGTTTCTATGTGAAGATATTTCCTTTTCCATCATAGGCCTCAAAGCGCTCCAAATGAACACTTGCAGATTCTACAAAAAGAGTGTTTCAAAACTGCTCTAGCAAAGGAAAGGTTCAACTCTGTGAGTTGAACACACACATCACAAAGCAGTGTGTGAGAATGCTTCTGTCCAGTTTTTATGGGAAGATATTCCCGTTTCTAACGAAGGCCTGAAAGAGCTCCAAATATCCACTTGCAGATACTGCAGAAAGACTCTTTCCAAACTGCTCCATGAAAAGGAAGGTTCAACTCTGTGAGTTAAATGCACACATCATAAAGAAGTTTCAAAGAATGCTTCTGTCTAGGTTTTATGTGAAGATATTTCCTATTCCACCAGAGGCCTCAAAGAGCACCGAATGAACACTTGCAGATTCTACAAAAAGAGTGTTTCAAACTGCTCTATCAAAAGAAAGGTTCACCTGTGTGAGTTGAGTGCATACAACGCAAAGCAGTTTCAGAGAACACTTCTGTCTCGTTTTTGTGAAGATAGTCCCGTTTCCAACGAACGCTTCAAAGAGCTCCAAATATCCTCTTGCAGTTTCTGCAAATACACTGTTATAAAGCTGCTCTATCCAACGGAAGGTTCCACTCTGTTAGTTGAATGCACACATCAGAAAACTGTTTCTTAGAATGCTTCTGTTTAGTTTTTATGTGAAGTTGTTTCCTTTTCCATCGTAAGCTCCAAAGCGCTCCAAATGAACACTTGTAAATTCTGCCAAGAGAGTGTTTCTAAAGTTCTCTATCAAAAGCAGGGTTCAACTCTGTGTGTTGAGTGCACACAACACAAAGCCGTTTCTGAGAATGCTTCTGTCCAGTTTTTATGTGAAGATATTCACGTTTCCAACGAAGGCCTGAAAGAGCTCCAAATATCCACTTGCAGAAACTTTAAAAAGAGTGTTTCAAAACTGCTCTTTCAAAAGAAAGGTTGAACACTGTGAGTTGAAAGCACACATCATAAAGAACTTTCAGAGAATGCTTGTGTCTGGATATTATGTGAAGGTATTAAGTCTTACACCATAGGCCTCAAAGCGCTCCTAATGAACAATTGCAGATTCCACAAAAAGAGTGTTTCAAAACTGCTCTTTCTGAAAAAGTGTTCAACTCTGTGAGTAGGATTCTTACTACACAAAGCAGTTTCACAGAACGCTTCTGTTTAGTTTTTATGTGAAGAAATTCCCGTTTCCAACGAAGGCCTGAAAGGGCACCAACCATCCACTTGCAGATTCTGCAAAAACAGAGTTTCAAAACTGCTCTATCAAAAGGAAGGCTTATCTCTCTGAGTTGAATGCACACATCATAAAGAGGTTTCTGAGAATGCTTCTGTCTGGTTTCTACGTGAAGATATTTCCTTTTCCACCATAGGCCTCAAAGCGCTCCAAATGAACACTTGCAGATTCTACAAAAAGAGCGTTTCAAAACTGCTCTAGCAAAGGAAAGGTTCAATTCTGTGAGTTGAACACACACATCACAAAGCAGTTTGTGAGAATGCTTCTGTCCAGTTTTTATGGGAAGATATTCCCGTTTCTAACGAAGGCCTGAAAGAGCTCCAAATATCCACTTGCAGATGCTGCAGAAAGACTCTTTCCAAACTGCTCCATGAAAAGGAAGGTTCAACTCTGTGAGTTGAATGCACACATCATAAAGAAGTTTCAAAGAATGCTTCTGTCTAGGTTTTATGTGAAGATATTTCCTATTCCACCAGAGGCCTCAAAGAGCACTGAATGAACTCTTGCAGATTCTAGAAAAAGAGTGTTTCAAACTGCTCTATCAAAAGAAAGGCTCACCTGTGTGAGTTGAATGCATAGAAGACAAAGCAGTTTCAGAGAACACTTCTGTCTCGTTTTTGTGAAGATAGTCCCGTTTCAAACGAACGCTTCAAAGAGCTCCAAATATCCTCTCGCAGTTTCTGCAAGTACACTGTTATAAAGCTGCTCTATCCAATGGAAGGTTCCACTCTGTTAGTTGAATGCACACATCAGAAAACTGTTTCTTAGAATGCTTCTGTTTAGCTTTTATGTGAAGTTGTTTCCTTTTCCATCGTAAGCTTCAAAGGGCTCCAAATGAACACTTGCAGATTCTACAAAAAGAGTGTTTCAAAACGGCTCTAGCAAAGGAAAGGCTCAACTATGTGAGTTGAACACACACATCACTAAGCAGTTTGTGAGAATGCTTCTGTCCAGTTTTTATGGGAAGATATTCCCGTTTCTAACGAAAGCCTGAAAGAGCACCAAATATCCACTTGCAGATGCTGCAGAAAGACTCTTTCCAAACTGTTCCATGAAAAGGAAGGTTCAACTCTGTGAGTTGAATGCACACATCATAAAGAAGTTTCAAAGAATGCTTCTGTCTAGGTTTTATGTGAAGATATTTCCTATTCCACCAGAGGCCTCAAAGAGCACCGAATGAACTCTTGCAGATTCTACAAAAAGAGTGTTTCAAACTCCTCTATCAAAAGAAAGGTTCACCTGTGTGAGTTGAATGCATACAACACAAAGCAGTTTCAGAGCACACTTCTTTCTCGTTTTTGTGGAGATAGTCCCGTTTCCAACGAACGCTTCAAAGAGCTCCAAATATCCTCTTGCAGTTTCTGCAAATACACTGTTATAAAGCTGCTCTATCCAACGGAATGTTCCAGTCTGTTAGTTGAATGCACACATCAGAAAACTGTTTCTTAGAATGCTTCTGTTTAGTTTTTATGTGAAGTTGTTTCCTTTTCCATCGTAAGCTTCAAAGCGCTCCAAATGAACACTTGTAAATTCTGCCAAGAGAGTGTTTCTAAAGTGCTCTATCAAAAGCAGGGTTCAACTCTGTGTGTTGAGTGCACACAACACAAAGCCGTTTCTGAGAATGCTTCTGTCCAGTTTTTATGTGAAGATATTCACGTTTCCAACGAAGGCCTGAAAGAGCTCCAAATATCCACTTGCAGAAACTTTAAAAAGAGTGTTTCCAAACTGCTCTTTCAAAAGAAAGGTTGAACACTGTGAGTTGAAAGCACACATCATAAAGAACTTTCAGAGAATGCTTGTGTCTGGATATTATGTGAAGGTATTAAGTCTTACACCATAGGCCTCAAAGCGCTCCTAATGAACAATTGCAGATTCCACAAAAAGAGTGTTTCAAAACTGCTCTTTCTAAAGAAGTGTTCAACTCTGTGAGTTGGATTTTACTACACAAAGCAGTTTCACAGAACGCTTCTGTTTAGTTTTTATGTGAAGAAATTCCCTTTTCCAACGAAGGCCTGAAAGGGCTCCAACCATCCACTTGCAGATTCTGCAAAAACAGAGTTTCAAAACTGCTCTATCAAAAGGAAGGCTTATCTCTCTGAGTTGAATGCACACATCATAAATAGGTTTCTGAGAATGCTTCTGTCTGGTTTCTATGTGAAGATATTTCCTTTTCCATCATAGGCCTCAAAGCGCTCCAAATGAACACTTGCAGATTCTACAAAAAGAGTGTTTCAAAACTGCTCTAGCAAAGGAAAGGTTCAACTCTGTGAGTTGAACACACACATCACAAAGCAGTGTGTGAGAATGCTTCTGTCCAGTTTTTATGGGAAGATATTCCCGTTTCTAACGAAGGCCTAAAAGTGCTCCAAATATCCACTTGCAGATACTGCAGAAAGACTCTTTCCAAACTGCTCCATGAAAACGAAGGTTCAACTCTGTGAGTTGAATGCACACATCATAAAGAAGTTTCAAAGAATGCTTCTGTCTAGGTTTTATGTGAAGATATTTCCTATTCCACCAGAGGCCTCAAAGAGCACCGAATGAACACTTGCAGATTCTACAAAAAGAGTGTTTCAAACTGCTCTATCAAAAGAAAGGTTCACCTGTGTGAGTTGAGTGCATACAACGCAAAGCAGTTTCAGAGAACACTTCTGTCTCGTTTTTGTGAAGATAGTCCCGTTTCCAACGAACGCTTCAAAGAGCTCCAAATATCCTCTTGCAGTTTCTGCAAATACACTGTTATAAAGCTGCTCTATCCAACGGAAGGTTCCACTCTGTTAGTTGAATGCACACATCAGAAAACTGTTTCTTAGAATGCTTCTGTTTAGTTTTTATGTGAAGTTGTTTCCTTTTCCATCGTAAGCTTCAAAGCGCTGCAAATGAACACTTGTAAATTCTGCCAAGACAGTGTTTCTAAAGTGCCCTACCAAAAGCAGGGTTCAACTCTGTGTGTTGAGTGCACACAACACAAAGCCGTTTCTGAGAATGCTTCTGTCCAGTTTTTATGTGAAGATATTCACGTTTCCAACGAAGGCCTGAAAGAGCTCCAAATATCCACTTGCAGAAACTTTAAAAAGAGTGTTTCAAAACTGCTCTTTCAAAAGAAAGGTTGAACACTGAGAGTTGAAAGCACACATCATAAAGAACTTTCAGAGAATGCTTGTGTCTGGATATTATGTGAAGGTATTAAGTCTTACACCATAGGCCTCAAAGCGCTCCTAATGAACAATTGCAGATTCCACAAAAAGAGTGTTTCAAAACTGCTCTTTCTAAAGAAGTGTTCAACTCTGTGAGTTGGATTCTTACTACACAAAGCAGTTTCACAGAACGCTTCTGTTTATTTTTTATGTGAAGAAATTCCCGTTTACAACGAAGGCCTGAAAGGGCTCCAACTATCCACTTGCAGATTCTGCAAAAACAGAGTTTCAAAACTGCTCTATCAAAAGGAAGGCTTATCTCTCTGAGTTGAATGCACACATCATAAAGAGGTTTCTGAGAATGCTTCTGTCTGGTTTCCATGTGAAGATATTTCCTTTTCCACCATAGGCCTCAAAGCGCTCCAAATGAACACTTGCAGATTCTACAAAAAGAGTGTTTCAAAGCTGCTCTACCAAAGGAAAGGCTCAACTCTGTGAGTTGAACACACACATCACAAAGCAGTTTTTGAGAATGCTTCTGTCCAGTTTTTATGGGAAGATATTCCCGTTTCTAACGAAAGCCTGAAAGAGCACCAAATATCCACTTGCAGATGTTGCAGAAAGACTCTTTCCAAACTGTTCCATGAAAAGGAAGGTTCAACTCTGTGAGTTGAATGCACACATCATAAAGAAGTTTCAAAGAATGCTTCTGTCTAGGTTTTATGTGAAGATATTTCCTATTCCACCAGAGGCCTGAAAGAGCACCGAATGAACACTTGCAGATTCTACAAAAAGAGTGTTTCAAACTGCTCTATCAAAAGAAATGTTCACCTGTGTGAGTTGAATGCATACAACACAAAGCAGTTTCAGAGAACACTTCTGTCTCGTTTTTGTGAAGATAGTCCCGTTTCCAACGAACGCTTCAAAGAGCTCCAAATATCCTCTTGCAGTTTCTGCAAATACACAGTTATAAAGCTGCTCTATCCAACGGAAGGTTCCACTCTGTAAGTTGAATGCACACATCAGAAAACTGTTTCTTAGAATGCTTCTGTTTAGTTTTTATGTGAAGTTGTTTCCTTTTCCATCGTAAGCTTCAAAGCGCTCCAAATGAACACTTGTAAATTCTGCCAAGACAGTGTTTCTAAAGTGCTCTACCAAAAGCACGGTTCAACTCTGTGTGTTGAGTGCACACAACACAAAGCCGTTTCTGAGAATGCTTCTGTCCAGTTTTTATGTGAAGATATTCACGTTTCCAACGAAGGCCTGAAAGAGCTCCAAATATCCACTTGCAGAAACTTTAAAAAGAGTGTTTCAAAACTGCTCTTTCAAAAGAAAGGTTGAACACTGTGAGTTGAAAGCACACCTCATAAAGAACTTTCTGAGAATGCTTGTGTCTGGATATTATGTGAAGGTACAAAGTCTTACACTATAGGCCTCAAAGCGCTCCTAATGAACAATTGCAGATTCCACAAAAAGAGTGTTTCAAAACTGCTCTTTCTAAAGAAGTGTTCAACTCTGTGAGTTGGATTCTTACTACACAAAGCAGTTTCACAGAACGCTTCTGTTTAGTTTTTATGTGAAGAAATTCCCGTTTACAACGAAGGCCTGAAAGGGCTCCAACTATCCACTTGCAGATTCTGCAAAAACAGAGTTTCAAAACTGCTCTATCAAAACGAAGGCTTATCTCTCTGAGTTGAATGCACACATCATAAAGAGGTTTCTGAGAATGCTTCTGTCTGGTTTCTATGTGAAGATATTTCCTTTTCCACCATAGGCCTCAAAGCGCTCCAAATGAACACTTGCAGATTCTACAAAAAGAGTGTTTCAAAACTGCTTTAGCAAAGGAAAGGTTCAACTCTGTGAGTTGAACACACACATCACAAAGCAGTGTGTGAGAATGCTTCTGTCCAGTTTTTATGGGAAGATATTGCCGTTTCTAACGAAGGCCTGAAGGAGCACCAAATATCCACTTGCAGATGCTGCACAAAGACTCTTTCCAAACTGCTCCATGAAAAGGAAGGTTCAACTCTGTGAGTTGAATGCACACATCATAAAGAAGTTTCAAAGAATGCTTCTGTCTAGGTTTTATGTGAAGATATTTCCTATTCCACCAGAGGCCTCAAAGAGCACCGAATGAACTCTTGCAGATTCTACAAAAAGAGTGTTTCAAACTGCTCTATCAAAAGAAAGGTTCACCTGTGTGAGTTGAATGCATACAAGACAAGGCAGTTTCAGAGAACACTTCTGTCTCGTTTTTGTGGAGAAAGTCCCGTTTCCAACGAACGCTTCCAAGAGCTCCAAATATCCTCTTGCAGTTTCTACAAATACACTGTTATAAAACTGCTCTATCCAACGGAAGGTTCCACTCCGTTAGTTGAATGCACACATCAGAAAACTGTTTCTTAGAATGCTTCTGTTTAGCTTTTATGTGAAGTTGTTTCCTTTTCCATCGTAAGCTTCAAAGGGCTCCAAATGAACACTTGTAAATTCTGCCAAGAGAGTGTTTCTAAAGTTCTCTTTCAAAAGCAGGGTTCAACTCTGTGTGTTGAGTGCACACAACACAAAGCCGTTTCTGAGAATGCTTCTGTCCAGTTTTTATGTGAAGATATTCACGTTTCCAACGAAGGCCTGAAAGAGCTCCAAATATCCACTTGCAGAAACTTTAAAAAGAGTGTTTCCAAACTGCTCTTTCAAAAGAAAGGTTGAACACTGTGAGTTGAAAGCACACATCATAAAGAACTTTCAGAGAATGCTTGTGTCTGGATATTATGTGAAGGTATTAAGTCTTACACCATCGGCCTCAAAGCGCTCCTAATGAACAATTGCAGATTCCACAAAAAGAGTGTTTCAAAACTGCTCTTTCTAAAAAAGTGTTCAACTCTGTGAGTTGGATTCTTACTACACAAAGCAGTTTCACAGAACGCTTCTGTTTAGTTTTTATGTGAAGAAATTCCCTTTTCCAACGAAGGCCTGAAAGGGCTCCAACCATCCACTTGCAGATTCTGCAAAAACAGAGTTTCAAAACTGCTCTATCAAAAGGAAGGCTTATCTCTCTGAGTTGAATGCACACATCATAAATAGGTTTCTGAGAATGCTTCTGTCTGGTTTCTATGTGAAGATATTTCCTTTTCCATCATAGGCCTCAAAGCACTCCAAATGAACACTTGCAGATTCTACAAAAAGAGTGTTTCAAAACTGCTCTAGCAAAGGAAAGGTTCAACTCTGTGAGTTGAACACACACATCACAAAGCAGTGTGTGAGAATGCTTCTGTCCAGTTTTTATGGGAAGATATTCCCGTTTCTAACGAAGGCCTGAAAGTGCTCCAAATATCCACTTGCAGATACTGCAGAAAGACTCTTTCCAAACTGCTCCATGAAAAGGAAGGTTCAACTCTGTGAGTTAAATGCACACATCATAAAGAAGTTTCAAAGAATGCTTCTGTCTAGGTTTTATGTGAAGATATTTCCTATTCCACCAGAGGCCTCAAAGAGCACCGAATGAACACTTGCAGATTCTACAAAAAGAGTGTTTCAAACTGCTCTATCAAAAGAAAGGTTCACCTGTGTGAGTTGAGTGCATACAACGCAAAGCAGTTTCAGAGAACACTTCTGTCTCGTTTTTGTGAAGATAGTCCCGTTTCCAACGAACGCTTCAAAGAGCTCCAAATATCCTCTTGCAGTTTCTGCAAATACACTGTTATAAAGCTGCTCTATCCAACGGAAGGTTCCACTCTGTTAGTTGAATGCACACATCAGAAAACTGTTTCTTAGAATGCTTCTGTTTAGTTTTTATGTGAAGTTGTTTCCTTTTCCATCGTAAGCTCCAAAGCGCTCCAAATGAACACTTGTAAATTCTGCCAAGAGAGTGTTTCTAAAGTGCTCTATCAAAAGCAGGGTTCAACTCTGTGTGTTGAGTGCACACAACACAAAGCCGTTTGTGAGAATGCTTCTGTCCAGTTTTTATGTGAAGATATTCACGTTTCCAACGAAGGCCTGAAAGAGCACCAAATATCCACTTGCAGAAACTTTAAAAAGAGTGTTTCAAAACTGCTCTTTCAAAAGAAAGGTTGAACACTGTGAGTTGAAAGCACACATCATAAAGAACTTTCAGAGAATGCTTGTGTCTGGATATTATGTGAAGGAATTAAGTCTTACACCATAGGCCTCAAAGCGCTCCTAATGAACAATTGCAGATTCCACAAAAAGAGCGTTTCAAAACTGCTCTTTCTAAAGAAGTGTTCAACTCTGTGAGTGGGATTCTTACTACACAAAGCAGTTTCACAGAACGCTTCTGTTTAGTTTTTATGTGTAGATATTCCCGTTTCCAACGAAGGCCTGAAAGGGCTCCAACTATCCACTTGCAGATTCTGCAAAAACAGAGTTTCAAAACTGCTCTATCAAAAGGAAGGCTTATCTCTCTGAGTTGAATGCACACATCATAAAGAGGTTTCTGAGAATGCTTCTGTCTGGTTTCTATGTGAAGATATTTCCTTTTCCACCATAGGCCTCAAAGCGCTCCAAATGAACACTTGCAGATTCTACAAAAAGAGTGTTTCAAAGCTGCTCTAGCAAAGGAAAGGCTCAACTCTTTGAGTTGAACACACACATCACTAAGCAGTTTGTGAGAATGCTTCTGTCCAGTTTTTATGGGAAGATATTCCCGTTTCTACTGAAAGCCGGAAAGAGCACCAAATATCCACTTGCAGATGCTGCAGAAAGACTATGTCCAAACTGTTCCATGAAAAGGAAGGTTCAACTCTGTGAGTTGAATGCACACATCATAAAGAAGTTTCAAAGAATGCTTCTGTCTAGGTTTTATGTGAAGATATTTCCTATTCCACCAGAGGCCTCAAAGAGCACCGAATGAACACTTGCAGATTCTACAAAAAGAGTGTTTCAAACTGCTCTATCAAAAGAAAGGTTCACCTGTGTGAGGTGAATGCATACAACACAAAGCAGTTTCAGAGAACACTTCTGTCTCGTTTTTGTGAAGAGAGTCCCGTTTCCAACGAACGCTTCAAAGAGCTCCAAATATCCTCTTGCAGTTTCTGCAAATACACTGTTATAAAGCTGCTCTATCCAACGGAAGGTTCCACTCTGTTAGTTGAATGCACACATCAGAAAACTGTTTCTTAGAATGCTTCTGTTTAGCTTTTATGTGAAGTTGTTTCCTTTTCCATCGTAAGCTTCAAAGGGCTCCAAATGAACACTTGTAAATTCTGCCAAGAGAGTGTTTCTAAAGTTCTCTTTCAAAAGCAGGGTTCAAATCTGTGTGTTGAGTGCACACAACACAAAGCCGTTTCTGAGAATGGTTCTGTCCAGTTTTTATGTGAAGATATTCACGTTTCCAACGAAGGCCTGAAAGAGCTCCAAATATCCACTTGCAGAAACTTTAAAAAGAGTGTTTCCAAACTGCTCTTTCAAAAGAAAGGTTGAACACTGTGAGTTGAAAGCACACATCATAAAGAACTTTCAGAGAATGCTTGTGTCTGGATATTATGTGAAGGTATTAAGTCTTACACCATAGGCCTCAAAGCGCTCCTAATGAACAATTGCAGATTCCACAAAAAGAGTGTTTCAAAACTGCTCTTTCTAAAAAAGTGTCCAACTCTGTGAGTTGGATTCTTACTACACAAAGCAGTTTCACAGAACGCTTCTGTTTAGTTTTTATGTGAAGAAATTCCCGTTTCCAACGAAGGCCTGAAAGGGCACCAACCATCCACTTGCAGATTCTGCAAAAACAGAGTTTCAAAACTGCTCTATCAAAAGGAAGGCTTATCTCTCTGAGTTGAATGCACACATCATAAAGAGGTTTCTGAGAATGCTTCTGTCTGGTTTCTACGTGAAGATATTTCCTTTTCCACCATAGGCCTCAAAGCGCTCCAAATGAACACTTGCAGATTCTACAAAAAGAGTGTTTCAAAACTGCTCTAGCAAAGGAAAGGTTCAACTCTGTGAGTTGAACACACACATCACAAAGCAGTTTGTGAGAATGCTTCTGTCCAGTTTTTATGGGAAGATATTCCCGTTTCTAACGAAGGCCTGAAAGAGCTCCAAATATCCACTTGCAGATGCTGCAGAAAGACTCTTTCCAAACTGCTCCATGAAAAGGAAGGTTCAACTCTGTGAGTTGAATGCACACATCATAAAGAAGTTTCAAAGAATGCTTCTGTCTAGGTTTTATGTGAAGATATTTCCTATTCCACCAGAGGCCTCAAAGAGCACTGAATGAACTCTTGCAGATTCTAGAAAAAGAGTGTTTCAAACTGCTCTATCAAAAGAAAGGCTCACCTGTGTGAGTTGAATGCATAGAAGACAAAGCAGTTTCAGAGAACACTTCTGTCTCGTTTTTGTGAAGATAGTCCCGTTTCAAACGAACGCTTCAAAGAGCTCCAAATATCCTCTCGCAGTTTCTGCAAATACACTGTTATAAAGCTGCTCTATCCAACGGAAGGTTCCACTCTGTTAGTTGAATGCACACATCAGAAAACTGTTTCTTAGAATGCTTCTGTTTAGCTTTTATGTGAAGTTGTTTCCTTTTCCATCGTAAACTTCAAAGGGCTCCAAATGAACACTTGCAGATTCTACAAAAAGAGTGTTTCAAAACTGCTCTAGCAAAGGAAAGGCTCAACTATGTGAGTTGAACACACACATCACTAAGCAGTTTGTGAGAATGCTTCTGTCCAGTTTTTATGGGAAGATATTCCCGTTTCTAACGAAAGCCTGAAAGAGCACCAAATATCCACTTGCAGATGCTGCAGAAAGACTCTTTCCAAACTGTTCCATGAAAAGGAAGGTTCAACTCTGTGAGTTGAATGCACACATCATAAAGAAGTTTCAAAGAATGCTTCTGTCTAGGTTTTATGTGAAGATATTTCCTATTCCACCAGAGGCCTCAAAGAGCACCGAATGAACACTTGCAGATTCTACAAAAAGAGTGTTTCAAACTGCTCTATCAAAAGAAAGGTTCACCTGTGTGAGTTGAATGCATACAACACAAAGCAGTTTCAGAGAACACTTCTGTCTCGTTTTTGTGAAGATAGTCCCGTTTCCAACGAACGCTTCAAAGAGCTCCAAATATCCTCTTGCAGTTTCTGCAAATACACTGTTATAAAGCTGCTCTATCCATCGGAAGGTTCCACTCTGTTAGTTGAATGCACACATCAGAAAACTGTTTCTTAGAATGCTTCTGTTTAGTTTTTATCTGAAGTTGTTTCCTTTTCCATCGTAAGCTTCAAAGCGCTCCAAATGAACACTTGTAAATTCTGCCAAGAGAGTGTTTCTAAAGTGCTCTATCAAAAGCAGGGTTCAACTCTGTGTGTTGAGTGTACACAACACAAAGCCGTTTCTGAGAATGCTTCTGTCCAGTTTTATTGTGAAGATATTCACGTTTCCAACGAAGGCCTGAAAGAGCTCCAAATATCCACTTGCAGAAACTTTAAAAAGAGTGTTTCAAAACTGCTCTTTCAAAAGAAAGGTTGAACACTCTGAGTTGAAAGCACACATCATAAAGAACTTTCAGAGAATGCTTGTGTCTGGATATTATGTGAAGGTATTAAGTCTTACACCATAGGCCTCAAAGCGCTCCTAATGAACAATTGCAGATTCCACAAAAAGAGTGTTTCAAAACTGCTCTTTCTGAAAAAGTGTTCAACTCTGTGAGTAGGATTCTTACTACACAAAGCAGTTTCACAGAACGCTTCTGTTTAGTTTTTATGTGAAGAAATTCCCGTTTCCAACGAAGGCCTGAAAGGGCACCAACCATCCACTTGCAGATTCTGCAAAAACAGAGTTTCAAAACTGCTCTATCAAAAGGAAGGCTTATCACTCTGAGTTGAATGCACACATCATAAAGAGGTTTCTGAGAATGCTTCTGTCTGGTTTCTACGTGAAGATATTTCCTTTTCCACCATAGGCCTCAAAGCGCTCCAAATGAACACTTGCAGATTCTACAAAAAGAGTGTTTCAAAACTGCTCTAGCAAAGGAAAGGTTCAACTCTGTGAGTTGAACACACACATCACAAAGCAGTTTGTGAGAATGCTTCTGTCCAGTTTTTATGGGAAGATATTCCCGTTTCTAACGAAGGCCTGAAAGAGCTCCAAATATCCACTTGCAGATGCTGCAGAAAGACTCTTTCCAAACTGCTCCATGAAAAGGAAGGTTCAACTCTGTGAGTTGAATGCACACATCATAAAGAAGTTTCAAAGAATGCTTCTGTCTAGGTTTTATGTGAAGATATTTCCTATTCCACCAGAGGCCTCAAAGAGCACTGAATGAACTCTTGCACATTCTAGAAAAAGAGTGTTTCAAACTGCTCTATCAAAAGAAAGGCTCACCTGTGTGAGTTGAATGCATAGAAGACAAAGCAGTTTCAGAGAACACTTCTGTCTCGTTTTTGTGAAGATAGTCCCGTTTCAAATGAACGCTTCAAAGAGCTCCAAATATCCTCTCGCAGTTTCTGCAAGTACACTGTTATAAAGCTGCTCTATCCAATGGAAGGTTCCACTCTGTTAGTTGAATGCACACATCAGAAAACTGTTTCTTAGAATGCTTCTGTTTAGCTTTTATGTGAAGTTGTTTCCTTTTCCATCGTAAGCTTCAAAGGGCTCCAAATGAACACTTGCAGATTCTACAAAAAGAGTGTTTCAAAACTGCTCTAGCAAAGGAAAGGCTCAACTATGTGAGTTGAACACACACATCACTAAGCAGTTTGTGAGAATGCTTCTGTCCAGTTTTTATGGGAAGATATTCCCGTTTCTAACGAAAGCCTGAAAGAGCACCAAATATCCACTTGCAGATGCTGCAGAAAGACTCTTTCCAAACTGTTCCATGAAAAGGAAGGTTCAACTCTGTGAGTTGAATGCACACATCATAAAGAAGTTTCAAAGAATGCTTCTGTCTAGGTTTTATGTGAAGATATTTCCTATTCCACCAGAGGCCTCAAAGAGCACCGAATGAACTCTTGCAGATTCTACAAAAAGAGTGTTTCAAACTCCTCTATCAAAAGAAAGGTTCACCTGTGTGAGTTGAATGCATACAACACAAAGCAGTTTCAGAGCACACTTCTTTCTCGTTTTTGTGGAGATAGTCCCGTTTCCAACGAACGCTTCAAAGAGCTCCAAATATCCTCTTGCAGTTTCTGCAAATACACTGTTATAAAGCTGCTCTATCCAACGGAATGTTCCAGTCTGTTAGTTGAATGCACACATCAGAAAACTGTTTCTTAGAATGCTTCTGTTTAGTTTTTATGTGAAGTTGTTTCCTTTTCCATCGTAAGCTTCAAAGCGCTCCAAATGAACACTTGTAAATTCTGCCAAGAGAGTGTTTCTAAAGTGCTCTATCAAAAGCAGGGTTCAACTCTGTGTGTTGAGTGCACACAACACAAAGCCGTTTCTGAGAATGCTTCTGTCCAGTTTTTATGTGAAGATATTCACGTTTCCAACGAAGGCCTGAAAGAGCTCCAAATATCCACTTGCAGAAACTTTAAAAAGAGTGTTTCCAAACTGCTCTTTCAAAAGAAAGGTTGAACACTGTGAGTTGAAAGCACACATCATAAAGAACTTTCAGAGAATGCTTGTGTCTGGATATTATGTGAAGGTATTAAGTCTTACACCATAGGCCTCAAAGCGCTCCTAATGAACAATTGCAGATTCCACAAAAAGAGTGTTTCAAAACTGCTCTTTCTAAAGAAGTGTTCAACTCTGTGAGTTGGATTTTACTACACAAAGCAGTTTCACAGAACGCTTCTGTTTAGTTTTTATGTGAAGAAATTCCCTTTTCCAACGAAGGCCTGAAAGGGCTCCAACCATCCACTTGCAGATTCTGCAAAAACAGAGTTTCAAAACTGCTCTATCAAAAGGAAGGCTTATCTCTCTGAGTTGAATGCACACATCATAAATAGGTTTCTGAGAATGCTTCTGTCTGGTTTCCATGTGAAGATATTTCCTTTTCCACCATAGGCCTCAAAGCGCTCCAAATGAACACTTGCAGATTCTACAAAAAGAGTGTTTCAAAGCTGCTCTACCAAAGGAAAGGCTCAACTCTGTGAGTTGAACACACACATCACAAAGCAGTTTTTGAGAATGCTTCTGTCCAGTTTTTATGGGAAGATATTCCCGTTTCTAACGAAAGCCTGAAAGAGCACCAAATGTCCACTTGCAGATGTTGCAGAAAGACTCTTTCCAAACTGTTCCATGAAAAGGAAGGTTCAACTCTGTGAGTTGAATGCACACATCATAAAGAAGTTTCAAAGAATGCTTCTGTCTAGGTTTTATGTGAAGATATTTCCTATTCCACCAGAGGCCTCAAAGAGCACCGAATGAACACTTGCAGATTCTACAAAAAGAGTGTTTCAAACTGCTCTATCAAAAGAAATGTTCACCTGTGTGAGTTGAATGCATACAACACAAAGCAGTTTCAGAGAACACTTCTGTCTCGTTTTTGTGAAGATAGTCCCGTTTCCAACGAACGCTTCAAAGAGCTCCAAATATCCTCTTGCAGTTTCTGCAAATACACAGTTATAAAGCTGCTCTATCCAACGGAAGGTTCCACTCTGTAAGTTGAATGCACACATCAGAAAACTGTTTCTTAGAATGCTTCTGTTTAGTTTTTATGTGAAGTTGTTTCCTTTTCCATCGTAAGCTTCAAAGCGCTCCAAATGAACACTTGTAAATTCTGCCAAGACAGTGTTTCTAAAGTGCTCTACCAAAAGCACGGTTCAACTCTGTGTGTTGAGTGCACACAACACAAAGCCGTTTCTGAGAATGCTTCTGTCCAGTTTTTATGTGAAGATATTCACGTTTCCAACGAAGGCCTGAAAGAGCTCCAAATATCCACTTGCAGAAACTTTAAAAAGAGTGTTTCAAAACTGCTCTTTCAAAAGAAAGGTTGAACACTGTGAGTTGAAAGCACACCTCATAAAGAACTTTCTGAGAATGCTTGTGTCTGGATATTATGTGAAGGTACAAAGTCTTACACTATAGGCCTCAAAGCGCTCCTAATGAACAATTGCAGATTCCACAAAAAGAGTGTTTCAAAACTGCTCTTTCTAAAGAAGTGTTCAACTCTGTGAGTTGGATTCTTACTACACAAAGCAGTTTCACAGAACGCTTCTGTTTAGTTTTTATGTGAAGAAATTCCCGTTTACAACGAAGGCCTGAAAGGGCTCCAACTATCCACTTGCAGATTCTGCAAAAACAGAGTTTCAAAACTGCTCTATCAAAACGAAGGCTTATCTCTCTGAGTTGAATGCACACATCATAAAGAGGTTTCTGAGAATGCTTCTGTCTGGTTTCTATGTGAAGATATTTCCTTTTCCACCATAGGCCTCAAAGCGCTCCAAATGAACACTTGCAGATTCTACAAAAAGAGTGTTTCAAAACTGCTTTAGCAAAGGAAAGGTTCAACTCTGTGAGTTGAACACACACATCACAAAGCAGTGTGTGAGAATGCTTCTGTCCAGTTTTTATGGGAAGATATTGCCGTTTCTAACGAAGGCCTGAAGGAGCACCAAATATCCACTTGCAGATGCTGCACAAAGACTCTTTCCAAACTGCTCCATGAAAAGGAAGGTTCAACTCTGTGAGTTGAATGCACACATCATAAAGAAGTTTCAAAGAATGCTTCTGTCTAGGTTTTATGTGAAGATATTTCCTATTCCACCAGAGGCCTCAAAGAGCACCGAATGAACTCTTGCAGATTCTACAAAAAGAGTGTTTCAAACTGCTCTATCAAAAGAAAGGTTCACCTGTGTGAGTTGAATGCATACAAGACAAGGCAGTTTCAGAGAACACTTCTGTCTCGTTTTTGTGGAGAAAGTCCCGTTTCCAACGAACGCTTCCAAGAGCTCCAAATATCCTCTTGCAGTTTCTACAAATACACTGTTATAAAACTGCTCTATCCAACGGAAGGTTCCACTCCGTTAGTTGAATGCACACATCAGAAAACTGTTTCTTAGAATGCTTCTGTTTAGCTTTTATGTGAAGTTGTTTCCTTTTCCATCGTAAGCTTCAAAGGGCTCCAAATGAACACTTGTAAATTCTGCCAAGAGAGTGTTTCTAAAGTTCTCTTTCAAAAGCAGGGTTCAACTCTGTGTGTTGAGTGCACACAACACAAAGCCGTTTCTGAGAATGCTTCTGTCCAGTTTTTATGTGAAGATATTCACGTTTCCAACGAAGGCCTGAAAGAGCTCCAAATATCCACTTGCAGAAACTTTAAAAAGAGTGTTTCCAAACTGCTCTTTCAAAAGAAAGGTTGAACACTGTGAGTTGAAAGCACACATCATAAAGAACTTTCAGAGAATGCTTGTGTCTGGATATTATGTGAAGGTATTAAGTCTTACACCATCGGCCTCAAAGCGCTCCTAATGAACAATTGCAGATTCCACAAAAAGAGTGTTTCAAAACTGCTCTTTCTAAAAAAGTGTTCAACTCTGTGAGTTGGATTCTTACTACACAAAGCAGTTTCACAGAACGCTTCTGTTTAGTTTTTATGTGAAGAAATTCCCTTTTCCAACGAAGGCCTGAAAGGGCTCCAACCATCCACTTGCAGATTCTGCAAAAACAGAGTTTCAAAACTGCTCTATCAAAAGGAAGGCTTATCACTCTGAGTTGAATGCACACATCATAAATAGGTTTCTGAGAATGCTTCTGTCTGGTTTCTATGTGAAGATATTTCCTTTTCCATCATAGGCCTCAAAGCACTCCAAATGAACACTTGCAGATTCTACAAAAAGAGTGTTTCAAAACTGCTCTAGCAAAGGAAAGGTTCAACTCTGTGAGTTGAACACACACATCACAAAGCAGTGTGTGAGAATGCTTCTGTCCAGTTTTTATGGGAAGATATTCCCGTTTCTAACGAAGGCCTGAAAGTGCTCCAAATATCCACTTGCAGATACTGCAGAAAGACTCTTTCCAAACTGCTCCATGAAAAGGAAGGTTCAACTCTGTGAGTTAAATGCACACATCATAAAGAAGTTTCAAAGAATGCTTCTGTCTAGGTTTTATGTGAAGATATTTCCTATTCCACCAGAGGCCTCAAAGAGCACGGAATGAACACTTGCAGATTCTACAAAAAGAGTGTTTCAAACTGCTCTATCAAAAGAAATGTTCACCTGTGTGAGTTGAGTGCATACAACGCAAAGCAGTTTCAGAGAACACTTCTGTCTCGTTTTTGTGAAGATAGTCCCGTTTCCAACGAACGCTTCAAAGAGCTCCAAATATCCTCTTGCAGTTTCTGCAAATACACTGTTATAAAGCTGCTCTATCCAACGGAAGGTTCCACTCTGTTAGTTGAATGCACACATCAGAAAACTGTTTCTTAGAATGCTTCTGTTTAGTTTTTATGTGAAGTTGTTTCCTTTTCCATCGTAAGCTCCAAAGCGCTCCAAATGAACACTTGTAAATTCTGCCAAGAGAGTGTTTCTAAAGTGCTCTATCAAAAGCAGGGTTCAACTCTGTGTGTTGAGTGCACACAACGCAAAGCCGTTTGTGAGAATGCTTCTGTCCAGTTTTTATGTGAAGATATTCACGTTTCCAACGAAGGCCTGAAAGAGCACCAAATATCCACTTGCAGAAACTTTAAAAAGAGTGTTTCAAAACTGCTCTTTCAAAAGAAAGGTTGAACACTGTGAGTTGAAAGCACACATCATAAAGAACTTTCAGAGAATGCTTGTGTCTGGATATTATGTGAAGGAATTAAGTCTTACACCATAGGCCTCAAAGCGCTCCTAATGAACAATTGCAGATTCCACAAAAAGAGCGTTTCAAAACTGCTCTTTCTAAAGAAGTGTTCAACTCTGTGAGTGGGATTCTTACTACACAAAGCAGTTTCACAGAACGCTTCTGTTTAGTTTTTATGTGTAGATATTCCCGTTTCCAACGAAGGCCTGAAAGGGCTCCAACTATCCACTTGCAGATTCTGCAAAAACAGAGTTTCAAAACTGCTCTATCAAAAGGAAGGCTTATCTCTCTGAGTTGAATGCACACATCATAAAGAGGTTTCTGAGAATGCTTCTGTCTGGTTTCTATGTGAAGATATTTCCTTTTCCACCATAGGCCTCAAAGCGCTCCAAATGAACACTTGCAGATTCTACAAAAAGAGTGTTTCAAAGCTGCTCTAGCAAAGGAAAGGCTCAACTCTTTGAGTTGAACACACACATCACTAAGCAGTTTGTGAGAATGCTTCTGTCCAGTTTTTATGGGAAGATATTCCCGTTTCTACTGAAAGCCGGAAAGAGCACCAAATATCCACTTGCAGATGCTGCAGAAAGACTATGTCCAAACTGTTCCATGAAAAGGAAGGTTCAACTCTGTGAGTTGAATGCACACATCATAAAGAAGTTTCAAAGAATGCTTCTGTCTAGGTTTTATGTGAAGATATTTCCTATTCCACCAGAGGCCTCAAAGAGCACCGAATGAACACTTGCAGATTCTACAAAAAGAGTGTTTCAAACTGCTCTATCAAAAGAAAGGTTCACCTGTGTGAGGTGAATGCATACAACACAAAGCAGTTTCAGAGAACACTTCTGTCTCGTTTTTGTGAAGAGAGTCCCGTTTCCAACGAACGCTTCAAAGAGCTCCAAATATCCTCTTGCAGTTTCTGCAAATACACTGTTATAAAGCTGCTCTATCCAACGGAAGGTTCCACTCTGTTAGTTGAATGCACACATCAGAAAACTGTTTCTTAGAATGCTTCTGTTTAGTTTTTATCTGAAGTTGTTTCCTTTTCCATCGTAAGCTTCAAAGCGCTCCAAATGAACACTTGTAAATTCTGCCAAGAGAGTGTTTCTAAAGTGCTCTATCAAAAGCAGGGTTCAACTCTGTGTGTTGAGTGTACACAACACAAAGCCGTTTCTGAGAATGCTTCTGTCCAGTTTTATTGTGAAGATATTCACGTTTCCAACGAAGGCCTGAAAGAGCTCCAAATATCCACTTGCAGAAACTTTAAAAAGAGTGTTTCCAAACTGCTCTTTCAAAAGAAAGGTTGAACACTCTGAGTTGAAAGCACACATCATAAAGAACTTTCAGAGAATGCTTGTGTCTGGATATTATGTGAAGGTATTAAGTCTTACACCATAGGCCTCAAAGCGCTCCTAATGAACAATTGCAGATTCCACAAAAAGAGTGTTTCAAAACTGCTCTTTCTGAAAAAGTGTTCAACTCTGTGAGTAGGATTCTTACTACACAAAGCAGTTTCACAGAACGCTTCTGTTTAGTTTTTATGTGAAGAAATTCCCGTTTCCAACGAAGGCCTGAAAGGGCACCAACCATCCACTTGCAGATTCTGCAAAAACAGAGTTTCAAAACTGCTCTATCAAAAGGAAGGCTTATCACTCTGAGTTGAATGCACACATCATAAAGAGGTTTCTGAGAATGCTTCTGTCTGGTTTCTACGTGAAGATATTTCCTTTTCCACCATAGGCCTCAAAGCGCTCCAAATGAACACTTGCAGATTCTACAAAAAGAGTGTTTCAAAACTGCTCTAGCAAAGGAAAGGTTCAACTCTGTGAGTTGAACACACACATCACAAAGCAGTTTGTGAGAATGCTTCTGTCCAGTTTTTATGGGAAGATATTCCCGTTTCTAACGAAGGCCTGAAAGAGCTCCAAATATCCACTTGCAGATGCTGCAGAAAGACTCTTTCCAAACTGCTCCATGAAAAGGAAGGTTCAACTCTGTGAGTTGAATGCACACATCATAAAGAAGTTTCAAAGAATGCTTCTGTCTAGGTTTTATGTGAAGATATTTCCTATTCCACCAGAGGCCTCAAAGAGCACTGAATGAACTCTTGCAGATTCTAGAAAAAGAGTGTTTCAAACTGCTCTATCAAAAGAAAGGCTCACCTGTGTGAGTTGAATGCATAGAAGACAAAGCAGTTTCAGAGAACACTTCTGTCTCGTTTTTGTGAAGATAGTCCCGTTTCAAATGAACGCTTCAAAGAGCTCCAAATATCCTCTCGCAGTTTCTGCAAGTACACTGTTATAAAGCTGCTCTATCCAATGGAAGGTTCCACTCTGTTAGTTGAATGCACACATCAGAAAACTGTTTCTTAGAATGCTTCTGTTTAGCTTTTATGTGAAGTTGTTTCCTTTTCCATCGTAAGCTTCAAAGGGCTCCAAATGAACACTTGCAGATTCTACAAAAAGAGTGTTTCAAAACTGCTCTAGCAAAGGAAAGGCTCAACTATGTGAGTTGAACACACACATCACTAAGCAGTTTGTGAGAATGCTTCTGTCCAGTTTTTATGGGAAGATATTCCCGTTTCTAACGAAAGCCTGAAAGAGCACCAAATATCCACTTGCAGATGCTGCAGAAAGACTCTTTCCAAACTGTTCCATGAAAAGGAAGGTTCAACTCTGTGAGTTGAATGCACACATCATAAAGAAGTTTCAAAGAATGCTTCTGTCTAGGTTTTATGTGAAGATATTTCCTATTCCACCAGAGGCCTCAAAGAGCACCGAATGAACTCTTGCAGATTCTACAAAAAGAGTGTTTCAAACTCCTCTATCAAAAGAAAGGTTCACCTGTGTGAGTTGAATGCATACAACACAAAGCAGTTTCAGAGCACACTTCTTTCTCGTTTTTGTGGAGATAGTCCCGTTTCCAACGAACGCTTCAAAGAGCTCCAAATATCCTCTTGCAGTTTCTGCAAATACACTGTTATAAAGCTGCTCTATCCAACGGAATGTTCCAGTCTGTTAGTTGAATGCACACATCAGAAAACTGTTTCTTAGAATGCTTCTGTTTAGTTTTTATGTGAAGTTGTTTCCTTTTCCATCGTAAGCTTCAAAGCGCTCCAAATGAACACTTGTAAATTCTGCCAAGAGAGTGTTTCTAAAGTGCTCTATCAAAAGCAGGGTTCAACTCTGTGTGTTGAGTGCACACAACACAAAGCCGTTTCTGAGAATGCTTCTGTCCAGTTTTTATGTGAAGATATTCACGTTTCCAACGAAGGCCTGAAAGAGCTCCAAATATCCACTTGCAGAAACTTTAAAAAGAGTGTTTCCAAACTGCTCTTTCAAAAGAAAGGTTGAACACTGTGAGTTGAAAGCACACATCATAAAGAACTTTCAGAGAATGCTTGTGTCTGGATATTATGTGAAGGTATTAAGTCTTACACCATAGGCCTCAAAGCGCTCCTAATGAACAATTGCAGATTCCACAAAAAGAGTGTTTCAAAACTGCTCTTTCTAAAGAAGTGTTCAACTCTGTGAGTTGGATTTTACTACACAAAGCAGTTTCACAGAACGCTTCTGTTTAGTTTTTATGTGAAGAAATTCCCTTTTCCAACGAAGGCCTGAAAGGGCTCCAACCATCCACTTGCAGATTCTGCAAAAACAGAGTTTCAAAACTGCTCTATCAAAAGGAAGGCTTATCTCTCTGAGTTGAATGCACACATCATAAATAGGTTTCTGAGAATGCTTCTGTCTGGTTTCCATGTGAAGATATTTCCTTTTCCACCATAGGCCTCAAAGCGCTCCAAATGAACACTTGCAGATTCTACAAAAAGAGTGTTTCAAAGCTGCTCTACCAAAGGAAAGGCTCAACTCTGTGAGTTGAACACACACATCACAAAGCAGTTTTTGAGAATGCTTCTGTCCAGTTTTTATGGGAAGATATTCCCGTTTCTAACGAAAGCCTGAAAGAGCACCAAATGTCCACTTGCAGATGTTGCAGAAAGACTCTTTCCAAACTGTTCCATGAAAAGGAAGGTTCAACTCTGTGAGTTGAATGCACACATCATAAAGAAGTTTCAAAGAATGCTTCTGTCTAGGTTTTATGTGAAGATATTTCCTATTCCACCAGAGGCCTCAAAGAGCACCGAATGAACACTTGCAGATTCTACAAAAAGAGTGTTTCAAACTGCTCTATCAAAAGAAATGTTCACCTGTGTGAGTTGAATGCATACAACACAAAGCAGTTTCAGAGAACACTTCTGTCTCGTTTTTGTGAAGATAGTCCCGTTTCCAACGAACGCTTCAAAGAGCTCCAAATATCCTCTTGCAGTTTCTGCAAATACACAGTTATAAAGCTGCTCTATCCAACGGAAGGTTCCACTCTGTAAGTTGAATGCACACATCAGAAAACTGTTTCTTAGAATGCTTCTGTTTAGTTTTTATGTGAAGTTGTTTCCTTTTCCATCGTAAGCTTCAAAGCGCTCCAAATGAACACTTGTAAATTCTGCCAAGACAGTGTTTCTAAAGTGCTCTACCAAAAGCACGGTTCAACTCTGTGTGTTGAGTGCACACAACACAAAGCCGTTTCTGAGAATGCTTCTGTCCAGTTTTTATGTGAAGATATTCACGTTTCCAACGAAGGCCTGAAAGAGCTCCAAATATCCACTTGCAGAAACTTTAAAAAGAGTGTTTCAAAACTGCTCTTTCAAAAGAAAGGTTGAACACTGTGAGTTGAAAGCACACCTCATAAAGAACTTTCTGAGAATGCTTGTGTCTGGATATTATGTGAAGGTACAAAGTCTTACACTATAGGCCTCAAAGCGCTCCTAATGAACAATTGCAGATTCCACAAAAAGAGTGTTTCAAAACTGCTCTTTCTAAAGAAGTGTTCAACTCTGTGAGTTGGATTCTTACTACACAAAGCAGTTTCACAGAACGCTTCTGTTTAGTTTTTATGTGAAGAAATTCCCGTTTACAACGAAGGCCTGAAAGGGCTCCAACTATCCACTTGCAGATTCTGCAAAAACAGAGTTTCAAAACTGCTCTATCAAAACGAAGGCTTATCTCTCTGAGTTGAATGCACACATCATAAAGAGGTTTCTGAGAATG
The DNA here is from genome assembly GCF_028885655.2 of Pongo abelii. Lineage (NCBI taxonomy): Eukaryota > Metazoa > Chordata > Mammalia > Primates > Hominidae > Pongo > Pongo abelii. The sequence goes on from NC_072008.2 coordinate 65,593,103, forward strand.
CTTCTGTCTGGTTTCTATGTGAAGATATTTCCTTTTCCACCATAGGCCTCAAAGCGCTCCAAATGAACACTTGCAGATTCTACAAAAAGAGTGTTTCAAAACTGCTTTAGCAAAGGAAAGGTTCAACTCTGTGAGTTGAACACACACATCACAAAGCAGTGTGTGAGAATGCTTCTGTCCAGTTTTTATGGGAAGATATTGCCGTTTCTAACGAAGGCCTGAAGGAGCACCAAATATCCACTTGCAGATGCTGCACAAAGACTCTTTCCAAACTGCTCCATGAAAAGGAAGGTTCAACTCTGTGAGTTGAATGCACACATCATAAAGAAGTTTCAAAGAATGCTTCTGTCTAGGTTTTATGTGAAGATATTTCCTATTCCACCAGAGGCCTCAAAGAGCACCGAATGAACTCTTGCAGATTCTACAAAAAGAGTGTTTCAAACTGCTCTATCAAAAGAAAGGTTCACCTGTGTGAGTTGAATGCATACAAGACAAGGCAGTTTCAGAGAACACTTCTGTCTCGTTTTTGTGGAGAAAGTCCCGTTTCCAACGAACGCTTCCAAGAGCTCCAAATATCCTCTTGCAGTTTCTACAAATACACTGTTATAAAACTGCTCTATCCAACGGAAGGTTCCACTCCGTTAGTTGAATGCACACATCAGAAAACTGTTTCTTAGAATGCTTCTGTTTAGCTTTTATGTGAAGTTGTTTCCTTTTCCATCGTAAGCTTCAAAGGGCTCCAAATGAACACTTGTAAATTCTGCCAAGAGAGTGTTTCTAAAGTTCTCTTTCAAAAGCAGGGTTCAACTCTGTGTGTTGAGTGCACACAACACAAAGCCGTTTCTGAGAATGCTTCTGTCCAGTTTTTATGTGAAGATATTCACGTTTCCAACGAAGGCCTGAAAGAGCTCCAAATATCCACTTGCAGAAACTTTAAAAAGAGTGTTTCCAAACTGCTCTTTCAAAAGAAAGGTTGAACACTGTGAGTTGAAAGCACACATCATAAAGAACTTTCAGAGAATGCTTGTGTCTGGATATTATGTGAAGGTATTAAGTCTTACACCATAGGCCTCAAAGCGCTCCTAATGAACAATTGCAGATTCCACAAAAAGAGTGTTTCAAAACTGCTCTTTCTAAAAAAGTGTCCAACTCTGTGAGTTGGATTCTTACTACACAAAGCAGTTTCACAGAACGCTTCTGTTTAGTTTTTATGTGAAGAAATTCCCGTTTCCAACGAAGGCCTGAAAGGGCTCCAACCATCCACTTGCAGATTCTGCAAAAACAGAGTTTCAAAACTGCTCTATCAAAAGGAAGGCTTATCTCTCTGAGTTGAATGCACACATCATAAATAGGTTTCTGAGAATGCTTCTATCTGGTTTCTATGTGAAGATATTTCCTTTTCCACCATAGGCCTGAAAGCGCTCCAAATGAACACTTGCAGATTCTACAAAAAGAGTGTTTCAAAACTGCTCTAGCAAAGGAAAGGTTCAACTCTGTGAGTTGAACACACACATCACAAAGCAGTGTGTGAGAATGCTTCTGTCCAGTTTTTATGGGAAGATATTCCCGTTTCTAACGAAGGCCTGAAAGAGCTCCAAATATCCACTTGCAGATACTTCAGAAAGACTCTTTCCAAACTGCTCCATGAAAAGGAAGGTTCAACTCTGTGAGTTAAATGCACACATCATAAAGAAGTTTCAAAGAATGCTTCTGTCTAGGTTTTATGTGAAGATACTTCCTATTCCACCAGAGGTCTCAAAGAGCACCGAATGAACACTTGCAGATTCTACAAAAAGAGTGTTTCAAACTGCTCTATCAAAAGAAAGGTTCACCTGTGTGAGTTGAGTGCATACAACGCAAAGCAGTTTCAGAGAACACTTCTGTCTCGTTTTTGTGAAGATAGTCCCGTTTCCAACGAACGCTTCAAAGAGCTCCAAATATCCTCTTGCAGTTTCTGCAAATACACTGTTATAAAGCTGCTCTATCCAACGGAAGGTTCCACTCTGTTAGTTGAATGCACACATCAGAAAACTGTTTCTTAGAATGCTTCTGTTTAGTTTTTATGTGAAGTTGTTTCCTTTTCCATCGTAAGCTCCAAAGCGCTCCAAATGAACACTTGTAAATTCTGCCAAGAGAGTGTTTCTAAAGTGCTCTTTCAAAAGCAGGGTTCAACTCTGTGTGTTGAGTGCACACAACACAAAGCCGTTTCTGAGAATGCTTCTGTCCAGTTTTTATGTGAAGATATTCACGTTTCCAACGAAGGCCTGAAAGAGCTCCAAATATCCACTTGCAGAAACTTTAAAAAGAGTGTTTCAAAACTGCTCTTTCAAAAGAAAGGTTGAACACTGTGAGTTGAAAGCACACATCATAAAGAACTTTCAGAGAATGCTTGTGTCTGGATATTATGTGAAGGTATTAAGTCTTACACCATAGGCCTCAAAGCGCTCCTAATGAACAATTGCAGATTCCACAAAAAGAGTGTTTCAAAACTGCTCTTTCTGAAAAAGTGTTCAACTCTGTGAGTAGGATTCTTGCTACACAAAGCAGTTTCACAGAACGCTTCTGTTTAGTTTTTATGTGAAGAAATTCCCGTTTCCAACGAAGGCCTGAAAGGGCACCAACCATCCACTTGCAGATTCTGCAAAAACAGAGTTTCAAAACTGCTCTATCAAAAGGAAGGCTTATCTCTCTGAGTTGAATGCACACATCATAAAGAGGTTTCTGAGAATGCTTCTGTCTGGTTTCTACGTGAAGATATTTCCTTTTCCACCATAGGCCTCAAAGCGCTCCAAAGGAACACTTGCAGATTCTACAAAAAGAGTGTTTCAAAACTGCTCTAGCAAAGGAAAGGTTCAACTCTGTGAGTTGAACACACACATCACAAAGCAGTTTGTGAGAATGCTTCTGTCCAGTTTTTATGGGAAGATATTCCCGTTTCTAACGAAGGCCTGAAAGAGCTCCAAATATCCACTTGCAGATGCTGCAGAAAGACTCTTTCCAAACTGCTCCATGAAAAGGAAGGTTCAACTCTGTGAGTTGAATGCACACATCATAAAGAAGTTTCAAAGAATGCTTCTGTCTAGGTTTTATGTGAAGATATTTCCTATTCCACCAGAGGCCTCAAAGAGCACTGAATGAACTCTTGCAGATTCTAGAAAAAGAGTGTTTCAAACTGCTCTATCAAAAGAAAGGCTCACCTGTGTGAGTTGAATGCATAGAAGACAAAGCAGTTTCAGAGAACACTTCTGTCTCGTTTTTGTGAAGATAGTCCCGTTTCAAACGAACGCTTCAAAGAGCTCCAAATATCCTCTCGCAGTTTCTGCAAATACACTGTTATAAAGCTGCTCTATCCAACGGAAGGTTCCACTCTGTTAGTTGAATGCACACATCAGAAAACTGTTTCTTAGAATGCTTCTGTTTAGCTTTTATGTGAAGTTGTTTCCTTTTCCATCGTAAACTTCAAAGGGCTCCAAATGAACACTTGCAGATTCTACAAAAAGAGTGTTTCAAAACTGCTCTAGCAAAGGAAAGGCTCAACTATGTGAGTTGAACACACACATCACTAAGCAGTTTGTGAGAATGCTTCTGTCCAGTTTTTATGGGAAGATATTCCCGTTTCTAACGAAAGCCTGAAAGAGCACCAAATATCCACTTGCAGATGCTGCAGAAAGACTCTTTCCAAACTGTTCCATGAAAAGGAAGGTTCAACTCTGTGAGTTGAATGCACACATCATAAAGAAGTTTCAAAGAATGCTTCTGTCTAGGTTTTATGTGAAGATATTTCCTATTCCACCAGAGGCCTCAAAGAGCACCGAATGAACACTTGCAGATTCTACAAAAAGAGTGTTTCAAACTGCTCTATCAAAAGAAAGGTTCACCTGTGTGAGTTGAATGCATACAACACAAAGCAGTTTCAGAGAACACTTCTGTCTCGTTTTTGTGAAGATAGTCCCGTTTCCAACGAACGCTTCAAAGAGCTCCAAATATCCTCTTGCAGTTTCTGCAAATACACTGTTATAAAGCTGCTCTATCCAACGGAAGGTTCCACTCTGTTAGTTGAATGCACACATCAGAAAATTGTTTCTTAGAATGCTTCTGTTTAGTTTTTATCTGAAGTTGTTTCCTTTTCCATCGTAAGCTTCAAAGCGCTCCAAATGAACACTTGTAAATTCTGCCAAGAGAGTGTTTCTAAAGTGCTCTATCAAAAGCAGGGTTCAACTCTGTGTGTTGAGTGTACACAACACAAAGCCGTTTCTGAGAATGCTTCTGTCCAGTTTTATTGTGAAGATATTCACGTTTCCAACGAAGGCCTGAAAGAGCTCCAAATATCCACTTGCAGAAACTTTAAAAAGGGTGTTTCAAAACTGCTCTTTCAAAAGAAAGGTTGAACACTGTGAGTTGAAAGCACACATCATAAAGGACTTTCAGAAAATGCTTGTGTCTGGATATTATGTGAAGGTACTAAGTCTTACACTATAGGCCTCAAAGCGCTCCTAATGAACAATTGCAGATTCCACAAAAAAAGTGTTTCAAAACTGCTCTTTCTAAAGAAGTGTTCAACTCTGTGAGTTGGATTCTTACTACACAAAGCAGTTTCACAGAACGCTTCTGTTTAGTTTTTATGTGAAGATATTCTCGTTTCCAACGAAGGCCTGAAAGGGCTCCAACTATCCACTTGCAGATTCTGCAAAAACAGAGTTTCAAAACTGCTCTATCAAAAGTAAGGCTTATCTCTCTGAGTTGAATGCACACATCATAAAGAGGTTTCTGAGAATGCTTCTGTCTGGTTTCTATGTGAAGATATTTCCTTTTCCACCATAGGCCTCAAAGCGCTCCAAATGAACACTTGCAGATTCTACAAAAAGAGTGTTTCAAATCTGCTCTAGCAAAGGAAAGGCTCAACTCTGTGAGTTGAACACACACATCACTAAGCAGTTTGTGAGAATGCTTCTGTCCAGTTTTTATGGGAAGATATTCCCGTTTCTAACGAAAGCCTGAAAGAGCACCAAATATCCAATTGCAGATGCTGCAGAAAGACTCTTTCCAAACTGTTCCATGAAAAGGAAGGTTCAACTCTGTGAGTTGAATGCACACATCATAAAGAAGTTTCAAAGAATGCTTCTGTCTAGGTTTTATGTGAAGATATTTCCTATTCCACCAGAGGCCTCAAAGAGCACCGAATGAAAACTTGCAGATCCTACAAAAAATAGTGTTTCAAACTGCTCTATCAAAAGAAAGGTTCACCTGTGTGAGTTGAATGCATACAACACAAAGCAGTTTCCGAGAACACTTCTGTCTCGTTTTTGTGAAGATAGTCCCGTTTCCAACGAACGCTTCAAAGAGCTCCAAATATCTTCTTGCAGTTTCTGCAAATACACTGTTATAAAGCTGCTCTATCCAACGGAAGGTTCCACTCTGTAAGTTGAATGCACACATCAGAAAACTGTTTCTTAGAATGCTTCTGTTTAGTTTTTATGTGAAGTTGTTTCCTTTTCCATCGTAAGCTTCAAAGCCCTCCAAATGAACACTTGTAAATTCTGCCAAGACAGTGTTTCTAAAGTGCTCTATCAAAAGCAGGGTTCAACTCTGTTTGTTGAATGCACACCACACAAAGCCGTTTCTGAGAATGCTTCGGTCCAGTTTTTATGTGAAGATATTCACGTTTCCAACGAAGGCCTGAAAGAGCTCCAAATATCCACTTGCAGAAACTTTAAAAAGAGTGTTTCAAAACTGCTCTTTCAAAAGAAAGGTTGAACACTGTGAGTTGAAAGCACACATCATAAAGAACTTTCAGAGAATGCTTGTGTCTGGATATTATGTGAAGGTATTAAGTCTTACACCATAGGCCTCAAAGCGCTCCTAATGAACAATTGCAGATTCCACAAAAAGAGTGTTTCAAAACTGCTCTTTCTAAAGAAGTGTTCAACTCTGTGAGTTGGATTCTTACTACACAAAGCAGTTTCACAGAACGCTTGTGTTTAGTTTTTATGTGAAGATATTCCCGTTTCCAACGAAGGCCTGAAAGGGCTCCAACTATCCACTTGCAGATTCTGCAAAAACAGAGGTTCAAAACTGCTCTATCAAAAGGAAGTCTTATCTCTCTGAGTTGAATGCACACATCATAAAGAGGCTTCTGAGAATGCTTCTGTCTGGTTTCTATGTGAAGATATTTCCTTTTCCACCATAGGCCTCAAAGCGCTCCAAATGAACACTTGCAGATTCTACAAAAAGAGTGTTTCAAAGCTGCTCTAGCAAAGGAAAGGCTCAACTCTGTGAGTTGAACACACACATCACTAAGCAGTTTGTGAGAATGCTTCTGTCCAGTTTTTATGGGAAGATATTCCCGTTTCTAACGAAGGCCTGAAAGAGCTCCAAATATCCACTTGCAGATGCTGCAGAAGGACTCTTTCCAAACTGTTCCATGAAAAGGAAGGTTCAACTCTGTGAGTTGAATGCACACATCATAAAGAAGTTTCAAAGAATGCTTCTGTCTAGGTTTTATGTGAAGATATTTCCTATTCCACCAGAGGCCTCAAAGAGCACCGAATGAACACTTGCAGATTCTACAAAAAGAGTGTTTCAAACTGCTCTATCAAAAGAAAGGTTCACCTGTGTGAGTGGAATGCATACAACACAAAGCAGTTTCAGAGAACACTTCTGTCTCGTTTTTGTGGAGATAGTCCCGTTTCCAACGAACGCTTCAAAGAGCTCCAAATATCCTCTTGCAGTTTCTGCAAATACACTGTAATAAAGCTGCTCTATCCAACGGAAGGTTCCACTCTGTTAGTTGAATGCACACATCCGAAAACTGTTTCTTAGAATGCTTCTGTTTAGTTTTTATGTGAAGTTGTTTCCTTTTCCATCGTAAGCTTCAAAGCGCTCCAAATGAACACTTGTAAATTCTGCCAAGAGAGTGTTTCTAAAGTTCTCTTTCAAAAGCAGGGTTCAACTCTGTGTGTTGAGTGCACACAACACAAAGCCGTTTCTGAGAATGCTTCTGTCCAGTTTTTATGTGAAGATATTCACGTTTCCAACGAAGGCCTGAAAGAGCTCCAAATATCCACTTGCAGAAACTTTAAAAAGAGTGTTTCAAAACTGCTCTTTCAAAAGAAAGGTTGAACACTGTGAGTTGAAAGCACACATCATAAAGAACTTTCAGAGAATGCTTGTGTCTGGATATTATGTGAAGGTATTTAGTCTTACACTATAGGCCTCAAAGCGCTCCTAATGAACAATTGCAGATTCCACAAAAAGAGTGTTTCAAAACTGCTCTTTCTAAAGAAGTGTTCAACTCTGTGAGTTGGATTCTTACTACACAAAGCAGTTTCACAGAACGCTTCTGTTTAGTTTTTATGTGAAGATATTCCCGTTTCCAACGAAGGCCTGAAAGGGCTCCAACTATCCACTTGCAGATTCTGCAAAAACAGAGTTTCAAATCTGCTCTATCAAAAGGAAGGCTTATCTCTCTGAGTTGAATGCACACATCATAAAGAGGTTTCTGAGAATGCTTCTGTCTGGTTTCTATGTGAAGATATTTCCTTTTCCACCATAGGCCTCAAAGCACTCCAAATGAACACTTGCAGATTCTACAAAAAGAGTGTTTCAAAACTGCTCTAGCAAAGGAAAGGTTCAACTGTGTGAGTTGAACACACACATCACAAAGCAGTGTGTGAGAATGCTTCTGTCCAGTTTTTATGGGAAGATATTCCCGTTTCTATCGAAGGCCTGAAAGAGCTCCAAATATCCACTTGCAGATGCTGCAGAAAGTCTCTTTCCAAACTGCTCCATGAAAAGGAAGGTTCAACTCTGTGAGCGGAATGCACACATCATAAAGAAGTTTCAAAGAATGCTTCTGTCTAGGTTTTATGTGAAGATATTTCCTATTCCACCAGAGGCCTCAAAGAGCACCCAATGAAAACTTGCAGATTCTGCAGAAAGTCTCTTTCCAAACTGCTCCATGAAAAGGAAGGTTCAACTCTGTGAGTTGAATGCACACATCATAAAGAAGTTTCAAAGAATGCTTCTGTCTAGGTTTTATGTGAAGATATTTCCTATTCCACCAGAGGCCTCAAAGAGCACCGAATGAACTCTTGCAGATTCTACAAAAAGAGTGTTTCAAACTGCTCTATCAAAAGAAACGTTCACCTGTGTGAGTTGAATGCATACAACACAAAGCAGTTTCAGAGAACACTTCTGTCTCGTTTTTGTGAAGATAGTCCCGTTTCCAACGAACGCTTCAAAGAGCTCCAAATATCCTCTTGCAGTTTCTGCAAATACACAGTTATAAAGCTGCTCTATCCAACGGAAGGTTCCACTCTGTAAGTTGAATGCACACATCAGAAAACTGTTTCTTACAATGCTTCTGTTTAGTTTTTATGTGAAGTTGATTCCTTTTCCATCGTAAGCTCCAAAGCGCTCCAAATGAACACTTGTAAATTCTGCCAAGACAGTGTTTCTAAAGTGCTCTATCAAAAGCAGGGTTCAACTCTGTGTGTTGAGTGCACACAACACAAAGCCGTTTCTGAGAATGCTTCTGTCCAGTTTTTATGTGAAGATATTCACGTTTCCAACGAAGGCCTGAAAGAGCTCCAAATATCCACTTGCAGAAACTTTAAAAAGAGTGTTTCAAAACTGCTCTTTCAAAAGAAAGGTTGAACACTGTGAGTTGAAAGCACACATTGTAGAGAACTTTCAGAGAATGCTTGTGTCTGGATATTATGTAAAGGTATTAAGTCTTACACCATAGGCCTCAAAGCGCTCCTAATGAACAATTGCAGATTCCACAAAAAGAGTGTTTCAAAACTGCTCTTTCTAAAGAAGTGTTCAACTCTGTGGGTTGGATTCCTACTACACAAAGCAGTTTCACAGAACGCTTCTGTTTAGTTTTTATGTGAAGATATTCCCTTTTCCAACGAAGGCCTGAAAGGGCTCCAACTATCCACTTGCAGATTCTGCAAAAACAGAGTTTCAAAACTGCTCTATCAAAAGGAAGGCTTATCTCTCTGAGTTGAATGCACACATCATAAAGAGGTTTCTGAGAATGCTTCTGTCTGGTTTCTATGTGAAGATATTTCCTTTTCCACCATAGGCCTCAAAGCGCTCCAAAAGAACACTTGCAGATTCTACAAAAAGAGTGTTTCAAAGCTGCTCTAGCAAAGGAAAGGCTCAACTCTGTGAGTTGAACACACACATCACTAAGCAGTTTGTGAGAATGCTTCTGTCCAGTTTTTATGGGAAGATATTCTAACGAAAGCCTGAAAGAGCACCAAATATCCACTTGCAGATGCTGCAGAAAGACTCTTTCCAAACTGTTCCATGAAAAGGAAGGTTCAACTCTGTGAGTTGAATGCACACATCATAAAGAAGTTTCAAAGAATGCTTCCGTCTAGGTTTTATGTGAAGATATTTCCTATTCCACCAGAGGCCACAAAGAGCACCGAATGAACACTTGCAGATTCTACAAAAAGAGTGTTTCAAACTGCTCTATCAAAAGAAAGGTTCACCTGTGTGAGTGGAATGCATACAACACGAAGCAGTTTCAGAGAACACTTCTGTCTCGTTTTTGTGGAGATAGTCCCGTTTCCAACGAACGCTTCAAAGAGCTCCAATTATCCTCTTGCAGTTTCTGCAAATACACAGTTATAAAGCTGCTCTATACAACGGAAGGTTCCACTCTGTTAGTTGAATGCACACATCAGAAAACTGTTTCTTAGAATGCTTCTGTTTAGTTTTTATGTGAAGTTGTTTCCTTTTCCATCGGAAGCTTCAAAGCGCTCCAAATGAACACTTGTAAATTCTGCCAAGACAGTGTTTTAAAGTGCTCTATCAAAAGCAGGGTTCAACTCTGTGTGTTGAGTGCACACAACACAAAGCCGTTTCTGAGAATGCTTCTGTCCAGTTTTTATGTGAAGATATTCACGTTTCCAACGAAGGCCTGAAAGAGCTCCAAATATCCACTTGCAGAAACTTTAAAAAGAGTGTTTCAAAACTGCTCTTTCAAAAGAAAGGTTGAACACTGTGAGTTGAAAGCACACATCATAAAGAACTTTCAGAGAATGCTTGTGTCTGGATATTATGTGAAGGTATTAAGTCTTACACTATAGGCTTCAAAGCGCTCCTAATGAACAATTGCAGATTCCACAAAAAGAGTGTTTCAAAACTGCTCTTTCTAAAGAAGTGTTCAACTCTGTGAGTTGGATTCTTACTACACAAAGCAGTTTCACAGAACGCTTCTGTTTAGTTTTTATGTGAAGATATTCCCGTTTCCAATGAAGGCTTGAAAGGGCTCCAACTATCCACTTGCAGATTCTGCAAAAACAGAGTTTCAAAACTGCTCTATCAAAAGGAAGGCTTATCTCTCTGAGGTGAATGCACACATCATAAAGAGGTTTCTGAGAATGCTTCTGTCTGGTTTCTATGTGAAGATATTTCCTTTTCCACCACAGGCCTCAAAGCGCTCCAAATGAACACTTGCAGATTCTACAAAAAGAGTGTTTCAAAACTGCTCTAGCAAAGGAAAGGTTCAACTCTGTGAGTTGAACACACACATCACAAAGCAGTGTGTGAGAATGCTTCTTTCCAGTTTTTATGGGAAGATATTCCCGTTTCTAACGAAGGCCTGAAAGAGCTCCAAATATCCACTTGCAGATGCTGCAGAAAGTCTCTTTCCAAACTGCTCCATGAAAAGGAAGGTTCAACTCTGTGAGTTGAATGCACACATCATAAAGAAGTTTCAAAGAATGCTTCTGTCTAGGTTTTATGTGAAGATATTTCCTATTCCACCAGAGGCCTCAAAGAGCACCGAATGAACACTTGCAGATTCTACAAAAAGAGTGTTTCAAACTGCTCTATCAAAAGAAAGCTTCAACTGTGTGAGTTGAATGCATACAACACAAAGCAGTTTCAGAGAACACTTCTGTCTCGTTTTTGTGAAGATAGTCCCGTTTCCAACGAACGCTCCAATGAGCTCCAAATATCCTCTTGCAGTTTCTGCAAATACACTGTTATAAAGCTGCTCTATCCAGCGGAAGGTTCCACTCTGTTAGTTGAATGCACACATCAGAAAACTGTTTCTTAGAATGCTTCTGTTTAGTTTTTATGTGAAGTTGTTTCCTTTTCCATCGTAAGCTTCAAAGCGCTCCAAATGAACACTTGTAAATTCTGCCAAGAGAGTGTTTCTAAAGTGCTCTATCAAAAGCAGGGTTCTACTCTGTGTGTTGAGTGCACACAACACAAAGCCGTTTCTGAGAATGCTTCTGTCCAGTTTTTATGTGAAGATATTCACGTTTCCAACGAAGGCCTGAAAGAGCTCCAAATATCCACTTGCAGAAACTTTAAAAAGAGTGTTTCAAAACTGCTCTTTCAAAAGAAAGGTTGAACACTGTGAGTTGAAAGCACACATCATAAAGAACTTTCAGAGAATGCTTGTGTCTGGATATTATGTGAAGGTACTAAGTCTTACACTATAGGCCTCAAAGCGCTCCTAATGAACAATTGCAGATTCCACAAAAAGAGTGTTTCAAAAGTGCTCTTTCTAAAGAAGTGTTCAACTCTGTGAGTTGGATTCTTACTACACAAAGCACTTTCACAGAACGCTTCTGTTTAGTTTTTATGTGAAGATATTCCCGTTTCCAATGAAGGCCTGAAAGGGCTCCAACTATCCACTTGCAGATTCTGCAAAAACAGAGTTTCAAAACTGCTCTATCAAAAGGAAGGCTTATCTCTCTGAGTTGAATGCACACATCATAAAGAGGTTTCTGAGAATGCTTCTGTCTGGTTTCTATGTGAAGATATTTCCTTTTCCACCATAGGCCTCAAAGCGCTCCAAATGAACACTTGCAGATTCTACAAAAAGAGTGTTTCAAAACTGCTCTAGCAAAGGAAAGGTTCAACTCTGTGAGTTGAACACACACATCACAAAGCAGTGTGTGAGAATGCTTCTGTCCAGTTTTTATGGGAAGATATTCCCGTTTCTAACGAAGGCCTGAAAGAGCTCCAAATATCCACTTGCAGATGCTGCAGAAAGTCTCTTCCCAAACTGCTGCATGAAAAGGAAGGTTCAACTCTGTGAGTTGAATGCACACATCATAAAGAAGTTTCAAAGAATGCTTCTGTCTAGGTTTTATGTGAAGATATTTCCTATTCCACCAGAGGCCTCAAAGAGCACGGAATGAACACTTGCAGATTCTACAAAAAGAGTGTTTCAAACTGCTCTATCAAAAGAAAGGTTCACCTGTGTGAGTTGAATGCATACAACACAAAGCAGTTTCAGAGAACACTTCTGTCTCGTTTTTGTGAAGATATTCCCGTTTCCAACGAACGCTTCAAAGAGCTCCAAATATCCTCTTGCAGTTTCTGCAAATACACTGTTATAAAGCTGCTCTATCCAACGGAAGGTTCCACTCTGTTAGTTGAATGCACACATCAGAAAACTGTTTCTTAGAATGCTTCTGTTTAGTTTTTATGTGAAGTTGTTTCCTTTTCCATCGTAAGCTTCAAAGCGCTCCAAATGAACACTTGTAAATTCTGCCAAGAGAGTGTTCCTAAAGTGCTCTATCAAAAGCAGGGTTCAACTCTGTGTGTTGAGTGCACACAACACAAAGCCGTTTCTGAGAATGCTTCTGTCCAGTTTTTATGTGAAGATATTCACGTTTCCAACGAAGGCCTGAAAGAGCTCCAAATATCCACTTGCAGAAACTTTAAAAAGAGTGTTACAAAACTGCTCTTTCAAAAGAAAGGTTGAACACTCTGAGTTGAAATCACACATCATAAAGAACTTTCAGAGAATGCTTGTGTGTGGATATTATGTGAAGGTATTAAGTCTTACACTCTAGGCCTCAAAGCGCTCCTAATGAACAATTGCAGATTCCACAAAAAGAGTGTTTCAAAACTGCTCTTTCTAAAGAAGTGTTCAACTCTGTGAGTTGGATTCTTACTACACAAAGCAGTTTCACAGAACGCTTCTGTTTAGTTTTTATGTGAAGATATTCCCGTTTCCAACGAAGGCCTGAAAGGGCTCCAACTATCCACTTGCAGATTCTGCAAAAACAGAGTTTCAAAACTGCTCTATCAAAAGGAAGGCTTATCTCTCTGAGTTGAATGCACACATCATAAACAGGTTTCTGAGAATGCTTCTGTCTGGTTTCTATGTGAAGATATTTCCTTTTCCACCATAGGCCTCAAAGCGCTCCAAATGAACACTTGCAGATTCTACAAAAAGAGTGTTTCAAAGCTGCTCTAGCAAAGGAAAGGCTCAACTCTGTGAGTTGAACACACACATCACAAAGCAGTTTGTGAGAATGCTTCTGTCCAGTTTTTATGGGAAGATATTCCCGTTTCTAACGAAAGCCTGAAAGAGCACCAAATATCCACTTGCAGATGCTGCAGAAAGACTCTTTCCAAACTGTTCCATGAAAAGGAAGGTTCAACTCTGTGAGTTGAATGCACACATCATAAAGAAGTTTCAAAGAATGCTTCTGTCTAGGTTTTATGTGAAGATATTTCCTGTTCCACCAGAGGCCTCAAAGAGCACCGAATGAACACTTGCAGATTCTACAAAAAGAGTGTTTCAAACTGCTCTATCAAAAGAAAGGTTCACCTGTGTGAGTTGAATGCATACAACACAAAGCAGTTTCAGAGAACACTTCTGTCTCGTTTTTGTGAAGATAGTCCCGTTTCCAACGAACGCTTCAAAGAGCTCCAAATATCCTCTTGCAGTTTCTGCAAATACACTGTTATAAAGCTGCTCTATCCAACGGAAGGTTCCACTCTGTTATTTGAATGCACACATCAGAAAACTGTTTCTTAGAATGCTTCTGTTTACTTTTTATGTGAAGTTGTTTCCTTTTCCATCGTAAGCTTCAAAGCGCTCCAAATGAACACTTGTAAATTCTGCCAAGAGAGTGTCTCTAAAGTGCTCTATCAAAAGCAGGGTTCAACTCTGTGTGATGAGTGCACACAACACAAAGCCGTTTCTGAGAATGCTTCTGTCCAGTTTTTTTTTTTTTTTTTTTTTTTTTTCCTCACAACCACCCTTCAAAGTATGTATTATCATTCTTATTTTACAAAAATGGAAATGAGCTCAGCAATGTGCTTGTTACACAGTCAGTGCTGGATAGATGTGTTTTTTTTTTTTTTTTTACATTTTTTTTTTCTTTTATTATGATTATTATTATTATTATACTTTAGGTTTTATGGTACATGTGCACAATGTGCAGATAAGTTACATATGTATACATGTGCCATGCTGGTGCGCTGCACCCACCAACTCGTCATCTAGCATTAGGTATATCTCCCAATGCTATCCCTCCCCCCTCCCCCCACCCCACAACAGTCCCCAGAGTGTGATGTTCCCCTTCCTGTGTCCATGTGTTCTCATTGTTCAATTCCCACCTATGAGTGAGAATATGCGGTGTTTGGTTTTTTGTCCAGTTTTTATGTGAAGATATTCACGTTTCCAACGAAGGCCTGAAAGAGCTCGAAATATCCACTTGCAGAAACTTTAAAAAGAGTGTTACAAAACTGCTCTTTCAAAAGAAAGGTTGAACACTCTGAGTTGAAAGCACACATCATAAAGAGCTTTCAGAGAATGCTTGCGTCTGGATATTATGTGAAGGTATTAAGTCTTACACTATAGGCGTCAAAGCGCTCCTAATGAACAATTGCAGATTCCACAAAAACAGTGTTTCAAAACTGCTCTTTCTAAAGAAGTGTTCAACTCTGTGAGTTGGATTCTTACTACACAAAGCAGTTTCACAGAACGCTTCTGTTTAGTTTTTATGTGAAGATATTCCCGTTTCCAACGAAGGCCTGAAAGGGCTCCAACTATCCACTTGCAGATTCTGCAAAAACAGAGTTTCAAAACTGCTCTATCAAAAGGAGGGCTTATCTCTCTGAGTTGAATGCACACATCATAAAGAGGTTTCTGAGAATGCTTCTGTCTGGTTTCTATGTGAAGATATATCCTTTTCCACCATAGGCCTCAAAGCGCTCCAAATGAACACTTGCAGATTCTACAAAAAGAGTGTTTCGAAGCTGCTCTAGCAAAGGAAAGGCTCAACTCTGTGAGTTGAACACACACATCACTAAGCAGTTTGTGAGAATGCTTCTGTCCAGTTTTTATGGGAAGATATTCCCGTTTCTACCGAAAGCCTGAAAGAGCACCAAATATCCAATTGCAGATGCTGCAGAAAGACTCTTTCCAAACTGTTCCATGAAAAGGAAGGTTCAACTCTGTGAGTTGAATGCACACATCATAAAGAAGTTTCAAAGAATGCTTCCGTCTAGGTTTTATGTGAAGATATTTCCTATTCCACCAGAGGCCTCAAAGAGCACCGAATGAACACTTGCAGATTCTACAAAAAGAGTGTTTCAAACTGCTCTATCAAAAGAAAGGTTCACCTGTGTGAGTTGAATGCATACAACACAAAGCAGTTTCAGAGAACCCTTCTGTCTCGTTTTTGTGGAGATAGTCCCGTTTCCAACGAACGCTTCAAAGAGCTCCAAATATCCTCTTGCAGTTTCTGCAAATACACAGTTATAAAGCTGCTCTATACAACGGAAGGTTCCACTCTGTTAGTTGAATGCACACATCAGAAAACTGTTTCTTAGAATGCTTCTGTTTAGTTTTTATGTGAAGTTGTTTCCTTTTCCATCGTAAGCTTCAAAGCGCTCCAAATGAACACTTGTAAATTCTGCCAAGAGAGTGTTCCTAAAGTGCTCTATCAAAAGCAGGGTTCAACTCTGTGTGTTGAGTGCACACAACACAAAGCCGTTTCTGAGAATGCTTCTGTCCAGTTTTTATGTGAAGATATTCACGTTTCCAACGAAGGCCTGAAAGAGCTCCAAATATCCACTTGCAGAAACTTTAAAAAGAGTGTTACAAAACTGCTCTTTCAAAAGAAAGGTTGAACACTCTGAGTTGAAATCACACATCATAAAGAACTTTCAGAGAATGCTTGTGTGTGGATATTATGTGAAGGTATTAAGTCTTACACTCTAGGCCTCAAAGCGCTCCTAATGAACAATTGCAGATTCCACAAAAAGAGTGTTTCAAAACTGCTCTTTCTAAAGAAGTGTTCAACTCTGTGAGTTGGATTCTTACTACACAAAGCAGTTTCACAGAACGCTTCTGTTTAGTTTTTATGTGAAGATATTCCCGTTTCCAACGAAGGCCTGAAAGGGCTCCAACTATCCACTTGCAGATTCTGCAAAAACAGAGTTTCAAAACTGCTCTATCAAAAGGAAGGCTTATCTCTCTGAGTTGAATGCACACATCATAAACAGGTTTCTGAGAATGCTTCTGTCTGGTTTCTATGTGAAGATATTTCCTTTTCCACCATAGGCCTCAAAGCGCTCCAAATGAACACTTGCAGATTCTACAAAAAGAGTGTTTCAAAGCTGCTCTAGCAAAGGAAAGGCTCAACTCTGTGAGTTGAACACACACATCACAAAGCAGTTTGTGAGAATGCTTCTGTCCAGTTTTTATGGGAAGATATTCCCGTTTCTAACGAAAGCCTGAAAGAGCACCAAATATCCACTTGCAGATGCTGCAGAAAGACTCTTTCCAAACTGTTCCATGAAAAGGAAGGTTCAACTCTGTGAGTTGAATGCACACATCATAAAGAAGTTTCAAAGAATGCTTCTGTCTAGGTTTTATGTGAAGATATTTCCTGTTCCACCAGAGGCCTCAAAGAGCACCGAATGAACACTTGCAGATTCTACAAAAAGAGTGTTTCAAACTGCTCTATCAAAAGAAAGGTTCACCTGTGTGAGTTGAATGCATACAACACAAAGCAGTTTCAGAGAACACTTCTGTCTCGTTTTTGTGAAGATAGTCCCGTTTCCAACGAACGCTTCAAAGAGCTCCAAATATCCTCTTGCAGTTTCTGCAAATACACTGTTATAAAGCTGCTCTATCCAACGGAAGGTTCCACTCTGTTATTTGAATGCACACATCAGAAAACTGTTTCTTAGAATGCTTCTGTTTACTTTTTATGTGAAGTTGTTTCCTTTTCCATCGTAAGCTTCAAAGCGCTCCAAATGAACACTTGTAAATTCTGCCAAGAGAGTGTCTCTAAAGTGCTCTATCAAAAGCAGGGTTCAACTCTGTGTGATGAGTGCACACAACACAAAGCCGTTTCTGAGAATGCTTCTGTCCAGTTTTTTTTTTTTTTTTTTTTTTTTCCTCACAACCACCCTTCAAAGTATGTATTATCATTCTTATTTTACAAAAATGGAAATGAGCTCAGCAATGTGCTTGTTACACAGTCAGTGCTGGATAGATGTGTTTTTTTTTTTTTTTTTTACATTTTTTTTTTCTTTTATTATTATTATTATTATTATTATACTTTAGGTTTTATGGTACATGTGCACAATGTGCAGATAAGTTACATATGTATACATGTGCCATGCTGGTGCGCTGCACCCACCAACTCGTCATCTAGCATTAGGTATATCTCCCAATGCTATCCCTCCCCCCTCCCCCCACCCCACAACAGTCCCCAGAGTGTGATGTTCCCCTTCCTGTGTCCATGTGTTCTCATTGTTCAATTCCCACCTATGAGTGAGAATATGCGGTGTTTGGTTTTTTGTCCAGTTTTTATGTGAAGATATTCACGTTTCCAACGAAGGCCTGAAAGAGCTCGAAATATCCACTTGCAGAAACTTTAAAAAGAGTGTTACAAAACTGCTCTTTCAAAAGAAAGGTTGAACACTCTGAGTTGAAAGCACACATCATAAAGAGCTTTCAGAGAATGCTTGCGTCTGGATATTATGTGAAGGTATTAAGTCTTACACTATAGGCGTCAAAGCGCTCCTAATGAACAATTGCAGATTCCACAAAAACAGTGTTTCAAAACTGCTCTTTCTAAAGAAGTGTTCAACTCTGTGAGTTTTATTCTTACTACACAAAGCAGTTTCACAGAACGCTTCTGTTTAGTTTTTATGTGAAGATATTCCCGTTTCCAACGAAGGCCTGAAAGGGCTCCAACTATCCACTTGCAGATTCTGCAAAAACAGAGTTTCAAAACTGCTCTATCAAAAGGAAGGCTTATCTCTCTGAGTTGAATGCACACATCATAAAGAGATTTCTGAGAATGCTTCTGTCTGGTTTCTATGTGAAGATATTTCCTTTTCCACCATAGGCCTCAAAGCGCTCCAAATGAACACTTGCAGATTCTACAAAAAGAGTGTTTCAAAGCTGCTCTAGCAAAGGAAAGGCTCAACTCTATGAGTTGAACACACACATCACTAAGCAGTTTGTGAGAATGCTGCTGTCCAGTTTTTATGGGAAGATATTCCCGTTTCTAACGAAAGCCTGAAAGAGCACCAAATATCCACTTGCAGATGCTGCAGAAAGACTTTTTCCAAACTGTTCCATGAAAAGGAAGGTTCAACTCTGTGAGTTGAATGCACACATCATAAAGAAGTTTCAAAGAATGCTTCCGTCTAGGTTTTATGTGAAGATATTTCCTATTCCACCAGAGGCCACAAAGAGCACCGAATGAACACTTGCAGATTCTACAAAAAGAGTGTTTCAAACTGCTCTATCAAAAGAAAGGTTCACCTGTGTGAGTGGAATGCATACAACACGAAGCAGTTTCAGAGAACACTTCTGTCTCGTTTTTGTGGAGATAGTCCCGTTTCCAACGAACGCTTCAAAGAGCTCCAATTATCCTCTTGCAGTTTCTGCAAATACACAGTTATAAAGCTGCTCTATCCAACGGAAGGTTCCACTCTGTTAGTTGAATGCACACATCAGAAAACTGTTTCTTAGAATGCTTCTGTTTAGTTTTTATGTGAAGTTGTTTCCTTTTCCATCGGAAGCTTCAAAGCGCTCCAAATGAACACTTGTAAATTCTGCCAAGACAGTGTTTCTAAAGTGCTCTATCAAAAGCAGGGTTCAACTCTGTGTGTTGAGTGCACACAACACAAAGCCGTTTCTGAGAATGCTTCTGTCCAGTTTTTATGTGAAGATATTCACGTTTCCAACGAAGGCATGAAAGAGCTCCAAATATCCACTTGCAGAAACTTTAAAAAGAGTGTTTCAGAACTGCTCTTTCAAAAGAAAGGTTGAACACTGTGAGTTGAAAGCACACATCATAAAGAACTTTCAGAGAATGCTTGTGTCTGGATATTATGTGAAGGTATTAAGTCTTACACTATAGGCCTCAAAGCGCTCCTAATGAACAATTGCAGATTCCACAAAAAGAGTGTTTCAAAACTGCTCTTTCTAAAGAAGTGTTCAACTATGTGAGTTGGATTCTTACTACACAAAGCAGTTTCACAGAACGCTTCTGTTTAGTTTTTATGTGAAGATATTCCCGTTTCCAATGAAGGCCTGAAAGGGCTCCAACTATCCACTTGCAGATTCTGCAAAAACAGAGTTTCAAAACTGCTCTATCAAAAGGAAGGCTTATCTCTCTGAGTTGAATGCACACATCATAAAGAGGTTTCTGAGAATGCTTCTGTCTGGTTTCTATGTGAAGATATTTCCTTTTCCACCATAGGCCTCAAAGCGCTCCAAATGAACACTTGCAGATTCTACAAAAAGAGTGTTTCAAAACTGCTCTAGCAAAGGAAAGGTTCAACTCTGTGAGTTGAACACACACATCACAAAGCAGTGTGTGAGAATGCTTCTGTCCAGTTTTTATGGGAAGATATTCCCGTTTCTAACGAAGGCCTGAAAGAGCTCCAAATATCCACTTCCAGATGCTGCAGGAAGTCTCTTTCCAAACTGCTCCATGAAAAGGAAGGTTCAACTCTGTGAGTTGAATGCACACATCATAAAGAAGTTTCAAAGAATGCTTCCGTCTAGGTTTTATGTGAAGATATTTCCTATTCCACCAGAGGCCTCAAAGAGCACCGAATGAACACTTGCAGATTCTACAAAAAGAGTGTTTCAAACTGCTCTATCAAAAGAAAGGTTCACCTGTGTGAGTTGAATGCATACAACACAAAGCAGTTTCAGAGAACCCTTCTGTCTCGTTTTTGTGGAGATAGTCCCGTTTCCAACGAACGCTTCAAAGAGCTCCAAATATCCTCTTGCAGTTTCTGCAAATACACAGTTATAAAGCTGCTCTATCCAACGGAAGGTTCCACTCTGTTAGTTGAATGCACACATCAGAAAACTGTTTCTTAGAATGCTTCTGTTTAGTTTTTATGTGAAGTTGTTTCCGTTTCCATCGGAAGCTTCAAAGCGCTCCAAATGAACACTTGTAAATTCTGCCAAGACAGTGTTTCTAAAGTGCTCTATCAAAAGCAGGGTTCAACTCTGTGTGTTGAGTGCACACAACACAAAGCCGTTTCTGAGAATGCTTCTGTCCAGTTTTTATGTGAAGATATTCACGTTTCCAACGAAGGCATGAAAGAGCTCCAAATATCCACTTGCAGAAACTTTAAAAAGAGTGTTTCAAAACTGCTCTTTCAAAAGAAAGGTTGAACACTGTGAGTTGAAAGCACACATCATAAAGAACTTTCAGAGAATGCTTGTGTCTGGATATTATGTGAAGGTATTAAGTCTTACACTATAGGCCTCAAAGCGCTCCTAATGAACAATTGCAGATTCCACAAAAAGAGTGTTTCAAAAGTGCTCTTTCTAAAGAAGTGTTCAACTATGTGAGTTGGATTCTTACTACACAAAGCAGTTTCACAGAACGCTTCTGTTTAGTTTTTATGTGAAGATATTCCCGTTTCCAATGAAGGCTTGAAAGGGCTCCAACTATCCACTTGCAGATTCTGCAAAAACAGAGTTTCAAAACTGCTCTATCAAAAGGAAGGCTTATCTCTCTGAGTTGAATGCACACATCATAAAGAGGTTTCTGAGAATGCTTCTGTCTGGTTTCTATGTGAAGATATTTCCTTTTCCACCATAGGCCTCAAAGCGCTCCAAATGAACACTTGCAGATTCTACAAAAAGAGTGTTTCAAAACTGCTCTAGCTAAGGAAAGGTTCAACTCTGTGAGTTGAACACACACATCACAAAGCAGTGTGTGAGAATGCTTCTGTCCAGTTTTTATGGGAAGATATTCCCGTTTCTAACGAAGGCCTGAAAGAGCTCCAAATATCCACTTGCAGATGCTGCAGGAAGTCTCTTTCCAAACTGCTCCATGAAAAGGAAGGTTCAACTCTGTGAGTTGAATGCACACATCATAAAGAAGTTTCAAAGAATGCTTCTGCCTAGGTTTTATGTGAAGATATTTCCTATTCCACCAGAGGCCTCAAAGAGCACCGAATGAACACTTGCAGATTCTACAAAAAGAGTGTTTCAAACTGCTCTATCAAAAGAAAGCTTCAACTGTGTGAGTTGAATGCATACAACACAAAGCAGTTTCAGAGAACACTTCTGTCTCGTTTTTGTGAAGATAGTCCCGTTTCCAACGAACGCTTCAATGAGCTCCAAATATCCTCTTGCAGTTTCTGCAAATACACTGTTATAAAGCTGCTCTATCCAGCGGAAGGTTCCACTCTGTTAGTTGAATGCACACATCAGAAAACTGTTTCTTAGAATGCTTCTGTTTAGTTTTTATGTGAAGTTGTTTCCTTTTCCATCGTAAGCTTCAAAGCGCTCCAAATGAACACTTGTAAATTCTGCCAAGAGAGTGTTTCTAAAGTGCTCTATCAAAAGCAGGGTTCAACTCTGTGTGTTGAGTGCACACAACACAAAGCCGTTTCTGAGAATGCTTCTGTCCAGTTTTTATGTGAAGATATTCACGTTTCCAACGAAGGCCTGAAAGAGCTCCAAATATCCACTTGCAGAAACTTTAAAAAGAGTGTTTCAAAACTGCTCTTTCAAAAGCAAGGTTGAAGACTGTGAGTTGAAAGCACACATCATAAAGAACTTTCAGAGAATGCTTGTGTCTGGATATTATGTGAAGGTACTAAGTCTTACACTGTAGGCCTCAAAGCGCTCCTAATGAACAATTGCAGATTCCACAAAAAGAGTGTTTCAAAAGTGCTCTTTCTAAAGAAGTGTTCAACTCTCTGAGTTGGATTCTTACTACACAAAGCACTTTCACAGAACGCTTCTGTTTAGTTTTTATGTGAAGATATTCCCGTTTCCAATGAAGGCCTGAAAGGGCTCCAACTATCCACTTGCAGATTCTGCAAAAACAGAGTTTCAAAACTGCTCTATCAAAAGGAAGGCTTATCTCTCTGAGTTGAATGCACACATCATAAAGAGGTTTCTGAGAATGCTTCTGTCTGGTTTCTATGTGAAGATATTTCCTTTTCCACCATAGGCCTCAAAGCGCTCCAAATGAACACTTGCAGATTCTACAAAAAGAGTGTTTCAAAACTGCTCTAGCAAAGGAAAGGTTCAACTCTGTGAGTTGAACACACACATCACAAAGCAGTGTGTGAGAATGCTTCTGTCCAGTTTTTATGGGAAGATATTCCCGATTCTAACGAAGGCCTGAAAGAGCTCCAAATATCCACTTGCAGATGCTGCAGAAAGTCTCTTTCCAAACTGCTCCATGAAAAGGAAGGTTCAACTCTGTGAGTTGAATGCACACATCATAAAGAAGTTTCAAAGAATGCTTCTGTCTAGGTTTTATGTGAAGATATTTCCTATTCCACCAGAGGCCTCAAAGAGCACCGAATGAACACTTGCAGATTCTACAAAAAGAGTGTTTCAAACTGCTCTATCAAAAGAAAGGTTCACCTGTGTGAGTTGAATGCATACAACACAAAGCAGTTTCAGAGAACACTTCTGTCTCGTTTTTGTGAAGATAGTCCCGTTTCCAACGAACGCTTCAAAGAGCTCCAAATATCCTCTTGCAGTTTCTGCAAATACACTGTTATAAAGCTGCTCTATCCAACGGAAGGTTCCACTCTGTTAGTTGAATGCACACATCAGAAAACTGTTTCTTAGAATGCTTCTGTCTAGTTTTTATGTGAAGTTGTTTCCTTTTCCATCGTAAGCTTCAAAGCGCTCCAAATGAACACTTGTAAATTCTGCCAAGAGAGTGTTTCTAAAGTGCTCTATCAAAAGCAGGGTTCAACTCTGTGTGTTGAGTGTACACAACACAAAGCCGTTTCTGAGAATGCTTCTGTCCAGTTTTATTGTGAAGATATTCACGTTTCCAACGAAGGTCTGAAAGAGCTCCAAATATCCACTTGCAGAAACTTTAAAAAGAGTCTTTCAAAACTGCTCTTTCAAAAGAAATGTTGAACACTGTGAGTTGAAAGCACACATCATAAAGGACTTTCAGAGAATGCTTGCGTCTGGATATTATGTGAAGGTACTAAGTCTTACACTATAGGCCTCAAAGCGCTCCTAATGAACAATTGCAGATTCCACAAAAAAAGTGTTTCAAAACTGCTCTTTCTAAAGAAGTGTTCAACTCTGTGAGTTGGATTCTTACTACACAAAGCAGTTTCACAGAACGCTTCTGTTTAGTTTTTATGTGAAGGTATTCCCGTTTCCAACGAAGGCCTGAAAGGGCTCCAACTATCCACTTGCAGATTCTGTAAAAACAGAGTTTCAAAACTGCTCTATCAAAAGGAAGGCTTATCTCTCTGAGTTGAATGCACACATCATAAAGAGGTTTCTGAGAATGCTTCTGCCTGGTTTCTATGTGAAGATATTTCCTTTTCCACCATAGGCCTCAAAGCGCTCCAAATGAACACTTGCAGATTCTACAAAAAGAGTGTTTCAAAGCTGCTCTAGCAAAGGAAAGGCTCAACTCTATGAGTTGAACACACACATCACTAAGCAGTTTGTGAGAATGCTGCTGTCCAGTTTTTATGGGAAGATATTCCCGTTTCTAACGAAAGCCTGAAAGAGCACCAAATATCCACTTGCAGATGCTGCAGAAAGACTTTTTCCAAACTGTTCCATGAAAAGGAAGGTTCAACTCTGTGAGTTGAATGCACACATCATAAAGAAGTTTCAAAGAATGCTTCCGTCTAGGTTTTATGTGAAGATATTTCCTATTCCACCAGAGGCCACAAAGAGCACCGAATGAACACTTGCAGATTCTACAAAAAGAGTGTTTCAAACTGCTCTATCAAAAGAAAGGTTCACCTGTGTGAGTGGAATGCATACAACACGAAGCAGTTTCAGAGAACACTTCTGTCTCGTTTTTGTGGAGATAGTCCCGTTTCCAACGAACGCTTCAAAGAGCTCCAATTATCCTCTTGCAGTTTCTGCAAATACACAGTTATAAAGCTGCTCTATCCAACGGAAGGTTCCACTCTGTTAGTTGAATGCACACATCAGAAAACTGTTTCTTAGAATGCTTCTGTTTAGTTTTTATGTGAAGTTGTTTCCTTTTCCATCGGAAGCTTCAAAGCGCTCCAAATGAACACTTGTAAATTCTGCCAAGACAGTGTTTCTAAAGTGCTCTATCAAAAGCAGGGTTCAACTCTGTGTGTTGAGTGCACACAACACAAAGCCGTTTCTGAGAATGCTTCTGTCCAGTTTTTATGTGAAGATATTCACGTTTCCAACGAAGGCATGAAAGAGCTCCAAATATCCACTTGCAGAAACTTTAAAAAGAGTGTTTCAGAACTGCTCTTTCAAAAGAAAGGTTGAACACTGTGAGTTGAAAGCACACATCATAAAGAACTTTCAGAGAATGCTTGTGTCTGGATATTATGTGAAGGTATTAAGTCTTACACTATAGGCCTCAAAGCGCTCCTAATGAACAATTGCAGATTCCACAAAAAGAGTGTTTCAAAACTGCTCTTTCTAAAGAAGTGTTCAACTATGTGAGTTGGATTCTTACTACACAAAGCAGTTTCACAGAACGCTTCTGTTTAGTTTTTATGTGAAGATATTCCCGTTTCCAATGAAGGCCTGAAAGGGCTCCAACTATCCACTTGCAGATTCTGCAAAAACAGAGTTTCAAAACTGCTCTATCAAAAGGAAGGCTTATCTCTCTGAGTTGAATGCACACATCATAAAGAGGTTTCTGAGAATGCTTCTGTCTGGTTTCTATGTGAAGATATTTCCTTTTCCACCATAGGCCTCAAAGCGCTCCAAATGAACACTTGCAGATTCTACAAAAAGAGTGTTTCAAAACTGCTCTAGCAAAGGAAAGGTTCAACTCTGTGAGTTGAACACACACATCACAAAGCAGTGTGTGAGAATGCTTCTGTCCAGTTTTTATGGGAAGATATTCCCGTTTCTAACGAAGGCCTGAAAGAGCTCCAAATATCCACTTCCAGATGCTGCAGGAAGTCTCTTTCCAAACTGCTCCATGAAAAGGAAGGTTCAACTCTGTGAGTTGAATGCACACATCATAAAGAAGTTTCAAAGAATGCTTCTGCCTAGGTTTTATGTGAAGATATTTCCTATTCCACCAGAGGCCTCAAAGAGCACCGAATGAACACTTGCAGATTCTACAAAAAGAGTGTTTCAAACTGCTCTATCAAAAGAAAGCTTCAACTGTGTGAGTTGAATGCATACAACACAAAGCAGTTTCAGAGAACACTTCTGTCTCGTTTTTGTGAAGATAGTCCCGTTTCCAACGAACGCTTCAATGAGCTCCAAATATCCTCTTGCAGTTTCTGCAAATACACTGTTATAAAGCTGCTCTATCCAGCGGAAGGTTCCACTCTGTTAGTTGAATGCACACATCAGAAAACTGTTTCTTAGAATGCTTCTGTTTAGTTTTTATGTGAAGTTGTTTCCTTTTCCATCGTAAGCTTCAAAGCGCTCCAAATGAACACTTGTAAATTCTGCCAAGAGAGTGTTTCTAAAGTGCTCTATCAAAAGCAGGGTTCAACTCTGTGTGTTGAGTGCACACAACACAAAGCCGTTTCTGAGAATGCTTCTGTCCAGTTTTTATGTGAAGATATTCACGTTTCCAACGAAGGCCTGAAAGAGCTCCAAATATCCACTTGCAGAAACTTTAAAAAGAGTGTTTCAAAACTGCTCTTTCAAAAGCAAGGTTGAAGACTGTGAGTTGAAAGCACACATCATAAAGAACTTTCAGAGAATGCTTGTGTCTGGATATTATGTGAAGGTACTAAGTCTTACACTATAGGCCTCAAAGCGCTCCTAATGAACAATTGCAGATTCCACAAAAAGAGTGTTTCAAAAGTGCTCTTTCTAAAGAAGTGTTCAACTCTCTGAGTTGGATTCTTACTACACAAAGCACTTTCACAGAACGCTTCTGTTTAGTTTTTATGTGAAGATATTCCCGTTTCCAATGAAGGCCTGAAAGGGCTCCAACTATCCACTTGCAGATTCTGCAAAAACAGAGTTTCAAAACTGCTCTATCAAAAGGAAGGCTTATCTCTCTGAGTTGAATGCACACATCATAAAGAGGTTTCTGAGAATGCTTCTGTCTGGTTTCTATGTGAAGATATTTCCTTTTCCACCATAGGCCTCAAAGCGCTCCAAATGAACACTTGCAGATTCTACAAAAAGAGTGTTTCAAAACTGCTCTAGCAAAGGAAAGGTTCAAATCTGTGAGTTTAACACACACATCACAAAGCAGTGTGTGAGAATGCTTCTGTCCAGTTTTTATGGGAAGATATTCCCGATTCTAACGAAGGCATGAAAGAGCTCCAAATATCCACTTGCAGATGCTGCAGAAAGTCTCTTTCCAAACTGCTCCATGAAAAGGAAGGTTCAACTCTGTGAGTTGAATGCACACATCATAAAGAAGTTTCAAAGAATGCTTCTGTCTAGGTTTTATGTGAAGATATTTCCTATTCCACCAGAGGCCTCAAAGAGCACCGAATGAACACTTGCAGATTCTACAAAAAGAGTGTTTCAAACTGCTCTATCAAAAGAAAGGTTCACCTGTGTGAGTGGAATGCATACAACACGAAGCAGTTTCAGAGAACACTTCTGTCTCGTTTTTGTGGAGATAGTCCCGTTTCCAACGAACGCTTCAAAGAGCTCCAATTATCCTCTTGCAGTTTCTGCAAATACACAGTTATAAAGCTGCTCTATCCAACGGAAGGTTCCACTCTGTTAGTTGAATGCACACATCAGAAAACTGTTTCTTAGAATGCTTCTGTTTAGTTTTTATGTGAAGTTGTTTCCTTTTCCATCGGAAGCTTCAAAGCGCTCCAAATGAACACTTGTAAATTCTGCCAAGACAGTGTTTCTAAAGTGCTCTATCAAAAGCAGGGTTCAACTCTGTGTGTTGAGTGCACACAACACAAAGCCGTTTCTGAGAATGCTTCTGTCCAGTTTTTATGTGAAGATATTCACGTTTCCAACGAAGGCATGAAAGAGCTCCAAATATCCACTTGCAGAAACTTTAAAAAGAGTGTTTCAGAACTGCTCTTTCAAAAGAAAGGTTGAACACTGTGAGTTGAAAGCACACATCATAAAGAACTTTCAGAGAATGCTTGTGTCTGGATATTATGTGAAGGTATTAAGTCTTACACTATAGGCCTCAAAGCGCTCCTAATGAACAATTGCAGATTCCACAAAAAGAGTGTTTCAAAACTGCTCTTTCTAAAGAAGTGTTCAACTATGTGAGTTGGATTCTTACTACACAAAGCAGTTTCACAGAACGCTTCTGTTTAGTTTTTATGTGAAGATATTCCCGTTTCCAATGAAGGCCTGAAAGGGCTCCAACTATCCACTTGCAGATTCTGCAAAAACAGAGTTTCAAAACTGCTCTATCAAAAGGAAGGCTTATCTCTCTGAGTTGAATGCACACATCATAAAGAGGTTTCTGAGAATGCTTCTGTCTGGTTTCTATGTGAAGATATTTCCTTTTCCACCATAGGCCTCAAAGCGCTCCAAATGAACACTTGCAGATTCTACAAAAAGAGTGTTTCAAAACTGCTCTAGCAAAGGAAAGGTTCAACTCTGTGAGTTGAACACACACATCACAAAGCAGTGTGTGAGAATGCTTCTGTCCAGTTTTTATGGGAAGATATTCCCGTTTCTAACGAAGGCCTGAAAGAGCTCCAAATATCCACTTCCAGATGCTGCAGGAAGTCTCTTTCCAAACTGCTCCATGAAAAGGAAGGTTCAACTCTGTGAGTTGAATGCACACATCATAAAGAAGTTTCAAAGAATGCTTCTGCCTAGGTTTTATGTGAAGATATTTCCTATTCCACCAGAGGCCTCAAAGAGCACCGAATGAACACTTGCAGATTCTACAAAAAGAGTGTTTCAAACTGCTCTATCAAAAGAAAGCTTCAACTGTGTGAGTTGAATGCATACAACACAAAGCAGTTTCAGAGAACACTTCTGTCTCGTTTTTGTGAAGATAGTCCCGTTTCCAACGAACGCTTCAATGAGCTCCAAATATCCTCTTGCAGTTTCTGCAAATACACTGTTATAAAGCTGCTCTATCCAGCGGAAGGTTCCACTCTGTTAGTTGAATGCACACATCAGAAAACTGTTTCTTAGAATGCTTCTGTTTAGTTTTTATGTGAAGTTGTTTCCTTTTCCATCGTAAGCTTCAAAGCGCTCCAAATGAACACTTGTAAATTCTGCCAAGAGAGTGTTTCTAAAGTGCTCTATCAAAAGCAGGGTTCAACTCTGTGTGTTGAGTGCACACAACACAAAGCCGTTTCTGAGAATGCTTCTGTCCAGTTTTTATGTGAAGATATTCACGTTTCCAACGAAGGCCTGAAAGAGCTCCAAATATCCACTTGCAGAAACTTTAAAAAGAGTGTTTCAAAACTGCTCTTTCAAAAGCAAGGTTGAAGACTGTGAGTTGAAAGCACACATCATAAAGAACTTTCAGAGAATGCTTGTGTCTGGATATTATGTGAAGGTACTAAGTCTTACACTATAGGCCTCAAAGCGCTCCTAATGAACAATTGCAGATTCCACAAAAAGAGTGTTTCAAAAGTGCTCTTTCTAAAGAAGTGTTCAACTCTCTGAGTTGGATTCTTACTACACAAAGCACTTTCACAGAACGCTTCTGTTTAGTTTTTATGTGAAGATATTCCCGTTTCCAATGAAGGCCTGAAAGGGCTCCAACTATCCACTTGCAGATTCTGCAAAAACAGAGTTTCAAAACTGCTCTATCAAAAGGAAGGCTTATCTCTCTGAGTTGAATGCACACATCATAAAGAGGTTTCTGAGAATGCTTCTGTCTGGTTTCTATGTGAAGATATTTCCTTTTCCACCATAGGCCTCAAAGCGCTCCAAATGAACACTTGCAGATTCTACAAAAAGAGTGTTTCAAAACTGCTCTAGCAAAGGAAAGGTTCAAATCTGTGAGTTTAACACACACATCACAAAGCAGTTTGTGAGAATGCTTCTGTCCAGTTTTTATGGGAAGATATTCCCGTTTCTAACGAAAGCCTGAAAGAGCACCAAATATCCACTTGCAGATGCTGCAGAAAGACTCTTTCCAAACTGCTCCATGAAAAAGAAGGTTCAACTCTGTGAGTTGAATGCACACATCATAAAGAAGTTTCAAAGAATGCTTCTGTCTAGGTTTTATGTGAAGATATTTCCTGTTCCACCAGAGGCCTCAAAGAGCACCGAATGAACAGTTGCAGATTCTACAAAAAGAGTGTTTCAAACTGCTCTATCAAAAAAAAGGTTCACCTGTGTGAGTTGAATTCATACAACACAAAGCAGTTTCACAGAACACTTCTGTCTCGTTTTTGTGAAGATAGTCCCGTTTCCAACGAACGCTTCAAAGAGCTCCAAATATCCTCTTGCAGTTTCTGCAAATACACTGTTATAAAGCTGCTCTATCCAACGGAAGGTTCCACTCTGTTAGTTGAATGCACACATCAGAAAACTGTTTCTTAGAATGCTTCTGTTTAGTTTTTATGTGAAGTTGTTTCCTTTTCCATCGTAAGCTTCAAAGCGCTCCAAATGAACACTTGTAAATTCTGCCAAGAGAGTGTTTCTAAAGTGCTCTTTCAAAAGCAGGGTTCAACTCTGTGTGTTGAGTGCACACAACACAAAGCCGTTTCTGAGAATGCTTCTGTCCAGTTTTTATGTGAAGATATTCACGTTTCCAACGAAGGCCTGTAAGAGCTCCAAATATCCACTTGCAGAAACTTTAAAAAGAGTCTTTCAAAACTGCTCTTTCAAAAGAAAGGTTGAACACTGTGAGTTGAAAGCACACATCATAAAGAACTTTCAGAGAATGCTTGTGTCTGGATATTATGTGAAGGTATTAAGTCTTACACTATAGGCCTCAAAGCGCTCCTAATGAACAATTGCAGATTCCACAAAAAGAGTGTTTCAAAACTGCTCTTTCTAAAGAAGTGTTCAACTCTGTGAGTTGGATTCTTACTACACAAAGCAGTTTCACAGAACGCTTCTGTTTAGTTTTTATGTGAAGATATTCCCGTTTCCAACGAAGGCCTGAAAGGGCTCCAACTATCCACTTGCAGATTCTGCAAAAACAGAGTTTCAAAACTGCTCTATCAAAAGGAAGGCTTATCTCTCTGAGTTGAATGCACACATCATAAAGAGGTTTCTGAGAATGCTTCTGTCTGGTTTCTATGTGAAGATATTTCCTTTTCCACCACAGGCCTCAAAGCGCTCCAAATGAACACTTGCAGATTCTACAAAAAGAGTGTTTCAAAACTGCTCTAGCAAAGGAAAGTTTCAACTCTGTGAGTTGAACACACACATCACAAAGCAGTGTGTGAGAATGCTTCTTTCCAGTTTTTATGGGAAGATATTCCCGTTTCTAATGAAGGCCTGAAAGAGCTCCAAATATCCACTTGCAGATGCTGCAGAAAGTCTCTTTCCAAACTGCTGCATGAAAAGGAAGGTTCAACTCTGTGAGTTGAATGCACACATCATAAAGAAGTTTCAAAGAATGCTTCTGTCTAGGTTTTATGTGAAGATATTTCCTATTCCACCAGAGGCCTCAAAGAGCACCGAATGAACACTTGCAGATTCTACAAAAAGAGTGTTTCAAACTGCTCTATCAAAAGAAAGGTTCACCTGTGTGAGTTGAATGCATACAACACAAAGCAGTTTCAGAGAACACTTCTGTCTCGTTTTTGTGAAGATATTCCCGTTTCCAACGAACGCTTCAAAGAGCTCCAAATATCCTCTTGCAGTTTCTGCAAATACACTGTTATAAAGCTGCTCTATCCAGCGGAAGGTTCCACTCTGTTAGTTGAATGCACACATCAGAAAACTGTTTCTTAGAATGCTTCTGTTTAGTTTTAATGTGAAGTTGTTTCCTTTTCCATCGTAAGCTTCAAAGCGCTCCAAATGAACACTTGTAAATTCTGCCAAGAGAGTGTTCCTAAAGTGCTCTATCAAAAGCAGGGTTCAACTCTGTGTGTTGAGTGCACACAACACAAAGCCGTTTCTGAGAATGCTTCTGTCCAGTTTTTATGTGAAGATATTCACGTTTCCAACGAAGGCCTGAAAGAGCTCCAAATATCCACTTGCAGAAACTTTAAAAAGAGTGTTACAAAACTGCTCTTTCAAAAGAAAAGTTGAACTCTCTGAGTTGAAATCACACATCATAAAGAACTTTCAGAGAATGCTTGTGTCTGGATATTATGTGAAGGTATTAAGTCTTACACTATAGGCCTCAAAACGCTCCTAATGAACAATTGCAGATTCCACAAAAAGAGTGTTTCAAAACTGCTCTTTCTAAAGAAGTGTTCAACTCTGTGAGTTGGATTCTTACTACACAAAGCAGTTTCACAGAACGCTTCTGTTTAGTTTTTATGTGAAGATATTCCCGTTTCCAACGAAGGCCTGAAAGGGCTCCAACTATCCACTTGCAGATTCTGCAAAAACAGAGTTTCAAAACTGCTCTATCAAAAGGAAGGCTTATCTCTCTGAGTTGAATGCACACATCATAAACAGGTTTCTGAGAATGCTTCTGTCTGGTTTCTATGTGAAGATATTTCCTTTTCCACCATAGGCCTCAAAGCGCTCCAAATGAACACTTGCAGATTCTACAAAAAGAGTGTTTCAAAACTGCTCTAGCAAAGGAAAGGCTCAACTCTGTGAGTTGAACACACACATCACAAAGCAGTTTGTGAGAATGCTTCTGTCCAGTTTTTATGGGAAGATATTCCCGTTTCTAACGAAAGCCTGAAAGAGCACCAAATATCCACTTGCAGATGCTGCAGAAAGACTCTTTCCAAACTGTTCCATGAAAAGGAAGGTTCAACTCTGTGAGTTGAATGCACACATCATAAAGAAGTTTCAAAGAATGCTTCTGTCTAGGTTTTATGTGAAGATATTTCCTATTCCACCAGAGGCCTCAAAGAGCACCGAATGAACACTTGCAGATTCTACAAAAAGAGTGTTTCAAACTGCTCTATCAAAAGAAAGGTTCACCTGTGTGTGTGGAATGCATACAACACAAAGCAGTTTCAGAGAATACTTCTGTCTCCTTTTTGTGGACATAGTCCCGTTTCCAACGAACGCTTCAAAGAGCTCCAAATATCCTCTTGCAGTTTCTGCAAATACACTGTTATAAAGCTGCTCTATCCAACGGAAGGTTCCACTCAGTTAGTTGAATGCACACATCAGAATACTGTTTCTTAGAATGCTTCTGTTTAGTTTTTATGTGAAGTTGTTTCCTTTTCCATCGTAAGCTTCAAAGCGCTCCAAATGAACACTTGTAAATTCTGCCAAGAGAGTGTTTCTAAAGTGCTCTTTCAAAAGCAGGGTTCAACCCTGTGTGTTGAGTGCACACAACACAAAGCCGTTTCTGAGAATGCTTCTGTCCAGTTTTTATGTGAAGATATTCATGTTTCCAACGAAGGCCTAAAAGAGCTCCAAATATCCACTTGCAGAAACTTTAAAAAGAGTGTTTCAAAACTGCTCTTTCAAAAGAAAGTTTGAACACTGTGTGTTGAAAGGACACATCATAAAGAACTTTCAGAGAATGCTTGTGTCTGGATATTATGTGAAGGTATTAAGTCTTACACAACAGGCCTCAAAGCGCTCCTAATGAACAATTGCAGATTCCACAAAAAGAGTGTTTCAAAACTGCTCTTTCTAAAGAAGTGTTCAACTCTGTGAGTTGGATTCTTACTACACAAAGCAGTTTCACAGAACGCTTCTGTTTAGTTTTTATGTGAAGATATTCCCGTTTCCAACGAAGGCCTGAAAGGGCTCCAACTATCCACTTGCAGATTCTGCAAAAACAGAGTTTCAAAACTGCTCTATCCAAAGGAAGGCTTATCTCTCTGAGTTGAATGCAAACATCATAAAGAGGTTTCTGAGAATGCTTCTGTCTGGTTTCTATGTGAAGATATTTCCTTTTCCACCATAGGCCTCAAAGCGCTCCAAATGAACACTTGCAGATTCTACAAAAAGAGTGTTTCAAAACTGCTCTAACAAAGGAAAGGTTCAACTCCCTGAGTTGAACACACACATCACAAAGCAGTGTGTGAGAATGCTTCTGTCCAGTTTTTATGGGAAGATATTCCCGTTTCTAACGAAGGCCTGAAAGAGCTCCAAATATCCACTTGCAGATGCTGCAGAAAGTCTCTTCCCAAACTGCTCCATGAAAAGGAAGGTTCAACTCTGTGAGCTGAATGCACACATCATAAAGAAGTTTCAAAGAATGCTTCTGTCTAGGTTTTATGTGAAGATATTTCCTATTCCACCAGAGGCCTCAAAGAGCACCGAATGAACACTTGCAGATTCTACAAAAAGAGTGTTTCAAACTGCTCTATCAAAAGAAAGGTTCACCTGTGTGAGTTGAATGCATAAAACACAAAGCAGTTTCAGAGAACACTTCTGTCTCGTTTTTATGAAGATAGTCCCGTTTCCAACGAACGCTTTAAAGAGCTCCAAATATCTTCTTGCAGTTTCTGCAAATACACTGTTATAAAGCTGCTCTATCCAACGGAAGGTTCCACTCTGTTAGTTGAATGCACACATCAGAAAACTGTTTCTTAGAATGCTTCTGTTTAGTTTTTATGTGAAGTTGTTTCCTTTTCCATCGTAAGCTTCAAAGCGCTCCAAATGAACACTTGTAAATTCTGCCAAGAGAGTGTTCCTAAAGTGCTCTATCAAAAGCAGGGTTCAACTCTGTGTGTTGAGTGCACACAACACAAAGCCGTTTCTGAGAATGCTTCTGTCCAGTTTTTATGTGAAGATATTCACGTTTCCAACGAAGGCCTGAAAGATCTCCAAATATCCACTTGCAGAAACTTTAAAAAGAGTGTTACAAAACTGCTCTTTCAAAAGAAAGGTTGAACATTCTGAGTTGAAATCACACATCATAAAGAACTTTCAGAGAATGCTTGTGTCTGGATATTATGTGAAGGTATTAAGTCTTACAGTCTAGGCCTCAAAGCGCTCCTAATGAACAATTGCAGATTCCACAAAAAGAGTGTTTCAAAACTGCTCTTTCTAAAGAAGTGTTCAACTCTGTGAGTTGGATTGTTACTACACAAAGCAGTTTCACAGAACGCTTCTGTTTAGTTTTTATGTGAAGATATTCCCGTTTCCAACGAAGGCCTGAAAGGGCTCCAACTATCCACTTGCAGATTCTGCAAAAACAGAGTTTCAAAACTGCTCTATCAAAAGGAAGGCTTATCTCTCTGAGTTGAATGCACACATCATAAACAGGTTTCTGAGAATGCTTCTGTCTGGTTTCTATGTGAAGATATTTCCTTTTCCACCATAGGCCTCAAAGCGCTCCAAATGAACACTTGCAGATTCTACAAAAAGAGTGTTTCCAAACTGCTCTAGCAAAGGAAAGGCTCAACTCTGTGAGTTGAACACACACATCACAAAGCAGTTTGTGAGAATGCTTCTGTCCAGTTTTTATGGGAAGATATTCCCGTTTCTAACGAAAGCCTGAAAGAGCACCAAATATCCACTTGCAGATGCTGCAGAAAGACTCTTTCCAAACTGTTCCATGAAAAGGAAGGTTCAACTCTGTGAGTTGAATGCACACATCATAAAGAAGTTTCAAAGAATGCTTCTGTCTAGGTTTTATGTGAAGATATTTCCTATTCCACCAGAGGCCTCAAAGAGCACCGAATGAACACTTGCAGATTCTACAAAAAGAGTGTTTCAAACTGCTCTATCAAAAGAAAGGTTCACCTGTGTGTGTGGAATGCATACAACACAAAGCAGTTTCAGAGAACACTTCTGTCTCCTTTTTGTGGACATAGTCCCGTTTCCAACGAACGCTTCAAAGAGCTCCAAATATCCTCTTGCAGTTTCTGCAAATACACTGTTATAAAGCTGCTCTATCGAACGGAAGGTTCCACTCAGTTAGTTGAATGCACACATCAGAAAACTGTTTCTTAGAATGCTTCTGTTTAGTTTTTATGTGAAGTTGTTTCCTTTTCCATCGTAAGCTTCAAAGCGCTCCAAATGAACACTTGTAAATTCTGCCAAGAGAGTGTTTCTAAAGTGCTCTTTCAAAAGCAGGGTTCAACCCTGTGTGTTGAGTGCACACAACACAAAGCCGTTTCTGAGAATGCTTCTGTCCAGTTTTTATGTGAAGATATTCATGTTTCCAACGAAGGCCTAAAAGAGCTCCAAATATCCACTGGCAGAAACTTTAAAAAGAGTGTTTCAAAACTGCTCTTTCAAAAGAAAGGTTGAACACTGTGAGTTGAAAGGACACATCATAAAGAACTTTCAGAGAATGCTTGTGTCTGGATATTATGTGAAGGTATTAAGTCTTACACAACAGGCCTCAAAGCGCTCCTAATGAACAATTGCAGATTCCACAAAAAGAGTGTTTCAAAACTGCTCTTTCTAAAGAAGTGTTCAACTCTGTGAGTTGGATTCTTACTACACAAAGCAGTTTCACAGAACGCTTCTGTTTAGTTTTTATGTGAAGATATTCCCGTTTCCAACGAAGGCCTGAAAGGGCTCCAACTATCCACTTGCAGATTCTGCAAAAACAGAGTTTCAAAACTGCTCTATCCAAAGGAAGGCTTATCTCTCTGAGTTGAATGCAAACATCATAAAGAGGTTTCTGAGAATGCTTCTGTCTGGTTTCTATGTGAAGATATTTCCTTTTCCACCATAGGCCTCAAAGCGCTCCAAATGAACACTTGCAGATTCTACAAAAAGAGTGTTTCAAAACTGCTCTAACAAAGGAAAGGTTCAACTCCCTGAGTTTAACACACACATCACAAAGCAGTGTGTGAGAATGCTTCTGTCCAGTTTTTATGGGAAGATATTCCCGTTTCTAACGAAGGCCTGAAAGAGCTCCAAATATCCACTTGCAGATGCTGCAGAAAGTCTCTTCCCAAACTGCTCCATGAAAAGGAAGGTTCAACTCTGTGAGCTGAATGCACACATCATAAAGAAGTTTCAAAGAATGCTTCTGTCTAGGTTTTATGTGAAGATATTTCCTATTCCACCAGAGGCCTCAAAGAGCACCGAATGAACACTTGCAGATTCTACAAAAAGAGTGTTTCAAACTGCTCTATCAAAAGAAAGGTTCACCTGTGTGAGTTGAATGCATAAAACACAAAGCAGTTTCAGAGAACACTTCTGTCTCGTTTTTGTGAAGATAGTACCGTTTCCAACGAACGCTTCAAAGAGCTCCAAATATCCTCTTGCAGTTTCTGCAAATACACTGTTATAAAGCTGCTCTATCCAACGGAAGGTTCCACTCTGTTAGTTGAATGCACACATCAGAAAACTGTTTCTTAGAATGCTTCTGTTTAGTTTTTATGTGAAGTTGTTTCCTTTTCCATCGTAAGCTTCAAAGCGCTCCAAATGAACACTTGTAAATTCTGCCAAGAGAGTGTTTCTAAAGTGCTCTATCAAAAGCAGGGTTCAACTCTGTGTGTTGAGTGCACACAACACAAAGCCGTTTCTGAGAATGCTTCTGTCCAGTTTTTATGTGAAGATATTCACGTTTCCAACGAAGGCCTGAAAGAGCTCCAAATATCCACTTGCAGAAACTTTAAAAAGAGTCTTTCAAAACTGCTCTTTCAAAAGAAAGGTTGAACACTGTGAGTTGAAAGCACACATCATAAAGAACTTTCAGAGAATGCTTGTGTCTGGATATTATGTGTAGGTATTAAGTCTTACACTATAGGCCTCAAAGCACTCCTAATGAACAACAGCAGATTCCACAAAAAGAGTGTTTCAAAACTGCACTTTCTAAAGAAGTGTTCAAATCTGTGAGTTGGATTCTTGCTACACAAAGCAGTTTCACAGAACGCTTCTGTTTAGTTTTTATGTGAAGATATTCCCGTTTCCAATGAAGGCCTGAAAGGGCTCCAAATATCCACTTGCAGATTCTGCAAAAACAGAGTTTCAAAACTGCTCTATCAAAAGGAAGGCTTATCCCTCTGAGTTGAATGCACACATCATAAAGAGGTTTCTGAGAATGCTTCTGTCTGGTTTCTATGTGAAGATTTTTCCTTTTCCACCATAGGCCTCAAAGCGCTCCAAATGAACACTTGCAGATTCTACAAAAAGAGTGTTTCAAAGCTGCTCTAGCAAAGGAAAGGCTCAACTCTGTGAGTTGAACACACACATCACAAAGCAGTTTGTGAGAATGCTTCTGTCCAGTTTTTATGGGAAGATATTCCCGTTTCTAACGAAAGCCTGAAAGAGCACCAAATATCCACTTGCAGATGCTGCAGAAAGACTCTTTCCAAACTGTTCCATGAAAAGGAAGGTTCAACTCTGTGAGTTGAATGCACACATCATAAAGAAGTTTCAAAGAATGCTTCTGTCTAGGTTTTATGTGAAGATATTTCCTATTCCACCAGAGGCCTCAAAGAGCACCGAATGAACACTTGCAGATTCTACAAAAAGAGTGTTTCAAACTGCTCTATCAAAAGAAAGGTTCACCTGTGTGAGTTGAATGCATACAACACAAAGCAGTTTCAGAGAACACTTCTGTCTCGTTTTTGTGAAGATAGTCCCGTTTCCAACGAACGCTTCAAAGAGCTCCAAATATCCTCTTGCAGTTTCTGCAAATACACTGTTATAAAGCTGCTCTATCCAACGGAAGGTTCCACTCTGTTATTTGAATGCACACATCAGAAAACTGTTTCTTAGAATGCTTCTGTTTACTTTTTATGTGAAGTTGTTTCCTTTTCCATCGTAAGCTTCAAAGCGCTCCAAATGAACACTTGTAAATTCTGCCAAGAGAGTGTTTCTAAAGTGCTCTATCAAAAGCAGGGTTCAACTCTGTGTGATGAGTGCACACAACACAAAGCCGTTTCTGAGAATGCTTCTGTACAGTTTTTTTTTTTTTTTTTTTCCTCACAACCACCCTTCAAAGTATGTATTATCATTCTTATTTTACAAAAATGGAAATGAGCTCAGCAATGTGCTTGTTATACAGTCAGAGCTGGATAGATGTGTTTTTTTTGTTTTTTTTTTTTACATTTTTTTTTCTTTTATTATTATTATTATTATTATTATACTTTAGGTTTTATGGTACATGTGCACAATGTGCAGGTAAGTTACATATGTATACATGTGCCATGCTGGTGCGCTGCACCCACCAACTCGTCATCTAGCATTAGGTATATCTCCCAATGCTATCCTTCCCCCCTCCCCCCACCCCACAACAGTCCCCAGATTGTGATGTTCCCCTTCCTGTGTCCATGTGTTCTCATTGTTCAATTCCCACCTATGAGTGAGAATATGCGGTGTTTGGTTTTTTGTCCAGTTTTTATGTGAAGATATTCACGTTTCCAACGAAGGCCTGAAAGAGCTCCAAATATCCACTTGCAGAAACTTTAAAAAGAGTGTTACAAAACTGCTCTTTCAAAAGAAAGGTTGAACATTCTGAGTTGAAATCACACATCATAAAGAACTTTCAGAGAATGCTTGTGTCTGGATATTATGTGAAGGTATTAAGTCTTACAGTCTAGGCCTCAAAGCGCTCCTAATGAACAATTGCAGATTCCACAAAAAGAGTGTTTCAAAACTGCTCTTTCTAAAGAAGTGTTCAACTCTGTGAGTTGGATTGTTACTACACAAAGCAGTTTCACAGAACGCTTCTGTTTAGTTTTTATGTGAAGATATTCCCGTTTCCAACGAAGGCCTGAAAGGGCTCCAACTATCCACTTGCAGATTCTGCAAAAACAGAGTTTCAAAACTGCTCTATCAAAAGGAAGGCTTATCTCTCTGAGTTGAATGCACACATCATAAACAGGTTTCTGAGAATGCTTCTGTCTGGTTTCTATGTGAAGATATTTCCTTTTCCACCATAGGCCTCAAAGCGCTCCAAATGAACACTTGCAGATTCTACAAAAAGAGTGTTTCCAAACTGCTCTAGCAAAGGAAAGGCTCAACTCTGTGAGTTGAACACACACATCACAAAGCAGTTTGTGAGAATGCTTCTGTCCAGTTTTTATGGGAAGATATTCCCGTTTCTAACGAAAGCCTGAAAGAGCACCAAATATCCACTTGCAGATGCTGCAGAAAGACTCTTTCCAAACTGTTCCATGAAAAGGAAGGTTCAACTCTGTGAGTTGAATGCACACATCATAAAGAAGTTTCAAAGAATGCTTCTGTCTAGGTTTTATGTGAAGATATTTCCTATTCCACCAGAGGCCTCAAAGAGCACCGAATGAACACTTGCAGATTCTACAAAAAGAGTGTTTCAAACTGCTCTATCAAAAGAAAGGTTCACCTGTGTGTGTGGAATGCATACAACACAAAGCAGTTTCAGAGAACACTTCTGTCTCCTTTTTGTGGACATAGTCCCGTTTCCAACGAACGCTTCAAAGAGCTCCAAATATCCTCTTGCAGTTTCTGCAAATACACTGTTATAAAGCTGCTCTATCGAACGGAAGGTTCCACTCAGTTAGTTGAATGCACACATCAGAAAACTGTTTCTTAGAATGCTTCTGTTTAGTTTTTATGTGAAGTTGTTTCCTTTTCCATCGTAAGCTTCAAAGCGCTCCAAATGAACACTTGTAAATTCTGCCAAGAGAGTGTTTCTAAAGTGCTCTTTCAAAAGCAGGGTTCAACCCTGTGTGTTGAGTGCACACAACACAAAGCCGTTTCTGAGAATGCTTCTGTCCAGTTTTTATGTGAAGATATTCATGTTTCCAACGAAGGCCTAAAAGAGCTCCAAATATCCACTGGCAGAAACTTTAAAAAGAGTGTTTCAAAACTGCTCTTTCAAAAGAAAGGTTGAACACTGTGAGTTGAAAGGACACATCATAAAGAACTTTCAGAGAATGCTTGTGTCTGGATATTATGTGAAGGTATTAAGTCTTACACAACAGGCCTCAAAGCGCTCCTAATGAACAATTGCAGATTCCACAAAAAGAGTGTTTCAAAACTGCTCTTTCTAAAGAAGTGTTCAACTCTGTGAGTTGGATTCTTACTACACAAAGCAGTTTCACAGAACGCTTCTGTTTAGTTTTTATGTGAAGATATTCCCGTTTCCAACGAAGGCCTGAAAGGGCTCCAACTATCCACTTGCAGATTCTGCAAAAACAGAGTTTCAAAACTGCTCTATCCAAAGGAAGGCTTATCTCTCTGAGTTGAATGCAAACATCATAAAGAGGTTTCTGAGAATGCTTCTGTCTGGTTTCTATGTGAAGATATTTCCTTTTCCACCATAGGCCTCAAAGCGCTCCAAATGAACACTTGCAGATTCTACAAAAAGAGTGTTTCAAAACTGCTCTAACAAAGGAAAGGTTCAACTCCCTGAGTTTAACACACACATCACAAAGCAGTGTGTGAGAATGCTTCTGTCCAGTTTTTATGGGAAGATATTCCCGTTTCTAACGAAGGCCTGAAAGAGCTCCAAATATCCACTTGCAGATGCTGCAGAAAGTCTCTTCCCAAACTGCTCCATGAAAAGGAAGGTTCAACTCTGTGAGCTGAATGCACACATCATAAAGAAGTTTCAAAGAATGCTTCTGTCTAGGTTTTATGTGA
This sequence comes from Pongo abelii, assembly GCF_028885655.2. NCBI lineage: Eukaryota > Metazoa > Chordata > Mammalia > Primates > Hominidae > Pongo > Pongo abelii. The sequence goes on from NC_072008.2 coordinate 65,633,838, forward strand.
AGATATTTCCTATTCCACCAGAGGCCTCAAAGAGCACCGAATGAACACTTGCAGATTCTACAAAAAGAGTGTTTCAAACTGCTCTATCAAAAGAAAGGTTCACCTGTGTGAGTTGAATGCATAAAACACAAAGCAGTTTCAGAGAACACTTCTGTCTCGTTTTTGTGAAGATAGTACCGTTTCCAACGAACGCTTCAAAGAGCTCCAAATATCCTCTTGCAGTTTCTGCAAATACACTGTTATAAAGCTGCTCTATCCAACGGAAGGTTCCACTCTGTTAGTTGAATGCACACATCAGAAAACTGTTTCTTAGAATGCTTCTGTTTAGTTTTTATGTGAAGTTGTTTCCTTTTCCATCGTAAGCTTCAAAGCGCTCCAAATGAACACTTGTAAATTCTGCCAAGAGAGTGTTTCTAAAGTGCTCTATCAAAAGCAGGGTTCAACTCTGTGTGTTGAGTGCACACAACACAAAGCCGTTTCTGAGAATGCTTCTGTCCAGTTTTTATGTGAAGATATTCACGTTTCCAACGAAGGCCTGAAAGAGCTCCAAATATCCACTTGCAGAAACTTTAAAAAGAGTCTTTCAAAACTGCTCTTTCAAAAGAAAGGTTGAACACTGTGAGTTGAAAGCACACATCATAAAGAACTTTCAGAGAATGCTTGTGTCTGGATATTATGTGTAGGTATTAAGTCTTACACTATAGGCCTCAAAGCACTCCTAATGAACAACAGCAGATTCCACAAAAAGAGTGTTTCAAAACTGCACTTTCTAAAGAAGTGTTCAAATCTGTGAGTTGGATTCTTGCTACACAAAGCAGTTTCACAGAACGCTTCTGTTTAGTTTTTATGTGAAGATATTCCCGTTTCCAATGAAGGCCTGAAAGGGCTCCAAATATCCACTTGCAGATTCTGCAAAAACAGAGTTTCAAAACTGCTCTATCAAAAGGAAGGCTTATCCCTCTGAGTTGAATGCACACATCATAAAGAGGTTTCTGAGAATGCTTCTGTCTGGTTTCTATGTGAAGATTTTTCCTTTTCCACCATAGGCCTCAAAGCGCTCCAAATGAACACTTGCAGATTCTACAAAAAGAGTGTTTCAAAGCTGCTCTAGCAAAGGAAAGGCTCAACTCTGTGAGTTGAACACACACATCACAAAGCAGTTTGTGAGAATGCTTCTGTCCAGTTTTTATGGGAAGATATTCCCGTTTCTAACGAAAGCCTGAAAGAGCACCAAATATCCACTTGCAGATGCTGCAGAAAGACTCTTTCCAAACTGTTCCATGAAAAGGAAGGTTCAACTCTGTGAGTTGAATGCACACATCATAAAGAAGTTTCAAAGAATGCTTCTGTCTAGGTTTTATGTGAAGATATTTCCTATTCCACCAGAGGCCTCAAAGAGCACCGAATGAACACTTGCAGATTCTACAAAAAGAGTGTTTCAAACTGCTCTATCAAAAGAAAGGTTCACCTGTGTGAGTTGAATGCATACAACACAAAGCAGTTTCAGAGAACACTTCTGTCTCGTTTTTGTGAAGATAGTCCCGTTTCCAACGAACGCTTCAAAGAGCTCCAAATATCCTCTTGCAGTTTCTGCAAATACACTGTTATAAAGCTGCTCTATCCAACGGAAGGTTCCACTCTGTTATTTGAATGCACACATCAGAAAACTGTTTCTTAGAATGCTTCTGTTTACTTTTTATGTGAAGTTGTTTCCTTTTCCATCGTAAGCTTCAAAGCGCTCCAAATGAACACTTGTAAATTCTGCCAAGAGAGTGTTTCTAAAGTGCTCTATCAAAAGCAGGGTTCAACTCTGTGTGATGAGTGCACACAACACAAAGCCGTTTCTGAGAATGCTTCTGTACAGTTTTTTTTTTTTTTTTTTTCCTCACAACCACCCTTCAAAGTATGTATTATCATTCTTATTTTACAAAAATGGAAATGAGCTCAGCAATGTGCTTGTTATACAGTCAGAGCTGGATAGATGTGTTTTTTTTGTTTTTTTTTTTTACATTTTTTTTTCTTTTATTATTATTATTATTATTATTATACTTTAGGTTTTATGGTACATGTGCACAATGTGCAGGTAAGTTACATATGTATACATGTGCCATGCTGGTGCGCTGCACCCACCAACTCGTCATCTAGCATTAGGTATATCTCCCAATGCTATCCTTCCCCCCTCCCCCCACCCCACAACAGTCCCCAGATTGTGATGTTCCCCTTCCTGTGTCCATGTGTTCTCATTGTTCAATTCCCACCTATGAGTGAGAATATGCGGTGTTTGGTTTTTTGTCCAGTTTTTATGTGAAGATATTCACGTTTCCAACGAAGGCCTGAAAGAGCTCCAAATATCCACTTGCAGAAACTTTAAAAAGAGTGTTACAAAACTGCTCTTTCAAAAGAAAGGTTGAACACTCTGAGTTGAAAGCACACATCATAAAGAACTTTCAGAGAATGCTTGCGTCTGGATATTATGTGAAGGTATTAAGTCTTACACTATAGGCGTCAAAGCGCTCCTAATGAACAATTGCAGATTCCACAAAAAGAGTGTTTCAAAACTGCTCTTTCTAAAGAAGTGTTCAACTCTGTGAGTTGGATTCTTACTACACAAAGCAGTTTCACAGAACGCTTCTGTTTAGTTTTTATGTGAAGATATTCCCGTTTCCAATGAAGGCCTGAAAGGGCTCCAACTATCCACTTGCAGATCCTGCAAAAACAGAGTTTCAAAACTGCTCTATCAAAAGGAGGGCTTATCTCTCTGAGTTGAATGCACACATCATAAAGAGGTTTCTGAGAATGCTTCTGTCTGGTTTCTATGTGAAGATATTTCCTTTTCCACCATAGGCCTCAAAGCGCTCCAAATGAACACTTGCAGATTCTACAAAAAGAGTGTTTCAAAGCTGCTCTAGCAAAGGAAAGGCTCAACTCTGTGAGTTGAACACACACATCACTAAGCAGTTTGTGAGAATGCTTCTGTCCAGTTTTTATGGGAAGATATTCCCGTTTCTACCGAAAGCCTGAAAGAGCACCAAATATCCAATTGCAGATGCTGCAGAAAGACTCTTTCCAAACTGTTCCATGAAAAGGAAGGTTCAACTCTGTGAGTTGAATGCACACATCATAAAGAAGTTTCAAAGAATGCTTCCGTCTAGGTTTTATGTGAAGATATTTCCTATTCCACCAGAGGCCTCAAAGAGCACCGAATGAACACTTGCAGATTCTACAAAAAGAGTGTTTCAAACTGCTCTATCAAAAGAAAGGTTCACCTGTGTGAGTTGAATGCATGCAACACAAAGCAGTTTCAGAGAACCCTTCTGTCTCGTTTTTGTGGAGATAGTCCCGTTTCCAACGAACGCTGCAAAGAGCTCCAAATATCCTCTTGCAGTTTCTGCAAATACACTGTTATAAAGCTGCTCTATCCAACGGAAGGTTCCACTCTGTTAGTTGAATGCACACATCCGAAAACAGTTTCTTAGAATGCTTCTGTTTAGTTTTTATGTGAAGTTGTTTCCTTTTCCATCGTAAGCTTCAAAGCTCTCCAAATGAACACTTGTAAATTCTGCCAAGAGAGTGTTTCTAAAGTTCTCTTTCAAAAGCAGGGTTCAACTCTGTGTGTTGAGTGCACACAACACAAAGCCGTTTCTGAGAATGCTTCTGTCCAGTTTTTATGTGAAGATATTCACGTTTCCAACGAAGGCCTGAAAGAGCTCCAAATATCCACTTGCAGAAACTTTAAAAAGAGTGTTTCAAAACTGCTCTTTCAAAAGAAAGGTTGAACACTGTGAGTTGAAAGCACACATCATAAAGAACTTTCAGAGAATGCTTGTGTCTGGATATTATGTGAAGGTATTTAGTCTTACACTATAGGCCTCAAAGCGCTCCTAATGAACAATTGCAGATTCCACAAAAAGAGTGTTTCAAAACTGCTCTTTCTAAAGAAGTGTTCAACTCTGTGAGTTGGATTCTTACTACACAAAGCAGTTTCACAGAACGCTTCTGTTTAGTTTTTATGTGAAGATATTCCCGTTTCCAACGAAGGCCTGAAAGGGCTCCAACTATCCACTTGCAGATTCTGCAAAAACAGAGTTTCAAATCTGCTCTATCAAAAGGAAGGCTTATCTCTCTGAGTTGAATGCACACATCATAAAGAGGTTTCTGAGAATGCTTCTGTCTGGTTTCTATGTGAAGATATTTCCTTTTCCACCATACGCCTCAAAGCACTCCAAATGAACACTTGCAGATTCTACAAAAAGAGTGTTTCAAAACTGCTCTAGCAAAGGAAAGGTTCAACTGTGTGAGTTGAACACACACATCACAAAGCAGTGTGTGAGAATGCTTCTGTCCAGTTTCTATGGGAAGATATTCCCGTTTCTATCGAAGGCCTGAAAGAGCTCCAAATATCCACTTGCAGATGCTGCAGAAAGTCTCTTTCCAAACTGCTCCATGAAAAGGAAGGTTCAACTCTGTGAGCTGAATGCACACATCATAAAGAAGTTTCAAAGAATGCTTCTGTCTAGGTTTAATGTGAAGATATTTCCTATTCCACCAGAGGCCTCAAAGAGCACCCAATGAAAACTTGCAGATTCTGCAGAATGTCTCTTTCCAAACTGCTCCATGAAAAGGAAGGTTCAACTCTGTGAGTTGAATGCACACATCAGAAAGAAGTTTCAAAGAATGCTTCTGTCTAGGTTTTATGTGAAGATATTTCCTATTCCACCAGAGGCCTCAAAGAGCACCGAATGAACACTTGCAGATTCTACAAAAAGAGTGTTTCAAACTGCTCTATCAAAAGAAAGGTTCACCTGTGTGAGTTGAATGCATACAACACAAAGCAGTTTCAGAGAACACTTCTGTCTCGTTTTTGTGAAGATAGTCCCGTTTCCAACGAACGCTTCAAAGAGCTCCAAATATCTTCTTGAAGTTTCGGCAAATACACTGTTATAAAGCTGCTCTATCCAACGGAAGGTTCCACTCTGTTAGTTGAAAGCACACATCAGAAAACTGTTTCTTAGAATGCTTCTGTTTAGTTTTTATGTGAAGTTGTTTCCTTTTCCATCGTAAGCTTCAAAGCCCTCCAAATGAACACTTGTAAATTCTGCCAAGAGAGTGTTTCTAAAGTGCTCTATCAAAAGCAGGGTTCAACTCTGTGTGTTGAGTGCACACCACACAAAGCCGTTTCTGAGAATGCTTCTGTCCAGTTTTTATGTGAAGATATTCACGTTTCCAACGAAGGCCTGAAAGAGCTCCAAATATCCACTTGCAGAAACTTTAAAAAGAGTGTTTCAAAACTGCTCTTTCAAAAGAAAGGTTGAACACTGTGAGTTGAAAGCACACATCATAAAGAACTTTCAGAGAATGCTGGTGTCTGGATATTATGTGTAGGTATTAAGTCTTACACTATAGGCCTCAAAGCGCTCCTAATGAACAATTGCAGATTCCACAAAAAGAGTGTTTCAAAACTGCTCTTTCTAAAGAAGTGTTCAACTCTGTGAGTTGGATTCTTACTACACAAAGCAGTTTCACAGAACGCTTCTGTTTACTTTTTATGTGAAGATATTCCCGTTTCCAATGAAGGCCTGAAAGGGCTCCAACTATCCACTCGCAGATTCTGCAAAAACAGAGTTTCAAAACTGCTCTATCAAAAGGAAGGCTTATCTCTCTGAGTTGAATGCACACATCATAAAGAGGTTTCTGAGAATGCTTCTGTCTGGTTTCTATGTGAAGATATTTCCTTTTCCACCATAGGCCTCAAAGCGCTCCAAATGAACACTTGCAGATTCTACAAAAAGAGTGTTTCAAAGCTGCTCTAGCAAAGGAAAGGCTCAACTCTGTGAGTTGAACACACACATCACTAAGCAGTTTGTGAGAATGCTTCTGTCCAGTTTTTAGGGGAACATATTCCCGTTTCTAACGAAAGCCTGAAAGAGCACCAAATATCCACTTGCAGATGCTGCAGAAAGACTGTTTCCAAACTGTTCCATGAAAAGGAAGGTTCAACTCTGTGAGTTGAATGCACACATCATAAAGAAGTTTCAAAGAATGCTTCCGTCTAGGTTTTATGTGAAGATATTTCCTATTCCACCAGAGGCCTCAAAGAGCACCGAATGAACACTTGCAGATTCTACAAAAAGAGTGTTTCAAACTGCTCTATCAAAAGAAAGGTTCACCTGTGTGAGTGGAATGCATACAACACAAAGCAGTTTCAGAGAACACTTCTGTCTCGTTTTTGTGGAGATAGTCCCGTTTCCAACGAACGCTTCAAAGAACTCCAAATATCCTCTTGCAGTTTCTGCAAATACACTGTTATAAAGCTGCTCTATCCAACGGAAGGTTCCACTCTGTTAGTTGAATGCACACATCAGAAAACTGTTTCTTAGAATGCTTCTGTTTAGTTTTTATGTGAAGTTGTTTCCTTTTCCATCGTAAGCTTCAAAGCGCTCCAAATGAACACTTGTAAATTCTGACAAGAGAGTGTTTCTAAAGTGCTCTATCAAAAGCAGGGTTCAACTCTGTGTGTTGAGTGCACACAACACAAAGCCGTTTCTGAGAATGCTTCTGTCCAGTTTTTATGTGAAGATATTCACGTTTCCAACGAAGGCCTGAAAGAGCTCCAAATATCCACTTGCAGAAACTTTAAAAAGAGTGTTTCAAAACTGCTCTTTCAAAAGAAAGGTTGAACACTGTGAGTTGAAAGCACACATCATAAAGAACTTTCAGAGAATGCTTGTGTCTGGATATTATGTGAAGGTATTAAGTCTTACACCATAGGCCTCAAAGCGCTCCTAATGAACAATTGCAGATTCCACAAAAAGAGTGTTTCAAAACTGCTCTTTCTAAAGAAGTGTTCAACTCTGTGAGTTGGATTCTTACTACACAAAGCAGTTTCACAGAACGCTTCTGTTTAGTTTTTATGTGAAGATATTCCCGTTTCCAACGAAGGCCTGAAAGGGCTCCAACTATCCACTTGCAGATTCTGCAAAAACAGAGTTTCAAAACTGCTCTATCAAAAGGAAGGCTTATCTCTCTGAGTTGAATGCACACATCATAAAGAGGTTTCTGAGAATGCTTCTGTCTGGTTTCTAGGTGAAGATATTTCCTTTTCCACCATAGGCCTCAAAGCGCTCCAAATGAACACTTGCAGATTCTACAAAAAGAGTGTTTCAAAGCTGCTCTAGCAAAGGAAAGGCTCAACTCTATGAGTTGAACACACACATCACTAAGCAGTTTGTGAGAATGCTTCTGTCCAGTTTTTATGGGAAGATATTCCCGTTTCTAACGAAAGCCTGAAAGAGCACCAAATATCCACTTGCAGATGCTGCAGAAAGACTTTTTCCAAACTGTTCCATGAAAAGGAAGGCTCAACTCTGTGAGTTGAATGCACACATCATAAAGAAGTTTCAAAGAATGCTTCCGTCTAGGTTTTATGTGAAGATATTTCCTATTCCTCCAGAGGCCTCAAAGAGCACCGAATGAACACTTGCAGATTCTACAAAAAGAGTGTTTCAAACTGCTCTATCAAAAGAAAGCTTCAACTGTGTGAGTTGAATGCATACAACACAAAGCAGTTTCAGAGAACACTTCTGTCTCGTTTTTGTGAAGATAGTCCCGTTTCCAACGAACGCTTCAATGAGCTCCAAATATCCTCTTGCAGTTTCTGCAAATACACTGTTATAAAGCTGCTCTATCCAGCGGAAGGTTCCACTCTGTTAGTTGAATGCACACATCAGAAAACTGTTTCTTAGAATGCTTCTGTTTAGTTTTTATGTGAAGTTGTTTCCTTTTCCATCGTAAGCTTCAAAGCGCTCCAAATGAACACTTTTAAATTCTGCCAAGAGAGTGTTTCTAAAGTGCTCTATCAAAAGCAGGGTTCAACTCTGTGTGTTGAGTGCACACAACACAAAGCCGTTTCTGAGAATGCTTCTGTCCAGTTTTTATGTGAAGATATTCACGTTTCCAACGAAGGCCTGAAAGAGCTCCAAATATCCACTTGCAGAAACTTTAAAAAGAGTGTTTCAAAACTGCTCTTTCAAAAGAAAGGTTGAACACTGTGAGTTGAAAGCACACATCATAAAGAACTTTCAGAGAATGCCTGCGTCTGGATATTATGTGAAGGTATTAAGTCTTACACCATAGGCGTCAAAGCGCTCCTAATGAACAATTGCAGATTCCACAAAAAGAGTGTTTCAAAACTGCTCTTTCTAAAGAAGTGTTCAACTCTGTGAGTTGGATTCTTACTACACAAAGCAGTTTCACAGAACGCTTCTGTTTAGTTTTTATGTGAAGATATTCCCGTTTCCAACGAAGGCCTGAAAGGGCTCCAACTATCCACTTGCAGATTCTGCAAAAACAGAGTTTCAAAACTGCTCTATCAAAAGGAGGGCTTATCTCTCTGAGTTGAATGCACACATCATAAAGAGGTTTCTGAGAATGCTTCTGTCTGGTTTCTATGTGAAGATATTTCCTTTTCCACCATAGGCCTCAAAGCGCTCCAAATGAACACTTGCAGATTCTACAAAAAGAGTGTTTCAAAGCTGCTCTAGCAAAGGAAAGGCTCAACTCTGTGAGTTGAACACACACATCACTAAGCAGTTTGTGAGAATGCTTCTGTCCAGTTTTTATGGGAAGATATTCCCGTTTCTACCGAAAGCCTGAAAGAGCACCAAATATCCAATTGCAGATGCTGCAGAAAGACTCCTTCCAAACTGTTCCATGAAAAGGAAGGTTCAACTCTGTGAGTTGAATGCACACATGATAAAGAAGTTTCAAAGAATGCTTCCGTCTAGGTTTTATGTGAAGATATTTCCTATTCCAACAGAGGCCTCAAAGAGCACCGAATGAACACTTGCAGATTCTACAAAAAGAGTGTTTCAAACTGCTCTATCAAAAGAAAGGTTCACCTGTGTGAGTTGAATGCATACAACACAAAGCAGTTTCAGAGAACCCTTCTGTCTCGTTTTTGTGGAGATAGTCCCGTTTCCAACGAACGCTTCAAAGAGCTCCAAATATCCTCTTGCAGTTTCTGCAAATACACTGTTATAAAGCTGCTCTATCCAACGGAAGGTTCCACTCTGTTAGTTGAATGCACACATCAGAAAACTGTTTCTTAGAATGCTTCTGTTTAGTTTTTATGTGAAGTTGTTTCCTTTTCCATCGTAAGCTTCAAAGCGCTCCAAATGAACACTTGTAAATTCTGCCAAGAGAGTGTTTCTAAAGTGCTCTTTCAAAAGCAGGGTTCAACTCTGTGTGTTGAGTGCACACAACACAAAGCCGTTTCTGAGAATGCTTCTGTCCAGTTTTTATGTGAAGATATTCACGTTTCCAACGAAGGCCTGTAAGAGCTCCAAATATCCACTTGCAGAAACTTTAAAAAGAGTCTTTCAAAACTGCTCTTTCAAAAGAAAGGTTGAACACTGTGAGTTGAAAGCACACATCATAAAGAACTTTCAGAGAATGCTTGTGTCTGGATATTATGTGAAGGTATTAAGTCTTACACCATAGGCCTCAAAGCGCTCCTAATGAACAATTGCAGATTCCACAAAAAGAGTGTTTCAAAACTGCTCTTTCTAAAGAAGTGTTCAACTCTGTGAGTTGGATTCTTACTACACAAAGCAGTTTCACAGAACGCTTCTGTTTAGTTTTTATGTGAAGATATTCCCGTTTCCAACGAAGGCCTGAAAGGGCTCCAACTATCCACTTGCAGATTCTGCAAAAACAGGGTTTCAAAACTGCTCTATCAAAAGGAAGGCTTATCTCTCTGAGTTGAATGCACACATCATAAAGATGTTTCTGAGAATGCTTCTGTCTGGTTTCTATGTGAAGATATTTCCTTTTCCACCATAGGCCTCAAAGCGCTCCAAATGAACACTTGCAGATTCTACAAAAAGAGTGTTTCAAAACTGCTCTAGCAAAGGAAAGGCTCAACTCTTTGAGTTGAACACACACATCACAAAGCAGTTTGTGAGAATGCTTCTGTCCAGTTTTTATGGGAAGATATTCCCGTTTCTAACGAAAGCCTGAAAGAGCACCAAATATCCACTTGCAGGTGCTGCAGAAAGACTCTTTCCAAACTGCTCCATGAAAAGGAAGGTTCAACTCTGTGAGTTGAATGCACACATCATAAAGAAGTTTCAAAGAATGCTTCTGTCTAGGTTTTATGTGAAGATATTTCCTGTTCCACCAGAGGCCTCAAAGACCACCGAATGAACACTTGCAGATTCTACAAAAAGAGTGTTTCAAACTGCTCTATCAAAAAAAAGGTTCACCTGTGTGAGTTGAATTCATACAACACAAAGCAGTTTCACAGAACACTTCTGTCTCGTTTTTGTGAAGATAGTCCCGTTTCCAACGAACGCTTCAAAGAGCTCCAAATATCCTCTTGCAGTTTCTGCAAATACACTGTTATAAAGCTGCTCTATCCAACGGAAGGTTCCACTCTGTTAGTTGAATGCACACATCAGAAAACTGTTTCTTAGAATGCTTCTGTTTAGTTTTTATGTGAAGTTGTTTCCTTTTCCATCGTAAGCTTCAAAGCGCTCCAAATGAACACTTGTAAATTCTGCCAAGAGAGTGTTTCTAAAGTGCTCTTTCAAAAGCAGGGTTCAACTCTGTGTGTTGAGTGCACACAACACAAAGCCGTTTCTGAGAATGCTTCTGTCCAGTTTTTATGTGAAGATATTCACGTTTCCAACGAAGGCCTGTAAGAGCTCCAAATATCCACTTGCAGAAAATTTAAAAAGAGTCTTTCAAAACTGCTCTTTCAAAAGAAAGGTTGAACACTGTGAGTTGAAAGCACACATCATAAAGAACTTTCAGAGAATGCTTGTGTCTGGTTATTATGTGAAGGTATTAAGTCTTACACCATAGGCGTGAAAGCGCTCCTAATGAACAATTGCAGATTCCACAAAAAGAGTGTTTCAAAACTGCTCTTTCTAAAGAAGTGTTCAACTCTGTGAGTTGGATTCTTACTACACAAAGCAGTTTCACAGAACGCTTCTGTTTAGTTTTTATGTGAAGATATTCCCGTTTCCAACGAAGGCCTGAAAGGGCTCCAACTATCCACTTGCAGATTCTGCAAAAACAGAGTTTCAAAACTGCTCTATCGAAAGGAAGGCTTATCTCCCTGAGTTGAATGCACACATCATAAATAGGTTTCTGAGAATGCTTCTGTCTGGTTTCTATGTGAAGATATTTCCTTTTCCACCATAGGCCTCAAAGCGCTCCAAATGAACACTTGCAGATTCTACAAAAAGAGTGTTTCAAAGCTGCTCTAGCAAAGGAAAGGCTCAACTCTGTGAGTTGAACACACACATCACTAAGCAGTTTGTGAGAATGCTTCTGTCCAGTTTTTATGGGAAGATATTCCCGTTTCTACCGAAAGCCTGAAAGAGCACCAAATATCCAATTGCAGATGCTGCAGAAAGACTCTTTCCAAACTGTACCATGAAAAGGAAGGTTCAACTCTGTGAGTTGAATGCACACATAATAAAGAAGTTTCAAAGAATGCTTCCGTCTAGGTTTTATGTGAAGATATTTCCTATTCCACCAGAGGCCTCAAAGAGCACCGAATGAACACTTGCAGATTCTACAAAAAGAGTGTTTCAAACTGCTCTATCAAAAGAAAGGTTCACCTGTGTGAGTTGAATGCATACAACACAAAGCAGTTTCAGAGAACTCTTCTGTCTCGTTTTTGTGGAGATAGTCCCGTTTCCAACGAACGCTTCAAAGAGCTCCAAATATCCTCTTGCAGTTTCTGCAAATACACTGTTATAAAGCTGCTCTATCCAACGGAAGGTTCCACTCTGTTAGTTGAATGCACACATCAGAAAACTGTTTCTTAGAATGCTTCTGTTTAGTTTTTATGTGAAGTTGTTTCCTTTTCCATCGTAAGCTTCAAAGCGCTCCAAATGAACACTTGTAAATTCTGCCAAGAGAGTGTTTCTAAAGTGCTCTTTCAAAAGCAGGGTTCAACTCTGTGTGTTGAGTGCACACAACACAAAGCCGTTTCTGAGAATGCTTCTGTCCAGTTTTTATGTGAAGATATTCACGTTTCCAACGAAGGCCTGTAAGAGCTCCAAATATCCACATGCAGAAACTTTAAAAAGAGTCTTTCAAAACTGCTCTTTCAAAAGAAAGGTTGAACACTGTGAGTTGAAAGCACACATCATAAAGAACTTTCAGAGAATGCTTGTGTCTGGATATTATGTGAAGGTATTAATTCTTACACCATAGGCCTCAAAGCGCTCCTAATGAACAATTGCAGATTCCACAAAAAGAGTGTTTCAAAACTGCTCTTTCTAAAGAAGTGTTCAACTCTGTGAGTTGGATTCTTACTACACAAAGCAGTTTCACAGAACGCTTCTGTTTAGTTTTTATGTGAAGATATTCCCGTTTCCAACGAAGGCCTGAAAGGGCTCCAACTATCCACTTGCAGATTCTGCAAAAACAGAGTTTCAAAACTGCTCTATCAAAAGGAAGGCTTATCTCTCTGAGTTGAATGCACACATCATAAAGAGGTTTCTGAGAATGCTTCTGTCTGGTTTCTATGTGAAGATATTTCCTTTTCCACCATAGGCCTCAAAGCGCTCCAAATGAACACTTGCAGATTCTACAAAAAGAGTGTTTCAAAGCTGCTCTAGCAAAGGAAAGGCTCAACTCTGTGAGTTGAACACACACATCACAAAGCAGTTTGTGAGAATGCTTCTGTCCAGTTTTTATGGGAAGATATTCCCGTTTCTAACGAAAGCCTGAAAGAGCACCAAATATCCACTTGCAGATGCTGCAGAAAGACTCTTTCCAAACTGTTCCATGAAAAGGAAGGTTCAACTCTGTGAGTTGAATGCACACAGCATAAAGAAGTTTCAAAGAATGCTTCTGTCTAGGTTTTATGTGAAGATATTTCCTATTCCACCAGAGGCCTCAAAGAGCACCGAATGAACACTTGCAGATTCTACAAAAAGAGTGTTTCAAACTGCTCTATCAAAAGAAAGGTTCACCTGTGTGAGTTGAATGCATACAACACAAAGCAGTTTCAGAGAACACTTCTGTCTCGTTTTTGTGAAGATAGTCCCGTTTCCAACGAACGCTTCAAAGAGCTCCAAATATCCTCTTGCAGTTTCTGCAAATACACTGTTATAAAGCTGCTCTATCCAACGGAAGGTTCCACTCTGTTAGTTGAATGCACACATCAGAAAACTGTTTCTTAGAATGCTTCTGTTTAGTTTTTATGTGAAGTTGTTTCCTTTTCCATTGTAAGCTTCAAAGCGCTCCAAATGAACACTTGTAAATTCTGCCAAGAGAGTGTTTCTAAAGTGCTCTATCAAAAGCAGGGTTCAACTCTGTGTGTTGAGTGCACACAACACAAAGCCGTTTCTGAGAATGCTTCTGTCCAGTTTTTATGTGAAGATATTCACGTTTCCAACGAAGGCCTGAAGGAGCTCCAAATATCCACTTGCAGAAACTTTAAAAAGAGTGTTTCAAAACTGCTCTTTCAAAAGAAAGGTTGAACACTGTGAGTTGAAAGCACACATCATAAAGTACTTTCAGAGAATGCTTGCGTCTGGATATTATGTGAAGGTATTAAGTCTTACACTATAGGCGTCAAAGCGCTCCTAATGAACAATTGCAGATTCCACAAAAAGAGTGTTTCAAAACTGCTCTTTCTAAAGAAGTGTTCAACTCTGTGAGTTGGATTCTTACTACACAAAGCAGTTTCACCGAACGCTTCTGTTTAGTTTTTATGTGAAGATATTCCCGTTTCCAACGAAGGCCTGAAAGGGCTCCAACTATCCACTTGCAGATTCTGCAAAAACAGAGTTTCAAAACTGCTCTATCAAAAGGAGGGCTTATCTCTCTGAGTTGAATGCACACATCATAAAGAGGTTTCTGAGAATGCTTCTGTCTGGTTTCTATGTGAAGATATTTCCTTTTCCACCATAGGCCTCAAAGCGCTCCAAATGAACACTTGCAGATTCTACAAAAAGAGTGTTTCAAAGCTGCTCTAGCAAAGGAAAGGCTCAACTCTGTGAGTTGAACACACACATCACTAAGCAGTTTGTGAGAATGCTTCTGTCCAGTTTTTATGGGAAGATATTCCCGTTTCTACCGAAAGCCTGAAAGAGCACCAAATATCCAATTGCAGATGCTGCAGAAAGACTCTTTCCAAACTGTACCATGAAAAGGAAGGTTCAACTCTGTGAGTTGAATGCACACATAATAAAGAAGTTTCAAAGAATGCTTCCGTCTAGGTTTTATGTGAAGATATTTCCTATTCCACCAGAGGCCTCAAAGAGCACCGAATGAACACTTGCAGATTCTACAAAAAGAGTGTTTCAAACTGCTCTATCAAAAGAAAGGTTCACCTGTGTGAGTTGAATGCATACAACACAAAGCAGTTTCAGAGAACCCTTCTGTCTCGTTTTTGTGGAGATAGTCCCGTTTCCAACGAACGCTTCAAAGAGCTCCAAATATCCTCTTGCAGTTTCTGCAAATACACTGTTATAAAGCTGCTCTATCCAACGGAAGGTTCCACTCTGTTAGTTGAATGCACACATCAGAAAACTGTTTCTTAGAATGCTTCTGTTTAGTTTTTATGTGAAGTTGTTTCCTTTTCCATCGTAAGCTTCAAAGCGCTCCAAATGAACACTTGTAAATTCTGCCAAGAGAGTGTTTTTAAAGTGCTCTATCAAAAGCAGGGTTCAACTCTGTGTGTTGAGTGCACGCAACACAAAGCCGTTTCTGAGAATGCTTCTGTCCAGTTTTTATGTGAAGATATTCACGTTTCCAACGAAGGCCTGAAAGAGCTCCAAATATCCACTTGCAGAAACTTTAAAAAGAGTGTTTCAAAACTGCTCTTTCAAAAGAAAGTTTGAACACTGTGAGTTGAAAGCACACATCATAAAGAACTTTCAGAGAATGCTTGTGTCTGGATATTATGTGAAGGTATTAAGTCTTACACCATAGGCCTCAAAGGGCTCCTAATGAACAATTGCAGATTCCACAAAAAGTGTGTTTCAAAACTGCTCTTTCTAAAGAAGTGTTCAACTCTGTGAGTTGGATTCTTACTACACAAAGCAGTTTCACAGAACGCTTCTGTTTAATTTTTATGTGAAGATATTCCCGTTTCCAATGAAGGCCTGAAAGGGCTCCAACTATCCACTTGCAGATTCTGCAAAAACAGAGTTTCAAAACTGCTCTATCAAAAGGAAGGCTTATCTCTCTGAGTTGAATGCACACATCATAAAGAGGTTTCTGAGAATGCTTCTGTCTGGTTTCTATGTGAAGATATTTCCTTTTCCACCATAGGCCTCAAAGCGCTCCAAATGAACACTTGCAGATTCTACAAAAAGAGTGTTTCAAAGCTGCTCTAGCAAAGGAAAGGCTCAACTCTGTGAGTTGAACACACACATCACAAAGCAGTTTGTGAGAATGCTTCTGTCCAGTTTTTATGGGAAGATATTCCCGTTTCTAACGAAAGCCTGAAAGAGCACCAAATATCCACTTGCAGATGCTGCAGAAAGACTCTTTCCAAACTGTTCCATGAAAAGGAAGGTTCAACTCTGTGAGTTGAATGCACACATCATAAAGAAGTTTCAAAGAATGCTTCTGTCTAGGTTTTATGTGAAGATATTTCCTATTCCACCAGAGGCCTCAAAGAGCACCGAATGAACACTTGCAGATTCTACAAAAAGAGTGTTTCAAACTGCTCTATCAAAAGAAAGGTTCACCTGTGTGAGTTGAATGCATACAACACAAAGCGGTTTCAGAGAACACTTCTGTCTCGTTTTTGTGAAGATAGTCCCGTTTCCAACGAACGCTTCAAAGAGCTCCAAATATCCTCTTGCAGTTTCTGCAAATACACTGTTATAAAGCTGCTCTATCCAAAGGAAGGTTCCACTCTGTTAGTTGAATGCACACATCAGAAAACTGTTTCTTAGAATGCTTCTGTTTAGTTTTTATGTGAAGTTGTTTCCTTTTCCATCGTAAGCTTCAAAGCGCTCCAAATGAACACTTGTAAATTCTGCCAAGAGAGTGTTTCTAAAGTGCTCTATCAAAAGCAGGGTTCAACTCTGTGTGTTGAGTGCACACAACACAAAGCCGTTTCTGAGAATGCTTCTGTCCAGTTTTTATGTGAAGATATTCACGTTTCCAACGAAGGCCTGAAAGAGCTCCAAATATCCACTTGCAGAAACTTTAAAAAGAGTGTTTCAAAACTGCTCTTTCAAAAGAAAGGTTGAACACTGTGAGTTGAAAGCACACATCATAAAGAACTTTCAGAGAATGCTTGTGTCTGGATATTATGTGAAGGTATTAAGTCTTACACCATAGGCCTCAAAGGGTTCCTAATGAACAATTGCAGATTCCACAAAAAGAGTGTTTCAAAACTGCTCTTTCTAAAGAAGTGTTCAACTCTGTGAGTTGGATTCTTACTACACAAAGCAGTTTCACAGAACGCTTCTGTTTAGTTTTTATGTGAAGATATTCCCGTTTCCAACGAAGGCCTGAAAGGGCTCCAACTATCCACTTGCAGATTCTGCAAAAACAGAGTTTCAAAACTGCTCTATCAAAAGGAAGGCTTATCTCTCTGAGTTGAATGCACACATCATAAAGAGGTTTCTGAGAATGCTTCTGTCTGGTTTCTATGTGAAGATATTTCCTTTTCCACCATAGGCCTCAAAGCGCTCCAAATGAACACTTGCAGATTCTACAAAAAGAGTGTTTCAAAACTGCTCTAGCAAAGGAAAGGCTCAACTCTTTGAGTTGAACACACTCATCACAAAGCAGTTTGTGAGAATGCTTCTGTCCAGTTTTTATGGGAAGATATTCCCGTTTCTACCGAAAGCCTGAAAGAGCACCAAATATCCACTTGCAGATGCTGCAGAAAGACTCTTTCCAAACTGCTCCATGAAAAGGAAGGTTCAACTCTGTGAGTTGAATGCACACATCATAAAGAAGTTTCAAAGAATGCTTCTGTCTAGGTTTTATGTGAAGATATTTCCTATTCCACCAGAGGCCTCAAAGAGCACCGAATGAACACTTGCAGATTCTACAAAAAGAGTGTTTCAAACTGCTCTATCAAAAGAAAGGTTCACCTGTGTGAGTTGAATGCATACAACACAAAGCAGTTTCACAGAACACTTCTGTCTCGTTTTTGTGAAGATAGTCCCGTTTCCAACGAACGCTTCAAAGAGCTCCAAATATCCTCTTGCAGTTTCTGCAAATACACTGTTATAAAGCTGCTCTATCCAACGGAAGGTTCCACTCTGTTAGTTGAATGCACACATCAGAAAACTGTTTCTTAGAATGCTTCTGTTTAGTTTTCATGTGAAGTTGTTTCCTTTTCCATCGTAAGCTTCAAAGCGCTCCAAATGAACACTTGTAAATTCTGCCAAGAGAGTGTTTCTAAAGTGCTCTATCAAAAGCAGGGTTCAACTCTGTGTGTTGAGTGCACAGAACACAAAGCCGTTTGTGAGAATGCTTCTGTCCAGTTTTTATGTGAAGATATTCACGTTTAAAACGAAGGCCTGAAAGAGCTCCAAATATCCACTAGCAGAAACTTTAAAAAGAGTGTTTCAAAACTGCTCTTTCAAAAGAAAGGTTGAACACTGTGAGTTGAAAGCACACATCATAAAGAACTTTCAGAGAATGCTTGCGTCTGGATATTATGCGAAGGTATTAAGTCTTACACTATAGGCGTCAAAGCGCTCCTAATGAACAATTGCAGATTCCACAAAAAGAGTGTTTCAAAACTGCTCTTTCTAAAGAAGTGTTCAACTCTGTGAGTTGGATTCTTACTACACAAAGCAGTTTCACAGAACGCTTCTGTTTAGTTTTTATGTGAAGATATTCCCGTTTCCAACGGAGGCCTGAAAGGGCTCCAACTATCCACTTGCAGATTCTGCAAAAACAGAGTTTCAAAACTGCTCTATCAAAAGGAGGGCTTATCTCTCTGAGTTGAATGCACACATCATAAAGAGGTTTCTGAGAATGCTTCTGTCTGGTTTCTATGTGAAGATATTTCCTTTTCCACCATAGGCCTCAAAGCGCTCCAAATGAACACTTGCAGATTCTACAAAAAGAGTGTTTCAAAGCTGCTCTAGCAAAGGAAAGGCTCAACTCTGTGAGTTGAACACACACATCACTAAGCAGTTTGTGAGAATGCTTCTGTCCAGTTTTTATGGGAAGATATTCCCGTTTCTACCGAAAGCCTGAAAGAGCACCAAATATCCAATTGCAGATGCTGCAGAAAGACTCTTTCCAAACTGTACCATGAAAAGGAAGGTTCAACTCTGTGAGTTGAATGCACACATAATAAAGAAGTTTCAAAGAATGCTTCCGTCTAGGTTTTATGTGAAGATATTTCCTATTCCACCAGAGGCCTCAAAGAGCACCGAATGAACACTTGCAGATTCTACAAAAAGAGTGTTTCAAACTGCTCTATCAAAAGAAAGGTTCACCTGTGTGAGTTGAATGCATACAACACAAAGCAGTTTCAGAGAACCCTTCTGTCTCGTTTTTGTGGAGATAGTCCCGTTTCCAACGAACGCTTCAAAGAGCTCCAAATATCCTCTTGCAGTTTCTGCAAATACACTGTTATAAAGCTGCTCTATCCAACGGAAGGTTCCACTCTGTTAGTTGAATGCACACATCAGAAAACTGTTTCTTAGAATGCTTCTGTTTAGTTTTTATGTGAAGTTGTTTCCTTTTCCATCGTAAGCTTCAAAGCGCTCCAAATGAACACTTGTAAATTCTGCCAAGAGAGTGTTTTTAAAGTGCTCTATCAAAAGCAGGGTTCAACTCTGTGTGTTGAGTGCACGCAACACAAAGCCGTTTCTGAGAATGCTTCTGTCCAGTTTTTATGTGAAGATATTCACGTTTCCAATGAAGGCCTGAAAGAGCTCCAAATATCCACTTGCAGAAACTTTAAAAAGAGTGTTTCAAAACTGCTCTTTCAAAAGAAAGTTTGAACACTGTGAGTTGAAAGCACACATCATAAAGAACTTTCAGAGAATGCTTGTGTCTGGATATTATGTGAAGGTATTAAGTCTTACACCATAGGCCTCAAAGGGCTCCTAATGAACAATTGCAGATTCCACAAAAAGAGTGTTTCAAAACTGCTCTTTCTAAAGAAGTGTTCAACTCTGTGAGTTGGATTCTTACTACACAAAGCAGTTTCACAGAACGCTTCTGTTTAATTTTTATGTGAAGATATTCCCGTTTCCAATGAAGGCCTGAAAGGGCTCCAACTATCCACTTGCAGATTCTGCAAAAACAGAGTTTCAAAACTGCTCTATCAAAAGGAAGGCTTATCTCTCTGAGTTGAATGCACACATCATAAAGAGGTTTCTGAGAATGCTTCTGTCTGGTTTCTATGTGAAGATATTTCCTTTTCCACCATAGGCCTCAAAGCGCTCCAAATGAACACTTGCAGATTCTACAAAAAGAGTGTTTCAAAGCTGCTCTAGCAAAGGAAAGGCTCAACTCTGTGAGTTGAACACACACATCACAAAGCAGTTTGTGAGAATGCTTCTGTCCAGTTTTTATGGGAAGATATTCCCGTTTCTAACGAAAGCCTGAAAGAGCACCAAATATCCACTTGCAGATGCTGCAGAAAGACTCTTTCCAAACTGTTCCATGAAAAGGAAGGTTCAACTCTGTGAGTTGAATGCACACATCATAAAGAAGTTTCAAAGAATGCTTCTGTCTAGGTTTTATGTGAAGATATTTCCTATTCCACCAGAGGCCTCAAAGAGCACCGAATGAACACTTGCAGATTCTACAAAAAGAGTGTTTCAAACTGCTCTATCAAAAGAAAGGTTCACCTGTGTGAGTTGAATGCATACAACACAAAGCAGTTTCAGAGAACACTTCTGTCTCGTTTTTGTGAAGATAGTCCCGTTTCCAACGAACGCTTCAAAGAGCTCCAAATATCCTCTTGCAGTTTCTGCAAATACACTGTTATAAAGCTGCTCTATCCAAAGGAAGGTTCCACTCTGTTAGTTGAATGCACACATCAGAAAACTGTTTCTTAGAATGCTTCTGTTTAGTTTTTATGTGAAGTTGTTTCCTTTTCCATCGTAAGCTTCAAAGCGCTCCAAATGAACACTTGTAAATTCTGCCAAGAGAGTGTTTCTAAAGTGCTCTATCAAAAGCAGGGTTCAACTCTGTGTGTTGAGTGCACACAACACAAAGCCGTTTCTGAGAATGCTTCTGTCCAGTTTTTATGTGAAGATATTCACGTTTCCAACGAAGGCCTGAAAGAGCTCCAAATATCCACTTGCAGAAACTTTAAAAAGAGTGTTTCAAAACTGCTCTTTCAAAAGAAAGGTTGAACACTGTGAGTTGAAAGCACACATCATAAAGAACTTTCAGAGAATGCTTGTGTCTGGATATTATGTGAAGGTATTAAGTCTTACACCATAGGCCTCAAAGGGCTCCTAATGAACAATTGCAGATTCCACAAAAAGAGTGTTTCAAAACTGCTCTTTCTAAAGAAGTGTTCAACTCTGTGAGTTGGATTCTTACTACACAAAGCAGTTTCACAGAACGCTTCTGTTTAGTTTTTATGTGAAGATATTCCCGTTTCCAACGAAGGCCTGAAAGGGCTCCAACTATCCACTTGCAGATTCTGCAAAAACAGAGTTTCAAAACTGCTCTATCAAAAGGAAGGCTTATCTCTCTGAGTTGAATGCACACATCATAAAGTGGTTTCTGAGAATGCTTCTGTCTGGTTTCTATGTGAAGATATTTCCTTTTCCACCATAGGCCTCAAAGCGCTCCAAATGAACACTTGCAGATTCTACAAAAAGAGTGTTTCAAAACTGCTCTAGCAAAGGAAAGGCTCAACTCTTTGAGTTGAACACACACATCACAAAGCAGTTTGTGAGAATGCTTCTGTCCAGTTTTTATGGGAAGATATTCCCGTTTCTACCGAAAGCCTGAAAGAGCACCAAATATCCACTTGCAGATGCTGCAGAAAGACTCTTTCCAAACTGCTCCATGAAAAGGAAGGTTCAACTCTGTGAGTTGAATGCACACATCATAAAGAAGTTTCAAAGAATGCTTCTGTCTAGGTTTTATGTGAAGATATTTCCTATTCCACCAGAGGCCTCAAAGAGCACCGAATGAACACTTGCAGATTCTACAAAAAGAGTGTTTCAAACTGCTCTATCAAAAGAAAGGTTCACCTGTGTGAGTTGAATGCATACAACACAAAGCAGTTTCACAGAACACTTCTGTCTCGTTTTTGTGAAGATAGTACCGTTTCCAACGAACGCTTCAAAGAGCTCCAAATATCCTCTTGCAGTTTCTGCAAATACACTGTTATAAAGCTGCTCTATCCAACGGAAGGTTCCACTCTGTTAGTTGAATGCACACATCAGAAAACTGTTTCTTAGAATGCTTCTGTTTAGTTTTCATGTGAAGTTGTTTCCTTTTCCATCGTAAGCTTCAAAGCGCTCCAAATGAACACTTGTAAATTCTGCCAAGAGAGTGTTTCTAAAGTGCTCTATCAAAAGCAGGGTTCAACTCTGTGTGTTGAGTGCACAGAACACAAAGCCGTTTGTGAGAATGCTTCTGTCCAGTTTTTATGTGAAGATATTCACGTTTAAAACGAAGGCCTGAAAGAGCTCCAAATATCCACTAGCAGAAACTTTAAAAAGAGTGTTTCAAAACTGCTCTTTCAAAAGAAAGGTTGAACACTGTGAGTTGAAAGCACACATCATAAAGAACTTTCAGAGAATGCTTGCGTCTGGATATTATGCGAAGGTATTAAGTCTTACACTATAGGCGTCAAAGCGCTCCTAATGAACAATTGCAGATTCCACAAAAAGAGTGTTTCAAAACTGCTCTTTCTAAAGAAGTGTTCAACTCTGTGAGTTGGATTCTTACTACACAAAGCAGTTTCACAGAACGCTTCTGTTTAGTTTTTATGTGAAGATATTCCCGTTTCCAACGAAGGCCTGAAAGGGCTCCAACTATCCACTTGCAGATTCTGCAAAAACAGAGTTTCAAAACTGCTCTATCAAAAGGAGGGCTTATCTCTCTGAGTTGAATGCACACATCATAAAGAGGTTTCTGAGAATGCTTCTGTCTGGTTTCTATGTGAAGATATTTCCTTTTCCACCAAAGGCCTCAAAGCGCTCCAAATGAACACTTGCAGATTCTACAAAAAGAGTGTTTCAAAGCTGCTCTAGCAAAGGAAAGGCTCAACTCTGTGAGTTGAACACACACATCACTAAGCAGTTTGTGAGAATGCTTCTGTCCAGTTTTTATGGGAAGATATTCCCGTTTCTACCGAAAGCCTGAAAGAGCACCAAATATCCAATTGCAGATGCTGCAGAAAGACTCTTTCCAAACTGTACCATGAAAAGGAAGGTTCAACTCTGTGAGTTGAATGCACACATAATAAAGAAGTTTCAAAGAATGCTTCCGTCTAGGTTTTATGTGAAGATATTTCCTATTCCACCAGAGGCCTCAAAGAGCACCGAATGAACACTTGCAGATTCTACAAAAAGAGTGTTTCAAACTGCTCTATCAAAAGAAAGGTTCACCTGTGTGAGTTGAATGCATACAACACAAAGCAGTTTCAGAGAACCCTTCTGTCTCGTTTTTGTGGAGATAGTCCCGTTTCCAACGAACGCTTCAAAGAGCTCCAAATATCCTCTTGCAGTTTCTGCAAATACACTGTTATAAAGCTGCTCTATCCAAAGGAAGGTTCCACTCTGTTAGTTGAATGCACACATCAGAAAACTGTTTCTTAGAATGCTTCTGTTTAGTTTTTATGTGAAGTTGTTTCCTTTTCCATCGTAAGCTTCAAAGCGCTCCAAATGAACACTTGTAAATTCTGCCAAGAGAGTGTTTCTAAAGTGCTCTATCAAAAGCAGGGTTCAACTCTGTGTGTTGAGTGCACACAACACAAAGCCGTTTCTGAGAATGCTTCTGTCCAGTTTTTATGTGAAGATATTCACGTTTCCAACGAAGGCCTGAAAGAGCTCCAAATATCCACTTGCAGAAACTTTAAAAAGAGTGTTTCAAAACTGCTCTTTCAAAAGAAAGGTTGAACACTGTGAGTTGAAAGCACACATCATAAAGAACTTTCAGAGAATGCTTGTGTCTGGATATTATGTGAAGGTATTAAGTCTTACACCATAGGCCTCAAAGGGCTCCTAATGAACAATTGCAGATTCCACAAAAAGAGTGTTTCAAAACTGCTCTTTCTAAAGAAGTGTTCAACTCTGTGAGTTGGATTCTTACTACACAAAGCAGTTTCACAGAACGCTTCTGTTTAGTTTTTATGTGAAGATATTCCCGTTTCCAACGAAGGCCTGAAAGGGCTCCAACTATCCACTTGCAGATTCTGCAAAAACAGAGTTTCAAAACTGCTCTATCAAAAGGAAGGCTTATCTCTCTGAGTTGAATGCACACATCATAAAGAGGTTTCTGAGAATGCTTCTGTCTGGTTTCTATGTGAAGATATTTCCTTTTCCACCATAGGCCTCAAAGCGCTCCAAATGAACACTTGCAGATTCTACAAAAAGAGTGTTTCAAAACTGCTCTAGCAAAGGAAAGGCTCAACTCTTTGAGTTGAACACACACATCACAAAGCAGTTTGTGAGAATGCTTCTGTCCAGTTTTTATGGGAAGATATTCCCGTTTCTACCGAAAGCCTGAAAGAGCACCAAATATCCACTTGCAGATGCTGCAGAAAGACTCTTTCCAAACTGCTCCATGAAAAGGAAGGTTCAACTCTGTGAGTTGAATGCACACATCATAAAGAAGTTTCAAAGAATGCTTCTGTCTAGGTTTTATGTGAAGATATTTCCTATTCCACCAGAGGCCTCAAAGAGCACCGAATGAACACTTGCAGATTCTACAAAAAGAGTGTTTCAAACTGCTCTATCAAAAGAAAGGTTCACCTGTGTGAGTTGAATGCATACAACACAAAGCAGTTTCACAGAACACTTCTGTCTCGTTTTTGTGAAGATAGTACCGTTTCCAACGAACGCTTCAAAGAGCTCCAAATATCCTCTTGCAGTTTCTGCAAATACACTGTTATAAAGCTGCTCTATCCAACGGAAGGTTCCACTCTGTTAGTTGAATGCACACATCAGAAAACTGTTTCTTAGAATGCTTCTGTTTAGTTTTCATGTGAAGTTGTTTCCTTTTCCATCGTAAGCTTCAAAGCGCTCCAAATGAACACTTGTAAATTCTGCCAAGAGAGTGTTTCTAAAGTGCTCTATCAAAAGCAGGGTTCAACTCTGTGTGTTGAGTGCACAGAACACAAAGCCGTTTGTGAGAATGCTTCTGTCCAGTTTTTATGTGAAGATATTCACGTTTAAAACGAAGGCCTGAAAGAGCTCCAAATATCCACTAGCAGAAACTTTAAAAAGAGTGTTTCAAAACTGCTCTTTCAAAAGAAAGGTTGAACACTGTGAGTTGAAAGCACACATCATAAAGAACTTTCAGAGAATGCTTGCGTCTGGATATTATGCGAAGGTATTAAGTCTTACACTATAGGCGTCAAAGCGCTCCTAATGAACAATTGCAGATTCCACAAAAAGAGTGTTTCAAAACTGCTCTTTCTAAAGAAGTGTTCAACTCTGTGAGTTGGATTCTTACTACACAAAGCAGTTTCACAGAACGCTTCTGTTTAGTTTTTATGTGAAGATATTCCCGTTTCCAACGAAGGCCTGAAAGGGCTCCAACTATCCACTTGCAGATTCTGCAAAAACAGAGTTTCAAAACTGCTCTATCAAAAGGAGGGCTTATCTCTCTGAGTTGAATGCACACATCATAAAGAGGTTTCTGAGAATGCTTCTGTCTGGTTTCTATGTGAAGATATTTCCTTTTCCACCAAAGGCCTCAAAGCGCTCCAAATGAACACTTGCAGATTCTACAAAAAGAGTGTTTCAAAGCTGCTCTAGCAAAGGAAAGGCTCAACTCTGTGAGTTGAACACACACATCACTAAGCAGTTTGTGAGAATGCTTCTGTCCAGTTTTTATGGGAAGATATTCCCGTTTCTACCGAAAGCCTGAAAGAGCACCAAATATCCAATTGCAGATGCTGCAGAAAGACTCTTTCCAAACTGTACCATGAAAAGGAAGGTTCAACTCTGTGAGTTGAATGCACACATAATAAAGAAGTTTCAAAGAATGCTTCCGTCTAGGTTTTATGTGAAGATATTTCCTATTCCACCAGAGGCCTCAAAGAGCACCGAATGAACACTTGCAGATTCTACAAAAAGAGTGTTTCAAACTGCTCTATCAAAAGAAAGGTTCACCTGTGTGAGTTGAATGCATACAACACAAAGCAGTTTCAGAGAACCCTTCTGTCTCGTTTTTGTGGAGATAGTCCCGTTTCCAACGAACGCTTCAAAGAGCTCCAAATATCCTCTTGCAGTTTCTGCAAATACACTGTTATAAAGCTGCTCTATCCAAAGGAAGGTTCCACTCTGTTAGTTGAATGCACACATCAGAAAACTGTTTCTTAGAATGCTTCTGTTTAGTTTTTATGTGAAGTTGTTTCCTTTTCCATCGTAAGCTTCAAAGCGCTCCAAATGAACACTTGTAAATTCTGCCAAGAGAGTGTTTCTAAAGTGCTCTATCAAAAGCAGGGTTCAACTCTGTGTGTTGAGTGCACACAACACAAAGCCGTTTCTGAGAATGCTTCTGTCCAGTTTTTATGTGAAGATATTCACGTTTCCAACGAAGGCCTGAAAGAGCTCCAAATATCCACTTGCAGAAACTTTAAAAAGAGTGTTTCAAAACTGCTCTTTCAAAAGAAAGGTTGAACACTGTGAGTTGAAAGCACACATCATAAAGAACTTTCAGAGAATGCTTGTGTCTGGATATTATGTGAAGGTATTAAGTCTTACACCATAGGCCTCAAAGGGCTCCTAATGAACAATTGCAGATTCCACAAAAAGAGTGTTTCAAAACTGCTCTTTCTAAAGAAGTGTTCAACTCTGTGAGTTGGATTCTTACTACACAAAGCAGTTTCACAGAACGCTTCTGTTTAGTTTTTATGTGAAGATATTCCCGTTTCCAACGAAGGCCTGAAAGGGCTCCAACTATCCACTTGCAGATTCTGCAAAAACAGAGTTTCAAAACTGCTCTATCAAAAGGAAGGCTTATCTCTCTGAGTTGAATGCACACATCATAAAGAGGTTTCTGAGAATGCTTCTGTCTGGTTTCTATGTGAAGATATTTCCTTTTCCACCATAGGCCTCAAAGCGCTCCAAATGAACACTTGCAGATTCTACAAAAAGAGTGTTTCAAAACTGCTCTAGCAAAGGAAAGGCTCAACTCTTTGAGTTGAACACACACATCACAAAGCAGTTTGTGAGAATGCTTCTGTCCAGTTTTTATGGGAAGATATTCCCGTTTCTACCGAAAGCCTGAAAGAGCACCAAATATCCACTTGCAGATGCTGCAGAAAGACTCTTTCCAAACTGCTCCATGAAAAGGAAGGTTCAACTCTGTGAGTTGAATGCACACATCATAAAGAAGTTTCAAAGAATGCTTCTGTCTAGGTTTTATGTGAAGATATTTCCTATTCCACCAGAGGCCTCAAAGAGCACCGAATGAACACTTGCAGATTCTACAAAAAGAGTGTTTCAAACTGCTCTATCAAAAGAAAGGTTCACCTGTGTGAGTTGAATGCATACAACACAAAGCAGTTTCACAGAACACTTCTGTCTCGTTTTTGTGAAGATAGTACCGTTTCCAACGAACGCTTCAAAGAGCTCCAAATATCCTCTTGCAGTTTCTGCAAATACACTGTTATAAAGCTGCTCTATCCAACGGAAGGTTCCACTCTGTTAGTTGAATGCACACATCAGAAAACTGTTTCTTAGAATGCTTCTGTTTAGTTTTCATGTGAAGTTGTTTCCTTTTCCATCGTAAGCTTCAAAGCGCTCCAAATGAACACTTGTAAATTCTGCCAAGAGAGTGTTTCTAAAGTGCTCTATCAAAAGCAGGGTTCAACTCTGTGTGTTGAGTGCACAGAACACAAAGCCGTTTGTGAGAATGCTTCTGTCCAGTTTTTATGTGAAGATATTCACGTTTAAAACGAAGGCCTGAAAGAGCTCCAAATATCCACTAGCAGAAACTTTAAAAAGAGTGTTTCAAAACTGCTCTTTCAAAAGAAAGGTTGAACACTGTGAGTTGAAAGCACACATCATAAAGAACTTTCAGAGAATGCTTGCGTCTGGATATTATGCGAAGGTATTAAGTCTTACACTATAGGCGTCAAAGCGCTCCTAATGAACAATTGCAGATTCCACAAAAAGAGTGTTTCAAAACTGCTCTTTCTAAAGAAGTGTTCAACTCTGTGAGTTGGATTCTTACTACACAAAGCAGTTTCACAGAACGCTTCTGTTTAGTTTTTATGTGAAGATATTCCCGTTTCCAACGAAGGCCTGAAAGGGCTCCAACTATCCACTTGCAGATTCTGCAAAAACAGAGTTTCAAAACTGCTCTATCAAAAGGAGGGCTTATCTCTCTGAGTTGAATGCACACATCATAAAGAGGTTTCTGAGAATGCTTCTGTCTGGTTTCTATGTGAAGATATTTCCTTTTCCACCAAAGGCCTCAAAGCGCTCCAAATGAACACTTGCAGATTCTACAAAAAGAGTGTTTCAAAGCTGCTCTAGCAAAGGAAAGGCTCAACTCTGTGAGTTGAACACACACATCACTAAGCAGTTTGTGAGAATGCTTCTGTCCAGTTTTTATGGGAAGATATTCCCGTTTCTACCGAAAGCCTGAAAGAGCACCAAATATCCAATTGCAGATGCTGCAGAAAGACTCTTTCCAAACTGTACCATGAAAAGGAAGGTTCAACTCTGTGAGTTGAATGCACACATAATAAAGAAGTTTCAAAGAATGCTTCCGTCTAGGTTTTATGTGAAGATATTTCCTATTCCACCAGAGGCCTCAAAGAGCACCGAATGAACACTTGCAGATTCTACAAAAAGAGTGTTTCAAACTGCTCTATCAAAAGAAAGGTTCACCTGTGTGAGTTGAATGCATACAACACAAAGCAGTTTCAGAGAACCCTTCTGTCTCGTTTTTGTGGAGATAGTCCCGTTTCCAACGAACGCTTCAAAGAGCTCCAAATATCCTCTTGCAGTTTCTGCAAATACACTGTTATAAAGCTGCTCTATCCAACGGAAGGTTCCACTCTGTTAGTTGAATGCACACATCAGAAAACTGTTTCTTAGAATGCTTCTGTTTAGTTTTTATGTGAAGTTGTTTCCTTTTCCATCGTAAGCTTCAAAGCGCTCCAAATGAACACTTGTAAATTCTGCCAAGAGAGTGTTTCTAAAGTGCTCTTTCAAAAGCAGGGTTCAACTCTGTGTGTTGAGTGCACACAACACAAAGCCGTTTCTGAGAATGCTTCTGTCCAGTTTTTATGTGAAGATATTCACGTTTCCAACGAAGGCCTGTAAGAGCTCCAAATATCCACTTGCAGAAACTTTAAAAAGAGTCTTTCAAAACTGCTCTTTCAAAAGAAAGGTTGAACACTGTGAGTTGAAAGCACACATCATAAAGAACTTTCAGAGAATGCTTGTGTCTGGATATTATGTGAAGGTATTAAGTCTTACACCATAGGCCTCAAAGCGCTCCTAATGAACAATTGCAGATTCCACAAAAAGAGTGTTTCAAAACTGCTCTTTCTAAAGAAGTGTTCAACTCTGTGAGTTGGATTCTTACTACACAAAGCAGTTTCACAGAACGCTTCTGTTTAGTTTTTATGTGAAGATATTCCCGTTTCCAATGAAGGCCTGAAAGGGCTCCAACTATCCACTTGCAGATTCTGCAAAAACAGAGTTTCAAAACTGCTCTATCAAAAGGAAGGCTTATCTCTCTGAGTTGAATGCACACATCATAAAGAGGTTTCTGAGAATGCTTCTGTCTGGTTTCTATGTGAAGATATTTCCTTTTCCACCATAGGCCTCAAAGCGCTCCAAATGAACACTTGCAGATTCTACAAAAAGAGTGTTTCAAAGCTGCTCTAGCAAAGGAAAGGCTCAACTCTGTGAGTTGAACACACACATCACAAAGCAGTTTGTGAGAATGCTTCTGTCCAGTTTTTATGGGAAGATATTCCCGTTTCTAACGAAAGCCTGAAAGAGCACCAAATATCCACTTGCAGATGCTGCAGAAAGACTCTTTCCAAACTGTTCCATGAAAAGGAAGGTTCAACTCTGTGAGTTGAATGCACACATCATAAAGAAGTTTCAAAGAATGCTTCTGTCTAGGTTTTATGTGAAGATATTTCCTATTCCACCAGAGGCCTCAAAGAGCACCGAATGAACACTTGCAGATTCTACAAAAAGAGTGTTTCAAACTGCTCTATCAAAAAAAAGGTTCACCTGTGTGAGTTGAATGCATACAACACAAAGCAGTTTCACAGAACACTTCTGTCTCGTTTTTGTGAAGATAGTCCCGTTTCCCACGAACGCTTCAAAGAGCTCCAAATATCCTCTTGCAGTTTCTGCAAATACACTGTTATAAAGCTGCTCTATCCAACGGAAGGTTCCACTCTGTTAGTTGAATGCACACATCAGAAAACTGTTTCTTAGAATGCTTCTGTTTAGTTTTTATGTGAAGTTGTTTCCTTTTCCATCGTAAGCTTCAAAGCGCTCCAAATGAACACTTGTAAATTCTGCCAAGAGAGTGTTTCTAAAGTGCTCTATCAAAAGCAGGGTTCAACTCTGTGTGTTGAGTGCACACAACACAAAGCCGTTTGTGAGAATGCTTCTGTCCAGTTTTTATGTGAAGATATTCACGTTTCCAACGAAGGCCTGAAAGAGCTCCAAATATCCACTTGCAGAAACTTTAAAAAGAGTGTTACAAAACTGCTCTTTCAAAAGAAAGGTTGAACACTGTGAGTTGAAAGCACACATCATAAAGAACTTTCAGAGAATGCTTGCGTCTGGATATTATGTGAAGGTATTAAGTCTTACACTATAGGCGCCAAAGCGCTCCTAATGAACAATTGCAGATTCCACAAAAAGAGTGTTTCAAAACTGCTCTTTCTAAAGAAGTGTTCAACTCTGTGAGTTGGAATCTTACTATACAAAGCAGTTTCACAGAACGCTTCTGTTTAGTTTTTATGTGAAGATATTCCCGTTTCCAACGAAGGCCTGAAAGGGCTCCAACTATCCACTTGCAGATTCTGCAAAAACAGAGTTTCAAAACTGCTCTATCAAAAGGAGGGCTTATCTCTCTGAGTTGAATGCACACATCATAAAGAGGTTTCTGAGAATGCTTCTGTCTGGTTTCTATGTGAAGATATTTCCTTTTCCACCATAGGCCTCAAAGCGCTCCAAATGAACACTTGCAGATTCTACAAAAAGAGTGTTTCAAAGCTGCTCTAGCAAAGGAAAGGCTCAACTCTGTGAGTTGAACACACACATCACTAAGCAGTTTGTGAGAATGCTTCTGTCCAGTTTTTATGGGAAGATATTCCCGTTTCTACCGAAAGCCTGAAAGAGCACCAAATATCCAATTGCAGATGCTGCAGAAAGACTCTTTCCAAACTGTACCATGAAAAGGAAGGTTCAACTCTGTGAGTTGAATGCACACATAATAAAGAAGTTTCAAAGAATGCTTCCGTCTAGGTTTTATGTGAAGATATTTCCTATTCCACCAGAGGCCTCAAAGAGCACCGAATGAACACTTGCAGATTCTACAAAAAGAGTGTTTCAAACTGCTCTATCAAAAGAAAGGTTCACCTGTGTGAGTTGAATGCATACAACACAAAGCAGTTTCAGAGAACCCTTCTGTCTCGTTTTTGTGGAGATAGTCCCGTTTCCAACGAACGCTTCAAAGAGCTCCAAATATCCTCTTGCAGTTTCTGCAAATACACTGTTATAAAGCTGCTCTATCCAACGGAAGGTTCCACTCTGTTAGTTGAATGCACACATCAGAAAACTGTTTCTTAGAATGCTTCTGTTTAGTTTTTATGTGAAGTTGTTTCCTTTTCCATCGTAAGCTTCAAAGCGCTCCAAATGAACACTTGTAAATTCTGCCAAGAGAGTGTTTCTAAAGTGCTCTTTCAAAAGCAGGGTTCAACTCTGTGTGTTGAGTGCACACAACACAAAGCCGTTTCTGAGAATGCTTCTGTCCAGTTTTTATGTGAAGATATTCACGTTTCCAACGAAGGCCTGTAAGAGCTCCAAATATCCACTTGCAGAAACTTTAAAAAGAGTCTTTCAAAACTGCTCTTTCAAAAGAAAGGTTGAACACTGTGAGTTGAAAGCACACATCATAAAGAACTTTCAGAGAATGCTTGTGTCTGGATATTATGTGAAGGTATTAAGTCTTACACCATAGGCCTCAAAGCGCTCCTAATGAACAATTGCAGATTCCACAAAAAGAGTGTTTCAAAACTGCTCTTTCTAAAGAAGTGTTCAACTCTGTGAGTTGGATTCTTACTACACAAAGCAGTTTCACAGAACGCTTCTGTTTAGTTTTTATGTGAAGATATTCCCGTTTCCAATGAAGGCCTGAAAGGGCTCCAACTATCCACTTGCAGATTCTGCAAAAACAGAGTTTCAAAACTGCTCTATCAAAAGGAAGGCTTATCTCTCTGAGTTGAATGCACACATCATAAAGAGGTTTCTGAGAATGCTTCTGTCTGGTTTCTATGTGAAGATATTTCCTTTTCCACCATAGGCCTCAAAGCGCTCCAAATGAACACTTGCAGATTCTACAAAAAGAGTGTTTCAAAGCTGGTCTAGCAAAGGAAAGGCTCAACTCTGTGAGTTGAACACACACATCACAAAGCAGTTTGTGAGAATGCTTCTGTCCAGTTTTTATGGGAAGATATTCCCGTTTCTAACGAAAGCCTGAAAGAGCACCAAATATCCACTTGCAGATGCTGCAGAAAGACTCTTTCCAAACTGTTCCATGAAAAGGAAGGTTCAACTCTGTGAGTTGAATGCACACATCATAAAGAAGTTTCAAAGAATGCTTCTGTCTAGGTTTTATGTGAAGATATTTCCTATTCCACCAGAGGCCTCAAAGAGCACCGAATGAACACTTGCAGATTCTACAAAAAGAGTGTTTCAAACTGCTCTATCAAAAGAAAGGTTCACCTGTGTGAGTTGAATGCATACAACACAAAGCAGTTTCAGAGAACACTTCTGTCTCGTTTTTGTGAAGATAGTCCCGTTTCCAACGAACGCTTCAAAGAGCTCCAAATATCCTCTTGCAGTTTCTGCAAATACACAGTTATAAAGCTGCTCTATCCAACGGAAGGTTCCACTCTGTTAGTTGAATGCACACATCAGAAAACTGTTTCTTAGAATGCTTCTGTTTAGTTTTTATGTGAAGTTGTTTCCTTTTCCATCGTAAGCTTCAAAGCGCTCCAAATGAACACTTGTAAATTCTTCCAAGAGAGTGTTTCTACAGTGCTCTTTCAAAAGCAGGGTTCAACTCTGTGTGTTGAGTGCACACAACACAAAGCCGTTTCTGAGAATGCTTCTGTCCAGTTTTTATGTGAAGATATTCACATTTCCAACGAAGTCCTGTAAGAGCTCCAAATATCCACTTGCAGAAACTTTAAAAAGAGTCTTTCAAAACTGCTCTTTCAAAAGAAAGGTTGAACACTGTGAGTTGAAAGCACACATCATAAAGAACTTTCAGAGAATGCTTGTGTCTGGATATTATGTGAAGGTATTAAGTCTTACACCATAGGCCTCAAAGCGCTCCTAATGAACAATTGCAGATTCCACAAAAAGAGTGTTTCAAAACTGCTCTTTCTAAAGAAGTGTTCAACTCTGTGAGTTGGATTCTTACTACACAAAGCAGTTTCACAGAACGCTTCTGTTTAGTTTTTATGTGAAGATATTCCCGTTTCCAATGAAGGCCTGAAAGGGCTCCAACTATCCACTTGCAGATTCTGCAAAAACAGAGTTTCAAAACTGCTCTATCAAAAGGAAGGCTTATCTCTCTGAGTTGAATGCACACATCATAAAGAGGTTTCTGAGAATGCTTCTGTCTGGTTTCTATGTGAAGATATTTCCTTTTCCACCATAGGCCTCAAAGCGCTCCAAATGAACACTTGCAGATTCTACAAAAAGAGTGTTTCAAAGCTGCTCTAGCAAAGGAAAGGCTCAACTCTGTGAGTTGAACACACACATCACAAAGCAGTTTGTGAGAATGCTTCTGTCCAGTTTTTATGGGAAGATATTCCCGTTTCTAACGAAAGCCTGAAAGAGCACCAAATATCCACTTGCAGATGCTGCAGAAAGACTCTTTCCAAACTGTTCCATGAAAAGGAAGGTTCAACTCTGTGAGTTGAATGCACACATCATAAAGAAGTTTCAAAGAATGCTTCTGTCTAGGTTTTATGTGAAGATATTTCCTATTCCACCAGAGGCCTCAAAGAGCACCGAATGAACACTTGCAGATTCTACAAAAAGAGTGTTTCAAACTGCTCTATCAAAAAAAAGGTTCACCTGTGTGAGTTGAATGCATACAACACAAAGCAGTTTCACAGAACACTTCTGTCTCGTTTTTGTGAAGATAGTCCCGTTTCCCACGAACGCTTCAAAGAGCTCCAAATATCCTCTTGCAGTTTCTGCAAATACACTGTTATAAAGCTGCTCTATCCAACGGAAGGTTCCACTCTGTTAGTTGAATGCACACATCAGAAAACTGTTTCTTAGAATGCTTCTGTTTAGTTTTTATGTGAAGTTGTTTCCTTTTCCATCGTAAGCTTCAAAGCGCTCCAAATGAACACTTGTAAATTCTGCCAAGAGAGTGTTTCTAAAGTGCTCTATCAAAAGCAGGGTTCAACTCTGTGTGTTGAGTGCACACAACACAAAGCCGTTTGTGAGAATGCTTCTGTCCAGTTTTTATGTGAAGATATTCACGTTTCCAACGAAGGCCTGAAAGAGCTCCAAATATCCACTTGCAGAAACTTTAAAAAGAGTGTTACAAAACTGCTCTTTCAAAAGAAAGGTTGAACACTGTGAGTTGAAAGCACACATCATAAAGAACTTTCAGAGAATGCTTGCGTCTGGATATTATGTGAAGGTATTAAGTCTTACACTATAGGCGTCAAAGCGCTCCTAATGAACAATTGCAGATTCCACAAAAAGAGTGTTTCAAAACTGCTCTTTCTAAAGAAGTGTTCAACTCTGTGAGTTGGAATCTTACTACACAAAGCAGTTTCACAGAACGCTTCTGTTTAGTTTTTATGTGAAGATATTCCCGTTTCTAACGAAGGCCTGAAAGGGCTCCAACTATCCACTTGCAGATTCTGCAAAAACAGAGTTTCAAAACTGCTCTATCAAAAGGAGGGCTTATCTCTCTGAGTTGAATGCACACATCATAAAGAGGTTTCTGAGAATGCTTCTGTCTGGTTTCTATGTGAAGATATTTACTTTTCCACCATAGGCATCAAAGCGCTCCAAATGAACACTTGCAGATTCTACAAAAAGAGTGTTTCAAAGCTGCTCTAGCAAAGGAAAGGCTCAACTCTGTGAGTTGAACACACACATCACTAAGCAGTTTGTGAGAATGCTTCTGTCCAGTTTTTATGGGAAGATATTCCCGTTTCTACCGAAAGCCTGAAAGAGCACCAAATATCCAATTGCAGATGCTGCAGAAAGACTCTTTCCAAACTGTACCATGAAAAGGAAGGTTCAACTCTGTGAGTTGAATGCACACATAATAAAGAAGTTTCAAAGAATGCTTCCGTCTAGGTTTTATGTGAAGATATTTCCTATTCCACCAGAGGCCTCAAAGAGCACCGAATGAACACTTGCAGATTCTACAAAAAGAGTGTTTCAAACTGCTCTATCAAAAGAAAGGTTCACCTGTGTGAGTTGAATGCATACAACACAAAGCAGTTTCAGAGAACCCTTCTGTCTCGTTTTTGTGGAGATAGTCCCGTTTCCAACGAACGCTTCAAAGAGCTCCAAATATCCTCTTGCAGTTTCTGCAAATACACTGTTATAAAGCTGCTCTATCCAACGGAAGGTTCCACTCTGTTAGTTGAATGCACACATCAGAAAACTGTTTCTTAGAATGCTTCTGTTTAGTTTTTATGTGAAGTTGTTTCCTTTTCCATCGTAAGCTTCAAAGCGCTCCAAATGAACACTTGTAAATTCTGCCAAGAGAGTGTTTCTAAAGTGCTCTTTCAAAAGCAGGGTTCAACTCTGTGTGTTGAGTGCACACAACACAAAGCCGTTTCTGAGAATGCTTCTGTCCAGTTTTTATGTGAAGATATTCACGTTTCCAACGAAGGCCTGTAAGAGCTCCAAATATCCACTTGCAGAAACTTTAAAAAGAGTCTTTCAAAACTGCTCTTTCAAAAGAAAGGTTGAACACTGTGAGTTGAAAGCACACATCATAAAGAACTTTCAGAGAATGCTTGTGTCTGGATATTATGTGAAGGTATTAAGTCTTACACCATAGGCCTCAAAGGGCTCCTAATGAACAATTGCAGATTCCACAAAAAGAGAGTTTCAAAACTGCTCTTTCTAAAGAAGTGTTCAACTCTGTGAGTTGGATTCTTACTACACAAAGCAGTTTCACAGAACGCTTCTGTTTAGTTTTTATGTGAAGATATTCCCGTTTCCAACGAAGGCCTGAAAGGGCTCCAACTATCCACTTGCAGATTCTGCAAAAACAGAGTTTCAAAACTGCTCTATCAAAAGGAAGGCTTATCTCTCTGAGTTGAATGCACACATCATAAAGAGGTTTCTGAGAATGCTTCTGTCTGGTTTCTATGTGAAGATATTTCCTTTTCCACCATAGGCCTCAAAGCGCTCCAAATGAACACTTGCAGATTCTACAAAAAGAGTGTTTCAAAACTGCTCTAGCAAAGGAAAGGCTCAACTCTTTGAGTTGAACACACACATCACAAAGCAGTTTGTGAGAATGCTTCTGTCCAGTTTTTATGGGAAGATATTCCCGTTTCTAACGAAAGCCTGAAAGAGCACCAAATATCCACTTGCAGATGCTGCAGAAAGACTCTTTCCAAACTGCTCCATGAAAAGGAAGGTTCAACTCTGTGAGTTGAATGCACACATCATAAAGAAGTTTCAAAGAATGCTTCTGTCTAGGTTTTATGTGAAGGTATTTCCTATTCCACCAGAGGCCTCAAAGAGCACCGAATGAACACTTGCAGATTCTACAAAAAGAGTGTTTCAAACTGCTCTATCAAAAGAAAGGTTCACCTGTGTGAGTTGAATGCATACAACACAAAGCAGTTTCACAGAACACTTCTGTCTCGTTTTTGTGAAGATAGTCCCGTTTCCAACGAACGCTTCAAAGAGCTCCAAATATCCTCTTGCAGTTTCTGCAAATACACTGTTATAAAGCTGCTCTATCCAACGGAAGGTTCCACTCTGTTAGTTGAATGCACACATCAGAAAACTGTTTCTTAGAATGCTTCTGTTTAGTTTTTATGTGAAGTTGTTTCCTTTTCCATCGTAAGCTTCAAAGCGCTCCAAATGAACACTTGTAAATTCTGCCAAGAGAGTGTTTCTAAAGTGCTCTATCAAAAGCAGGGTTCAACTCTGTGTGTTGAGTGCACACAACACAAAGCCGTTTGTGAGAATGCTTCTGTCCAGTTTTTATGTGAAGATATTCACGTTTAAAACGAAGGCCTGAAAGAGCTCCAAATATCCACTTGCAGAAACTTTAAAAAGAGTCTTTCAAAACTGCTCTTTCAAAAGAAAGGTTGAACACTGTGAGTTGAAAGCACACATCATAAAGAACTTTCAGAGAATGCTTGTGTCTGGATATTATGTGAAGGTATTAAGTCTTACACCATAGGCCTCAAAGCGCTCCTAATGAACAATTGCAGATTCCACAAAAAGAGTGTTTCAAAACTGCTCTTTCTAAAGAAGTGTTCAACTCTGTGAGTTGGATTCTTACTACACAAAGCAGTTTCACAGAACGCTTCTGTTTAGTTTTTATGTGAAGATATTCCCGTTTCCAATGAAGGCCTGAAAGGGCTCCAACTATCCACTTGCAGATTCTGCAAAAACAGAGTTTCAAAACTGCTCTATCAAAAGGAAGGCTTATCTCTCTGAGTTGAATGCACACATCATAAAGAGGTTTCTGAGAATGCTTCTGTCTGGTTTCTATGTGAAGATATTTCCTTTTCCACCATAGGCCTCAAAGCGCTCCAAATGAACACTTGCAGATTCTACAAAAAGAGTGTTTCAAAGCTGCTCTAGCAAAGGAAAGGCTCAACTCTGTGAGTTGAACACACACATCACAAAGCAGTTTGTGAGAATGCTTCTGTCCAGTTTTTATGGGAAGATATTCCCGTTTCTAACGAAAGCCTGAAAGAGCACTAAATATCCACTTGCAGATGCTGCAGAAAGACTCTTTCCAAACTGTTCCATGAAAAGGAAGGTTCAACTCTGTGAGTTGAATGCACACATCATAAAGAAGTTTCAAAGAATGCTTCTGTCTAGGTTTTATGTGAAGATATTTCCTATTCCACCAGAGGCCTCAAAGAGCACCGAATGAACACTTGCAGATTCTACAAAAAGAGTGTTTCAAACTGCTCTATCAAAAGAAAGGTTCACCTGTGTGAGTTGAATGCATACAACACAAAGCAGTTTCAGAGAACACTTCTGTCTCGTTTTTGTGAAGATAGTCCCGTTTCCAACGAACGCTTCAAAGAGCTCCAAATATCCTCTTGCAGTTTCTGCAAATACACAGTTATAAAGCTTCTCTATCCAACGGAAGGTTCCACTCTGTTAGTTGAATGCACACATCAGAAAACTGTTTCTTAGAATGCTTCTGTTTAGTTTTTATGTGAAGTTGTTTCCTTTTCCATCGTAAGCTTCAAAGCGCTCCAAATGAACACTTGTAAATTCTGCCAAGAGAGTGTTTCTAAAGTGCTCTATCAAAAGCAGGGTTCAACTCTGTGTGTTGAGTGCACACAACACAAAGCCGTTTCTGAGAATGCTTCTGTCCAGTTTTTATGTGAAGATATTCACGTTTCCAACGAAGGCCTGAAAGAGCTCCAAATATCCACTTGCAGAAACTTTAAAAAGAGTGTTTCAAAACTGCTCTTTCAAAAGAAAGGTTGAACACTGTGAGTTGAAAGCACACATCATAAAGAACTTTCAGAGAATGCTTGTGTCTGGATATTATGTGAAGGTATTAAGTCTTACACCATAGGCCTCAAAGCGCTCCTAATGAACAATTGCAGATTCCACAAAAAGAGTGTTTCAAAACTGCTCTTTCTAAAGAAGTGTTCAACTCTGTGAGTTGGATTCTTACTACACAAAGCAGTTTCACAGAACGCTTCTGTTTAGTTTTTATGTGAAGATATTCCCGTTTCCAATGAAGGCCTGAAAGGGCTCCAACTATCCACTTGCAGATTCTGCAAAAACAGAGTTTCAAAACTGCTCTATCAAAAGGAAGGCTTATCTCTCTGAGTTGAATGCACACATCATAAAGAGGTTTCTGAGAATGCTTCTGTCTGGTTTCTATGTGAAGATATTTCCTTTTCCACCATAGGCCTCAAAGCGCTCCAAATGAACACTTGCAGATTCTACAAAAAGAGTGTTTCAAAGCTGCTCTAGCAAAGGAAAGGCTCAACTCTGTGAGTTGAACACACACATCACAAAGCAGTTTGTGAGAATGCTTCTGTCCAGTTTTTATGGGAAGATATTCCCGTTTCTAACGAAAGCCTGAAAGAGCACCAAATATCCACTTGCAGATGCTGCAGAAAGACTCTTTCCAAACTGTTCCATGAAAAGGAAGGTTCAACTCTGTGAGTTGAATGCACACATCATAAAGAAGTTTCAAAGAATGCTTCTGTCTAGGTTTTATGTGAAGATATTTCCTATTCCACCAGAGGCCTCAAAGAGCACCGAATGAACACTTGCAGATTCTACAAAAAGAGTGTTTCAAACTGCTCTATCAAAAAAAAGGTTCACCTGTGTGAGTTGAATGCATACAACACAAAGCAGTTTCAGAGAACCCTTCTGTCTCGTTTTTGTGGAGATAGTCCCGTTTCCAACGAACGCTTCAAAGAGCTCCAAATATCCTCTTGCAGTTTCTGCAAATACACAGTTATAAAGCTGCTCTATCCAACGGAAGGTTCCACTCTGTTAGTTGAATGCACACATCAGAAAACTGTTTCTTAGAATGCTTCTGTTTAGTTTTTATGTGAAGTTGTTTCCTTTTCCATCGTAAGCTTCAAAGCGCTCCAAATGAACACTTGTAAATTCTGCCAAGAGAGTGTTTCTAAAGTGCTCTATCAAAAGCAGGGTTCAACTCTGTGTGTTGAGTGCACACAACACAAAGCCGTTTCTGAGAATGCTTCTGTCCAGTTTTTATGTGAAGATATTCACGTTTCCAACGAAGGCCTGAAAGAGCTCCAAATATCCACTTGCAGAAACTTTAAAAAGAGTGTTTCAAAACTGCTCTTTCAAAAGAAAGGTTGAACACTGTGAGTTGAAAGCACACATCATAAAGAACTTTCAGAGAATGCTTGTGTCTGGATATTATGTGAAGGTATTAAGTCTTACACCATAGGCCTCAAAGCGCTCCTAATGAACAATTGCAGATTCCACAAAAAGAGTGTTTCAAAACTGCTCTTTCTAAAGAAGTGTTCAAATCTGTGAGTTGGATTCTTACTACACAAAGCAGTTTCACAGAACGCTTCTGTTTAGTTTTTATGTGAAGATATTCCCGTTTCCAACGAAGGCCTGAAAGGGCTCCAACTATCCACTTGCAGATTCTGCAAAAACAGAGTTTCAAAACTGCTCTATCAAAAGGAGGGCTTATCTCTCTGAGTTGAATGCACACATCATAAAGAGGTTTCTGAGAATGCTTCTGTCTGGTTTCTATGTGAAGATATTTCCTTTTCCACCATAGGCCTCAAAGCGCTCCAAATGAACACTTGCAGATTCTACAAAAAGAGTGTTTCAAAGCTGCTCTAGCAAAGGAAAGGCTCAACTCTGTGAGTTGAACACACACATCACAAAGCAGTTTGTGAGAATGCTTCTGTCCAGTTTTTATGGGAAGATATTCCCGTTTCTACCGAAAGCCTGAAAGAGCACCAAATATCCAATTGCAGATGCTGCAGAAAGACTCTTTCCAAACTGTACCATGAAAAGGAAGGTTCAACTCTGTGAGTTGAATGCACACATAATAAAGAAGTTTCAAAGAATGCTTCCGTCTAGGTTTTATGTGAAGATATTTCCTATTCCACCAGAGGCCTCAAAGAGCACTGAATGAACACTTGCAGATTCTACAAAAAGAGTGTTTCAAACTGCTCTATCAAAAGAAAGGTTCACCTGTGTGAGTTGAATGCATACAACACAAAGCAGTTTCAGAGAACCCTTCTGTCTCGTTTTTGTGGAGATAGTCCCGTTTCCAACGAACGCTTCAAAGAGCTCCAAATATCCTCTTGCAGTTTCTGCAAATATACTGTTATAAAGCTGCTCTATCCAACGGAAGGTTCCACTCTGTTAGTTGAATGCACACATCAGAAAACTGTTTCTTAGAATGCTTCTGTTTAGTTTTTATGTGAAGTTGTTTCCTTTTCCATCGTAAGCTTCAAAGCGCTCCAAATGAACACTTGTAAATTCTTCCAAGAGAGTGTTTCTAAAGTGCTCTTTCAAAAGCAGGGTTCAACTCTGTGTGTTGAGTGCACACAACACAAAGCCGTTTCTGAGAATGCTTCTGTCCAGTTTTTATGTGAAGATATTCACATTTCCAACGAAGGCCTGTAAGAGCTCCAAATATCCACTTGCAGAAACTTTAAAAAGAGTCTTTCAAAACTGCTCTTTCAAAAGAAAGGTTGAACACTGTGAGTTGAAAGCACACATCATAAAGAACTTTCAGAGAATGCTTGTGTCTGGATATTATGTGAAGGTATTAAGTCTTACACCATAGGCCTCAAAGCGCTCCTAATGAACAATTGCAGATTCCACAAAAAGAGTGTTTCAAAACTGCTCTTTCTAAAGAAGTGTTCAACTCTGTGAGTTGGATTCTTACTACACAAAGCAGTTTCACAGAACGCTTCTGTTTAGTTTTTATGTGAAGATATTCCCGTTTCCAATGAAGGCCTGAAAGGGCTCCAACTATCCACTTGCAGATTCTGCAAAAACAGAGTTTCAAAACTGCTCTATCAAAAGGAGGGCTTATCTCTCTGAGTTGAATGCACACATCATAAAGAGGTTTCTGAGAATGCTTCTGTCTGGTTTCTATGTGAAGATATTTCCTTTTCCACCATAGGCCTCAAAGCGCTCCAAATGAACACTTGCAGATTCTACAAAAAGAGTGTTTCAAAGCTGCTCTAGCAAAGGAAAGGCTCAACTCTGTGAGTTGAACACACACATCACTAAGCAGTTTGTGAGAATGCTTCTGTCCAGTTTTTATGGGAAGATATTCCCGTTTCTACCGAAAGCCTGAAAGAGCACCAAATATCCAATTGCAGATGCTGCAGAAAGACTCTTTCCAAACTGTACCATGAAAAGGAAGGTTCAACTCTGTGAGTTGAATGCACACATCATAAAGAAGTTTCAAAGAATGCTTCTGTCTAGG
The DNA here is from genome assembly GCF_028885655.2 of Pongo abelii. Lineage (NCBI taxonomy): Eukaryota > Metazoa > Chordata > Mammalia > Primates > Hominidae > Pongo > Pongo abelii. The sequence continues at coordinate 65,675,382 of NC_072008.2, forward strand.
TTTTATGTGAAGATATTTCCTGTTCCACCAGAGGCCTCAAAGAGCACCGAATGAACACTTGCAGATTCTACAAAAAGAGTGTTTCAAACTGCTGTATCAAAAAAAAGGTTCACCTGTGTGAGTTGAATTCATACAACACAAAGCAGTTTCACAGAACACTTCTGTCTCGTTTTTGTGAAGATAGTCCCGTTTCCAACGAACGCTTCAAAGAGCTCCAAATATCCTCTTGCAGTTTCTGCAAATACACTGTTATAAAGCTGCTCTATCCAACGGAAGGTTCCACTCTGTTAGTTGAATGCACACATCAGAAAACTGTTTCTTAGAATGCTTCTGTTTAGTTTTTATGTGAAGTTGTTTCCTTTTCCATCGTAAGCTTCAAAGCGCTCCAAATGAACACTTGTAAATTCTGCCAAGAGAGTGTTTCTAAAGTGCTCTTTCAAAAGCAGGGTTCAACTCTGTGTGTTGAGTGCACACAACACAAAGCCGTTTTTGAGAATGCTTCTGTCCAGTTTTTATGTGAAGATATTCACGTTTCCAACGAAGGCCTGTAAGAGCTCCAAATATCCACTTGCAGAAACTTTAAAAAGAGTCTTTCAAAACTGCTCTTTCAAAAGAAAGGTTGAACACTGTGAGTTGAAAGCACACATCATAAAGAACTTTCAGAGAATGCTTGTGTCTGGATATTATGTGAAGGTATTAAGTCTTACACCATAGGCGTCAAAGCGCTCCTAATGAACAATTGCAGATTCCACAAAAAGAGTGTTTCAAAACTGCTCTTTCTAAAGAAGTGTTCAACTCTGTGAGTTGGATTCTTACTACACAAAGCAGTTTCACAGAACGCTTCTGTTTAGTTTTTATGTGAAGATATTCCCGTTTCCAACGAAGGCCTGAAAGGGCTCCAACTATCCACTTGCAGATTCTGCAAAAACAGAGTTTCAAAACTGCTCTATCAAAAGGAAGGCTTATCTCTCTGAGTTGAATGCACACATCATAAAGAGGTTTCTGAGAATGCTTCTGTCTGGTTTCTATGTGAAGATATTTCCTTTTCCACCATAGGCCTCAAAGCGCTCCAAATGAACACTTGCAGATTCTACAAAAAGAGTGTTTCAAAACTGCTCTAGCAAAGGAAAGGCTCAACTCTTTGAGTTGAACACACACATCACAAAGCAGTTTGTGAGAATGCTTCTGTCCAGTTTTTATGGGAAGATATTCCCGTTTCTACCGAAAGCCTGAAAGAGCACCAAATATCCACTTGCAGATGCTGCAGAAAGACTCTTTCCAAACTGCTCCATGAAAAGGAAGGTTCAACTCTGTGAGTTGAATGCACACATAATAAAGAAGTTTCAAAGAATGCTTCCGTCTAGGTTTTATGTGAAGATATTTCCTATTCCACCAGAGGCCTCAAAGAGCACCGAATGAACACTTGCAGATTCTACAAAAAGAGTGTTTCAAACTGCTCTATCAAAAGAAAGGTTCACCTGTGTGAGTTGAATGCATACAACACAAAGCAGTTTCACAGAACACTTCTGTCTCGTTTTTGTGGAGATAGTCCCGTTTCCAACGAACGCTTCAAAGAGCTCCAAATATCCTCTTGCAGTTTCTGCAAATACACTGTTATAAAGCTGCTCTATCCAACGGAAGGTTCCACTCTGTTAGTTGAATGCACACATCAGAAAACTGTTTCTTAGAATGCTTCTGTTTAGTTTTTATGTGAAGTTGTTTCCTTTTCCATCGTAAGCTTCAAAGCGCTCCAAATGAACACTTGTAAATTCTGCCAAGAGAGTGTTTCTAAAGTGCTCTTTCAAAAGCAGGGTTCAACTCTGTGTGTTGAGTGCACACAACACAAAGCCGTTTCTGAGAATGCTTCTGTCCAGTTTTTATGTGAAGATATTCACGTTTCCAACGAAGGCCTGTAAGAGCTCCAAATATCCACTTGCAGAAACTTTAAAAAGAGTCTTTCAAAACTGCTCTTTCAAAAGAAAGGTTGAACACTGTGAGTTGAAAGCACACATCATAAAGAACTTTCAGAGAATGCTTGTGTCTGGATATTATGTGAAGGTATTAAGTCTTACACCATAGGCCTCAAAGCGCTCCTAATGAACAATTGCAGATTCCACAAAAAGAGTGTTTCAAAACTGCTCTTTCTAAAGAAGTGTTCAACTCTGTGAGTTGGATTCTTACTACACAAAGCAGTTTCACAGAACGCTTCTGTTTAGTTTTTATGTGAAGATATTCCCGTTTCCAATGAAGGCCTGAAAGGGCTCCAACTATCCACTTGCAGATTCTGCAAAAACAGAGTTTCAAAACTGCTCTATCAAAAGGAAGGCTTATCTCTCTGAGTTGAATGCACACATCATAAAGAGGTTTCTGAGAATGCTTCTGTCTGGTTTCTATGTGAAGATATTTCCTTTTCCACCATAGGCCTCAAAGCGCTCCAAATGAACACTTGCAGATTCTACAAAAAGAGTGTTTCAAAGCTGCTCTAGCAAAGGAAAGGCTCAACTCTGTGAGTTGAACACACACATCACAAAGCAGTTTGTGAGAATGCTTCTGTCCAGTTTTTATGGGAAGATATTCCCGTTTCTAACGAAAGCCTGAAAGAGCACCAAATATCCACTTGCAGATGCTGCAGAAAGACTCTTTCCAAACTGTTCCATGAAAAGGAAGGTTCAACTCTGTGAGTTGAATGCACACATCATAAAGAAGTTTCAAAGAATGCTTCTGTCTAGGTTTTATGTGAAGATATTTCCTATTCCACCAGAGGCCTCAAAGAGCACCGAATGAACACTTGCAGATTCTACAAAAAGAGTGTTTCAAACTGCTCTATCAAAAGAAAGGTTCAGCTGTGTGAGTTGAATGCATACAACACAAAGCAGTTTCAGAGAACACTTCTGTCTCGTTTTTGTGAAGATAGTCCCGTTTCCAACGAACGCTTCAAAGAGCTCCAAATATCCTCTTGCAGTTTCTGCAAATACACAGTTATAAAGCTGCTCTATCCAACGGAAGGTTCCACTCTGTTAGTTGAATGCACACATCAGAAAACTGTTTCTTAGAATGCTTCTGTTTAGTTTTTATGTGAAGTTGTTTCCTTTTCCATCGTAAGCTTCAAAGCGCTCCAAATGAACACTTGTAAATTCTGCCAAGAGAGTGTTTCTAAAGTGCTCTATCAAAAGCAGGGTTCAACTCTGTGTGTTGAGTGCACACAACACAAAGCCGTTTCTGAGAATGCTTCTGTCCAGTTTTTATGTGAAGATATTCACGTTTCCAACGAAGGCCTGAAAGAGCTCCAAATATCCACTTGCAGAAACTTTAAAAAGAGTGTTTCAAAACTGCTCTTTCAAAAGAAAGGTTGAACACTGTGAGTTGAAAGCACACATCATAAAGAACTTTCAGAGAATGCTTGTGTCTGGATATTATGTGAAGGTATTAAGTCTTACACCATAGGCCTCAAAGCGCTCCTAATGAACAATTGCAGATTCCACAAAAAGAGTGTTTCAAAACTGCTCTTTCTAAAGAAGTGTTCAACTCTGTGAGTTGGATTCTTACTACACAAAGCAGTTTCACAGAACGCTTCTGTTTAGTTTTTATGTGAAGATATTCCCGTTTCCAACGAAGGCCTGAAAGGGCTCCAACTATCCACTTGCAGATTCTGCAAAAACAGAGTTTCAAAACTGCTCTATCAAAAGGAGGGCTTATCTCTCTGAGTTGAATGCACACATCATAAAGAGGTTTCTGAGAATGCTTCTGTCTGGTTTCTATGTGAAGATATTTCCTTTTCCACCATAGGCCTCAAAGCGCTCCAAATGAACACTTGCAGATTCTACAAAAAGAGTGTTTCAAAGCTGCTCTAGCAAAGGAAAGGCTCAACTCTGTGAGTTGAACACACACATCACTAAGCAGTTTGTGAGAATGCTTCTGTCCAGTTTTTATGGGAAGATATTCCCGTTTCTACCGAAAGCCTGAAAGAGCACCAAATATCCAATTGCAGATGCTGCAGAAAGACTCTTTCCAAACTGTACCATGAAAAGGAAGGTTCAACTCTGTGAGTTGAATGCACACATAATAAAGAAGTTTCAAAGAATGCTTCCGTCTAGGTTTTATGTGAAGATATTTCCTATTCCACCAGAGGCCTCAAAGAGCACCGAATGAACACTTGCAGATTCTACAAAAAGAGTGTTTCAAACTGCTCTATCAAAAGAAAAGTTCACCTGTGTGAGTTGAATGCATACAACACAAAGCAGTTTCAGAGAACCCTTCTGTCTCGTTTTTGTGGGGATAGTCCCGTTTCCAACGAACGCTTCAAAGAGCTCCAAATATCCTCTTGCAGTTTCTGCAAATACACTGTCATAAAGCTGCTCTATCCAACGGAAGGTTCCACTCTGTTAGTTGAATGCACACATCAGAAAACTGTTTCTTAGAATGCTTCTGTTTAGTTTTTATGTGAAGTTGTTTCCTTTTCCATCGTAAGCTTCAAAGCGCTCCAAATGAACACTTGTAAATTCTTCCAAGAGAGTGTTTCTAAAGTGCTCTTTCAAAAGCAGGGTTCAACTCTGTGTGTTGAGTGCACACAACACAAAGCCGTTTCTGAGAATGCTTCTGTCCAGTTTTTATGTGAAGATATTCACGTTTCCAACGAAGGCCTGTAAGAGCTCCAAATATCCACTTGCAGAAACTTTAAAAAGAGTCTTTCAAAACTGCTCTTTCAAAAGAAAGGTTGAACACTGTGAGTTGAAAGCACACATCATAAAGAACTTTCAGAGAATGCTTGTGTCTGGATATTATGTGAAGGTATTAAGTCTTACACCATGGGCCTCAAAGCGCTCCTAATGAACAATTGCAGATTCCACAAAAAGAGTGTTTCAAAACTGCTCTTTCTAAAGAAGTGTTCAACTCTGTGAGTTGGATTCTTACTACACAAAGCAGTTTCACAGAACGCTTCTGTTTAGTTTTTATGTGAAGATATTCCCGTTTCCAATGAAGGCCTGAAAGGGCTCCAACTATCCACTTGCAGATTCTGCAAAAACAGAGTTTCAAAACTGCTCTATCAAAAGGAAGGCTTATCTCTCTGAGTTGAATGCACACATCATAAAGAGGTTTCTGAGAATGCTTCTGTCTGGTTTCTATGTGAAGATATTTCCTTTTCCACCATAGGCCTCAAAGCGCTCCAAATGAACACTTGCAGATTCTACAAAAAGAGTGTTTCAAAGCTGCTCTAGCAAAGGAAAGGCTCAACTCTGTGAGTTGAACACACACATCACAAAGCAGTTTGTGAGAATGCTTCTGTCCAGTTTTTATGGGAAGATATTCCCGTTTCTAACGAAAGCCTGAAAGAGCACCAAATATCCACTTGCAGATGCTGCAGAAAGACTCTTTCCAAACTGTTCCATGAAAAGGAAGGTTCAACTCTGTGAGTTGAATGCACACATCATAAAGAAGTTTCAAAGAATGCTTCTGTCTAGGTTTTATGTGAAGATATTTCCTATTCCACCAGAGGCCTCAAAGAGCACCGAATGAACACTTGCAGATTCTACAAAAAGAGTGTTTCAAACTGCTCTATCAAAAAAAAGGTTCACCTGTGTGAGTTGAATGCATACAACACAAAGCAGTTTCACAGAACACTTCTGTCTCGTTTTTGTGAAGATAGTCCCGTTTCCAACGAACGCTTCAAAGAGCTCCAAATATCCTCTTGCAGTTTCTGCAAATACACTGTTATAAAGCTGCTCTATCCAACGGAAGGTTCCACTCTGTTAGTTGAATGCACACATCAGAAAACTGTTTCTTAGAATGCTTCTGTTTAGTTTTTATGTGAAGTTGTTTCCTTTTCCATCGTAAGCTTCAAAGCGCTCCAAATGAACACTTGTAAATTCTGCCAAGAGAGTGTTTCTAAAGTGCTCTATCAAAAGCAGGGTTCAACTCTGTGTGTTGAGTGCACACAACACAAAGCCGTTTCTGAGAATGCTTCTGTCCAGTTTTTATGTGAAGATATTCACGTTTCCAACGAAGGCCTGAAAGAGCTCCAAATATCCACTTGCAGAAACTTTAAAAAGAGTGTTACAAAACTGCTCTTTCAAAAGAAAGGTTGAACACTGTGAGTTGAAAGCACACATCATAAAGAACTTTCAGAGGATGCTTGCGTCTGGATATTATGTGAAGGTATTAAGTCTTACACTATAGGCGTCAAAGCGCTCCTAATGAACAATTGCAGATTCCACAAAAAGAGTGTTTCAAAACTGCTCTTTCTAAAGAAGTGTTCAACTCTGTGAGTTGGAATCTTACTAAACAAAGCAGTTTCACAGAACGCTTCTGTTTAGTTTTTATGTGAAGATATTCCCGTTTCCAACGAAGGCCTGAAAGGGCTCCAACTATCCACTTGCAGATTCTGCAAAAACAGAGTTTCAAAACTGCTCTATCAAAAGGAGGGCTTATCTCTCTGAGTTGAATGCACACATCATAAAGAGGTTTCTGAGAATGCTTCTGTCTGTTTTCTATGTGAAGATATTTCCTTTTCCACCATAGGCCTCAAAGCGCTCCAAATGAACACTTGCAGATTCTACAAAAAGAGTGTTTCAAAGCTGCTCTAGCAAAGGAAAGGCTCAACTCTTTGAGTTGAACACACACATCACAAAGCAGTTTGTGAGAATGCTTCTGTCCAGTTTTTATGGGAAGATATTCCCGTTTCTACCGAAAGCCTGAAAGAGCACCAAATATCCACTTGCAGATGCTGCAGAAAGACTCTTTCCAAACTGCTCCATGAAAAGGAAGGTTCAACTCTCTGAGTTGAATGCACACATAATAAAGAAGTTTCAAAGAATGCTTCCGTCTAGGTTTTATGTGAAGATATTTCCTATTCCACCAGAGGCCTCAAAGAGCACCGAATGAACACTTGCAGATTCTACAAAAAGAGTGTTTCAAACTGCTCTATCAAAAGAAAGGTTCACCTGTGTGAGTTGAATGCATACAACACAAAGCAGTTTCACAGAACACTTCTGTCTCGTTTTTGTGGAGATAGTCCCGTTTCCAACGAACGCTTCAAAGAGCTCCAAATATCCTCTTGCAGTTTCTGCAAATACACTGTTATAAAGCTGCTCTATCCAACGGAAGGTTCCACTCTGTTAGTTGAATGCACACATCAGAAAACTGTTTCTTAGAATGCTTCTGTTTAGTTTTTATGTGAAGTTGTTTCCTTTTCCATCGTAAGCTTCAAAGCGCTCCAAATGAACACTTGTAAATTCTGCCAAGAGAGTGTTTCTAAAGTGCTCTTTCAAGAGCAGGGTTCAACTCTGTGTGTTGAGTGCACACAACACAAAGCCGTTTCTGAGAATGCTTCTGTCCAGTTTTTATGTGAAGATATTCACGTTTCCAACGAAGGCCTGTAAGAGCTCCAAATATCCACTTGCAGAAACTTTAAAAAGAGTCTTTCAAAACTGCTCTTTCAAAAGAAAGGTTGAACACTGTGAGTTGAAAGCACACATCATAAAGAACTTTCAGAGAATGCTTGTGTCTGGATATTATGTGAAGGTATTAAGTCTTACACCATAGGCCTCAAAGCGCTCCTAATGAACAATTGCAGATTCCACAAAAAGAGTGTTTCAAAACTGCTCTTTCTAAAGAAGTGTTCAACTCTGTGAGTTGGATTCTTACTACACAAAGCAGTTTCACAGAACGCTTCTGTTTAGTTTTTATGTGAAGATATTCCCGTTTCCAATGAAGGCCTGAAAGGGCTCCAACTATCCACTTGCAGATTCTGCAAAAACAGAGTTTCAAAACTGCTCTATCAAAAGGAAGGCTTATCTCTCTGAGTTGAATGCACACATCATAAAGAGGTTTCTGAGAATGCTTCTGTCTGGTTTCTATGTGAAGATATTTCCTTTTCCACCATAGGCCTCAAAGCGCTCCAAATGAACACTTGCAGATTCTACAAAAAGAGTGTTTCAAAGCTGCTCTAGCAAAGGAAAGGCTCAACTCTGTGAGTTGAACACACACATCACAAAGCAGTTTGTGAGAATGCTTCTGTCCAGTTTTTATGGGAAGATATTCCCGTTTCTAACGAAAGCCTGAAAGAGCACCAAATATCCACTTGCAGATGCTGCAGAAAGACTATTTCCAAACTGTTCCATGAAAAGGAAGGTTCAACTCTGTGAGTTGAATGCACACATCATAAAGAAGTTTCAAAGAATGCTTCTGTCTAGGTTTTATGTGAAGATATTTCCTATTCCACCAGAGGCCTCAAAGAGCACCGAATGAACACTTGCAGATTCTACAAAAAGAGTGTTTCAAACTGCTCTATCAAAAGAAAGGTTCACCTGTGTGAGTTGAATGCATACAACACAAAGCAGTTTCAGAGAACACTTCTGTCTCGTTTTTGTGAAGATAGTCCCGTTTCCAACGAACGCTTCAAAGAGCTCCAAATATCCTCTTGCAGTTTCTGCAAATACACAGTTATAAAGCTGCTCTATCCAACGGAAGGTTCCACTCTGTTAGTTGAATGCACACATCAGAAAACTGTTTCTTAGAATGCTTCTGTTTAGTTTTTATGTGAAGTTGTTTCCTTTTCCATCGTAAGCTTCAAAGCGCTCCAAATGAACACTTGTAAATTCTGCCAAGAGAGTGTTTCTAAAGTGCTCTATCAAAAGCAGGGTTCAACTCTGTGTGTTGAGTGCACACAACACAAAGCCGTTTCTGAGAATGCTTCTGTCCAGTTTTTATGTGAAGATATTCACGTTTCCAACGAAGGCCTGAAAGAGCTCCAAATATCCACTTGCAGAAACTTTAAAAAGAGTGTTTCAAAACTGCTCTTTCAAAAGAAAGGTTGAACACTGTGAGTTGAAAGCACACATCATAAAGAACTTTCAGAGAATGCTTGTGTCTGGATATTATGTGAAGGTATTAAGTCTTACACCATAGGCCTCAAAGCGCTCCTAATGAACAATTGCAGATTCCACAAAAAGAGTGTTTCAAAACTGCTCTTTCTAAAGAAGTGTTCAACTCTGTGAGTTGGATTCTTACTACACAAAGCAGTTTCACAGAACGCTTCTGTTTAGTTTTTATGTGAAGATATTCCCGTTTCCAACGAAGGCCTGAAAGGGCTCCAACTATCCACTTGCAGATTCTGCAAAAACAGAGTTTCAAAACTGCTCTATCAAAAGGAGGGCTTATCTCTCTGAGTTGAATGCACACATCATAAAGAGGTTTCTGAGAATGCTTCTGTCTGGTTTCTATGTGAAGATATTTCCTTTTCCACCATAGGCCTCAAAGCGCTCCAAATGAACACTTGCAGATTCTACAAAAAGAGTGTTTCAAAGCTGCTCTAGCAAAGGAAAGGCTCAACTCTGTGAGTTGAACACACACATCACAAAGCAGTTTGTGAGAATGCTTCTGTCCAGTTTTTATGGGAAGATATTCCCGTTTCTACCGAAAGCCTGAAAGAGCACCAAATATCCAATTGCAGATGCTGCAGAAAGACTCTTTCCAAACTGTACCATGAAAAGGAAGGTTCAACTCTGTGAGTTGAATGCACACATAATAAAGAAGTTTCAAAGAATGCTTCCGTCTAGGTTTTATGTGAAGATATTTCCTATTCCACCAGAGGCCTCAAAGAGCACCGAATGAACACTTGCAGATTCTACAAAAAGAGTGTTTCAAACTGCTCTATCAAAAGAAAAGTTCACCTGTGTGAGTTGAATGCATACAACACAAAGCAGTTTCAGAGAACCCTTCTGTCTCGTTTTTGTGGAGATAGTCCCGTTTCCAACGAACGCTTCAAAGAGCTCCAAATATCCTCTTGCAGTTTCTGCAAATACACTGTCATAAAGCTGCTCTATCCAACGGAAGGTTCCACTCTGTTAGTTGAATGCACACATCAGAAAACTGTTTCTTAGAATGCTTCTGTTTAGTTTTTATGTGAAGTTGTTTCCTTTTCCATCGTAAGCTTCAAAGCGCTCCAAATGAACACTTGTAAATTCTTCCAAGAGAGTGTTTCTAAAGTGCTCTTTCAAAAGCAGGGTTCAACTCTGTGTGTTGAGTGCACACAACACAAAGCCGTTTCTGAGAATGCTTCTGTCCAGTTTTTATGTGAAGATATTCACGTTTCCAACGAAGGCCTGTAAGAGCTCCAAATATCCACTTGCAGAAACTTTAAAAAGAGTCTTTCAAAACTGCTCTTTCAAAAGAAAGGTTGAACACTGTGAGTTGAAAGCACACATCATAAAGAACTTTCAGAGAATGCTTGTGTCTGGATATTATGTGAAGGTATTAAGTCTTACACCATGGGCCTCAAAGCGCTCCTAATGAACAATTGCAGATTCCACAAAAAGAGTGTTTCAAAACTGCTCTTTCTAAAGAAGTGTTCAACTCTGTGAGTTGGATTCTTACTACACAAAGCAGTTTCACAGAACGCTTCTGTTTAGTTTTTATGTGAAGATATTCCCGTTTCCAATGAAGGCCTGAAAGGGCTCCAACTATCCACTTGCAGATTCTGCAAAAACAGAGTTTCAAAACTGCTCTATCAAAAGGAAGGCTTATCTCTCTGAGTTGAATGCACACATCATAAAGAGGTTTCTGAGAATGCTTCTGTCTGGTTTCTATGTGAAGATATTTCCTTTTCCACCATAGGCCTCAAAGCGCTCCAAATGAACACTTGCAGATTCTACAAAAAGAGTGTTTCAAAGCTGCTCTAGCAAAGGAAAGGCTCAACTCTGTGAGTTGAACACACACATCACAAAGCAGTTTGTGAGAATGCTTCTGTCCAGTTTTTATGGGAAGATATTCCCGTTTCTAACGAAAGCCTGAAAGAGCACCAAATATCCACTTGCAGATGCTGCAGAAAGACTCTTTCCAAACTGTTCCATGAAAAGGAAGGTTCAACTCTGTGAGTTGAATGCACACATCATAAAGAAGTTTCAAAGAATGCTTCTGTCTAGGTTTTATGTGAAGATATTTCCTATTCCACCAGAGGCCTCAAAGAGCACCGAATGAACACTTGCAGATTCTACAAAAAGAGTGTTTCAAACTGCTCTATCAAAAAAAAGGTTCACCTGTGTGAGTTGAATGCATACAACACAAAGCAGTTTCACAGAACACTTCTGTCTCGTTTTTGTGAAGATAGTCCCGTTTCCCACGAACGCTTCAAAGAGCTCCAAATATCCTCTTGCAGTTTCTGCAAATACACTGTTATAAAGCTGCTCTATCCAACGGAAGGTTCCACTCTGTTAGTTGAATGCACACGTCAGAAAACTGTTTCTTAGAATGTTTCTGTTTGGTTTTGATGTGAAGTTGTTTCCTTTTCCATCGTAAGCTTCAAAGCGCTCCAAATGAACACTTGTAAATTCTGCCAAGAGAGTGTTTCTTAAATGCTCTATCAAAAGCAGGGTTCAACTCTGTGTGTTGAGTGCACACAACACAAAGCCGTTTGTGAGAATGCTTCTGTCCAGTTTTTATGTGAAGATATTCACGTTTCCAACGAAGGCCTGAAAGAGCTCCAAATATCCACTTGCAGAAACTTTAAAAAGAGTGTTACAAAACTGCTCTTTCAAAAGAAAGGTTGAACACTGTGAGTTGAAAGCACACATCATAAAGAACTTTCAGAGAATGCTTGCGTCTGGATATTATGTGAAGGTATTAAGTCTTACACTATAGGCGTCAAAGCGCTCCTAATGAACAATTGCAGATTCCACAAAAAGAGTGTTTCAAAACTGCTCTTTCTAAAGAAGTGTTCAACTCTGTGAGTTGGAATCTTACTACACAAAGCAGTTTCACAGAACGCTTCTGTTTAGTTTTTATGTGAAGATATTCCCGTTTCCAACGAAGGCCTGAAAGGGCTCCAACTATCCACTTGCAGATTCTGCAAAAACAGAGTTTCAAAACTGCTCTATCAAAAGGAGGGCTTATCTCTCTGAGTTGAATGCACACATCATAAAGAGGTTTCTGAGAATGCTTCTGTCTGGTTTCTATGTGAAGATATTTCCTTTTCCACCATAGGCCTCAAAGCGCTCCAAATGAACACTTGCAGATTCTACAAAAAGAGTGTTTCAAAGCTGCTCTAGCAAAGGAAAGGCTCAACTCTGTGAGTTGAACACACACATCACTAAGCAGTTTGTGAGAATGCTTCTGTCCAGTTTTTATGGGAAGATATTCCCGTTTCTACCGAAAGCCTGAAAGAGCACCAAATATCCAATTGCAGATGCTGCAGAAAGACTCTTTCCAAACTGTACCATGAAAAGGAAGGTTCAACTCTGTGAGTTGAATGCACACATAATAAAGAAGTTTCAAAGAATGCTTCCGTCTAGGTTTTATGTGAAGATATTTCCTATTCCACCAGAGGCCTCATAGACCACCGAATGAACACTTGCAGATTCTACAAAAAGAGTGTTTCAAACTGCTCTATCAAAAGAAAGGTTCACCTGTGTGAGTTGAATGCATACAACACAAAGCAGTTTCAGAGAACCCTTCTGTCTCGTTTTTGTGGAGATAGTCCCGTTTCCAACGAACGCTTCAAAGAGCTCCAAATATCCTCTTGCAGTTTCTGCAAATACACTGTTATAAAGCTGCTCTATCCAACGGAAGGTTCCACTCTGTTAGTTGAATGCACACATCAGAAAACTGTTTCTTAGAATGCTTCTGTTTAGTTTTTATGTGAAGTTGTTTCCTTTTCCATCGTAAGCTTCAAAGCGCTCCAAATGAACACTTGTAAATTCTGCCAAGAGAGTGTTTCTAAAGTGCTCTTTCAAAAGCAGGGTTCAACTCTGTGTGTTGAGTGCACACAACACAAAGCCGTTTCTGAGAATGCTTCTGTCCAGTTTTTATGTGAAGATATTCACGTTTCCAACGAAGGCCTGTAAGAGCTCCAAATATCCACTTGCAGAAACTTTAAAAAGAGTCTTTCAAAACTGCTCTTTCAAAAGAAAGGTTGAACACTGTGAGTTGAAAGCACACATCATAAAGAACTTTCAGAGAATGCTTGTGTCTGGATATTATGTGAAGGTATTAAGTCTTACACCATAGGCCTCAAAGGGCTCCTAATGAACAATTGCAGATTCCACAAAAAGAGTGTTTCAAAACTGCTCTTTCTAAAGAAGTGTTCAACTCTGTGAGTTGGATTCTTACTACACAAAGCAGTTTCACAGAACGCTTCTGTTTAGTTTTTATGTGAAGATATTCCCGTTTCCAACGAAGGCCTGAAAGGGCTCCAACTATCCACTTGCAGATTCTGCAAAAACAGAGTTTCAAAACTGCTCTATCAAAAGGAAGGCTTATCTCTCTGAGTTGAATGCACACATCATAAAGAGGTTTCTGAGAATGCTTCTGTCTGGTTTCTATGTGAAGATATTTCCTTTTCCACCATAGGCCTCAAAGCGCTCCAAATGAACACTTGCAGATTCTACAAAAAGAGTGTTTCAAAACTGCTCTAGCAAAGGAAAGGCTCAACTCTTTGAGTTGAACACACACATCACAAAGCAGTTTGTGAGAATGCTTCTGTCCAGTTTTTATGGGAAGATATTCCCGTTTCTACCGAAAGCCTGAAAGAGCACCAAATATCCAATTGCAGATGCTGCAGAAAGACTCTTTCCAAACTGCTCCATGAAAAGGAAGGTTCAACTCTGTGAGTTGAATGCACACATCATAAAGAAGTTTCAAAGAATGCTTCTGTATAGGTTTTATGTGAAGATATTTCCTATTCCACCAGAGGCCTCAAAGAGCACCGAATGAACACTTGCAGATTCTACAAAAAGAGTGTTTCAAACTGCTCTATCAAAAGAAAGGTTCACCTGTGTGAGTTGAATGCATACAACACAAAGCAGTTTCACAGAACACTTCTGTCTCGTTTTTGTGAAGATAGTCCCGTTTCCAACGAACGCTTCAAAGAGCTCCAAATATCCTCTTGCAGTTTCTGCAAATACACTGTTATAAAGCTGCTCTATCCAACGGAAGGTTCCACTCTGTTAGTTGAATGCACACATCAGAAAACTGTTTCTTAGAATGCTTCTGTTTAGTTTTTATGTGAAGTTGTTTCCTTTTCCATCGTAAGCTTCAAAGCGCTCCAAATGAACACTTGTAAATTCTGCCAAGAGAGTGTTTCTAAAGTGCTCTATCAAAAGCAGGGTTCAACTCTGTGTGTTGAGTGCACACAACACAAAGCCGTTTGTGAGAATGCTTCTGTCCAGTTTTTATGTGAAGATATTCACGTTTAAAACGAAGGCCTGAAAGAGCTCCAAATATCCACTTGCAGAAACTTTAAAAAGAGTCTTTCAAAACTGCTCTTTCAAAAGAAAGGTTGAACACTGTGAGTTGAAAGCACACATCATAAAGAACTTTCAGAGAATGCTTGTGTCTGGATATTATGTGAAGGTATTAAGTCTTACACCATAGGCCTCAAAGCGCTCCTAATGAACAATTGCAGATTCCACAAAAAGAGTGTTTCAAAACTGCTCTTTCTAAAGAAGTGTTCAACTCTGTGAGTTGGATTCTTACTACACAAAGCAGTTTCACAGAACGCTTCTGTTTAGTTTTTATGTGAAGATATTCCCGTTTCCAATGAAGGCCTGAAAGGGCTCCAACTATCCACTTGCAGATTCTGCAAAAACAGAGTTTCAAAACTGCTCTATCAAAAGGAATGCTTATCTCTCTGAGTTGAATGCACACATCATAAAGAGGTTTCTGAGAATGCTTCTGTCTGGTTTCTATGTGAAGATATTTCCTTTTCCACCATAGGCCTCAAAGCGCTCCAAATGAACACTTGCAGATTCTACAAAAAGAGTGTTTCAAAGCTGCTCTAGCAAAGGAAAGGCTCAACTCTGTGAGTTGAACACACATCACAAAGCAGTTTGTGAGAATGCTTCTGTCCAGTTTTTATGGGAAGATATTCCCGTTTCTAACGAAAGCCTGAAAGAGCACAAAATATCCACTTGCAGATGCAGCAGAAAGACTCTTTCCAAACTGTTCCATGAAAAGGAAGGTTCAACTCTGTGAGTTGAATGCACACATCATAAAGAAGTTTCAAAGAATGCTTCTGTCTAGGTTTTATGTGAAGATATTTCCTATTCCACCAGAGGCCTCAAAGAGCACCGAATGAACACTTGCAGATTCTACAAAAAGAGTGTTTCAAACTGCTCTATCAAAAGAAAGGTTCACCTGTGTGAGTTGAATGCATACAACACAAAGCAGTTTCACAGAACACTTCTGTCTCGTTTTTGTGAAGATAGTCCCGTTTCCAACGAACGCTTCAAAGAGCTCCAAATATCCTCTTGCAGTTTCTGCAAATACACAGTTATAAAGCTGCTCTATCCAACGGAAGGTTCCACTCTGTTAGTTGAATGCACACATCAGAAAACTGTTTCTTAGAATGCTTCTGTTTAGTTTTTATGTGAAGTTGTTTCCTTTTCCATCGTAAGCTTCAAAGCGCTCCAAATGAACACTTGTAAATTCTGCCAAGAGAGTGTTTCTAAAGTGCTCTATCAAAAGCAGGGTTCAACTCTGTGTGTTGAGTGCACACAACACAAAGCCGTTTCTGAGAATGCTTCTGTCCAGTTTTTATGTGAAGATATTCACGTTTCCAACGAAGGCCTGAAAGAGCTCCAAATATCCACTTGCAGAAACTTTAAAAAGAGTGTTTCAAAACTGCTCTTTCAAAAGAAAGGTTGAACACTGTGAGTTGAAAGCACACATCATAAAGAACTTTCAGAGAATGCTTGTGTCTGGATATTATGTGAAGGTATTAAGTCTTACACCATAGGCCTCAAAGCGCTCCTAATGAACAATTGCAGATTCCACAAAAAGAGTGTTTCAAAACTGCTCTTTCTAAAGAAGTGTTCAACTCTGTGAGTTGGATTCTTACTACACAAAGCAGTTTCACAGAACGCTTCTGTTTAGTTTTTATGTGAAGATATTCCCGTTTCCAACGAAGGCCTGAAAGGGCTCCAACTATCCACTTGCAGATTCTGCAAAAACAGAGTTTCAAAACTGCTCTATCAAAAGGAGGGCTTATCTCTCTGAGTTGAATGCACACATCATAAAGAGGTTTCTGAGAATGCTTCTGTCTGGTTTCTATGTGAAGATATTTCCTTTTCCACCATAGGCCTCAAAGCGCTCCAAATGAACACTTGCAGATTCTACAAAAAGAGTGTTTCAAAGCTGCTCTAGCAAAGGAAAGGCTCAACTCTGTGAGTTGAACACACACATCACAAAGCAGTTTGTGAGAATGCTTCTGTCCAGTTTTTATGGGAAGATATTCCCGTTTCTACCGAAAGCCTGAAAGAGCACCAAATATCCAATTGCAGATGCTGCAGAAAGACTCTTTCCAAACTGTACCATGAAAAGGAAGGTTCAACTCTGTGAGTTGAATGCACACATAATAAAGAAGTTTCAAAGAATGCTTCCGTCTAGGTTTTATGTGAAGATATTTCCTATTCCACCAGAGGCCTCAAAGAGCACCGAATGAACACTTGCAGATTCTACAAAAAGAGTGTTTCAAACTGCTCTATCAAAAGAAAGGTTCACCTGTGTGAGTTGAATGCATACAACACAAAGCAGTTTCAGAGAACCCTTCTGTCTCGTTTTTGTGGAGATAATCCCGTTTCCAACGAACGCTTCAAAGAGCTCCAAATATCCTCTTGCAGTTTCTGCAAATACACTGTTATAAAGCTGCTCTATCCAACGGAAGGTTCCACTCTGTTAGTTGAATGCACACATCAGAAAACTGTTTCTTAGAATGCTTCTGTTTAGTTTTTATGTGAAGTTGTTTCCTTTTCCATCGTAAGCTTCAAAGCGCTCCAAATGAACACTTGTAAATTCTTCCAAGAGAGTGTTTCTAAAGTGCTCTTTCAAAAGCAGGGTTCAACTCTGTGTGTTGAGTGCACACAACACAAAGCCGTTTCTGAGAATGCTTCTGTCCAGTTTTTATGTGAAGATATTCACATTTCCAACGAAGGCCTGTAAGAGCTCCAAATATCCACTTGCAGAAACTTTAAAAAGAGTCTCTCAAAACTGCCCTTTCAAAAGAAAGGTTGAACACTGTGAGTTGAAAGCACACATCATAAAGAACTTTCAGAGAATGCTTGTGTCTGGATATTATGTGAAGGTATTAAGTCTTACACCATAGGCCGCAAAGCGCTCCTAATGAACAATTGCAGATTCCACAAAAAGAGTGTTTCAAAACTGCTCTTTCTAAAGAAGTGTTCAACTCTGTGAGTTGGATTCTTACTACACAAAGCAGTTTCACAGAACGCTTCTGTTTAGTTTTTATGTGAAGATATTCCCGTTTCCAATGAAGGCCTGAAAGGGCTCCAACTATCCACTTGCAGATTCTGCAAAAACAGAGTTTCAAAACTGCTCTATCAAAAGGAAGGCTTATCTCTCTGAGTTGAATGCACACATCATAAAGAGGTTTCTGAGAATGCTTCTGTCTGGTTTCTATGTGAAGATATTTCCTTTTCCACCATAGGCCTCAAAGCGCTCCAAATGAACACTTGCAGATTCTACAAAAAGAGTGTTTCAAAGCTGCTCTAGCAAAGGAAAGGCTCAACTCTGTGAGTTGAACACACACATCACAAAGCAGTTTGTGAGAATGCTTCTGTCCAGTTTTTATGGGAAGATATTCCCGTTTCTAACGAAAGCCTGAAAGAGCACCAAATATCCACTTGCAGATGCTGCAGAAAGACTCTTTCCAAACTGTTCCATGAAAAGGAAGGTTCAACTCTGTGAGTTGAATGCACACATCATAAAGAAGTTTCAAAGAATGCTTCTGTCTAGGTTTTATGTGAAGATATTTCCTATTCCACCAGAGGCCTCAAAGAGCACCGAATGAACACTTGCAGATTCTACAAAAAGAGTGTTTCAAACTGCTCTATCAAAAAAAAGGTTCACCTGTGTGAGTTGAATGCATACAACACAAAGCAGTTTCACAGAACACTTCTGTCTCGTTTTTGTGAAGATAGTCCCGTTTCCCACGAACGCTTCAAAGAGCTCCAAATATCCTCTTGCAGTTTCTGCAAATACACTGTTATAAAGCTGCTCTATCCAACGGAAGGTTCCACTCTGTTAGTTGAATGCACACATCAGAAAACTGTTTCTTAGAATGCTTCTGTTTAGTTTTTATGTGAAGTTGTTTCCTTTTCCATCGTAAGCTTCAACGCGCTCCAAATGAACACTTGTAAATTCTGCCAAGAGAGTGTTTCTAAAGTGCTCTATCAAAAGCAGGGTTCAACTCTGTGTGTTGAGTGCACACAACACAAAGCCGTTTGTGAGAATGCTTCTGTCCAGTTTTTATGTGAAGATATTCACGTTTCCAACGAAGGCCTGAAAGAGCTCCAAATATCCACTTGCAGAAACTTTAAAAAGAGTGTTACAAAACTGCTCTTTCAAAAGAAAGGTTGAACACTGTGAGTTGAAAGCACACATCATAAAGAACTTTCAGAGAATGCTTGCGTCTGGATATTATGTGAAGGTATTAAGTCTTACACTATAGGCGTCAAAGCGCTCCTAATGAACAATTGCAGATTCCACAAAAAGAGTGTTTCAAAACTGCTCTTTCTAAAGAAGTGTTCAACTCTGTGAGTTGGAATCTTACTACACAAAGCAGTTTCACAGAACGCTTCTGTTTAGTTTTTATGTGAAGATATTCCCGTTTCCAACGAAGGCCTGAAAGGGCTCCAACTATCCACTTGCAGATTCTGCAAAAACAGAGTTTCAAAACTGCTCTATCAAAAGGAGGGCTTATCTCTCTGAGTTGAATGCACACATCATAAAGAGGTTTCTGAGAATGCTTCTGTCTGGTTTCTATGTGAAGATATTTCCTTTTCCACCATAGGCCTCAAAGCGCTCCAAATGAACACTTGCAGATTCTACAAAAAGAGTGTTTCAAAGCTGCTCTAGCAAAGGAAAGGCTCAACTCTGTGAGTTGAACACACACATCACTAAGCAGTTTGTGAGAATGCTTCTGTCCAGTTTTTATGGGAAGATATTCCCGTTTCTACCGAAAGCCTGAAAGAGCACCAAATATCCAATTGCAGATGCTGCAGAAAGACTCTTTCCAAACTGTACCATGAAAAGGAAGGTTCAACTCTGTGAGTTGAATGCACACATAATAAAGAAGTTTCAAAGAATGCTTCCGTCTAGGTTTTATGTGAAGATATTTCCTATTCCACCAGAGGCCTCAAAGAGCACCGAATGAACACTTGCAGATTCTACAAAAAGAGTGTTTCAAACTGCTCTATCAAAAGAAAGGTTCACCTGTGTGAGTTGAATGCATACAACACAAAGCAGTTTCAGAGAACCCTTCTGTCTCGTTTTTGTGGAGATAGTCCCGTTTCCAACGAACGCTTCAAAGAGCTCCAAATATCCTCTTGCAGTTTCTGCAAATACACTGTTATAAAGCTGCTCTATCCAACGGAAGGTTCCACTCTGTTAGTTGAATGCACACATCAGAAAACTGTTTCTTAGAATGCTTCTGTTTAGTTTTTATGTGAAGTTGTTTCCTTTTCCATCGTAAGCTTCAAAGCGCTCCAAATGAACACTTGTAAATTCTGCCAAGAGAGTGTTTCTAAAGTGCTCTTTCAAAAGCAGGGTTCAACTCTGTGTGTTGAGTGCACACAACACAAAGCCGTTTCTGAGAATGCTTCTGTCCAGTTTTTATGTGAAGATATTCACGTTTCCAACGAAGGCCTGTAAGAGCTCCAAATATCCACTTGCAGAAACTTTAAAAAGAGTCTTTCAAAACTGCTCTTTCAAAAGAAAGGTTGAACACTGTGAGTTGAAAGCACACATCATAAAGAACTTTCAGAGAATGCTTGTGTCTGGATATTATGTGAAGGTATTAAGTCTTACACCATAGGCCTCAAAGCGCTCCTAATGAACAATTGCAGATTCCACAAAAAGAGTGTTTCAAAACTGCTCTTTCTAAAGAAGTGTTCAACTCTGTGAGTTGGATTCTTACTACACAAAGCAGTTTCACAGAACGCTTCTGTTTAGTTTTTATGTGAAGATATTCCCGTTTCCAATGAAGGCCTGAAAGGGCTCCAACTATCCACTTGCAGATTCTGCAAAAACAGAGTTTCAAAACTGCTCTATCAAAAGGAAGGCTTATCTCTCTGAGTTGAATGCACACATCATAAAGAGGTTTCTGAGAATGCTTCTGTCTGGTTTCTATGTGAAGATATTTCCTTTTCCACCATAGGCCTCAAAGCGCTCCAAATGAACACTTGCAGATTCTACAAAAAGAGTGTTTCAAAGCTGCTCTAGCAAAGGAAAGGCTCAACTCTGTGAGTTGAACACACACATCACAAAGCAGTTTGTGAGAATGCTTCTGTCCAGTTTTTATGGGAAGATATTCCCGTTTCTAACGAAAGCCTGAAAGAGCACAAAATATCCACTTGCAGATGCTGCAGAAAGACTCTTTCCAAACTGTTCCATGAAAAGGAAGGTTCAACTCTGTGAGTTGAATGCACACATCATAAAGAAGTTTCAAAGAATGCTTCTGTCTAGGTTTTATGTGAAGATATTTCCTATTCCACCAGAGGCCTCAAAGAGCACCGAATGAACACTTGCAGATTCTACAAAAAGAGTGTTTCAAACTGCTCTATCAAAAGAAAGGTTCACCTGTGTGAGTTGAATGCATACAACACAAAGCAGTTTCAGAGAACACTTCTGTCTCGTTTTTGTGAAGATAGTCCCGTTTCCAACGAACGCTTCAAAGAGCTCCAAATATCCTCTTGCAGTTTCTGCAAATACACTGTTATAAAGCTGCTCTATCCAACGGAAGGTTCCACTCTGTTAGTTGAATGCACACATCAGAAAACTGTTTCTTAGAATGCTTCTGTTTAGTTTTTATGTGAAGTTGTTTCCTTTTCCATCGTAAGCATCAAAGCGCTCCAAATGAACACTTGTAAATTCTGCCAAGAGAGTGTTTCTAAAGTGCTCTATCAAAAGCAGGGTTCAACTCTGTGTGTTGAGTGCACACAACACAAAGCCGTTTCTGAGAATGCTTCTGTCCAGTTTTTATGTGAAGATATTCACGTTTCCAACGAAGGCCTGAAAGAGCTCCAAATATCCACTTGCAGAAACTTTAAAAAGAGTGTTTCAAAACTGCTCTTTCAAAAGAAAGGTTGAACACTGTGAGTTGAAAGCACACATCATAAAGAACTTTCAGAGAATGCTTGTGTCTGGATATTATGTGAAGGTATTAAGTCTTACACCATAGGCGTCAAAGCGCTCCTAATGAACAATTGCAGATTCCACAAAAAGAGTGTTTCAAAACTGCTCTTTCTAAAGAAGTGTTCAACTCTGTGAGTTGGATTCTTACTACACAAAGCAGTTTCACAGAACGCTTCTGTTTAGTTTTTATGTGAAGATATTCCCGTTTCCAACGAAGGCCTGAAAGGGCTCCAACTATCCACTTGCAGATTCTGCAAAAACAGAGTTTCAAAACTGCTCTATCAAAAGGAAGGCTTATCTCTCTGAGTTGAATGCACACATCATAAAGAGGTTTCTGAGAATGTTTCTGTCTGGTTTCTATGTGAAGATATTTCCTTTTCCACCATAGGCCTCAAAGGGCTCCAAATGAACACTTGCAGATTCTACAAAAAGAGTGTTTCAAAGCTGCTCTAGCAAAGGAAAGGCTCAACTCTGTGAGTTGAACACACACATCACAAAGCAGTTTGTGAGAATGCTTCTGTCCAGTTTTTATGGGAAGATATTCCCGTTTCTAACGAAAGCCTGAAAGAGCACCAAATATCCACTTGCAGATGCTGCAGAAAGACTCTTTCCAAACTGTTCCATGAAAAGGAAGGTTCAACTCTGTGAGTTGAATGCACACATCATAAAGAAGTTTCAAAGAATGCTTCTGTCTAGGTTTTATGTGAAGATATTTCCTATTCCACCAGAGGCCTCAAAGAGCACCGAATGAACACTTGCAGATTCTACAAAAAGAGTGTTTCAAACTGCTCTATCAAAAGAAAGGTTCACCTGTGTGGGTTGAATGCATACAACACAAAGCAGTTTCAGAGAACTCTTCTGTCTCGTTTTTGTGAAGATAGTCCCGTTTCCAACGAACGCTTCAAAGAGCTCCAAATATCCTCTTGCAGTTTCTGCAAATACACTGTTATAAAGCTGCTCTATCCAACGGAAGGTTCCACTCTGTTAGTTGAATGCACACATCAGAAAACTGTTTCTTAGAATGCTTCTGTTTAGTTTTTATGTGAAGTTGTTTCCTTTTCCATCGTAAGCTTCAAAGCGCTCCAAATGAACACTTGTAAATTCTGCCAAGAGAGTGTTTCTAAAGTGCTCTATCAAAAGCAGGGTTCAATTCTGTGTGTTGAGTGCACACAACACAAAGCCGTTTCTGAGAATGCTTCTGTCCAGTTTTTATGTGAAGATATTCACGTTTCCAACGAAGGCCTGGAAGAGCTCCAAATATCCACTTGCAGAAACTTTAAAAAGAGTGTTACAAAACTGCTCTTTCAAAAGAAAGGTTGAACACTGTGAGTTGAAAGCACACATCATAAAGAACTTTCAGAGAATGCTTGTGTCTGGATATTATGTGAAGGTATTAAGTCTTACACTATAGGCCTCAATGCGCTCCTAATGAACAATTGCAGATTCCACAAAAAGAGTGTTTCAAAACTGCTCTTTCTAAAGAAGTGTTCAACTCTGTGAGTTGGATTCTTACTACACAAAGCAGTTTCACAGAACGCTTCTCTTTAGTTTTTATGTGAAGATATTCCCGTTTCCAACGAAGGCCTGAAAGGGCACCAACTATCCACTTGCAGATTCTGCAAAAACAGAGTTTCAAAACTGCTCTATCAAAAGGAAGGCTTATCTCTCTGAGTTGAATGCACACATCATAAAGAGGTTTCTGAGAATGCTTCTGTCTGGTTTCTATGTGAAGATATTTCCTTTTCCACCATAGGCCTCAAAGCGCTCCAAATGAATACTTGCAGATTCTACAAAAAGAGTGTTTCAAAACTGCTCTAGCAAAGGAAAGGCTCAACTCTGTGAGTTGAACACACACATCACAAAGCAGTTTGTGAGAATGCTTCTGTCCAGTTTTTATGGGAAGATATTCCCGTTTCTAACGAAAGCCTGAAAGAGCACAAAATATCCAATTGCAGATGCTGCAGAAAGACTCTTTCCAAACTGTTCCATGAAAAGGAAGGTTCAACTCTGTGAGTTGAATGCACACATCATAAAGAAGTTTCAAAGAATGCTTCCGTCTAGGTTTTATGTGAAGATATTTCCTATTCCACCAGAGGCCTCAAAGAGCACCGAATGAACACTTGCAGATTCTACAAAAAGAGTGTTTCAAACTGCTCTATCAAAAGAAAGGTTCACCTTTGTGGGTTGAATGCATACAACACAAAGCAGTTTCAGAGAACACTTCTGTCTCGTTTTTGTGAAGATAGTCCCGTTTCCAACGAACGCTTCAAAGAGCTCCAAATATCCTCTTGCAGTTTCTGCAAATACACTGTTATAAAGCTGCTCTATCCAACGGAAGGTTCCACTCTGTTAGTTGAATGCACACATCAGAAAACTGTTTCTTAGAATGCTTCTGTTTAGTTTTTATGTGAAGTTGTTTCCTTTTCCATCGTAAGCTTCAAAGCGCTCCAAATGAACACTTGTAAATTCTGCCAAGAGAGTGTTTCTAAAGTGCTCTTTCAAAAGCAGGGTTCAACTCTGTGTGTTGAGTGCACACAACACAAAGCCGTTTCTGAGAATGCTTCTGTCCAGTTTTTATGTGAAGATATTCACGTTTCCAACGAAGGCCTGGAAGAGCTCCAAATATCCACTTGCAGAAACTTTAAAAAGAGTGTTACAAAACTGCTCTTTCAAAAGAAAGGTTGAACACTGTGAGTTGAAAGCACACATCATAAAGAACTTTCAGAGAATGCTTGTGTCTGGATATTATGTGAAGGTATTAAGTCTTACACTATAGGCCTCAAAGCGCTCCTAATGAACAATTGCAGATTCCACAAAAAGAGTGTTTCAAAACTGCTCTTTCTAAAGAAGTGTTCAACTCTGTGAGCTGGATTCTTACTACACAAAGCAGTTTCACAGAACGCTTCTGTTTAGTTTTTATGTGAAGATATTCCCGTTTCCAACGAAGGCCTGAAAGGGCACCAACTATCCACATGCAGATTCTGCAAAAACAGAGTTTCAAAACTGCTCTATCAAAAGGAAGGCTTATCTCTCTGAGTTGAATGCACACATCATAAAGAGGTTTCTGAGAATGCTTCTGTCTGGTTTCTATGTGAAGATATTTCCTTTTCCACCATAGGCCTCAAAGCGCTCCAAATGAATACTTGCAGATTCTACAAAAAGAGTGTTTCAAAACTGCTCTAGCAAAGGAAAGGCTCAACTCTGTGAGTTGAACACACACATCACAAAGCAGTTTGTGAGAATGCTTCTGTCCAGTTTTTATGGGAAGATATTCCGGTTTCTAACGAAAGCCTGAAAGAGCACCAAATATCCACTTGCAGATGCTGCAGAAAGACTCTTTCCAAACTGTTCCATGAAAAGGAAGGTTCAACTCTGTGAGTTGAATGCACACATCATAAAGAAGTTTCAAAGAATGCTTCTGTCTAGGTATTATGTGAAGATATTTCCTATTCCACCAGAGGCCTCAAAGAGCACCGAATGAACACTTGCAGATTCTACAAAAAGAGTGTTTCAAACTGCTCTATCAAAAGAAAGGTTCACCTGTGTGAGTTGAATGCATACAACACAAAGGAGTTTCAGAGAACACTTCTGTCTCGTTTTTGTGGAGATAGTCCCGTTTCCAACGAACGCTTCAAAGAGCTCCAAATATCCTCTTGCAGTTTCTGCAAATACACTGTTATAAAGCTGCTCTATCCAACGGAAGGTTCCACTCTGTTAGTTGAATGCACACATCAGAAAACTGTTTCTTAGAATGCTTCTGTTTAGTTTTTATGTGAAGTTGTTTCCTTTTCCATCGTAAGCTTCAAAGCGCTCCAAATGAACACTTGTAAATTCTGCCAAGAGAGTGTTTCTAAAGTGCTCTATCAAAAGCAGGGTTCAACTCTGTGTGTTGAGTGCACACAACACAAAGCCGTTTCTGAGAATGCTTCTGTCCAGTTTTTATGTGAAGATATTCACGTTTCCAACGAAGGCCTGGAAGAGCTCCAAATATCCACTTGCAGAAACTTTAAAAAGAGTGTTACAAAACTGCTCTTTCAAAAGAAAGGTTGAACACTGTGAGTTGAAAGCACACATCATAAAGAACTTTCAGAGAATGCTTGTGTCTGGATATTATGTGAAGGTATTAAGTCTTACACTATAGGCCTCAAAGCGCTCCTAATGAACAATTGCAGATTCCACAAAAAGAGTGTTTCAAAACTGCTCTTTCTAAAGAAGTGTTCAACTCTGTGAGTTGGATTCTTACTACACAAAGCAGTTTCACAGAACGCTTCTGTTTAGTTTTTATGTGAAGATATTCCCGTTTCCAACGAAGGCCTGAAAGGGCACCAACTATCCACTTGCAGATTCTGCAAAAACAGAGTTTCAAAACTGCTCTATCAAAAGGAAGGCTTATCTCTCTGAGTTGAATGCACACATCATAAAGAGGTTTCTGAGAATGCTTCTGTCTGGTTTCTATGTGAAGATATTTCCTTTTCCACCATAGGCCTCAAAGCGCTCCAAATGAATACTTACAGATTCTACAAAAAGAGTGTTTCAAAACTGTTCTAGCAAAGGAAAGGCTCAACTCTGTGAGTTGAACACACACATCACAAAGCAGTTTGTGAGAATGCTTCTGTCCAGTTTTTATGGGAAGATATTCCGGTTTCTAACGAAAGCCTGAAAGAGCACCAAATATCCACTTGCAGATGCTGCAGAAAGACTCTTTCCAAACTGTTCCATGAAAAGGAAGGTTCAACTCTGTGAGTTGAATGCACACATCATAAAGAAGTTTCAAAGAATGCTTCTGTCTAGGTATTATGTGAAGATATTTCCTATTCCACCAGAGGCCTCAAAGAGCACCGAATGAACACTTGCAGATTCTACAAAAAGAGTGTTTCAAACTGCTCTATCAAAAGAAAGGTTCACCTGTGTGAGTGGAATGCATACAACACAAAGGAGTTTCAGAGAACACTTCTGTCTCATTTTTGTGGAGATAGTCCCGTTTCCAACGAACGCTTCAAAGAGCTCCAAATATCCTCTTGCAGTTTCTGCAAATACACTGTTATAAAGCTGCTCTATCCAACGGAAGGTTCCACTCAGTTAGTTGAATGCACACATCAGAAAACTGTTTCTTAGAATGCTTCTGTTTAGTTTTTATGTGAAGTTGTTTCCTTTTCCATCGTAAGCTTCAAAGCGCTCCAAATGAACACTTGTAAATTCTGCCAAGAGAGTGTTTCTAAAGTGCTCTATCAAAAGCAGGGTTCAACTCTGTGTGTTGAGTGCACACAACACAAAGCCGTTTCTGAGAATGCTTCTGTCCAGTTTTTATGTGAAGATATTCACGTTTCCAACGAAGGCCTGGAAGAGCTCCAAATATCCACTTGCAGAAACTTTAAAAAGAGTGTTACAAAACTGCTCTTTCAAAAGAAAGGTTGAACACTGTGAGTTGAAAGCACACATCATAAAGAACTTTCAGAGAATGCTTGTGTCTGGATATTATGTGAAGGTATTAAGTCTTACACTATAGGCCTCAAAGCGCTCCTAATGAACAATTGCAGATTCCACAAAAAGAGTGTTTCAAAACTGCTCTTTCTAAAGAAGTGTTCAACTCTGTGAGTTGGATTCTTACTACACAAAGCAGTTTCACAGAACGCTTCTGTTTAGTTTTTATGTGAAGATATTCCCGTTTCCAACGAAGGCCTGAAAGGGCACCAACTATCCACTTGCAGATTCTGCAAAAACAGAGTTTCAAAACTGCTCTATCAAAAGGAAGGCTTATCTCTCTGAGTTGAATGCACACATCATAAAGAGGTTTCTGAGAATGCTTCTGTCTGGTTTCTATGTGAAGATATTTCCTTTTCCACCATAGGCCTCAAAGCGCTCCAAATGAATACTTACAGATTCTACAAAAAGAGTGTTTCAAAACTGTTCTAGCAAAGGAAAGGCTCAACTCTGTGAGTTGAACACACACATCACAAAGCAGTTTGTGAGAATGCTTCTGTCCAGTTTTTATGGGAAGATATTCCGGTTTCTAACGAAAGCCTGAAAGAGCACCAAATATCCACTTGCAGATGCTGCAGAAAGACTCTTTCCAAACTGTTCCATGAAAAGGAAGGTTCAACTCTGTGAGTTGAATGCACACATCATAAAGAAGTTTCAAAGAATGCTTCTGTCTAGGTATTATGTGAAGATATTTCCTATTCCACCAGAGGCCTCAAAGAGCACCGAATGAACACTTGCAGATTCTACAAAAAGAGTGTTTCAAACTGCTCTATCAAAAGAAAGGTTCACCTTTGTGAGTGGAATGCATACAACACAAAGGAGTTTCAGAGAACACTTCTGTCTCGTTTTTGTGGAGATAGTCCCGTTTCCAACGAACGCTTCAAAGAGCTCCAAATATCCTCTTGCAGTTTCTGCAAATACATTGTTATAAAGCTGCTCTATCCAACGGAAGGTTCCACTCAGTTAGTTGAATGCACACATCAGAAAACTGTTTCTTAGAATGCTTCTGTTTAGTTTTTATGTGAAGTTGTTTCCTTTTCCATCGTAAGCTTCAAAGCGCTCCAAATGAACACTTGTAAATTCTGCCAAGAGAGTGTTTCTAAAGTGCTCTTTCAAAAGCAGGGTTCAATTCTGTGTGTTGAGTGCACACAACACAAAGCCGTTTCTGAGAATGCTTCTGTCCAGTTTTTATGTGAAGATATTCACGTTTCCAACGAAGGCCTGTAAGAGCTCCAAATATCCACTTGCAGAAACTTTAAAAAGAGTCTTTCAAAACTGCTCTTTCAAAAGAAAGGTTGAACACTGTGAGTTGAAAGCACACATCATAAAGAACTTTCAGAGAATGCTTGTGTCTGGATATTATGTGAAGGTATTAAGTCTTACACCATAGGCCTCAAAGCGCTCCTAATGAACAATTGCAGATTCCACAAAAAGAGTGTTTCAAAACTGCTCTTTCTAAAGAAGTGTTCAACTCTGTGAGTTGGATTCTTACTACACAAAGCAGTTTCACAGAACGCTTCTGTTTAGTTTTTATGTGAAGATATTCCCGTTTCCAACGAAGGCCTGAAAGGGCTCCAACTATCCACTTGCAGATTCTGCAAAAACAGAGTTTCAAAACTGCTCTATCAAACGGAAGTCTTATCTCTCTGAGTTGAATGCACACATCATAAAGAGGTTTCTGAGAATGCTTCTGTCTGGTTTCTATGTGAAGATATTTCCTTTTCCACCATAGGCCTCAAAGCGCTCCAAATGAACACTTGCAGATTCTACAAAAAGAGTGTTTCAAAGCTGCTCTAGCAAAGGAAAGGCTCAACTATGTGAGTTGAACACACACATCACTAAGCAGTTTGTGAGAATGCTTCTGTCCAGTTTTTATGGGAAGATATTCCCGTTTCTAACGAAAGCCTGAAAGAGCACCAAATATCCAATTGCAGATGCTGCAGAAAGACTCTTTCCAAACTGTTCCATGAAAAGGAAGGTTCAACTCTGTGAGTTGAATGCACACATCATAAAGAAGTTTCAAAGAATGCTTCCGTCTAGGTTTTATGTGAAGATATTTCCTATTCCACCAGAGGCCTCAAAGAGCACCGAATGAACACTTACAGATTCTACAAAAAGAGTGTTTCAAACTGCTCTATCAAAAGAAAGGTTCACCTGTGTGAATTGAATGCATACAACACAAAGCAGTTTCAAAGAACACTTCTGTCTCGTTTTTGTGGAGATAGTCCCGTTTCCAACGAACGCTTCAAAGAGCTCCAAATATCCTCTTGCAGTTTCTGCAAATACACTGTTATAAAGCTGCTCTATCCAACGGAAGGTTCCACTCTGTTAGTTGAATGCACACATCAGAAAACTGTTTCTTAGAATGCTTCTGTTTAGTTTTTATGTGAAGTTGTTTCCTTTTCCATCGTAAGCTTCAAAGCGCTCCAAATGAACACTTGTAAATTCTGCCAAGAGAGTGTTTCTAAAGTGCTCTTTCAAAAGCAGGGTTCAACTCTGTGTGTTGAGTGCACACAACACAAAGCCGTTTCTGAGAATGCTTCTGTCCAGTTTTTATGTGAAGATATTCACGTTTCCAACGAAGGCCTGTAAGAGCTCCAAATATCCACTTGCAGAAACTTTAAAAAGAGTCTTTCAAAACTGCTCTTTCAAAAGAAAGGTTGAACACTGTGAGTTGAAAGCACACATCATAAAGAACTTTCAGAGAATGCTTGTGTCTGGATATTATGTGAAGGTATTAAGTCTTACACCATAGGCCTCAAAGCGCTCCTAATGAACAATTGCAGATTCCACAAAAAGAGTGTTTCAAAACTGCTCTTTCTAAAGAAGTGTTCAACTCTGTGAGTTGGATTCTTACTACACAAAGCAGTTTCACAGAACGCTTCTGTTTAGTTTTTATGTGAAGATATTCCCGTTTCCAACGAAGGCCTGAAAGGGCTCCAACTATCCACTTGCAGATTCTGCAAAAACAGAGTTTCAAAACTGCTCTATCAAACGGAAGTCTTATCTCTCTGAGTTGAATGCACACATCATAAAGAGGTTTCTGAGAATGCTTCTGTCTGGTTTCTATGTGAAGATATTTCCTTTTCCACCATAGGCCTCAAAGCGCTCCAAATGAACACTTGCAGATTCTACAAAAAGAGTGTTTCAAAGCTGCTCTAGCAAAGGAAAGGCTCAACTATGTGAGTTGAACACACACATCACTAAGCAGTTTGTGAGAATGCTTCTGTCCAGTTTTTATGGGAAGATATTCCCGTTTCTACCGAAAGCCTGAAAGAGCACCAAATATCCAATTGCAGATGCTGCAGAAAGACTCTTTCCAAACTGTTCCATGAAAAGGAAGGTTCAACTCTGTGAGTTGAATGCACACATCATAAAGAAGTTTCAAAGAATGCTTCCGTCTAGGTTTTATGTGAAGATATTTCCTATTCCACCAGAGGCCTCAAAGAGCACCGAATGAACACTTGCAGATTCTACAAAAAGAGTGTTTCAAACTGCTCTATCAAAAGAAAGGTTCACCTGTGTGAATTGAATGCATACAACACAAAGCAGTTTCAGAGAACACTTCTGTCTCGTTTTTGTGGAGATAGTCCCGTTTCCAACGAACGCTTCAAAGAGCTCCAAATATCCTCTTGCAGTTTCTGCAAATACACTGTTATAAAGCTGCTCTATCCAACGGAAGGTTCCACTCTGTTAGTTGAATGCACACATCAGAAAACTGTTTCTTAGAATGCTTCTGTTTAGTTTTTATGTGAAGTTGTTTCCTTTTCCATCGTAAGCTTCAAAGCGCTCCAAATGAACACTTGTAAATTCTGCCAAGAGAGTGTTTCTAAAGTGCTCTTTCAAAAGCAGGGTTCAACTCTGTGTGTTGAGTGCACACAACACAAAGCCGTTTCTGAGAATGCTTCTGTCCAGTTTTTATGTGAAGATATTCAAGTTTCCAACGAAGGCCTGTAAGAGCTCCAAATATCCACTTGCAGAAACTTTAAAAAGAGTCTTTCAAAACTGCTCTTTCAAAAGAAAGGTTGAACACTGTGAGTTGAAAGCACACATCATAAAGAACTTTCAGAGAATGCTTGTGTCTGGATATTATGTGAAGGTATTAAGTCTTACACCATAGGCCTCAAAGCGCTCCTAATGAACAATTGCAGATTCCACAAAAAGAGTGTTTCAAAACTGCTCTTTCTAAAGAAGTGTTCAACTCTGTGAGTTGGATTCTTACTACACAAAGCAGTTTCACAGAACGCTTCTGTTTAGTTTTTATGTGAAGATATTCCCGTTTCCAACGAAGGCCTGAAAGGGCTCCAACTATCCACTTGCAGATTCTGCAAAAACAGAGTTTCAAAACTGCTCTATCAAAAGGAAGGCTTATCTCTCTGAGTTGAATGCACACATCATAAAGAGGTTTCTGAGAATGCTTCTGTCTGGTTTCTATGTGAAGATATTTCCTTTTCCACCATAGGCCTCAAAGCGCTCCAAATGAACACTTGCAGATTCTACAAAAAGAGTGTTTCAAAGCTGCTCTAGCAAAGGAAAGGCTCAACTCTGTGAGTTGAACACACACATCACAAAGCAGTTTGTGAGAATGCTTCTGTCCAGTTTTTATGGGAAGATATTCCCGTTTCTAACGAAAGCCTGAAAGAGCACAAAATATCCACTTGCAGATGCTGCAGAAAGACTCTTTCCAAACTGTTCCATGAAAAGGAAGGTTCAACTCTGTGAGTTGAATGCACACATCATAAAGAAGTTTCAAAGAATGCTTCTGTCTAGGTTTTATGTGAAGATATTTCCTATTCCACCAGAGGCCTCAAAGAGCACCGAATGAACACTTGCAGATTCTACAAAAAGAGTGTTTCAAACTGCTCTATCAAAAGAAAGGTTCACCTGTGTGAGTTGAATGCATACAACACAAAGCAGTTTCAGAGAACACTTCTGTCTCGTTTTTGTGAAGATAGTCCCGTTTCCAACGAACGCTTCAAAGAGCTCCAAATATCCTCTTGCAGTTTCTGCAAATACACTGTTATAAAGCTGCTCTATCCAACGGAAGGTTCCACTCTGTTAGTTGAATGCACACATCAGAAAACTGTTTCTTAGAATGCTTCTGTTTAGTTTTTATGTGAAGTTGTTTCCTTTTCCATCGTAAGCTTCAAAGCGCTCCAAATGAACACTTGTAAATTCTGCCAAGAGAGTGTTTCTAAAGTGCTCTATCAAAAGCAGGGTTCAACTCTGTGTGTTGAGTGCACACAACACAAAGCCGTTTCTGAGAATGCTTCTGTCCAGTTTTTATGTGAAGATATTCACGTTTCCAACGAAGGCCTGAAAGAGCTCCAAATATCCACTTGCAGAAACTTTAAAAAGAGTGTTTCAAAACTGCTCTTTCAAAAGAAAGGTTGAACACTGTGAGTTGAAAGCACACATCATAAAGAACTTTCCGAGAATGCTTGTGTCTGGATATTATGTGAAGGTATTAAGTCTTACACCATAGGCCTCAAAGCGCTCCTAATGAACAATTGCAGATTCCACAAAAAGAGTGTTTCAAAACTGCTCTTTCTAAAGAAGTGTTCAACTCTGTGGGTTGGATTCTTACTACACAAAGCAGTTTCACAGAACGCTTCTGTTTAGTTTTTATGTGAAGATATTCCCGTTTCCAAAGAAGGCCTGAAAGGGCACCAACTATCCACTTGCAGATTCTGCAAAAACAGAGTTTCAAAACTGCTCTATCAAAAGGAAGGCTTATCTCTCTGAGTTGAATGCACACATCATAAAGATGTTTCTGAGAATGCTTCTGTCTGGATTCTATGTGAAGATATTTCCTTTTCCACCATAGGCCTCAAAGCGCTCCAAATGAACACTTGCAGATTCTACAAAAAGAGTGTTTCAAAACTGCTCTAACAAAGGAAAGGCTCAACTCTTTGAGTTGAACACACACATCACAAAGCAGTTTGTGAGAATGCTTCTGTCCAGTTTTTATGGGAAGATATTCCCGTTTCTAACGAAAGCCTGAAAGAGCACCAAATATCCACTTGCAGATGCTGCAGAAAGACTCTTTCCAAACTGTTCCATGAAAAGGAAGGTTCAACTCTGTGAGTTGAATGCACACATCATAAAGAAGTTTCAAAGAATGCTTCTGTCTAGGTTTTATGTGAAGATATTTCCTGTTCCACCAGAGGCCTCAAAGAGCACCGAATGAACACTTGCAGATTCTACAAAAAGAGTGTTTCAAACTGCTCTATCAAAAGAAAGGTTCACCTGTGTGAGTTGAATGCATACAACACAAAGCAGTTTCAGAGAACACTTCTGTCTCGTTTTTGTGAAGATAGTCCCGATTCCAACGAACGCTTCAAAGAGCACCAAATATCCTCTTGCAGTTTCTGCAAATACACTGTTATAAAGCTGCTCTATCCAACGGAAGGTTCCACTCTGTTAGTTGAATGCACACATCAGAAAACTGTTTCTTAGAATGCTTCTGTTTAGTTTTTATGTGAAGTTGTTTCCTTTTCCATTGTAAGCTTCAAAGCGCTCCAAATGAACACTTGTAAATTCTGCCAAGAGAGTGTTTCTAAAGTGCTCTTTCAAAAGCAGGGTTCAACTCTGTGTGTTGAGTGCACACAACACAAAGCCGTTTCTGAGAATGCTTCTGTCCAGTTTTTATGTGAAGATATTCACGTTTCCAACGAAGGCCTGTAAGAGCTCCAAATATCCACTTGCAGAAACTTTAAAAAGAGTCTTTCAAAACTGCTCTTTCAAAAGAAAGGTTGAACACTGTGAGTTGAAAGCACACATCATAAAGAACTTTCAGAGAATGCTTGTGTCTGGATATTATGTGAAGGTATTAAGTCTTACACCATAGGCGTCAAAGCGCTCCTAATGAACAATTGCAGATTCCACAAAAAGAGTGTTTCAAAACTGCTCTTTCTAAAGAAGTGTTCAAATCTGTGAGTTGGATTCTTACTACACAAAGCAGTTTCACAGAACGCTTCTGTTTAGTTTTTATGTGAAGATATTCCCGTTTCCAACGAAGGCCTGAAAGGGCTCCAACTATCCACTTGCAGATTCTGCAAAAACGGAGTTTCAAAACTGCTCTATCAAAAGGAAGGCTTATCTCTCTGAGTTGAATGCACACATCATAAAGAGGTTTCTGAGAATGCTTCTGTCTGGTTTCTATGTGAAGATATTTCCTTTTCCACCATAGGCCTCAAAGCGCTCCAAATGAACACTTGCAGATTCTACAAAAAGAGTGTTTCAAAGCTGCTCTAGCAAAGGAAAGGCTCAACTATGTGAGTTGAACACACACATCACTAAGCAGTTTGTGAGAATGCTTCTGTCCAGTTTTTATGGGAAGATATTCCCGTTTCTACCGAAAGCCTGAAAGAGCACCAAATATCCAATTGCAGATGCTCCAGGAAGACTCTTTCCAAACTGTTCCATGAAAAGGAAGGTTCAACTCTGTGAGTTGAATGCACACATCATAAAGAATTTCAAAGAATGCTTCCGTCTAGGTTTTATGTGAAGATATTTCCTATTCCACCAGAGGCCTCAAAGAGCACCGAATGAACACTTGCAGATTCTACAAAAAGAGTGTTTCAAACTGCTCTATCAACAGAAAGGTTCACCTGTGTGAGTTGAATGCATACAACACAAAGCAGTTTCAGAGAACACTTCTGTCTCGTTTTTGTGGAGATAGTCCCGTTTCCAACGAACGCTTCAAAGAGCTCCAAATATCCTCTTGCAGTTTCTGCAAATACACTGTTATAAAGCTGCTCTATCCAACGGAAGGTTCCACTCTGTTAGTTGAATGCACACATCAGAAAACTGTTTCTTAGAATGCTTCCGTTTAGTTTTTATGTGAAGTTGTTTCCTTTTCCATCGTAAGCTTCAAAGCGCTCCAAATGAACACTTGTAAATTCTTCCAAGAGAGTGTTTCTAAAGTGCTCTTTCAAAAGCAGGGTTCAACTCTGTGTGTTGAGTGCACACAACACAAAGCCGTTTCTGAGAATGCTTCTGTCCAGTTTTTATGTGAAGATATTCACGTTTCCAACGAAGGCCTGGAAGAGCTCCAAATATCCACTTGCAGAAACTTTAAAAAGAGTCTTTCAAAACTGCTCTTTCAAAAGAAAGGTTGAACACTGTGAGTTGAAAGCACACATCATAAAGAACTTTCAGAGAATGCTTGTGTCTGGATATTATGTGAAGGTATTAAGTCTTACACTATAGGCCTCAAAGCGCTCCTAATGAACAATTGCAGATTCCACAAAAAGAGTGTTTCAAAACTGCTCTTTCTAAAGAAGTGTTCAACTCTGTGAGTTGGATTCTTACTACACAAAGCAGTTTCACAGAACGCTTCTGTTTAGTTTTTATGTGAAGATATTCCCGTTTCCAACGAAAGCCTGAAAGGGCACCAACTATCCACTTGCAGATTCTGCAAAAACAGAGTTTCAAAACTGCTCTATCAAAAGGAAGGCTTATCTCTCTGAGTTGAATGCACACATCATAAAGAGGTTTCTGAGAATGCTTCTGTCTGGTTTCTATGTGAAGATATTTCCTTTTCCACCATAGGCCTCAAAGCGCTCCAAATGAACACTTGCAGATTCTACAAAAAGAGTGTTTCAAAACTGCTCTAGCAAAGGAAAGGCTCAACTCTGTGAGTTGAACACACACATCACAAAGCAGTTTGTGAGAATGCTTCTGTCCAGTTTTTATGGGAAGATATTCCCGTTTCTAACGAAAGCCTGAAAGAGCACCAAATACCCATTTGCAGATGCTGCAGAAAGACTCTTTCCAAACTGCTCCATGAAAAGGAAGGTTCAACTCTGTGAGTTGAATGCACACATCATAAAGAAGTTTCAAAGAATGCTTCTGTCTAGCTTTTATGTGAAGATATTTCCTATTCCACCAGAGGCCTCAAAGAGCACCGAATGAACACTTGCAGATTCTACAAAAAGAGTGTTTCAAACTGCTCTATCAAAAGAAAGGTTCACCTGTGTGAATTGAATGCATACAACACAAAGCAGTTTCAGAGAACACTTCTGTCTCGTTTTTGTGGAGATAGTCCCGTTTCCAACGAACGCTTCAAAGAGCTCCAAATATCCTCTTGCAGTTTCTGCAAATACACTGTTATAAAGCTGCTCTATCCAACGGAAGGTTCCACTCTGTTAGTTGAATGCACACATCAGAAAACTGTTTCTTAGAATGCTTCTGTTTAGTTTTTATGTGAAGTTGTTTCCTTTTCCATTGTAATCTTCAAAGCGCTCCAAAAGAACACTTGTAAATTCTGCCAAGAGAGTGTTTCTAAAGTGCTCTTTCAAAAGCAGGGTTCAACTCTGTGTGTTGAGTGCACACAACACAAAGCCGTTTCTGAGAATGCTTCTGTCCAGTTTTTATGTGAAGATATTCACGTTTCCAACGAAGGCCTGTAAGAGCTCCAAATATCCACTTGCAGAAACTTTAAAAAGAGTCTTTCAAAACTGCTCTTTCAAAAGAAAGGTTGAACACTGTGAGTTGAAAGCACACATCATAAAGAACTTTCAGAGAATGCTTGTGTCTGGATATTATGTGAAGGTATTAAGTCTTACACCATAGGCCTCAAAGCGCTCCTAATGAACAATTGCAGATTCCACAAAAAGAGTGTTTCAAAACTGCTCTTTCTAAAGAAGTGTTCAACTCTGTGAGTTGGATTCTTACTACACAAAGCAGTTTCACAGAACGCTTCTCTTTAGTTTTTATGTGAAGATATTCCCGTTTCCAATGAAGGCCTGAAGGGGCTCCAACTATCCACTTGCAGATTCTGCAAAAACAGAGTTTCAAAACTGCTCTATCAAAAGGAAGGCTTATCTCTCTGAGTTGAATGCACACATCATAAAGAGGTTTCTGTGAATGCTTCTGTCTGGTTTCTATGTGAAGATATTTCCTTTTCCACCACAGGCCTCAAAGCGCTCCAAATGAACACTTGCAGATTCCACAAAAAGAGTGTTTCAAAGCTGCTCTAGCAAAGGAAAGGCTCAACTCTGTGAGTTGAACACACACATCACAAAGCAGTTTGTGAGAATGCTTCTGTCCAGTTTTTATGGGAAGATATTCCTGTTTCTACCGAAAGCCTGAAAGAGCACCAAATATCCAATTGCAGATGCTGCAGAAAGACTCTTTCCAAACTGTTCCATGAAAAGGAAGGTTCAACTCTGTGAGTTGAATGCACACATCATAAAGAAGTTTCAAAGAATGCTTCCGTCTAGGTTTTATGTGAAGATATTTCCTATTCCACCTGAGGCCTCAAAGAGCACCGAATGAACACTTGCAGATTCTACAAAAAGAGTGTTTCAAACTGCTCTATCAAAAGAAAGGTTCACCTGTGTGAGTTGAATGCATACAACACAAAGCAGTTTCAGAGAACACTTCTGTCTCGTTTTTGTGGAGATAGTCCCGTTTCCAACGAACGCTTCAAAGAGCTCCAAATATCCTCTTGCAATTTCTGCAAATACACTGTTATAAAGCTGCTCAATCCAACGGAAGGTTCCACTCTGTTAGTTGAATGCACACATCAGAAAACTGTTTCTTAGAATGCTTCTGTTTAGTTTTTATGTGAAGTTGTTTCCTTTTCCATCGTAAGCTTCAAAGCGCTCCAAATGAACACTTGTAAATTCTGCCAAGAGAGTGTTTCTAAAGTGCTCTTTCAAAAGCAGGGTTCAACTCTGTGTGTTGAGTGCACACAACACAAAGCCGTTTCTGAGAATGCTTCTGTCCAGTTTTTATGTGAAGATATTCACGTTTCCAACGAAGGCCTGTAAGAGCTCCAAATATCCACTTGCAGAAACTTTAAAAAGAGTCTTTCAAAACTGCTCTTTCAAAAGAAAGGTTGAACACTGTGAGTTGAAAGCACACATCATAAAGAACTTTCAGAGAATGCTTCTGTCTGGATATTATGTGAAGGTATTAAGTCTTACACCATAGGCGTCAAAGCGCTCCTAATGAACAATTGCAGATTCCACAAAAAGAGTGTTTCAAAACTGCTCTTTCTAAAGAAGTGTTCAACTCTGTGAGTTGGATTCTTACTACACAAAGCAGTTTCACAGAACGCTTCTGTTTAGTTTTTATGTGAAGATATTCCCGTTTCCAACGAAGGCCTGAAAGGGCTCCAACTATCCACTTGCAGATTCTGCAAAAACAGAGTTTCAAAACTGCTCTATCAAAAGGAAGGCTTATCTCTCTGAGTTGAATGCACACATCATAAAGAGGTTTCTGAGAATGCTTCTGTCTGGTTTCTATGTGAAGATATTTCCTTTTCCACCATAGGCCTCAAAGCGCTCCAAATGAACACTTGCAGATTCTACAAAAAGAGTGTTTCAAAACTGCTCTAGCAAAGGAAAGGCTCAACTCTGTGAGTTGAACACACACATCACATAGCAGTTTGTGAGAATGCTTCTGTCCAGTTTTTATGGGAAGATATTCCCGTTTCTAACGAAAGCCTGAAAGAGCACCAAATACCCATTTGCAGATGCTGCAGAAAGACTCTTTCCAAACTGCTCCATGAAAAGGAAGGTTCAACTCTGTGAGTTGAATGCACACATCATAAAGAAGTTTCAAAGAATGCTTCTGTCTAGGTTTTATGTGAAGATATTTCCTATTCCACCAGAGGCCTCAAAGAGCACCGAATGAACACTTGCAGATTCTACAAAAAGAGTGTTTCAAACTGCTCTATCAAAAGAAAGGTTCACCTGTGTGAATTGAATGCATACAACACAAAGCAGTTTCAGAGAACACTTCTGTCTCGTTTTTGTGGAGATAGTCCCGTTTCCAACGAACGCTTCAAAGAGCTCCAAATATCCTCTTGCAGTTTCTGCAAATACACTGTTATAAAGCTGCTCTATCCAACGGAAGGTTCCACTCTGTTAGTTGAATGCACACATCAGAAAACTGTTTCTTAGAATGCTTCTGTTTAGTTTTTATGTGAAGTTGTTTCCTTTTCCATTGTAATCTTCAAAGCGCTCCAAATGAACACTTGTAAATTCTGCCAAGAGAGTGTTTCTAAAGTGCTCTTTCAAAAGCAGGGTTCAACTCTGTGTGTTGAGTGCACACAACACAAAGCCGTTTCTGAGAATGCTTCTGTCCAGTTTTTATGTGAAGATATTCACGTTTCCAACGAAGGCCTGTAAGAGCTCCAAATATCCACTTGCAGAAACTTTAAAAAGAGTCTTTCAAAACTGCTCTTTCAAAAGAAAGGTTGAACACTGTGAGTTGAAAGCACACATCATGAAGAACTTTCAGAGAATGCTTGTGTCTGGATATTATGTGAAGGTATTAAGTCTTACACCATAGGCCTCAAAGCGCTCCTAATGAACAATTGCAGATTCCACAAAAAGAGTGTTTCAAAACTGCTCTTTCTAAAGAAGTGTTCAACTCTGTGAGTTGGATTCTTACTACACAAAGCAGTTTCACAGAACGCTTCTCTTTAGTTTTTATGTGAAGATATTCCCGTTTCCAATGAAGGCCTGAAGGGGCTCCAACTATCCACTTGCAGATTCTGTAAAAACAGAGTTTCAAAACTGCTCTATCAAAAGGAAGGCTTATCTCTCTGAGTTGAATGCACACATCATAAAGAGGTTTCTGTGAATGCTTCTGTCTGGTTTCTATGTGAAGATATTTCCTTTTCCACCACAGGCCTCAAAGCGCTCCAAATGAACACTTGCAGATTCCACAAAAAGAGTGTTTCAAAGCTGCTCTAGCAAAGGAAAGGCTCAACTCTGTGAGTTGAACACACACATCACTAAGCAGTTTGTGAGAATGCTTCTGTCCAGTTTTTATGGGAAGATATTCCTGTTTCTACCGAAAGCCTGAAAGAGCACCAAATATCCAATTGCAGATGCTGCAGAAAGACTCTTTCCAAACTGTTCCATGAAAAGGAAGGTTCAACTCTGTGAGTTGAATGCACACATCATAAAGAAGTTTCAAAGAATGCTTCCGTCTAGGTTTTATGTGAAGATATTTCCTATTCCACCTGAGGCCTCAAAGAGCACCGAATGAACACTTGCAGATTCTACAAAAAGAGTGTTTCAAACTGCTCTATCAAAAGAAAGGTTCACCTGTGTGAGTTGAATGCATACAACACAAAGCAGTTTCAGAGAACACTTCTGTCTCGTTTTTGTGGAGATAGTCCCGTTTCCAACGAACGCTTCAAAGAGCTCCAAATATCCTCTTGCAGTTTCTGCAAATACACAGTTATAAAGCTGCTCTA
The DNA here is from genome assembly GCF_028885655.2 of Pongo abelii. NCBI lineage: Eukaryota > Metazoa > Chordata > Mammalia > Primates > Hominidae > Pongo > Pongo abelii. Next base: position 65,715,229 of record NC_072008.2, read on the forward strand.
TCCAACGGAAGGTTCCACTCTGTTAGTTGAATGCACACATCAGAAAACTGTTTCTTAGAATGCTTCTGTTTAGTTTTTATGTGAAGTTGTTTCCTTTTCCATCGTAAGCTTCAAAGCGCTCCAAATGAACACTTGTAAATTCTGCCAAGAGAGTGTTTCTAAAGTGCTCTTTCAAAAGCAGGGTTCAACTCTGTGTGTTGAGTGCACACAACACAAAGCCGTTTCTGAGAATGCTTCTGTCCAGTTTTTATGTGAAGATATTCACGTTTCCAACGAAGGCCTGTAAGAGCTCCAAATATCCACTTGCAGAAACTTTAAAAAGAGTGTTTCAAAACTGCTCTTTCAAAAGAAAGGTTGAACACTGTGAGTTGAAAGCACACATCATAAAGAACTTTCAGAGAATGCTTCTGTCTGGATATTATGTGAAGGTATTAAGTCTTACACCATAGGCGTCAAAGCGCTCCTAATGAACAATTGCAGATTCCACAAAAAGAGTGTTTCAAAACTGCTCTTTCTAAAGAAGTGTTCAACTCTGTGAGTTGGATTCTTACTACACAAAGCAGTTTCACAGAACGCTTCTGTTTAGTTTTTATGTGAAGATATTCCCGTTTCCAACGAAGGCCTGAAAGGGCTCCAACTATCCACTTGCAGATTCTGCAAAAACAGAGTTTCAAAACTGCTCTATCAAAAGGAAGGCTTATCTCTCTGAGTTGAATGCACACATCATAAAGAGGTTTCTGAGAATGCTTCTGTCTGGTTTCTATGTGAAGATATTTCCTTTTCCACCATAGGCCTCAAAGCGCTCCAAATGAACACTTGCAGATTCTACAAAAAGAGTGTTTCAAAACTGCTCTAGCAAAGGAAAGGCTCAACTCTGTGAGTTGAACACACACATCACAAAGCAGTTTGTGAGAATGCTTCTGTCCAGTTTTTATGGGAAGATATTCCCGTTTCTAACGAAAGCCTGAAAGAGCACCAAATACCCATTTGCAGATGCTGCAGAAAGACTCTTTCCAAACTGCTCCATGAAAAGGAAGGTTCAACTCTGTGAGTTGAATGCACACATCATAAAGAAGTTTCAAAGAATGCTTCTGTCTAGGTTTTATGTGAAGATATTTCCTATTCCACCAGAGGCCTCAAAGAGCACCGAATGAACACTTGCAGATTCTACAAAAAGAGTGTTTCAAACTGCTCTATCAAAAGAAAGGTTCACCTGTGTGAATTGAATGCATACAACACAAAGCAGTTTCAGAGAACACTTCTGTCTCGTTTTTGTGGAGATAGTCCCGTTTCCAACGAACGCTTCAAAGAGCTCCAAATATCCTCTTGCAGTTTCTGCAAATACACTGTTATAAAGCTGCTCTATCCAACGGAAGGTTCCACTCTGTTAGTTGAATGCACACATCAGAAAACTGTTTCTTAGAATGCTTCTGTTTAGTTTTTATGTGAAGTTGTTTCCTTTTCCATTGTAATCTTCAAAGCGCTCCAAATGAACACTTGTAAATTCTGCCAAGAGAGTGTTTCTAAAGTGCTCTTTCAAAAGCAGGGTTCAACTCTGTGTGTTGAGTGCACACAACACAAAGCCGTTTCTGAGAATGCTTCTGTCCAGTTTTTATGTGAAGATATTCACGTTTCCAACGAAGGCCTGGAAGAGCTCCAAATATCCACTTGCAGAAACTTTAAAAAGAGTGTTTCAAAACTGCTCTTTCAAAAGAAAGGTTGAACACTGTGAGTTGAAAGCACACATCATAAAGAACTTTCAGAGAATGCTTGTGTCTGGATATTATGTGAAGGTATTAAGTCTTACACTATAGGCCTCAAAGCGCTCCTAATGAACAATTGCAGATTCCACAAAAAGAGTGTTTCAAAACTGCTCTTTCTAAAGAAGTGTTCAACTCTGTGAGTTGGATTCTTACTACACAAAGCAGTTTCACAGAACGCTTCTGTTTAGTTTTTATGTGAAGATATTCCCGTTTCCAACGAAGGCCTGAAAGGGCACCAACTATCCACTTGCAGATTCTGCAAAAACAGAGTTTCAAAACTGCTCTATCAAAAGGAAGGCTTATCTCTCTGAGTTGAATGCACACATCATAAAGAGGTTTCTGAGAATGCTTCTGTCTGGTTTCTATGTGAAGATATTTCCTTTTCCACCATAGGCCTCAAAGCGCTCCAAATGAATACTTGCAGATTCTACAAAAAGAGTTTTTCAAAACTGCTCTAGCAAAGGAAAGGCTCAACTCTGTGAGTTGAACACACACATCACAAAGCAGTTTGTGAGAATGCTTCTGTCCAGTTTTTATGGGAAGATATTCCCGTTTCTAACGAAAGCCTGAAAGAGCACCAAATACCCACTTGCAGATGCTGCAGAAAGACTCTTTCCAAACTGCTCCATGAAAAGGAAGGTTCAACTCTGTGAGTTGAATGCCCACATCATAAAGAAGTTTCAAAGAATGCTTCCGTCTAGGTTTTATGTGAAGATATTTCCTATTCCACCAGAGGCCTCAAAGAGCACCGAATGAACACTTGCAGATTCTACAAAAAGAGTGTTTCAAACTGCTCTATCAAAAGAAAGGTTCACCTGTGTGAGTGGAATGCATACAACACAAAGCAGTTTCAGAGAACACTTCTGTCTCGTTTTTGTGGAGATAGTCCCGTTTCCAACGAACGCTTCAAAGAGCTCCAAATATCCTCTTGCAGTTTCTGCAAATACACTGTTATAAAGCTGCTCTATCCAACGGAAGGTTCCACTCTGTTAGTTGAATGCACACATCAGAAAACTGTTTCTTAGAATGCTTCTGTTTAGTTTTTATGTGAAGTTGTTTCCTTTTCCATCGTAAGCTTCAAAGCGCTCCAAATGAACACTTGTAAATTCTGCCAAGAGAGTGTTTCTAAAGTGCTCTTTCAAAAGCAGGGTTCAACTCTGTGTGTTGAGTGCACACAACACAAAGCCGTTTCTGAGAATGCTTCTGTCCAGTTTTTATGTGAAGATATTCACGTTTCCAACGAAGGCCTGTAAGAGCTCCAAATATCCACTTGCAGAAACTTTAAAAAGAGTCTTTCAAAACTGCTCTTTCAAAAGAAAGGTTGAACACTGTGAGTTGAAAGCACACATCATAAAGAACTTTCAGAGAATGCTTGTGTCTGGATATTATGTGAAGGTATTAAGTCTTACACCATAGGCGTCAAAGCGCTCCTAATGAACAATTGCAGATTCCACAAAAAGAGTGTTTCAAAACTGCTCTTTCTAAAGAAGTGTTCAACTCTGTGAGTTGGATTCTTACTACACAAAGCAGTTTCACAGAACGCTTCTGTTTAGTTTTTATGTGAAGATATTCCCGTTTCCATCGAAGGCCTGAAAGGTCTCCAACTATCCACTTGCAGATTCTGCAAAAACAGAGTTTCAAAACTGCTCTATCAAAAGGAAGGCTTATCTCTCTGAGATGAATGCACACATCATAAAGAGGTTTCTGAGAATGCTTCTGTCTGGTTTCTATGTGAAGATATTTCCTTTTCCACCATAGGCCTCAAAGCGCTCCAAATGAACACTTGCAGATTCTACAAAAAGAGTGTTTCTAAGCTGCTCTAGCAAAGGAAAGGCTCAACTATGTGAGTTGAACACACACATCACTAAGCAGTTTGTGAGAATGCTTCTGTCCAGTTTTTATGGGAAGATATTCCCGTTTCTACCGAAAGCCTGAAAGAGCACCAAATATCCACTTGCAGATGCTGCAGAAAGACTCTTTCCAAACTGTTCCATGAAAAGGAAGGTTCAACTCTGTGAGTTGAATGCACACATCATAAAGAAGTTTCAAAGAATGCTTCCGTCTAGGTTTTATGTGAAGATATTTCCTATTCCACCAGAGGCCTCAAAGAGCACCGAATGAACACTTGCAGATTCTACAAAAAGAGTGTTTCAAACTGCTCTATCAAAAGAAAGGTTCACCTGTGTGAATTGAATGCATACAACACAAAGCAGTTTCAGAGAACACTTCTGTCTCGTTTTTGTGGAGAGAGTCCCGTTTCCAACGAACGCTTCAAAGAGCTCCAAATATCCTCTTGCAGTTTCTGCAAATACACTGTAATAAAGCTGCTCTATCCAACGGAAGGTTCCACTCTGTTAGTTGAATGCACACATCAGAAAACTGTTTCTTAGAATGCTTCTGTTTAGTTTTTATGTGAAGTTGTTTCCTTTTCCATCGTAAGCTTCAAAGCGCTCCAAATGAACACTTGTAAATTCTGCCAAGAGAGTGTTTCTAAAGTGCTCTTTCAAAAGCAGGGTTCAACTCTGTGTGTTGAGTGCACACAACACAAAGCCGTTTCTGAGAATTCTTCTGTCCAGTTTTTATGTGAAGATATTCACGTTTCCAACGAAGGCCTGTAAGAGCTCCAAATATCCACTTGCAGAAACTTTAAAAAGAGTCTTTCAAAACTGCTCTTTCAAAAGAAAGGTTGAACACTGTGAGTTGAAAGCACACATCATAAAGAACTTTCAGAGAATGCTTGTGTCTGGATATTATGTGAAGGTATTAAGTCTTACACCATAGGCCTCAAAGCGCTCCTAATGAACAATTGCAGATTCCACAAAAAGAGTGTTTCAAAACTGCTCTTTCTAAAGAAGTGTTCAACTCTGTGAGTTGGATTCTTACTACACAAAGCAGTTTCACAGAACGCTTCTGTTTAGTTTTTATGTGAAGATATTCCCGTTTCCAACGAAGGCCTGAAAGGGCTCCAACTATCCACTTGCAGATTCTGCAAAAACAGAGTTTCAAAACTGCTCTATCAAAAGGAAGGCTTATCTCTCTGAGTTGAATGCACACATCATAAAGAGGTTTCTGAGAATGCTTCTGTCTGGTATCTATGTGAAGATATTTCCTTTTCCACCATAGGCCTCAAAGTGCTCCAAATGAACACTTGCAGATTCTACAAAAAGAGTGTTTCAAAGCTGCTCTAGCAAAGGAAAGGCTCAACTCTTTGAGTTGAACACACACATCACAAAGCAGTTTGTGAGAATGCTTCTGTCCAGTTTTTATGGGAAGATATTCCCGTTTCTAACGAAAGCCTGAAAGAGCACCAAATATCCACTTGCAGATGCTGCAGAAAGACTCTTTCCAAACTGCTCCATGAAAAGGAAGGTTCAACTCTGTGAGTTGAATGCACACATCATAAAGAAGTTTCAAAGAATGCTTCTGTCTAGGTTTTATGTGAAGATATTTCCTATTCCACCAGAGGCCTCAAAGAGCACCGAATGAACACTTGCAGATTCTACAAAAAGAGTGTTTCAAACTGCTCTATCAAAAAAAAGTTTCACCTGTGTGAGTTGAATGCATACAACACAAAGTAGTTTCAGAGAACACTTCTGTCTCGTTTTTGTGAAGATATTCCCGTTTCCAACGAACGCTTCAAAGAGCTCCAAATATCCTCTTGCAGTTTCTGCAAATACACTGTTATAAAGCTGCTCTATCCAACGGAAGGTTCCACTCTGTTAGTTGAATGCACACATCAGAAAGCTGTTTCTTAGAATGCTTCTGTTTAGTTTTTATGTGAAGTTGTTTCCTTTTCCATCGTAAGCTTCAAAGCGCTCCAAATGAACACTTGTAAATTCTGCCAAGAGAGTGTTTCTAAAGTGCTCTTTCAAAAGCAGGGTTCAACTCTGTGTGTTGAGTGCACACAACACAAAGCCGTTTCTGAGAATGCTTCTGTCCAGTTTTTATGTGAAGATATTCACGTTTCCAAAGAAGGCCTGTAAGAGCTCCAAATATCCACTTGCAGAAACTTTAAAAAGAGTCTTTCAAAACTGCTCTTTCAAAAGAAAGGTTGAGCACTGTGAGTTGAAAGCACACATCATAAAGAACTTTCAGAGAATGCTTGTGTCTGGATATTATGTGAAGGTATTAAGTCTTACACCATAGGCGTCAAAGCGCTCCTAATGAACAATTGCAGATTCCACAAAAAGAGTGTTTCAAAACTGCTCTTTCTAAAGAAGTGTTCAACTCTGTGAGTTGGATTCTTACTACACAAAGCAGTTTCACAGAACGCTTCTGTTTAGTTTTTATGTGAAGATATTCCCGTTTCCAACGAAGGCCTGAAAGGGCTCCAACTATCCACTTGCAGATTCTGCAAAAACAGAGTTTCAAAACAGCTCTATCAAAAGGAAGGCTTATCTCTCTTAGTTGAATGCACACATCATAAAGAGGTTTCTGAGAATGCTTCTGTCTGGTTTCTATGTGAAGATATTTCCTTTTCCACCATAGGCCTCAAAGCGCTCCAAATGAACACTTGCAGATTCTACAAAAAGAGTGTTTCAAAGCTGCTCTAGCAAAGGAAAGGCTCAACTATGTGAGTTGAACACACACATCACTAAGCAGTTTGTGAGAATGCTTCTGTCCAGTTTTTATGGGAAGATATTCCCGTTTCTACCGAAAGCCTGAAAGAGCACCAAATATCCAATTGCAGATGCTGCAGAAAGACTCTTTCCAAACTGTTCCATGAAAAGGAAGGTTCAACTCTGTGAGTTGAATGCACACATCACAAAGAAGTTTCAAAGAATGCTTCCGTCTAGGTTTTATGTGAAGATATTTCCTATTCCACCAGAGGCCTCAAAGAGCACCGAATGAACACTTGCAGATTCTACAAAAAGAGTGTTTCAAACTGCTCTATCAAAAGAAAGGTTCACCTGTGTGAATTGAATGCATACAACACAAAGCAGTTTCAGAGAACACTTCTGTCTCGTTTTTGTGGAGATAGTCCCGTTTCCAACGAACGCTTCAAAGAGCTCCAAATATCCTCTTGCAGTTTCTGCAAATACACTGTTATAAAGCTGCTCTATCCAACGGAAGGTTCCACTCTGTTAGTTGAATGCACACATCAGAAAACTGTTTCTTAGAATGCTTCTGTTTAGTTTTTATGTGAAGTTGTTTCCTTTTCCATCGTAAGCTTCAAAGCGCTCCAAATGAACACTTGTAAATTCTGCCAAGAGAGTGTTTCTAAAGTGCTCTTTCAAAAGCAGGGTTCAACTCTGTGTGTTGAGTGCACACAACACAAAGCCGTTTCTGAGAATGCTTCTGTCCAGTTTTTATGTGAAGATATTCACGTTTCCAACGAAGGCCTGTAAGAGCTCCAAATATCCACTTGCAGAAACTTTAAAAAGAGTCTTTCAAAACTGCTCTTTCAAAAGAAAGGTTGAACACTGTGAGTTGAAAGCACACATCATAAAGAACTTTCAGAGAATGCTTGTGTCTGGATATTATGTGAAGGTATTAAGTCTTACAACATAGGCCTCAAAGCGCTCCTAATGAACAATTGCAGATTCCACAAAAAGAGTGTTTCAAAACTGCTCTTTCTAAAGAAGTGTTCAACTCTGTGAGTTGGATTCTTACTACACAAAGCAGTTTCACAGAACGCTTCTGTTTAGTTTTTATGTGAAGATATTCCCGTTTCCAATGAAGGCCTGAAAGGGCTCCAACTATCCACTTGCAGATTCTGCAAAAACAGAGTTTCAAAACTGCTCTATCAAAAGGAAGGCTTATCTCTCTGAGTTGAATGCACACATCATAAAGAGGTTTCTGAGAATGCTTCTGTCTGGTTTCTATGTGAAGATATTTCCTTTTCCACCATAGGCCTCAAAGCGCTCCAAATGAACACTTGCAGATTCTACAAAAAGAGTGTTTCAAAGCTGCTCTAGCAAAGGAAAGGCTCAACTCTGTGAGTTGAACACACACATCACAAAGCAGTTTGTGAGAATGCTTCTGTCCAGTTTTTATGGGAAGATATTCCCGTTTCTAACGAAAGCCTGAAAGAGCACAAAATATCCACTTGCAGATGCTGCAGAAAGACTCTTTCCAAACTGTTCCATGAAAAGGAAGGTTCAACTCTGTGAGTTGAATGCACACATCATAAAGAAGTTTCAAAGAATGCTTCTGTCTAGGTTTTATGTGAAGATATTTCCTATTCCACCAGAGGCCTCAAAGAGCACCGAATGAACACTTGCAGATTCTACAAAAAGAGTGTTTCAAACTGCTCTATCAAAAGAAAGGTTCACCTGTTTGAGTTGAATGCATACAACACAAAGCAGTTTCAGAGAACACTTCTGTCTCGTTTTTGTGAAGATAGTCCCGTTTCCAACGAACGCTTCAAAGAGCTCCAAATATCCTCTTGCAGTTTCTGCAAATACACTGTTATAAAGCTGCTCTATCCAACGGAAGGTTCCACTCTGTTAGTTGAATGCACACATCAGAAAACTGTTTCTTAGAATGCTTCTGTTTAGTTTTTATGTGAAGTTGTTTCCTTTTCCATCGTAAGCTTCAAAGCGCTCCAAATGAACACTTGTAAATTCTGCCAAGAGAGTGTTTCTAAAGTGCTCTATCAAAAGCAGGGTTCAACTCTGTGTGTTGAGTGCACACAACACAAAGCCGTTTCTGAGAATGCTTCTGTCCAGTTTTTATGTGAAGATATTCACGTTTCCAACGAAGGCCTGAAAGAGCTCCAAATATCCACTTGCAGAAACTTTAAAAAGAGTGTTTCAAAACTGCTCTTTCAAAAGAAAGGTTGAACACTGTGAGTTGAAAGCACACATCATAAAGAACTTTCAGAGAATGCTTGTGTCTGGATATTATGTGAAGGTATTAAGTCTTACACCATAGGCCTCAAAGCGCTCCTAATGAACAATTGCAGATTCCACAAAAAGAGTGTTTCAAAACTGCTCTTTCTAAAGAAGTGTTCAACTCTGTGAGTTGGATTCCTACTACACAAAGCAGTTTCACAGAACGCTTCTGTTTAGTTTTTATGTGAAGATATTCCCGTTTCCAAAGAAGGCCTGAAAGGGCACCAACTATCCACTTGCAGATTCTGCAAAAACAGAGTTTCAAAACTGCTCTATCAAAAGGAAGGCTTATCTCTCTGAGTTGAATGCACACATCATAAAGATGTTTCTGAGAATGCTTCTGTCTGGTTTCTATGTGAAGATATTTCCTTTTCCACAATAGGCCTCAAAGCGCTCCAAATGAACACTTGCAGATTCTACGAAAAGAGTGTTTCAAAACTGCTCTAACAAAGGAAAGGCTCAACTCTTTGAGTTGAACACACACATCACAAAGCAGTTTGTGAGAATGCTTCTGTCCAGTTTTTATGGGAAGATATTCCCGTTTCTAACGAAAGCCTGAAAGAGCACAAAATATCCACTTGCAGATGCTGCAGAAAGACTCTTTCCAAACTGCTCCATGAAAAGGAAGGTTCAACTCTGTGAGTTGAATGCACACATCATAAAGAAGTTTCAAAGAATGCTTCTGTCTAGGTTTTATGTGAAGATATTTCCTGTTCCACCAGAGGCCTCAAAGAGCACCGAATGAACACTTGCAGATTCTACAAAAAGAGTGTTTCAAACTGCTCTATCAAAAAAAAGTTTCACCTGTGTGAGTTGAATTCATACAACACAAAGCAGTTTCACAGAACACTTCTGTCTCGTTTTTGTGAAGATAGTCCCGTTTCCAACGAACGCTTCAAAGAGCTCCAAATATCCTCTTGCAGTTTCTGCAAATACACTGTTATAAAGCTGCTCTATCCAACGGAAGGTTCCACTCTGTTAGTTGAATGCACACATCAGAAAACTGTTTCTTAGAATGCTTCTGTTTAGTTTTTATGTGAAGTTGTTTCCTTTTCCATCGTAAGCTTCAAAGCGCTCCAAATGAACACTTGTAAATTCTGCCAAGAGAGTGTTTCTAAAGTGCTCTTTCAAAAGCAGGGTTCAACTCTGTGTGTTGAGTGCACACAACACAAAGCCGTTTCTGAGAATGCTTCTGTCCAGTTTTTATGTGAAGATATTCACGTTTCCAACGAAGGCCTGTAAGACCTCCAAATATCCACTTGCAGAAACTTTAAAAAGAGTCTTTCAAAACTGCTCTTTCAAAAGAAAGGTTGAACACTGTGAGTTGAAAGCACACATCATAAAGAACTTTCAGAGAATCCTTGTGTCTGGATATTATGTGAAGGTATTAAGTCTTACACCATAGGCGTCAAAGCGCTCCTAATGAACAATTGCAGATTCCACAAAAAGAGTGTTTCAAAACTGCTCTTTCTAAAGAAGTGTTCAACTCTGTGAGTTGGATTCTTACTACACAAAGCAGTTTCACAGAACGCTTCTGTTTAGTTTTTATGTGAAGATATTCCCGTTTCCAATGAAGGCCTGAAAGGGCTCCAACTATCCACTTGCAGATTCTGCAAAAACAGAGTTTCAAAACTGCTCTATCAAAAGGGAGGCTTATCTCTCTGAGTTGAATGCACACATCATAAAGAGGTTTCTGTGAATGCTTCTATCTGGTTTCTATGTGAAGATATTTCCTTTTCCACCACAGGCCTCAAAGCGCTCCAAATGAACACTTGCAGATTCTACAAAAAGAGTGTTTCAAAGCTGCTCTAGCAAAGGAAAGGCTCAACTCTGTGAGTTGAACACACACATCACAAAGCAGTTTGTGAGAATGCTTCTGTCCAGTTTTTATGGGAAGATATTCCCGTTTCTAACGAAAGCCTGAAAGAGCACAAAATATCCACTTGCAGATGCTGCAGAAAGACTCTTTCCAAACTGTTCCATGAAAAGGAAGGTTCAACTCTGTGAGTTGAATGCACACATCATAAAGAAGTTTCAAAGAATGCTTCTGTCTAGGTTTTATGTGAAGATATTTCCTATTCCACCAGAGGCCTCAAAGAGCACCGAATGAACACTTGCAGATTCTACAAAAAGAGTGTTTCAAACTGCTCTATCAAAAGAAAGGTTCACCTGTTTGAGTTGAATGCATACAACACAAAGCAGTTTCAGAGAACACTTCTGTCTCGTTTTTGTGAAGATAGTCCCGTTTCCAACGAACGCTTCAAAGAGCTCCAAATATCCTCTTGCAGTTTCTGCAAATACACTGTTATAAAGCTGCTCTATCCAACGGAAGGTTCCACTCTGTTAGTTGAATGCACACATCAGAAAACTGTTTCTTAGAATGCTTCTGTTTAGTTTTTATGTGAAGTTGTTTCCTTTTCCATCGTAAGCTTCAAAGCGCTCCAAATGAACACTTGTAAATTCTGCCAAGAGAGTGTTTCTAAAGTGCTCTATCAAAAGCAGGGTTCAACTCTGTGTGTTGAGTGCACACAACACAAAGCCGTTTCTGAGAATGCTTCTGTCCAGTTTTTATGTGAAGATATTCACGTTTCCAACGAAGGCCTGAAAGAGCTCCAAATATCCACTTGCAGAAACTTTAAAAAGAGTGTTTCAAAACTGCTCTTTCAAAAGAAAGGTTGAACACTGTGAGTTGAAAGCACACATCATAAAGAACTTTCAGAGAATGCTTGTGTCTGGATATTATGTGAAGGTATTAAGTCTTACACCATAGGCCTCAAAGCGCTCCTAATGAACAATTGCAGATTCCACAAAAAGAGTGTTTCAAAACTGCTCTTTCTAAAGAAGTGTTCAACTCTGTGAGTTGGATTCCTACTACACAAAGCAGTTTCACAGAACGCTTCTGTTTAGTTTTTATGTGAAGATATTCCCGTTTCCAAAGAAGGCCTGAAAGGGCACCAACTATCCACTTGCAGATTCTGCAAAAACAGAGTTTCAAAACTGCTCTATCAAAAGGAAGGCTTATCTCTCTGAGTTGAATGCACACATCATAAAGATGTTTCTGAGAATGCTTCTGTCTGGTTTCTATGTGAAGATATTTCCTTTTCCACCATAGGCCTCAAAGCGCTCCAAATGAACACTTGCAGATTCTACGAAAAGAGTGTTTCAAAACTGCTCTAACAAAGGAAAGGCTCAACTCTTTGAGTTGAACACACACATCACAAAGCAGTTTGTGAGAATGCTTCTGTCCAGTTTTTATGGGAAGATATTCCCGTTTCTAACGAAAGCCTGAAAGAGCACAAAATATCCACTTGCAGATGCTGCAGAAAGACTCTTTCCAAACTGCTCCATGAAAAGGAAGGTTCAACTCTGTGAGTTGAATGCACACATCATAAAGAAGTTTCAAAGAATGCTTCTGTCTAGGTTTTATGTGAAGATATTTCCTGTTCCACCAGAGGCCTCAAAGAGCACCGAATGAACACTTGCAGATTCTACAAAAAGAGTGTTTCAAACTGCTCTATCAAAAAAAAGTTTCACCTGTGTGAGTTGAATTCATACAACACAAAGCAGTTTCACAGAACACTTCTGTCTCGTTTTTGTGGAGATAGTCCCGTTTCCAACGAACGCTTCAAAGAGCTGCAAATATCCTCTTGCAGTTTCTGCAAATACACTGTTATAAAGCTGCTCTATCCAACGGAAGGTTCCACTCTGTTAGTTGAATGCACACATCAGAAAACTGTTTCTTAGAATGCTTCTGTTTAGTTTCTATGTGAAGTTGTTTCCTTTTCCATCGTAAGCTTCAAACCGCTCCAAATGAACACTTGTAAATTCTGCCAAGAGAGTGTTTCTAAAGTGCTCTTTCAAAAGCAGGGTTCAACTCTGTGTGTTGAGTGCACACAACACAAAGCCGTTTCTGAGAATGCTTCTGTCCAGTTTTTATGTGAAGATATTCACGTTTCCAACGAAGGCCTGTAAGACCTCCAAATATCCACTTGCAGAAACTTTAAAAAGAGTCTTTCAAAACTGCTCTTTCAAAAGAAAGTTTGAACACTGTGAGTTGAAAGCACACATCATAAAGAACTTTCAGAGAATGCTTGTGTCTGGATATTATGTGAAGGTATTAAGTCTTACACCATAGGCCTCAAAGCGCTCCAAATGAACAATTGCAGATTCCACAAAAAGAGTGTTTCAAAACTGCTCTTTCTAAAGAGTGTTCAACTCTGTGAGTTGGATTCTTACTACACAAAGCAGTTTCACAGAACGCTTCTCTTTAGTTTTTATGTGAAGATATTCCCGTTTCCAACGAAGGCCTGAAAGGGCTCCAACTATCCACTTGCAGATTCTGCAAAAACAGAGTTTCAAAACTGCTCTATCAAAAGGAAGGCTTATCTCTCTGAGTTGAATGCACACATCATAAAGAGGTTTCTGAGAATGCTTCTGTCTGGTTTCTATGTGAAGATATTTCCTTTTCCACCATAAGCCTCAAAGCGCTCCAAATGAACACTTGCAGATTCTACAAAAAGAGTGTTTCAAAACTGCTCTACCAAAGGAAAGGCTCAACTCTTTGAGTTGAACACACACATCACAAAGCAGTTTGTGAGAATGCTTCTGTCCAGTTTTTATGGGAAGATATTCCCGTTTCTAACGAAAGCCTGAAAGAGCACCAAATATCCACTTGCAGATGCTGCAGAAAGACTCTTTCCAAACTGCTCCATGAAAAGGAAGGTTCAACTCTGTGAGTTGAATGCACACATCATAAAGAAGTTTCAAAGAATGCTTCTGTCTAGGTTTTATGTGAAGATATTTCCTATTCCACCAGAGGCCTCAAAGAGCACCGAATGAACACTTGCAGATTCTACAAAAGGAGTGTTTCAAACTGCTCTATCAAAAAAAAGGTTCACCTGTGTGAGTTGAATGCATACAACACAAAGCAGTTTCAGAGAACACTTCTGTCTCGTTTTTGTGAAGATAGTCCCGTTTCCAACGAACGCTTCAAAGAGCTCCAAATATCCTCTTGCAGTTTCTGCAAATACACTGTTATAAAGCTGCTCTATCCAACGGAAGGTTCCCCTCTGTTAGTTGAATGCACACATCAGAAAACTGTTTCTTAGAATGCTTCTGTTTAGTTTTTATGTGATGTTGTTTCCTTTTCCATCGTAAGCTTCAAAGCGCTCCAAATGAACACTTGTAAATTCTGCCAAGAGAGTGTTTCTAAAGTGCTCTTTCAAAAGCAGGGTTCAACTCTGTGTGTTGAGTGCACACAACACAAAGCCGTTTCTGAGAATGCTTCTGTCCAGTTTTTATGTGAAGATATTCACGTTTCCAACGAAGGCCTAAAAGAGCTCCAAATATCCACTTGCAGAAACTTTAAAAAGAGTCTTTCAAAACTGCTCTTTCAAAAGAAAGGTTGAACACTGTGAGTTGAAAGCACACATCATAAAGAACTTTCAGAGAATGCTTGTGTCTGGATATTATGTGAAGGTATTAAGTCTTACACCATAGGCCTCAAAGCGCTCCTAATGAACAATTGCAGATTCCACAAAAAGAGTGTTTCAAAACTGCTCTTTCTAAAGAAGTGTTCAACTCTGTGAGTTGGATTCTTACTACACAAAGCAGTTTCACAGAACGCTTCTCTTTAGTTTTTATGTGAAGATATTCCCGTTTCCAATGAAGGCCTGAAAGGGCTCCAACTATCCACTTGCAGATTCTGCAAAAACAGAGTTTCAAAACTGCTCTATCAAAAGGAAGGCTTATCTCTCTGAGTTGAATGCACACATCATAAAGAGGTTTCTGAGAATGCTTCTGTCTGGTTTCTATGTGAAGATATTTCCTTTTCCACCATAGGCCTCAAAGCGCTCCAAATGAACACTTGCAGATTCTACAAAAAGAGTGTTTCAAAGCTGCTCTAGCAAAGGAAAGGCTCAACTCTGTGAGTTGAACACACACATCACAAAGCAGTTTGTGAGAATGCTTCTGTCCAGTTTTTATGGGAAGATATTCCCGTTTCTAACGAAAGCCTGAAAGAGCACAAAATATCCAATTGCAGATGCTGCAGAAAGACTCTTTCCAAACTGTTCCATGAAAAGGAAGGTTCAACTCTGTGAGTTGAATGCACACATCATAAAGAAGTTTCAAAGAATGCTTCTGTCTAGGTTTTATGTGAAGATATTTCCTATTCCACCAGAGGCCTCAAAGAGCACCGAATGAACACTTGCAGATTCTACAAAAAGAGTGTTTCAAACTGCTCTATCAAAAGAAAGGTTCACCTGTGTGAGTTGAATGCATACAACACAAAGCAGTTTCAGAGAACACTTCTGTCTCGTTTTTGTGAAGATAGTCCCGTTTCCAACGAACGCTTCAAAGAGCTCCAAATATCCTCTTGCAGTTTCTGCAAATACACTGTTATAAAGCTGCTCTATCCAACGGAAGGTTCCACTCTGTTAGTTGAATGCACACATCAGAAAACTGTTTCTTAGAATGCTTCTGTTTAGTTTTTATGTGAAGTTGTTTCCTTTTCCATCGTAAGCTTCAAAGCGCTCCAAATGAACACTTGTAAATTCTGCCAAGAGAGTGTTTCTAAAGTGCTCTATCAAAAGCAGGGTTCAACTCTGTGTGTTGAGTGCACACAACACAAAGCCGTTTCTGAGAATGCTTCTGTCCAGTTTTTATGTGAAGATATTCACGTTTCCAACGAAGGCCTGAAAGAGCTCCAAATATCCACTTGCAGAAACTTTAAAAAGAGTGTTACAAAACTGCTCTTTCAAAAGAAAGGTTGAACACTGTGAGTTGAAAGCACACATCATAAAGAACTTTCAGAGAATGCTTGTGTCTGGATATTATGTGAAGGTATTAAGTCTTACACTATAGGCCTCAAAGCGCTCCTAATGAACAATTGCAGATTCCACAAAAAGAGTGTTTCAAAACTGCTCTTTCTAAAGAAGTGTTCAACTCTGTGAGTTGGATTCTTACTACACAAAGCAGTTTCACAGAACGCTTCTGTTTAGTTTTTATGTGAACATATTCCCGTTTCCAACGAAGGCCTGAAAGGGCACCAACTATCCACTTGCAGATTCTGCAAAAACAGAGTTTCAAAACTGCTCTATCAAAAGGAAGGCTTATCTCTCTGAGTTGAATGCACACATCATAAAGAGGTTTCTGAGAATGCTTCTGTCTGGTTTCTATGTGAAGATATTTCCTTTTCCACCATAGGCCTCAAAGCGCTCCAAATGAACACTTGCAGATTCTACAAAAAGAGTGTTTCAAAACTGCTCTAGCAAAGGAAAGGCTCAACTCTGTGAGTTGAACACACACATCACAAAGCAGTTTGTGAGAATGCTTCTGTCCAGTTTTTATGGGAAGATATTCCCGTTTCTAACGAAAGCCTGAAAGAGCACCAAATATCCACTTGCAGATGCTGCAGAAAGACTCTTTCCAAACTGCTCCATGAAAAGGAAGGTTCAACTCTGTGAGTTGAATGCACACATCATAAAGAAGTTTCAAAGAATGCTTCTGTCTAGGTTTTATGTGAAGATATTTCCTATTCCACCAGAGGCCTCAAAGAGCACCGAATGAACACTTGCAGATTCTACAAAAGGAGTGTTTCAAACTGCTCTATCAAAAAAAAGGTTCACCTGTGTGAGTTGAATGCATACAACACAAAGCAGTTTCAGAGAACACTTCTGTCTCGTTTTTGTGAAGATAGTCCCGTTTCCAACGAACGCTTCAAAGAGCTCTAAATATCCTCTTGCAGTTTCTGCAAAGACACTGTTATAAAGCTGCTCTATCCAACGGAAGGTTCCACTCTGTTAGTTGAATGCACACATCAGAAAACTGTTTCTTAGAATGCTTCTGTTTAGTTTTTATGTGAAGTTGTTTCCTTTTCCATCGTAAGCTTCAAAGCGCTCCAAATGAACACTTGTAAATTCTGCCAAGAGAGTGTTTCTAAAGTGCTCTTTCAAAAGCAGGGTTCAACTCTGTGTGTTGAGTGCACACAACACAAAGCCGTTTCTGAGAATGCTTCTGTCCAGTTTTTATGTGAAGATATTCACGTTTCCAACGAAGGCCTGTAAGACCTCCAAATATCCACTTGCAGAAACTGTAAAAAGAGTCTTTCAAAACTGCTCTTTCAAAAGAAAGGTTGAACACTGTGAGTTGAAAGCACACATCATAAAGAACTTTCAGAGAATGCTTGTGTCTGGATATTATGTGAAGGTATTAAGTCTTACACCATAGGCCTCAAAGCGCTCCTAATGAACAATTGCAGATTCCACAAAAAGAGTGTTTCAAAACTGCTCTTTCTAAAGAAGTGTTCAACTCTGTGAGTTGGATTCTTACTACACAAAGCAGTTTCACAGAACGCTTCTCTTTAGTTTTTATGTGAAGATATTCCCGTTTGCAATGAAGGCCTGAAAGGGCTCCAACTATCCACTTGCAGATTCTGCAAAAACAGAGTTTCAAAACTGCTCTATCAAAAGGAAGGCTTATCTCTCTGAGTTGAATGCACACATCATAAAGAGGTTTCTGAGAATGCTTCCGTCTGGTTTCTATGTGAAGATATTTCCTTTTCCACCATAGGCCTCAAAGCGCTCCAAATGAACACTTGCAGATTCTACAAAAAGAGTGTTACAAAGCTGCTCTAGCAATGGAAAGGCTCAACTCTGTGAGTTGAACCCACACATCACAAAGCAGTTTGTGAGAATGCTTCTGTCCAGTTTTTATGGGAAGATATTCCCGTTTCTAACGAAAGCCTGAAAGAGCACAAAATATCCACTTGCAGATGCTGCAGAAAGACTCTTTCCAAACTGTTCCATGAAAAGGAAGGTTCAACTCTGTGAGTTGAATGCACACATCATAAAGAAGTTTCAAAGAATGCTTCTGTCTAGGTTTTATGTGAAGATATTTCCTATTCCACCAGAGGCCTCAAAGAGCACAGAATGAACACTTGCAGATTCTACAAAAAGAGTGTTTCAAACTGCTCTATCAAAAGAAAGGTTCACCTGTGTGAGTTGAATGCATACAACACAAAGCAGTTTCAGAGAACACTTCTGTCTCGTTTTTGTGAAGATAGTCCCGTTTCCAACGAACGCTTCAAAGAGCTCCAAATATCCTCTTGCAGTTTCTGCAAATACACTGTTATAAAGCTGCTCTATCCAACGGAAGGTTCCACTCTGTTAGTTGAATGCACACATTAGAAAACTGTTTCTTAGAATGCTTCTGTTTAGTTTTTATGTGAAGTTGTTTCCTTTTCCGTCGTAAGCTTCAAAGCGCTCCAAATGACCACTTGTAAATTCTGCCAAGAGAGTGTTTCTAAAGTGCTCTATCAAAAGCAGGGTTCAACTCTGTGTGTTGAGTGCACACAACACAAAGCCGTTTCTGAGAATGCTTCTGTCCAGTTTTTATGTGAAGATATTCACGTTTCCAACGAAGGCCTGAAAGAGCTCCAAATATCCACTTGCAGAAACTTTAAAAAGAGTGTTTCAAAACTGCTCTTTCAAAAGAAAGGTTGAACACTGTGAGTTGAAAGCACACATCATAAAGAACTTTCAGAGAATGCTTGTGTCTGGATATTATGTGAAGGTATTAAGTCTTACACTATAGGCCTCAAAGCACTCCTAATGAACAATTGCAGATTCCACAAAAAGAGTGTTTCAAAACTGCTCTTTCTAAAGAAGTGTTCAACTCTGTGAGTTGGATTCTTACTACACAAAGCAGTTTCACAGAACG
Organism: Pongo abelii; assembly: GCF_028885655.2. Classification (NCBI taxonomy): domain Eukaryota; kingdom Metazoa; phylum Chordata; class Mammalia; order Primates; family Hominidae; genus Pongo; species Pongo abelii. The sequence goes on from NC_072008.2 coordinate 65,733,548, forward strand.
CTTCTGTTTAGTTTTTATGTGAACATATTCCCGTTTCCAACGAAGGCCTGAAAGGGCACCAACTATCCACTTGCAGATTCTGCAAAAACAGAGTTTCAAAGCTGCTCTATCAAAAGGAAGGCTTATCTCTCTGAGTTGAATGCACACATCATAAAGAGGTTTCTGAGAATGCTTCTGTCTGGTTTCTATGTGAAGATATTTCCTTTTCCACCATAGGCCTCAAAGCGCTCCAAATGAACACTTGCAGATTCTACAAAAAGAGTGTTTCAAAACTGCTCTAGCAAAGGAAAGGCTCAACTCTGTGAGTTGAACACACACATCACAAAGCAGTTTGTGAGAATGCTTCTGTCCAGTTTTTATGGGAAGATATTCCCGTTTCTAACGAAAGCCTGAAAGAGCACCAAATATCCACTTGCAGATGCTGCAGAAAGACTCTTTCCAAACTGCTCCATGAAAAGGAAGGTTCAACTCTGTGAGTTGAATGCACACATCATAAAGAAGTTTCAAAGAATGCTTCTGTCTAGGTTTTATGTGAAGATATTTCCTATTCCACCAGAGGCCTCAAAGAGCACCGAATGAACACTTGCAGATTCTACAAAAGGAGTGTTTCAAACTGCTCTATCAAAAAAAAGGTTCACCTGTGTGAGTTGAATGCATACAACACAAAGCAGTTTCAGAGAACACTTCTGTCTCGTTTTTGTGAAGATAGTCCCGTTTCCAACGAACGCTTCATAGAGCTCCAAATATCCTCTTGCAGTTTCTGCAAATACACTGTTATAAAGCTGCTCTATCCAACGGAAGGTTCCACTCTGTTAGTTGAATGCACACATCAGAAAACTGTTTCTTAGAATGCTTCTGTTTAGTTTTTATGTGAAGTTGTTTCCTTTTCCATCGTAAGCTTCAAAGCGCTCCAAATGAACACTTGTAAATTCTGCCAAGAGAGTGTTTCTAAAGTGCTCTTTCAAAAGCAGGGTTCAACTCTGTGTGTTGAGTGCACACAACACAAAGCCGTTTCTGAGAATGCTTCTGTCCAGTTTTTATGTGAAGATATTCACGTTTCCAACGAAGGCCTGTAAGACCTCCAAATATCCACTTGCAGAAACTTTAAAAAGAGTCTTTCAAAACTGCTCTTTCAAAAGAAAGGTTGAACACTGTGAGTTGAAAGCACACATCATAAAGAACTTTCAGAGAATGCTTGTGTCTGGATATTATGTGAAGGTATTAAGTCTTACACCATAGGCCTCAAAGCGCTCCTAATGAACAATTGCAGATTCCACAAAAAGAGTGTTTCAAAACTGCTCTTTCTAAAGAAGTGTTCAACTCTGTGAGTTGGATTCTTACTACACAAAGCAGTTTCACAGAACGCTTCTGTTTAGTTTTTATGTGAAGATATTCCCGTTTCCAACGAAGGCCTGAAAGGGCTCCAACTATCCACTTGCAGATTCTGCAAAAACAGAGTTTCAAAACTGCTCTATCAAAAGGAAGGCTTATCTCTGAGTTGAATGCACACTTCATAAAGAGGTTTCTGAGAATGCTTCTGTCTGGTTTCTATGTGAAGATATTTCCTTTTCCACCATAGTCCTCAAAGCGCTCCAAATGAACACTTGCAGATTCTACAAAAAGAGTGTTTCAAAACTGCTCTAGCAAAGGAAAGGCTCAACTCTTTGAGTTGAACACACACATCACAAAGCAGTTTGTGAGAATGCTTCTGTCCAGTTTTTATGGGAAGATATTCCCGTTTCTAACGAAAGCCTGAAAGAGCACCAAATATCCAATTGCAGATGCTGCAGAAAGACTCTTTCCAAACTGCTCCATGAAAAGGAAGGTTCAACTCTGTGAGTTGAATGCACACATCATAAAGAAGTTTCAAAGAATGCTTCTGTCTAGGTTTTATGTGAAGATAATTCCTATTCCACCAGAGGCCTCAAAGAGCACCGAATGAACACTTGCAGATTCTACAAAAAGAGTGTTTCAAACTGCTCTATCAAAAAAAAGGTTCACCTGTGTGAGTTGAATGCATACAACACAAAGCAGTTTCAGAGAACACTTCTGTCTCGTTTTTGTGAAGATAGTCCCGTTTCCAACGAACGCTTCAAAGAGCTCCAAATATCCTCTTGCAGTTTCTGCAAATACACTGTTATAAAGCTGCTCTATCCAACGGAAGGTTCCCCTCTGTTAGTTGAATGCATACATCAGAAAACTGTTTCTTAGAATGCTTCTGTTTAGTTTTTATGTGAAGTTGTTTCCTTTTCCATCGTAAGCTTCAAAGCGCTCCAAATGAACACTTGTAAATTCTGCCAAGAGAGTGTTTCTAAAGTGCTCTATCAAAAGCAGGGTTCAACTCTGTGTGTTGAGTGCACACAACACAAAGCCGTTTCTGAGAATGCTTCTGTCCAGTTTTTATGTGAAGATATTCACGTTTCCAACGAAGGCCTGAAAGAGCTCCAAATATCCACTTGCAGAAACTTTAAAAAGAGTGTTACAAAACTGCTCTTTCAAAAGAAAGGTTGAACACTGTGAGTTGAAAGCACACATCATAAAGAACTTTCAGAGAATGCTTGTGTCTGGATATTATGTGAAGGTATTAAGTCTTACACCATAGGCCTCAAAGCGCTCCTAATGAACAATTGCAGATTCCACAAAAAGAGTGTTTCAAAACTGCTCTTTCTAAAGAAGTGTTCAACTCTGTGAGTTGGATTCTTACTACACAAAGCAGTTTCACAGAACGCTTCTCTTTAGTTTTTATGTGAAGATATTCCCGTTTCCAATGAAGGCCTGAAAGGGCTCCAACTATCCACTTGCAGATTCTGCAAAAACAGAGTTTCAAAACTGCTCTATCAAAAGGAAGGCTTATCTCTCTGAGTTGAATGCACACATCATAAAGAGGTTTCTGAGAATGCTTCTGTCTGGTTTCTATGTGAAGATATTTCCTTTTGCACCATAGGCCTCAAAGCGCTCCAAATGAACACTTGCAGATTCTACAAAAAGAGTGTTTCAAAGCTGCTCTAGCAAAGGAAAGGCTCAACTCTGTGAGTTGAACACACACATCACAAAGCAGTTTGTGAGAATGCTTCTGTCCAGTTTTTATGGGAAGATATTCCCGTTTCTAACGAAAGCCTGAAAGAGCACAAAATATCCACTTGCAGATGCTGCAGAAAGACTCTTTCCAAACTGTTCCATGAAAAGGAAGGTTCAACTCTGTGAGTTGAATGCACACATCATAAAGAAGTTTCAAAGAATGCTTCTGTCTAGGTTTTATGTGAAGATATTTCCTATTCCACCAGAGGCCTCAAAGAGCACCGAATGAACACTTGCAGATTCTACAAAAAGAGTGTTTCAAACTGCTCTATCAAAAGAAAGGTTCACCTGGGTGAGTTGAATGCATACAACACAAAGCAGTTTCAGAGAACACTTCTGTCTCGTTTTTGTGAAGATAGTCCCGTTTCCAACGAACGCTTCAAAGAGCTCCAAATATCCTCTTGCAGTTTCTGCAAATACACTGTTATAAAGCTGCTCTATCCAACGGAAGGTTCCACTCTGTTAGTTGAATGCACACATCAGAAAACTGTTTCTTAGAATGCTTCTGTTTAGTTTTTATGTGAAGTTGTTTCCTTTTCCATCGTAAGCTTCAAAGCGCTCCAAATGAACACTTGTAAATTCTGCCAAGAGAGTGTTTCTAAAGTGCTCTATCAAAAGCAGGGTTCAACTCTGTGTGTTGAGTGCACACAACACAAAGCCGTTTCTGAGAATGCTTCTGTCCAGTTTTTATGTGAAGATATTCACGTTTCCAACGAAGGCCTGAAAGAGCTCCAAATATCCACTTGCAGAAACTTTAAAAAGAGTGTTACAAAACTGCTCTTTCAAAAGAAAGGTTGAACACTGTGAGTTGAAAGCACACATCATAAAGAACTTTCAGAGAATGCTTGTGTCTGGATATTATGTGAAGGTATTAAGTCTTACACTATAGGCCTCAAAGCGCTCCTAATGAACAATTGCAGATTCCACAAAAAGAGTGTTTCAAAACTGCTCTTTCTAAAGAAGTGTTCAACTCTGTGAGTTGGATTCTTACTACACAAAGCAGTTTCACAGAACGCTTCTGTTTAGTTTTTATGTGAACATATTCCCGTTTCCAACGAAGGCCTGAAAGGGCACCAACTATCCACTTGCAGATTCTGCAAAAACAGAGTTTCAAAACTGCTCTATCAAAAGGAAGGCTTATCTCTCTGAGTTGAATGCACACATCATAAAGAGGTTTCTGAGAATGCTTCTGTCTGGTTTCTATGTGAAGATATTTCCTTTTCCACCATAGGCCTCAAAGCGCTCCAAATGAACACTTGCAGATTCTACAAAAAGAGTGTTTCAAAACTGCTCTAGCAAAGGAAAGGCTCAACTCTGTGAGTTGAACACACACATCACAAAGCAGTTTGTGAGAATGCTTCTGTCCAGTTTTTATGGGAAGATATTCCCGTTTCTAACGAAAGCGTGAAAGAGCACCAAATATCCACTTGCAGATGCTGCAGAAAGACTCTTTCCAAACTGCTCCATGAAAAGGAAGGTTCAACTCTGTGAGTTGAATGCACACATCATAAAGAAGTTTCAAAGAATGCTTCTGTCTAGGTTTTATGTGAAGATATTTCCTATTCCACCAGAGGCCTCAAAGAGCACCGAATGAACACTTGCAGATTCTACAAAAGGAGTGTTTCAAACTGCTCTATCAAAAAAAAGGTTCACCTGTGTGAGTTGAATGCATACAACACAAAGCAGTTTCAGAGAACACTTCTGTCTCGTTTTTGTGAAGATAGTCCCGTTTCCAACGAACGCTTCATAGAGCTCCAAATATCCTCTTGCAGTTTCTGCAAATACACTGTTATAAAGCTGCTCTATCCAACGGAAGGTTCCACTCTGTTAGTTGAATGCACACATCAGAAAACTGTTTCTTAGAATGCTTCTGTTTAGTTTTTATGTGAAGTTGTTTCCTTTTCCATCGTAAGCTTCAAAGCGCTCCAAATGAACACTTGTAAATTCTGCCAAGAGAGTGTTTCTAAAGTGCTCTTTCAAAAGCAGGGTTCAACTCTGTGTGTTGAGTGCACACAACACAAAGCCGTTTCTGAGAATGCTTCTGTCCAGTTTTTATGTGAAGATATTCACGTTTCCAACGAAGGCCTGTAAGACCTCCAAATATCCACTTGCAGAAACTTTAAAAAGAGTCTTTCAAAACTGCTCTTTCAAAAGAAAGGTTGAACACTGTGAGTTGAAAGCACACATCATAAAGAACTTTCAGAGAATGCTTGTGTCTGGATATTATGTGAAGGTATTAAGTCTTACACCATAGGCCTCAAAGCGCTCCTAATGAACAATTGCAGATTCCACAAAAAGAGTGTTTCAAAACTGCTCTTTCTAAAGAAGTGTTCAACTCTGTGAGTTGGATTCTTACTACACAAAGCAGTTTCACAGAACGCTTCTCTTTAGTTTTTATGTGAAGATATTCCCGTTTCCAATGAAGGCCTGAAAGGGCTCCAACTATCCACTTGCAGATTCTGCAAAAACAGAGTTTCAAAACTGCTCTATCAAAAGGAAGGCTTATCTCTCTGAGTTGAATGCACACATCATAAAGAGGTTTCTGAGAATGCTTCTGTCTGGTTTCTATGTGAAGATATTTCCTTTTCCACCATAGGCCTCAAAGCGCTCCAAATGAACACTTGCAGATTCTACAAAAAGAGTGTTTCAAAGCTGCTCTAGCAAAGGAAAGGCTCAACTCTGTGAGTTGAACACACACATCACTAAGCAGTTTGTGAGAATGCTTCTGTCCAGTTTTTATGGGAAGATATTCCCGTTTCTACCGAAAGCCTGAAAGAGCACCAAATATCCAATTGCAGATGCTGCAGAAAGACTCTTTCCAAACTGTTCCATGAAAAGGAAGGTTCAACTCTGTGAGTTGAATGCACACATCATAAAGAAGTTTCAAAGAATGCTTCCGTCTTGGTTTTATGTGAAGATATTTCCTATTCCACCAGAGGCCTCAAAGAGCACCGAATGAACACTTGCAGATTCTACAAAAAGAGTGTTTCAAACTGCTCTATCAAAAAAAAGGATCACCTGTGTGAGTTGAATACATACAACACAAAGCAGTTTCACAGAACACTTCTGTCTCGTTTTTGTGAAGATAGTCCCGTTTCCAACGAACGCTTCAAAGAGCTCTAAATATCCTCTTGCAGTTTCTGCAAAGACACTGTTATAAAGCTGCTCTATCCAACGGAAGGTTCCACTCTGTTAGTTGAATGCACACATCAGAAAACTGTTTCTTAGAATGCTTCTGTTTAGTTTTTATGTGAAGTTGTTTCCTTTTCCATCGTAAGCTTCAAAGCGCTCCAAATGAACACTTGTAAATTCTGCCAAGAGAGTGTTTCTAAAGTGCTCTTTCAAAAGCAGGGTTCAACTCTGTGTGTTGAGTGCACACAACACAAAGCCGTTTCTGAGAATGCTTCTGTCCAGTTTTTATGTGAAGATATTCACGTTTCCAACGAAGGCCTGTAAGACCTCCAAATATCCACTTGCAGAAACTTTAAAAAGAGTCTTTCAAAACTGCTCTTTCAAAAGAAAGGTTGAACACTGTGAGTTGAAAGCACACATCATAAAGAACTTTCAGAGAATGCTTGTGTCTGGATATTATGTGAAGGTATTAAGTCTTACACCATAGGCCTCAAAGCGCTCCTAATGAACAATTGCAGATTCCACAAAAAGAGTGTTTCAAAACTGCTCTTTCTAAAGAAGTGTTCAACTCTGTGAGTTGGATTCTTACTACACAAAGCAGTTTCACAGAACGCTTCTCTTTAGTTTTTATGTGAAGATATTCCCGTTTCCAATGAAGGCCTGAAAGGGCTCCAACTATCCACTTGCAGATTCTGCAAAAACAGAGTTTCAAAACTGCTCTATCAAAAGGAAGGCTTATCTCTCTGAGTTGAATGCACACATCATAAAGAGGTTTCTGAGAATGCTTCTGTCTGGTTTCTATGTGAAGATATTTCCTTTTCCACCATAGGCCTCAAAGCGCTCCAAATGAACACTTGCAGATTCTACAAAAAGAGTGTTTCAAAGCTGCTCTAGCAAAGGAAAGGCTCAACTCTGTGAGTTGAACACACACATCACTAAGCAGTTTGTGAGAATGCTTCTGTCCAGTTTTTATGGGAAGATATTCCCGTTTCTACCGAAAGCCTGAAAGAGCACCAAATATCCAATTGCAGATGCTGCAGAAAGACTCTTTCCAAACTGTTCCATGAAAAGGAAGGTTCAACTCTGTGAGTTGAATGCACACATCATAAAGAAGTTTCAAAGAATGCTTCCGTCTAGGTTTTATGTGAAGATATTTCCTATTCCACCAGAGGCCTCAAAGAGCACCGAATGAACACTTGCAGATTCTACAAAAAGAGTGTTTCAAACTGCTCTATCAAAAGAAAGGTTCAACTGTGTGAGTTGAATGCATACAACACAAAGCAGTTTCAGAGAACACTTCTGTCTCATTTTTGTGGAGATAGTCCCGTTTCCAACAAACGCTTCAAAGAGCTCCAAATATCCTCTTGCAGTTTCTGCAAATACACTGTTATAAAGCTGCTCTATCCAACGGAAGGTTCCACTCTGTTAGTTAAATGCACACATCAGAAAACTGTTTCTTAGAATGCTTCTGTTTAGTTTTTATGTGAAGTTGTTTCCTTTTCCATCGTAAGCTTCAAAGCGCTCCAAATGAACACTTGTAAATTCTGCCAAGACAGTGTTTCTAAAGTGCTCTTTCAAAAGCAGGGTTCAACTCTGTGTGTTGAGTGCACACAACACAAAGCCGTTTCTGAGAATGCTTCTGTCCAGTTTTTATGTGAAGATATTCACGTTTCCAACGAAGGCCTAAAAGAGCTCCAAATATCCACTTGCAGAAACTTTAAAAAGAGTCTTTCAAAACTGCTCTTTCAAAAGAAAGGTTGAACACTGTGAGTTGAAAGCACACATCATAAAGAACTTTCAGAGAATGCTTGTGTCTGGATATTATGTGAAGGTATTAAGTCTTACACCATAGGCCTCAAAGCGCTCCTAATGAACAATTGCAGATTCCACAAAAAGAGTGTTTCAAAACTGCTCTTTCTAAAGAAGTGTTCAACTCTGTGAGTTGGATTCTTACTACACAAAGCAGTTTCACAGAACGCTTCTCTTTAGTTTTTATGTGAAGATATTCCCGTTTCCAATGAAGGCCTGAAAGGGCTCCAACTATCCACTTGCAGATTCTGCAAAAACAGAGTTTCAAAACTGCTCTATCAAAAGGAAGGCTTATCTCTCTGAGTTGAATGCACACATCATAAAGAGGTTTCTGAGAATGCTTCTGTCTGGTTTCTATGTGAAGATATTTCCTTTTCCACCATAGGCCTCAAAGCGCTCCAAATGAACACTTGCAGATTCTACAAAAAGAGTGTTTCAAAGCTGCTCTAGCAAAGGAAAGGCTCAACTCTGTGAGTTGAACACACACATCACAAAGCAGTTTGTGAGAATGCTTCTGTCCAGTTTTTATGGGAAGATATTCCCGTTTCTAACGAAAGCCTGAAAGAGCACAAAATATCCACTTGCAGATGCTGCAGAAAGACTCTTTCCAAACTGTTCCATGAAAAGGAAGGTTCAACTCTGTGAGTTGAATGCACACATCATAAAGAAGTTTCAAAGAATGCTTCTGTCTAGGTTTTATGTGAAGATATTCCCTATTCCACCAGAGGCCTCAAAGAGCACCGAATGAACACTTGCAGATTCTACAAAAAGAGTGTTTCAAACTGCTCTATCAAAAGAAAGGTTCACCTGTGTGAGTTGAATGCATACAACACAAAGCATTTTCAGAGAACACTTCTGTCTCGTTTTTGTGAAGATAGTCCCGTTTCCAACGAACGCTTCAAAGAGCTCCAAATATCCTCTTGCAGTTTCTGCAAATACACTGTTATAAAGCTGCTCTATCCAACGGAAGGTTCCACTCTGTTAGTTGAATGCACACATCAGAAAACTGTTTCTTAGAATGCTTCTGTTTAGTTTTTATGTGAAGTTGTTTCCTTTTCCATCGTAAGCTTCAAAGCGCTCCAAATGAACACTTGTAAATTCTGCCAAGAGAGTGTTTCTAAAGTGCTCTATCAAAAGCAGGGTTCAACTCTGTGTGTTGAGTGCACACAACACAAAGCCGTTTCTGAGAATGCTTCTGTCCAGTTTTTATGTGAAGATATTCACGTTTCCAACGAAGGCCTGAAAGAGCTCCAAATATCCACTTGCAGAAACTTTAAAAAGAGTGTTACAAAACTGCTCTTTCAAAAGAAAGGTTGAACACTGTGAGTTGAAAGCACACATCATAAAGAACTTTCAGAGAATGCTTGTGTCTGGATATTATGTGAAGGTATTAAGTCTTACACTATAGGCCTCAAAGCGCTCCTAATGAACAATTGCAGATCCCACAAAAAGAGTGTTTCAAAACGGCTCTTTCTAAAGAAGTGTTCAACTCTGTGAGTTGGATTCTTACTACACAAAGCAGTTTCACAGAACGCTTCTGTTTAGTTTTTATGTGAACATATTCCCGTTTCCAACGAAGGCCTGAAAGGGCACCAACTATCCACTTGCAGATTCTGCAAAAACAGAGTTTCAAAACTGCTCTATCAAAAGGAAGGCTTATCTCTCTGAGTTGAATGCACACATCATAAAGAGGTTTCTGAGAATGCTTCTGTCTGGTTTCTATGTGAAGATATTTCCTTTTCCACCATAGGCCTCAAAGCGCTCCAAATGAACACTTGCAGATTCTACAAAAAGAGTGTTTCAAAACTGCTCTAGCAAAGGAAAGGCTCAACTCTGTGAGTTGAACACACACATCACAAAGCAGTTTGTGAGAATGCTTCTGTCCAGTTTTTATGGGAAGATATTCCCGTTTCTAACGAAAGCCTGAAAGAGCACCAAATATCCACCTGCAGATGCTGCAGAAAGACTCTTTCCAAACTGCTCCATGAAAAGGAAGGTTCAACTCTGTGAGTTGAATGCACACATCATAAAGAAGTTTCAAAGAATGCTTCTGTCTAGGTTTTATGTGAAGATATTTCCTATTCCACCAGAGGCCTCAAAGAGCACCGAATGAACACTTGCAGATTCTACAAAAGGAGTGTTTCAAACTGCTCTATCAAAAAAAAGGTTCACCTGTGTGAGTTGAATGCATACAACACAAAGCAGTTTCAGAGAACACTTCTGTCTCGTTTTTGTGAAGATAGTCCCGTTTCCAGCGAACGCTTCAAAGAGCTCCAAATATCCTCTTGCAGTTTCTGCAACTACACTGTTATAAAGCTGCTCTATCCAACGGAAGGTTCCACTCTGTTAGTTGAATGCACACATCAGAAAACTGTTTCTTAGAATGCTTCTGTTTAGTTTTTATGTGAAGTTGTTTCCTTTTCCATCGTAAGCTTCAAAGCGCTCCAAATGAACACTTCTAAATTCTGCCAAGAGAGTGTTTCTAAAGTGCTCTTTCAAAAGCAGGGTTCAGCTCTGTGTGTTGAGTGCACACAACACAAAGCCGTTTCTGAGAATGCTTCTGTCCAGTTTTTATGTGAAGATATTCACGTTTCCAACGAAGGCCTGAAAGAGCTCCAAATATCCACTTGCAGAAACTTTAAAAAGAGTGTTTCAAAACTGCTCCTTCAAAAGAAAGGTTGAACACTGTGAGTTGAAAGCACACATCATAAAGAACTTTCAGAGAATGCTTGTGTCTGGATAGTATGTGAAGGTATTAAGTCTTACACCTTAGGCCTCAAAGCGCTCCTAATGAACAATTGCAGATTCCACAAAAAGAGTGTTTCAAAACTGCTCTTTCTAAAGAAGTGTTCAACTCTGTGAGTTGGATTCTTACTACACAAAGCAGTTTCACAGAACGCTTCTCTTTAGTTTTTATGTGAAGATATTCCCGTTTCCAACGAAGGCCTGAAAGGGCTCCAACTATCCACTTGCAGATTCTGCAAAAACAGAGTTTCAAAACTGCTCTATCAAAAGGAAGGCTTATCTCTCTGAGTTGAATGCACACATCATAAAGAGGTTTCTGAGAATGCTTCTGTCTGGTTTCTATGTGAAGATATTTCCTTTTCCACCATAGGCCTCAAAGCGCTCCAAATGAACACTTGCAGATTCTACAAAAAGAGTGTTTCAAAGCTGCTCTAGCAAAGGAAAGGCTCAACTCTGTGAGTTGAACACACACATCACTAAGCAGTTTGTGAGAATGCTTCTGTCCAGTTTTTATGGGAAGATATTCCCGTTTCTACCGAAAGCCTGAAAGAGCACCAAATATCCAATTGCAGATGCTGCAGAAAGACTCTTTCCAAACTGTTCCATGAAAAGGAAGGTTCAACTCTGTGAGTTGAATGCACACATCATAAAGAAGTTTCAAAGAATGCTTCCGTCTTGGTTTTATGTGAAGATATTTCCTATTCCACCAGAGGCCTCAAAGAGCACCGAATGAACACTTGCAGATTCTACAAAAAGAGTGTTTCAAACTGCTCTATCAAAAAAAAGGATAACCTGTGTGAGTTGAATACATACAACACAAAGCAGTTTCACAGAACACTTCTGTCTCGTTTTTGTGAAGATAGTCCCGTTTCCAACGAACGCTTCAAGGAGCTCTAAATATCCTCTTGCAGTTTCTGCAAAGACACTGTTATAAAGCTGCTCTATCCAACGGAAGGTTCCACTCTGTTAGTTGAATGCACACATCAGAAAACTGTTTCTTAGAATGCTTCTGTTTAGTTTTTATGTGAAGTTGTTTCCTTTTCCATCGTAAGCTTCAAAGCGCTCCAAATGAACACTTGTAAATTCTGCCAAGAGAGTGTTTCTAAAGTGCTCTTTCAAAAGCAGGGTTCAACTCTGTGTGTTGAGTGCACACAACACAAAGCCGTTTCTGAGAATGCTTCTGTCCAGTTTTTATGTGAAGATATTCACGTTTCCAACGAAGGCCTGAAAGAGCTCCAAATATCCACTTGCAGAAACTTTAAAAAGAGTCTTTCAAAACTGCTCTTTCAAAAGAAAGGTTGAACACTGTGAGTTGAAAGCACACATCATAAAGAACTTTCAGAGAATGCTTGTGTCTGGATATTATGTGAAGGTATTAAGTCTTACACCATAGGCCTCAAAGCGCTCCTAATGAACAATTGCAGATTCCACAAAAAGAGTGTTTCAAAACTGCTCTTTCTAAAGAAGTGTTCAACTCTGTGAGTTGGATTCTTACTACACAAAGCAGTTTCACAGAACGCTTCTCTTTAGTTTTTATGTGAAGATATTCCCGTTTCCAATGAAGGCCTGAAAGGGCTCCAACTATCCACTTGCAGATTCTGCAAAAACAGAGTTTCAAAACTGCTCTATCAAAAGGAAGGCTTATCTCTCTGAGTTGAATGCACACATCATAAAGAGGTTTCTGAGAATGCTTCTGTCTGGTTTCTATGTGAAGATATTTCCTTTTCCACCATAGGCCTCAAAGCGCTCCAAATGAACACTTGCAGATTCTACAAAAAGAGTGTTTCAAAGCTGCTCTAGCAAAGGAAAGGCTCAACTCTGTGAGTTGAACACACACATCACTAAGCAGTTTGTGAGAATGCTTCTGTCCAGTTTTTATTGGAAGATATTCCCGTTTCTACCGAAAGCCTGAAAGAGCACCAAATATCCAATTGCAGATGCTGCAGAAAGACTCTTTCCAAACTGTTCCATGAAAAGGAAGGTTCAACTCTGTGAGTTGAATGCACACATCATAAAGAAGTTTCAAAGAATGCTTCTGTCTAGGTTTTATGTGAAGATATTTCCTATTCCACCAGAGGCCTCAAAGAGCACCGAATGAACACTTGCAGATTCTACAAAAAGAGTGTTTCAAACTGCTCTATCAAAAGAAAGGTTCACCTGTGTGAGTTGAATGCATACAACACAAAGCAGTTTCAGAAAACACTTCTGTCTCGTTTTTGTGAAGATAGTCCCGTTTCCAACGAACGCTTCAAAGAGCTCCAAATATCCTCTTGCAGTTTCTGCAAATACACTGTTATAAAGCTGCTCTATCCAACGGAAGGTTCCACTCTGTTAGTTGAATGCACACATCAGAAAACTGTTTCTTAGAATGCTTCTGTTTAGTTTTTATGTGAAGTTGTTTCCTTTTCCATCGTAAGCTTCAAAGCGCTCCAAATGAACACTTGTAAATTCTGCCAAGAGAGTGTTTCTAAAGTGCTCTATCAAAAGCAGGGTTCAACTCTGTGTGTTGAGTGCACACAACACAAAGCCGTTTCTGAGAATGCTTCTGTCCAGTTTTTATGTGAAGATATTCACGTTTCCAACGAAGGCCTGAAAGAGCTCCAAATATCCACTTGCAGAAACTTTAAAAAGAGTGTTACAAAACTGCTCTTTCAAAAGAAAGGTTGAACACTGTGAGTTGAAAGCACACATCATAAAGAACTTTCAGAGAATGCTTGTGTCTTGATATTATGTGAAGGTATTAAGTCTTACACTATAGGCCTCAAAGCGCTCCTAATGAACAATTGCAGATTCCACAAAAAGAGTGTTTCAAAACGGCTCTTTCTAAAGAAGTGTTCAACTCTGTGAGTTGGATTCTTACTACACAAAGCAGTTTCACAGAACGCTTCTGTTTAGTTTTTATGTGAACATATTCCCGTTTCCAACGAAGGCCTGAAAGGGCACCAACTATCCACTTGCAGATTCTGCAAAAACAGAGTTTCAAAACTGCTCTATCAAAAGGAAGGCTTATCTCTCTGAGTTGAATGCACACATCATAAAGAGGTTTCTGAGAATGCTTCTGTCTGGTTTCTATGTGAAGATATTTCCTTTTCCACCATAGGCCTCAAAGCGCTCCAAATGAACACTTGCAGATTCTACAAAAAGAGTGTTTCAAAACTGCTCTAGCAAAGGAAAGGCTCAACTCTGTGAGTTGAACACACACATCACAAAGCAGTTTGTGAGAATGCTTCTGTCCAGTTTTTATGGGAAGATATTCCCGTTTCTAACGAAAGCCTGAAAGAGCACCAAATATCCACCTGCAGATGCTGCAGAAAGACTCTTTCCAAACTGCTCCATGAAAAGGAAGGTTCAACTCTGTGAGTTGAATGCACACATCATAAAGAAGTTTCAAAGAATGCTTCTGTCTAGGTTTTATGTGAAGATATTTCCTATTCCACCAGAGGCCTCAAAGAGCACCGAATGAACACTTGCAGATTCTACAAAAGGAGTGTTTCAAACTGCTCTATCAAAAAAAAGGTTCACCTGTGTGAGTTGAATGCATACAACACAAAGCAGTTTCAGAGAACACTTCTGTCTCGTTTTTGTGAAGATAGTCCCGTTTCCAGCGAACGCTCCAAAGAGCTCCAAATATCCTCTTGCAGTTTCTGCAACTACACTGTTATAAAGCTGCTCTATCCAACGGAAGGTTCCACTCTGTTAGTTGAATGCACACATCAGAAAACTGTTTCTTAGAATGCTTCTGTTTAGTTTTTATGTGAAGTTGTTTCCTTTTCCATCGTAAGCTTCAAAGCGCTCCAAATGAACACTTGTAAATTCTGCCAAGAGAGTGTTTCTAAAGTGCTCTTTCAAAAGCAGGGTTCAACTCTGTGTGTTGAGTGCACACAACACAAAGCCGTTTCTGAGAATGCTTCTGTCCAGTTTTTATGTGAAGATATTCACGTTTCCAACGAAGGCCTGAAAGAGCTCCAAATATCCACTTGCAGAAACTTTAAAAAGAGTGTTTCAAAACTGCTCTTTCAAAAGAAAGGTTGAACACTGTGAGTTGAAAGCACACATCATAAAGAACTTTCAGAGAATGCTTGTGTCTGGATATTATGTGAAGGTATTAAGTCTTACACCTTAGGCCTCAAAGCGCTCCTAATGAACAATTGCAGATTCCACAAAAAGAGTGTTTCAAAACTGCTCTTTCTAAAGAAGTGTTCAACTCTGTGAGTTGGATTCTTACTACACAAAGCAGTTTCACAGAACGCTTCCCTTTAGTTTTTATGTGAAGATATTCCCGTTTCCAACGAAGGCCTGAAAGGGCTCCAACTATCCACTTGCAGATTCTGCAAAAACAGAGTTTCAAAACTGCTCTATCAAAAGGAAGGCTTATCTCTGAGTTGAATGCACACTTCATAAAGAGGTTTCTGAGAATGCTTCTGTCTGGTTTCTATGTGAAGATATTTCCTTTTCCACCATAGGCCTCAAAGCGCTCCAAATGAACACTTGCAGATTCTACAAAAAGAGTGTTTCAAAACTGCTCTAGCAAAGGAAAGGCTCAACTCTTTGAGTTGAACACACACATCACAAAGCAGTTTGTGAGAATGCTTCTGTCCAGTTTTTATGGGAAGATATTCCCGTTTCTAACGAAAGCCTGAAAGAGCACCAAATATCCACTTGCAGATGCTGCAGAAAGACTCTTTCCAAACTGCTCCATGAAAAGGAAGGTTCAACTCTGTGAGTTGAATGCACACATCATAAAGAAGTTTCAAAGAATGCTTCTGTCTAGGTTTTATGTGAAGATAATTCCTATTCCACCAGAGGCCTCAAAGAGCACCGAATGAACACTTGCAGATTCTACAAAAAGAGTGTTTCAAACTGCTCTATCAAAAAAAAGGTTCACCTGTGTGAGTTGAATGCATACAACACAAAGCAGTTTCACAGAACACTTCTGTCTCGTTTTTGTGAAGATAGTCCCGTTTCCAACGAACGCTTCAAAGAGCTCCAAATATCCTCTTGCAGTTTCTGCAAATACACTGTTATAAAGATGCTCTATCCAACGGAAGGTTCCCCTCTGTTAGTTGAATGCATACATCAGAAAACTGTTTCTTAGAATGCTTCTGTTTAGTTTTTATGTGAAGTTGTTTCCTTTTCCATCGTAAGCTTCAAAGCGCTCCAAATGAACACTTGTAAATTCTGCCAAGAGAGTGTTTCTAAAGTGCTCTTTCAAAAGCAGGGTTCAGCTCTGTGTGTTGAGTGCACACAACACAAAGCCGTTTCTGAGAATGCTTCTGTCCAGTTTTTATGTGAAGATATTCACGTTTCCAACTAATGCCTAAAAGAGCTCCAAATATCCACTTGCAGAAACTTTAAAAAGAGTCTTTCAAAACTGCTCTTTCAAAAGAAAGGTTGAACACTGTGAGTTGAAAGCACACATCATAAAGAACTTTCAGAGAATGCTTGTGTCTGGATATTATGTGAAGGTATTAAGTCTTACACCATAGGCCTCAAAGGGCTCCTAATGAACAATTGCAGATTCCACAAAAAGAGTGTTTCAAAACTGCTCTTTCTAAAGAAGTGTTCAACTCTGTGAGTTGGATTCTTACTACACAAAGCAGTTTCACAGAACGCTTCTCTTTAGTTTTTATGTGAAGATATTCCCGTTTCCAATGAAGGCCTGAAAGGGCTCCAACTATCCACTTGCAGATTCTGCAAAAACAGAGTTTCAAAACTGCTCTATCAAAAGGAAGGCTTATCTCTCTGAGTTGAATGCACACATCATAAAGAGGTTTCTGAGAATGCTTCTGTCTTGTTTCTATGTGAAGATATTTCCTTTTCCACCATAGGCCTCAAAGCGCTCCAAATGAACACTTGCAGATTCTACAAAAAGAGTGTTTCAAAGCTCCTCTAGCAAAGGAAAGGCTCAACTCTGTGAGTTGAACACACACATCACTAAGCAGTTTGTGAGAATGCTTCTGTCCAGTTTTTATGGGAAGATATTCCCGTTTCTAACGAAAGCCTGAAAGAGCACAAAATATCCACTTGCAGATGCTGCAGAAAGACTCTTTCCAAACTGTTCCATGAAAAGGAAGGTTCAACTCTGTGAGTTGAATGCACACATCATAAAGAAGTTTCAAAGAATGCTTCTGTCTAGGTTTTATGTGAAGATATTTCCTATTCCACCAGAGGCCTCAAAGAGCACCGAATGAACACTTGCAGATTCTACAAAAAGAGTGTTTCAAACTGCTCTATCAAAAGAAAGGTTCACCTGTGTGAGTTGAATGCATACAACACAAAGCAGTTTCAGAGAACACTTCTGTCTCGTTTTTGTGGAGATAGTCCCGTTTCCAACAAACGCTTCAAAGAGCTCCAAATATCCTCTTGCAGTTTCTGCAAATACACTGTTATAAAGCTGCTCTATCCAACGGAAGGTTCCACTCTGTTAGTTGAATGCACACATCAGAAAACTGTTTCTTAGAATGCTTCTGTTTAGTTTTTATGTGAAGTTGTTTCCTTTTCCATCGTAAGCTTCAAAGCGCTCCAAATGAACACTTGTAAATTCTGCCAAGAGAGTGTTTCTAAAGTGCTCTTTCAAAAGCAGGGTTCAACTCTGTGTGTTGAGTGCACACAACACAAAGCCGTTTCTGAGAATGCTTCTGTCCAGTTTTTATGTGAAGATATTCACGTTTCCAACGAAGGCCTAAAAGAGCTCCAAATATCCACTTGCAGAAACTTTAAAAAGAGTCTTTCAAAACTGCTCTTTCAAAAGAAAGGTTGAACACTGTGAGTTGAAAGCACACATCATAAAGAACTTTCAGAGAATGCTTGTGTCTGGATATTATGTGAAGGTATTAAGTCTTACACCATAGGCCTCAAAGCGCTCCTAATGAACAATTGCAGATTCCACAAAAAGAGTGTTTCAAAACTGCTCTTTCTAAAGAAGTGTTCAACTCTGTGAGTTGGATTCTTACTACACAAAGCAGTTTCACAGAACGCTTCTCTTTAGTTTTTATGTGAAGATATTCCCGTTTCCAATGAAGGCCTGAAAGGGCTCCAACTATCCACTTGCAGATTCTGCAAAAACAGAGTTTCAAAACTGCTCTATCAAAAGGAAGGCTTATCTCTCTGAGTTGAATGCACACATCATAAAGAGGTTTCTGAGAATGCTTCTGTCTGGTTTCTATGTGAAGATATTTCCTTTTCCACCATAGGCCTCAAAGCGCTCCAAATGAACACTTGCAGATTCTACAAAAAGAGTGTTTCAAAGCTGCTCTAGCAAAGGAAAGGCTCAACTCTGTGAGTTGAACACACACATCACAAAGCAGTTTGTGAGAATGCTTCTGTCCAGTTTTTATGGGAAGATATTCCCGTTTCTAACGAAAGCCTGAAAGAGCACAAAATATCCACTTGCAGATGCTGCAGAAAGACTCTTTCCAAACTGTTCCATGAAAAGGAAGGTTCAACTCTGTGAGTTGAATGCACACATCATAAAGAAGTTTCAAAGAATGCTTCTGTCTAGGTTTTATGTGAAGATATTTCCTATTCCACCAGAGGCCTCAAAGAGCACCGAATGAACACTTGCAGATTCTACAAAAAGAGTGTTTCAAACTGCTCTATCAAAAGAAAGGTTCACCTGTGTGAGTTGAATGCATACAACACAAAGCAGTTTCAGAGAACACTTCTGTCTCGTTTTTGTGAAGATAGTCCCGTTTCCAACGAACGCTTCAAAGAGCTCCAAATATCCTCTTGCAGTTTCTGCAAATACACTGTTATAAAGCTGCTCTATCCAACGGAAGGTTCCACTCTGTTAGTTGAATGCACACATCAGAAAACTGTTTCTTAGAATGCTTCTGTTTAGTTTTTATGTGAAGTTGTTTCCTTTTCCATCGTAAGCTTCAAAGCGCTCCAAATGAACACTTGTAAATTCTGCCAAGAGAGTGTTTCTAAAGTGCTCTTTCAAAAGCAGGGTTCAACTCTGTGTGTTGAGTGCACACAACACAAAGCCGTTTCTGAGAATGCTTCTGTCCAGTTTTTATGTGAAGATATCAACGTTTCCAACGAAGGCCTGTAAGAGCTCCAAATATCCACTTGCAGAAACTTTAAAAAGAGTGTTTCAAAACTGCTCTTTCAAAAGAAAGGTTGAACACTGTGAGTTGAAAGCACACATCATAAAGAACTTTCAGAGAATGCTTGTGTCTGGATATTATGTGAAGGTATTAAGTCTTACACCATAGGCGTCAAAGCGCTCCTAATGAACAATTGCAGATTCCACAAAAACAGTGTTTCAAAACTGCTCTTTCTAAAGAAGTGTTCAACTCTGTGAGTTGGATTCTTACTACACAAAGCAGTTTCACAGAACGCTTCTGTTTAGTTTTTATGTGAAGATATTCCCGTTTCCAACGAAGGCCTGAAAGGGCACCAACTATCCACTTGCAGATTCTGCAAAAACAGAGTTTCAAAACTGCTCTATCAAAAGGAAGGCTTATCTCTCTGAGTTGAATGCACACATCATAAAGAGATTTCTGAGAATGCTTCTGTCTGGTTTCTATGTGAAGATATTTCCTTTTCCACTGTAGGCCTCAAAGCGCTCCAAATGAACACTTGCAGATTCTACAGAAAGAGTGTTTCAAAACTGCTCTAGCAAAGGAAAGGCTCAACTCTGTGAGTTGAACACACACATCACAAAGCAGTTTGTGAGAATGCTTCTGTCCAGTTTTTATGGGAAGATATTCCCGTTTCTAACGAAAGCCTGAAAGAGCACCAAATATCCACTTGCAGATGCTGCAGAAAGACTCTTTCCAAACTGCTCCATGAAAAGGAAGGTTCAACTCTGTGAGTTGAATGCACACATCATAAAGAAGTTTCAAAGAATGCTTCTGTCTAGGTTTTATGTGAAGATATTTCCTATTCCACCAGAGGCCTCAAAGAGCACGGAATGAACACTTGCAGATTCTACAAAAAGAGTGTTTCAAACTGCTCTATCAAAAGAAAGGTTCACCTGTGTGAGTTGAATGCATACAGAGTTGAAAGCAGTTTCAGAGAACACTTCTGTCTCGTTTTTGTGAAGACAGTCCCGTTTCCAACGAACGCTTCAAAGAGCTCCAAATATCCTCTTGCAGTTTCTGCAAATACACTGTTATAAAGCTGCTCTATCCAACGGAAGGTTCCACTCTGTTAGTTGAATGCACACATCAGAAAACTGTTTCTTAGAATGCTTCTGTTTAGTTTTTATGTGAAGTTGTTTCCTTTTCCATCGTAAGCTTCAAAGCGCTCCAAATGAACACTTGTAAATTCTGCCAAGAGAGTGTTTCTAAAGTGCTCTATCAAAAGCAGGGTTCAACTCTGTGTGTTGAGTGCACACAACACAAAGCCGTTTCTGAGAATGCTTCTGTCCAGTTTTTATGTGAAGATATTCACGTTTCCAACGAAGGCCTGAAAGAGCTCCAAATATCCACTTGCAGAAACTTTAAAAAGAGTGTTTCAAAACTGCTCTTTCAAAAGAAAGGTTGAACACTGTGAGTTGAAAGCACACATCATAAAGAACTTTCAGAGAATGCTTGTGTCTGGATATTATGTGAAGGTATTAAGTCTTACACCATAGGCCTCAAAGCGCTCCTAATGAACAATTGCAGATTCCACAAAAAGAGTGTTTCAAAACTGCTCTTTCTAAAGAAGTGTTCAACTCTGTGAGTTGGATTCTTACTACACAAAGCAGTTTCACAGAACGCTTCTCTTTAGTTTTTATGTGAAGATATTCCCGTTTCCAACGAAGGCCTGAAAGGGCTCCAACTATCCACTTGCAGAATCTGCAAAAACAGAGTTTCAAAACTGCTCTATCAAAAGGAAGGCTTATCTCTGAGTTGAATGCACACATCATAAAGAGGTTTCTGAGAATGCTTCTGTCTGGTTTCTATGTGAAGATATTTCCTTTTCCACCATAGGCCTCAAAGCGCTCCAAATGAACACTTGCAGATTCTACAAAAAGAGTGTTTCAAAGCTGCTCTAGCAAAGGAAAGGCTCAACTCTGTGAGTTGAACACACACATCACAAAGCAGTTTGTGAGAATGCTTCTGTCCAGTTTTTATGGGAAGATATTCCCGTTTCTAACGAAAGCCTGAAAGAGCACAAAATATCCACTTGCAGATGCTGCAGAAAGACTCTTTCCAAACTGTTCCATGAAAAGGAAGGTTCAACTCTGTGAGTTGAATGCACACATCATAAAGAAGTTTCAAAGAATGCTTCTGTCTAGGTTTTATGTGAAGATATTTCCTATTCCACCAGAGGCCTCAAAGAGCACCGAATGAACACTTGCAGATTCTACAAAAAGAGTGTTTCAAACTGCTCTATCAAAAGAAAGGTTCACCTGTGTGAGTTGAATGCATACAACACAAAGCAGTTTCAGAGAACACTTCTGTCTCGTTTTTGTGAAGATAGTCCCGTTTCCAACGAACGCTTCAAAGAGCTCCAAATATCCTCTTGCAGTTTCTGCAAATACACTGTTATAAAGCTGCTCTATCCAACGGAAGGTTCCACTCTGTTAGTTGAATGCACACATCAGAAAACTGTTTCTTAGAATGCTTCTGTTTAGTTTTTATGTGAAGTTGTTTCCTTTTCCATCGTAAGCTTCAAAGCGCTCCAAATGAACACTTGTAAATTCTGCCAAGAGAGTGTTTCTAAAGTGCTCTTTCAAAAGCAGGGTTCAACTCTGTGTGTTGAGTGCACACAACACAAAGCCGTTTCTGAGAATGCTTCTGTCCAGTTTTTATGTGAAGATATCAACGTTTCCAACGAAGGCCTGTAAGAGCTCCAAATATCCACTTGCAGAAACTTTAAAAAGAGTGTTTCAAAACTGCTCTTTCAAAAGAAAGGTTGAACACTGTGAGTTGAAAGCACACATCATAAAGAACTTTCAGAGAATGCTTGTGTCTGGATATTATGTGAAGGTATTAAGTCTTACACCATAGGCGTCAAAGCGCTCCTAATGAACAATTGCAGATTCCACAAAAACAGTGTTTCAAAACTGCTCTTTCTAAAGAAGTGTTCAACTCTGTGAGTTGGATTCTTACTACACAAAGCAGTTTCACAGAACGCTTCTGTTTAGTTTTTATGTGAAGATATTCCCGTTTCCAACGAAGGCCTGAAAGGGCACCAACTATCCACTTGCAGATTCTGCAAAAACAGAGTTTCAAAACTGCTCTATCAAAAGGAAGGCTTATCTCTCTGAGTTGAATGCACACATCATAAAGAGATTTCTGAGAATGCTTCTGTCTGGTTTCTATGTGAAGATATTTCCTTTTCCACTGTAGGCCTCAAAGCGCTCCAAATGAACACTTGCAGATTCTACAGAAAGAGTGTTTCAAAACTGCTCTAGCAAAGGAAAGGCTCAACTCTTTGAGTTGAACACACACATCACAAAGCAGTTTGTGAGAATGCTTCTGTCCAGTTTTTATGGGAAGATATTCCCGTTTCTAACGAAAGCCTGAAAGAGCACCAAATATCCACTTGCAGATGCTGCAGAAAGACTCTTTCCAAACTGCTCCATGAAAAGGAAGGTTCAACTCTGTGAGTTGAATGCACACATCATAAAGAAGTTTCAAAGAATGCTTCTGTCTAGGTTTTATGTGAAGATATTTCCTATTCCACCAGAGGCCTCAAAGAGCACGGAATGAACACTTGCAGATTCTACAAAAAGAGTGTTTCAAACTGCTCTATCAAAAGAAAGGTTCACCTGTGTGAGTTGAATGCATACAACACAAAGCAGTTTCAGAGAACACTTCTGTCTCGTTTTTGTGAAGATAGTCCCGTTTCCAACGAACGCTTCAAAGAGCTCCAAATATCCTCTTGCAGTTTCTGCAAATACACTGTTATAAAGCTGCTCTATCCAACGGAAGGTTCCACTCTGTTAGTTGAATGCACACATCAGAAAACTGTTTCTTAGAATGCTTCTGTTTAGTTTTTATGTGAAGTTGTTTCCTTTTCCATCGTAAGCTTCAAAGCGCTCCAAATGAACACTTGTAAATTCTGCCAAGAGAGTGTTTCTAAAGTGCTCTATCAAAAGCAGGGTTCAACTCTGTGTGTTGAGTGCACACAACACAAAGCCGTTTCTGAGAATGCTTCTGTCCAGTTTTTATGTGAAGATATTCACGTTTCCAACGAAGGCCTGAAAGAGCTCCAAATATCCACTTGCAGAAACTTTAAAAAGAGTCTTTCAAAACTGCTCTTTCAAAAGAAAGGTTGAACACTGTGAGTTGAAAGCACACATCATAAAGAACTTTCAGAGAATGCTTGTGTCTGGATATTATGTGAAGGTATTAAGTCTTACACCATAGGCCTCAAAGCGCTCCTAATGAACAATTGCAGATTCCACAAAAAGAGTGTTTCAAAACTGCTCTTTCTAAAGAAGTGTTCAACTCTGTGAGTTGGATTCTTACTACACAAAGCAGTTTCACAGAACGCTTCTCTTTAGTTTTTATGTGAAGATATTCCCGTTTCCAACGAAGGCCTGAAAGGGCTCCAACTATCCACTTGCAGAATCTGCA
The DNA here is from genome assembly GCF_028885655.2 of Pongo abelii. NCBI lineage: Eukaryota > Metazoa > Chordata > Mammalia > Primates > Hominidae > Pongo > Pongo abelii. Next base: position 65,756,833 of record NC_072008.2, read on the forward strand.
AAAACAGAGTTTCAAAACTGCTCTATCAAAAGGAAGGCTTATCTCTGAGTTGAATGCACACATCATAAAGAGGTTTCTGAGAATGCTTCTGTCTGGTTTCTATGTGAAGATATTTCCTTTTCCACCATAGGCCTCAAAGCGCTCCAAATGAACACTTGCAGATTCTACAAAAAGAGTGTTTCAAAACTGCTCTAGCAAAGGAAAGGCTCAACTCTTTGAGTTGAACACACACATCACTAAGCAGTTTGTGAGAATGCTTCTGTCCAGTTTTTATGGGAAGATATTCCCGTTTCTAACGAAAGCCTGAAAGAGCACCAAATATCCACTTGCAGATGCTGCAGAAAGACTCTTTCCAAACTGCTCCATGAAAAGGAAGGTTCAACTCTGTGAGTTGAATGCACACATCATAAAGAAGTTTCAAAGAATGCTTCTGTCTAGGTTTTATGTGAAGATGATTCCTATTCAACCAGAGGCCTCAAAGAGCACCGAATGAACACTTGCAGATTCTACAAAAAGAGTGTTTCAAACGGCTCTATCAAAAAAAAGGTTCACCTGTGTGAGTTGAATGCATACAACACAAAGCAGTTTCAGAAAACACTTCTGTCTCGTTTTTGTGAAGATAGTCCCGTTTCCAACGAACGCTTCAAAGAGCTCCAAATATCCTCTTGCAGTTTCTGCAAATACACTGTTATAAAGCTGCTCTATCCAACGGAAGGTTCCACTCTGTTAGTTGAATGCACACATCAGAAAACTGTTTCTTAGAATGCTTCTGTTTAGTTTTTATGTGAAGTTGTTTCCTTTTCCATCGTAAGCTTCAAAGCGCTCCAAATGAACACTTGTAAATTCTGCCAAGAGAGTGTTTCTAAAGTGCTCTATCAAAAGCAGGGTTCAACTCTGAGTGTTGAGTGCACACAACACAAAGCCGTTTCTGAGAATGCTTCTGTCCAGTTTTTATGTGAAGATATTCACGTTTCCAACGAAGGCCTGAAAGAGCTCCAAATATCCACTTGCAGAAAATTTAAAAAGAGTGTTACAAAACTGCTCTTTCAAAAGAAAGGTTGAACACTGTGAGTTGAAAGCACACATCATAAAGAACTTTCAGAGAATGCTTGTGTCTGGATATTATGTGAAGGTATTAAGTCTTACACTATAGGCCTCAAAGCGCTCCTAATGAACAATTGCAGATTCCACAAAAAGAGTGTTTCAAAACTGCTCTTTCTAAAGAAGTGTTCAACTCTGTGAGTTGGATTCTTACTACACAAAGCAGTTTCACAGAATGCTTCTGTTTAGTTTTTATGTGAACATATTCCCGTTTCCAACGAAGGCCTGAAAGGGCACCAACTATCCACTTGCAGATTCTGCAAAAACAGAGTTTCAAAACTGCTCTATCAAAAGGAAGGCTTATCTCTCTGAGTTGAATGCACACATCATAAAGAGGTTTCTGAGAATGCTTCTGTCTGGTTTCTATGTGAAGATATTTCCTTTTCCACCATAGGCATCAAAGCCCTCCAAATGAATACTTGCAGATTCTACAAAAAGAGTGTTTCAAAACTGCTCTAGCAAAGGAAAGGCTCAACTCTGTGAGTTGAACACACACATCACAAAGCAGTTTGTGAGAATGCTTCTGTCCAGTTTTTATGGGAAGATATTCCCGTTTCTAACGAAAGCCTGAAAGAGCACAAAATACCCACTTGCAGATGCTGCAGAAAGACTCTTTCCAAACTGTTCCATGAAAAGGAAGGTTCAACTCTGTGAGTTGAATGCACACATCATAAAGAAGTTTCAAAGAATGCTTCTGTCTAGGTTTTATGTGAAGATATTTCCTATTCCACCAGAGGCCTCAAAGAGCACCGAATGAACACTTGCAGATTCTACAAAAAGAGTGTTTCAAACTGCTCTATCAAAAGAAAGGTTCACCTGTGTGAGTGGAATGCATACAACACAAAGCAGTTTCAGAGAACACTTCTGTCTCGTTTTTGTGGAGATAGTCCCGTTTCCAACGAACGCTTCAAAGAGCTCCAAATATCCTCTTGCAGTTTCTGCAAATACACTGTTATAAAGCTGCTCTATCCAACGGAAGGTTCCACTCTGTTAGTTGAATGCACACATCAGAAAACTGTTTCTTAGAATGCTTCTGTTTAGTTTTTATGTGAAGTTGTTTCCTTTTCCATCGTAAGCTTCAAAGCGCTCCAAATGAACACTTGTAAATTCTGCCAAGAGAGTGTTTCTAAAGTGCTCTTTCAAAAGCAGGGTTCAACTCTGTGTGTTGAGTGCACACAACACAAAGCCGTTTCTGAGAATGCTTCTGTCCAGTTTTTATGTGAAGATATCAACGTTTCCAACGAAGGCCTGTAAGAGCTCCAAATATCCACTTGCAGAAACTTTAAAAAGAGTGTTTCAAAACTGCTCTTTCAAAAGAAAGGTTGAACACTGTGAGTTGAAAGCACACATCATAAAGAACTTTCAGAGAATGCTTGTGTCTGGATATTATGTGAAGGTATTAAGTCTTACACCATAGGCGTCAAAGCGCTCCTAATGAACAATTGCAGATTCCACAAAAAGAGTGTTTCAAAACTGCTCTTTCTAAAGAAGTGTTCAACTCTGTGAGTTGGATTCTTACTACACAAAGCAGTTTCACAGAACGCTTCTCTTTAGTTTTTATGTGAAGATATTCCCGTTTCCAACGAAGGCCTGAAATGGCTCCAACTATCCACTTGCAGATTCTGCAAAAACAGAGTTTCAAAACTGCTCTATCAAAAGGAAGGCTTATCTCTGAGTTGAATGCACACATCATAAAGAGGTTTCTGAGAATGCTTCTGTCTGGTTTCTATGTGAAGATATTTCCTTTTCCACCATAGGCCTCAAAGCGCTCCAAATGAACACTTGCAGATTCTACAAAAAGAGTGTTTCAAAGCTGCTCTAGCAAAGGAAAGGCTCAACTCTGTGAGTTGAAAACACACATCACTAAGCAGTTTGTGAGAATGCTTCTGTCCAGTTTTTATGGGAAGATATTCCCGTTTCTACCGAAAGCCTGAAAGAGCACCAAATATCCAATTGCAGATGCTGCAGAAAGACTCTTTCCAAACTGTTCCATGAAAAGGAAGGTTCAACTCTGTGAGTTGAATGCACACATCATAAAGAAGTTTCAAAGAATGCTTCCGTCTAGGTTTTATGTGAAGATATTTCCTATTCCACCAGAGGCCTCAAAGAGCACCGAGTGAACACTTGCAGATTCTACAAAAAGAGTGTTTCAAACTGCTCTATCAAAAAAAAGGTTCACCTGTGTGAGTTGAATGCATACAACACAAAGCAGTTTCACAGAACACTTCTGTCTCGTTTTTGTGAAGATAGTCCCGTTTCCAACGAACGCTTCAAAGAGCTCCAAATATCCTCTTGCAGTTTCTGCAAATACACTGTTATAAAGCTGCTCTATCCAACGGAAGGTTCCACTCTGTTAGTTGAATGCACACATCAGAAAACTGTTTCTTAGAATGCTTCTGTTTAGTTTTTATGTGAAGTTGTTTCCTTTTCCATCGTAAGCTTCAAAGCGCTCCAAATGAACACTTGTAAATTCTGCCAAGAGAGTGTTTCTAAAGTGCTCTTTCAAAAGCAGGGTTCAACTCTGTGTGTTGAGTGCACACAACACAAAGCCGTTTCTGAGAATACTTCTGTCCAGTTTTTATGTGAAGATATCAACGTTTCCAACGAAGGCCTGTAAGAGCTCCAAATATCCACTTGCAGAAACTTTAAAAACAGTGTTTCAAAACTGCTCTTTCAAAAGAAAGGTTGAACACTGTGAGTTGAAAGCACACATCATAAAGAACTTTCAGAGAATGCTTGTGTCTGGATATTATGTGAAGGTATTAAGTCTTACACCATAGGCGTCAAAGCGCTCCTAATGAACAATTGCAGATTCCACAAAAAGAGTGTTTCAAAACTGCTCTTTCTAAAGAAGTGTTCAACTCTGTGAGTTGGATTCTTGCTACACAAAGCAGTTTCACAGAACGCTTCTGTTTAGTTTTTATGTGAAGATATTCCCGTTTCCAACGAAGGCCTGAAAGGGCACCAACTATCCACTTGCGGATTCTGCAAAAACAGAGTTTCAAAACTGCTCTATCAAAAGGAAGGCTTATCTCTCTGAGTTGAATGCACACATCATAAAGAGATTTCTGAGAATGCTTCTGTCTGGTTTCTATGTGAAGATATTTCCTTTTCCACCATAGGCCTCAAAGCGCTCCAAATGAACACTTGCAGATTCTACAAAAAGAGTGTTTCAAAACTGCTCTAGCAAAGGAAAGGCTCAACTCTTTGAGTTGAACACACACATCACAAAGCAGTTTGTGAGAATGCTTCTGTCCAGTTTTTATGGGAAGATATTCCCGTATCTAACGAAAGCCTGAAAGAGCACCAAATATCCACTTGCAGATGCTGCAGAAAGACTCTTTCCAAACTGCTCCATGAAAAGGAAGGTTCAACTCTGTGAGCTGAATGCACACATCATAAAGAAGTTTCAAAGAATGCTTCTGTCTAGGTTTTATGTGAAGATATTTCCTATTCCACCAGAGGCCTCAAAGAGCACCGAATCAACACTTGCAGATTCTACAAAAAGAGTGTTTCAAACTGCTCTATCAAAAGAAAGGTTCACCTGTGTGAGTTGAATGCATACAACACAAAGCAGTTTCAGAGAACACTTCTGTCTCGTTTTTGTGAAGATAGTCCCGTTTCCAACGAACGCTTCAAAGAGCTCCAAATATCCTCTTGCAGTTTCTGCAAATACACTGTTATAAAGCTGCTCTATCCAACGGAAGGTTCCACTCTGTTAGTTGAATGCACACATCAGAAAACTGTTTCTTAGAATGCTTCTGTTTAGTTTTTATGTGAAGTTGTTTCCTTTTCCATCGTAAGCTTCAAAGCGCTCCAAATGAACACTTGTAAATTCTGCCAAGAGAGTGTTTCTAAAGTGCTCTATCAAAAGCAGGGTTCAACTCTGTGTGTTGAGTGCACACAACACAAAGCCGTTTCTGAGAATGCTTCTGTCCAGTTTTTATGTGAAGATATTCACGTTTCCAACGAAGGCCTGAAAGAGCTCCAAATATCCACTTGCAGAAACTTTAAAAAGAGTCTTTCAAAACTGCTCTTTCAAAAGAAAGGTTGAACACTGTGAGTTGAAAGCACACATCATAAAGAACTTTCAGAGAATGCTTGTGTCTGGATATTATGTGAAGGTATTAAGTCTTACACCATAGGCGTCAAAGCGCTCCTAATGAACAATTGCAGATTCCACAAAAAGAGTGTTTCAAAACTGCTCTTTCTAAAGAAGTGTTCAACTCTGTGAGTTGGATTCTTACTACACAAAGCAGTTTCACAGAACGCTTCTGTTTAGTTTTTATGTGAAGATATTCCCGTTTCCAACGAAGGCCTGAAAGGGCTCCAACTATCCACTTGCAGATTCTGCAAAAACAGAGTTTCAAAACTGCTCTATCAAAAGGAAGGCTTATCTCTGAGTTGAATGCACACATCATAAAGAGGTTTCTGAGAATGCTTCTGTCTGGTTTCTATGTGAAGAAATTTCCTTTTCCACCATAGGCCTCAAAGCGCTCCAAATGAACACTTGCAGATTCTACAAAAAGAGTGTTTCAAAACTGCTCTAGCAAAGGAAAGGCTCAACTCTTTGAGTTGAACACACACATCACTAAGCAGTTTGTGAGAATGCTTCTGTCCAGTTTTTATGGGAAGATATTCCCGTTTCTAACGAAAGCCTGAAAGAGCACCAAATATCCACTTGCAGATGCTGCAGAAAGACTCTTTCCAAACTGCTCCATGAAAAGGAAGGTTCAACTCTGTGAGTTGAATGCACACATCATAAAGAAGTTTCAAAGAATGCTTCTGTCTAGGTTTTATGTGAAGATAATTCCTATTCCACCAGAGGCCTCAAAGAGCACCGAATGAACACTTGCAGATTCTACAAAAAGAGTGTTTCAAACTGTTCTATCAAAAAAAAGGTTCACCTGTGTGAGTTGAATGCATACAACACAAAGCAGTTTCACAGAACACTTCTGTCTCGTTTTTGTGAAGATAGTCCCGTTTCCAACGAACGCTTCAAAGAGCTCCAAATATCCTCTTGCAGTTTCTGCAAATACACTGTTATAAAGCTGCTCTATCCAACGGAAGGTTCCACTCAGTTAGTTGAATGCACACATCAGAAAACTGTTTCTTAGAATGCTTCTGTTTAGTTTTTATGTGAAGTTGTTTCCTTTTCCATCGTAAGCTTCAAAGCGCTCCAAATGAACACTTGTAAATTCTGCCAAGAGAGTGTTTCTAAAGTGCTCTTTCAAAAGCAGTGTTCAACTCTGTGTGTTGAGTGCACACAACACAAAGCCGTTTCTGAGAATGCTTCTGTCCAGTTTTTATGTGAAGATATCAACGTTTCCAACGAAGGCCTGTAAGAGCTCCAAATATCCACTTGCAGAAACTTTAGAAAGAGTGTTTCAAAACTGCTCTTTCAAAAGAAAGGTTGAACACTGTGAGTTGAAAGCACACATCATAAAGAACTTTCAGAGAATGCTTGTGTCTGGATATTATGTGAAGGTATTAAGTCTTACACCATAGGCCTCAAAGCGCTCCTAATGAACAATTGCAGATTCCACAAAAAGAGTGTTTCAAAACTGCTCTTTCTAAAGAAGTGTTCAACTCTGTGAGTTGGATTCTTACTACACAAAGCAGTTTCACAGAACGCTTCTCTTTAGTTTTTATGTGAAGATATTCCCGTTTCCAATGAAGGCCTGAAAGGGCTCCAACTATCCACTTGCAGATTCTGCAAAAACAGAGTTTCAAAACTGCTCTATCAAAAGGAAGGCTTATCTCTCTGAGTTGAATGCACACATCATAAAGAGGTTTCTGAGAATGCTTCTGTCTGGTTTCTATGTGAAGATATTTCCTTTTCCACCATAGGCCTCAAAGCGCTCCAAATGAACACTTGCAGATTCTACAAAAAGAGTGTTTCAAAGCTGCTCTAGCAAAGGAAAGGCTCAACTCTGTGAGTTGAACACACACATCACTAAGCAGTTTGTGAGAATGCTTCTGTCCAGTTTTTATGGGAAGATATTCCCTTTTCTACCGAAAGCCTGAAAGAGCACCAAATATCCAATTGCAGATGCTGCAGAAAGACTCTTTCCAAACTGTTCCATGAAAAGGAAGGTTCAACTCTGTGAGTTGAATGCACACATCATAAAGAAGTTTCAAAGAATGCTTCCGTCTAGGTTTTATGTGAAGATATTTCCTATTCCACCAGAGGCCTCAAAGAGCACCGAATGAACACTTGCAGATTCTACAAAAAGAGTGTTTCAAACTGCTCTATCAAAAAAAAGGATCAACTGTGTGAGTTGAATGCATACAACACAAAGCAGTTTCACAGAACACTTCTGTCTCGTTTTTGTGAAGATAGTCCCGTTTCCAACGAACGCTTCAAAGAGCTCTAAATATCCTCTTGCAGTTTCTGCAAATACACTGTTATAAAGCTGCTCTATCCAACGGAAGGTTCCACTCTGTTAGTTGAATGCACACATCAGAAAACTGTTTCTTAGAATGCTTCTGTTTAGTTTTTATGTGAAGTTGTTTCCTTTTCCATCGTAAGCTTCAAAGCGCTCCAAATGAACACTTGTAAATTCTGCCAAGAGAGTGTTTCTAAAGTGCTCTTTCAAAAGCAGGGTTCAACTCTGTGTGTTGAGTGCACACAACACAAAGCCGTTTCTGAGAATGCTTCTGTCCAGTTTTTATGTGAAGATATTCACGTTTCCAACGAAGGCCTAAAAGAGCTCCAAATATCCACTTGCAGAAACTTTAAAAAGAGTCTTTCAAAACTGCTCTTTCAAAAGAAAGGTTGAACACTGTGAGTTGAAAGCACACATCATAAAGAACTTTCAGAGAATGCTTGTGTCTGGATATTATGTGAAGGTATTAAGTCTTACACCATAGGCCTCAAAGCGCTCCTAATGAACAATTGCAGATTCCACAAAAAGAGTGTTTCAAAACTGCTCTTTCTAAAGAAGTGTTCAACTCTGTGAGTTGGATTCTTACTACACAAAGCAGTTTCACAGAACGCTTCTCTTTAGTTTTTATGTGAAGATATTCCCGTTTCCAATGAAGGCCTGAAAGGGCTCCAACTATCCACTTGCAGATTCTGCAAAAACAGAGTTTCAAAACTGCTCTATCAAAAGGAAGGCTTATCTCTCTGAGTTGAATGCACACATCATAAAGAGGTTTCTGAGAATGCTTCTGTCTGGTTTCTATGTGAAGATATTTCCTTTTCCACCATAGGCCTCAAAGCGCTCCAAATGAACACTTGCAGATTCTACAAAAAGAGTGTTTCAAAGCTGCTCTAGCAAAGGAAAGGCTCAACTCTGTGAGTTGAACACACACATCACTAAGCAGTTTGTGAGAATGCTTCTGTCCAGTTTTTATGGGAAGATATTCCCGTTTCTACCGAAAGCCTGAAAGAGCACCAAATATCCAATTGCAGATGCTGCAGAAAGACTCTTTCCAAACTGTTCCATGAAAAGGAAGGTTCAACTCTGTGAGTTGAATGCACACATCATAAAGAAGTTTCAAAGAATGCTTCCGTCTAGGTTTTATGTGAAGATATTTCCTATTCCACCAGAGGCCTCAAAGAGCACCGAATGAACACTTGCAGATTCTACAAAAAGAGTGTTTCAAACTGCTCTATCAAAAGAAAGGTTCACCTGTGTGAGTTGAATGCATACAACACAAAGCAGTTTCAGAGAACACTTCTATCTCGTTTTTGTGAAGATAGTCCCGTTTCCAACGAACGCTTCAAAGAGCTCCAAATATCCTCTTGCAGTTTCTGCAAATACACTGTTATAAAGCTCCTCTATCCAACGGAAGGTTCCACTCTGTTATTTGAATGCACACATCAGAAAACTGTTTCTTAGAATGCTTCTGTTTAGTTTTTATGTGAAGTTGTTTCCTTTTCCATCGTAAGCTTCAAAGCGCTCCAAATGAACACTTGTAAATTCTGCCAAGAGAGTGTTTCTAAAGTGCTCTATCAAAAGCAGGGTTCAACTCTGTGTGTTGAGTGCACACAACACAAAGCCGTTTCTGAGAATGCTTCTGTCCAGTTTTTATGTGAAGATATTCACGTTTCCAACGAAGGCCTGAAAGAGCTCCAAATATCCACTTGCAGAAACTTTAAAAAGAGTGTTACAAAACTGCTCTTTCAAAAGAAAGGTTGAACACTGTGAGTTGAAAGCACACATCATAAAGAACTTTCAGAGAATGCTTGTGTCTGGATATTATGTGAAGGTATTAAGTCTTACACTATAGGCGTCAAAGCGCTCCTAATGAACAATTGCAGATTCCACAAAAAGAGTGTTTCAAAACTGCTCTTTCTAAAGAAGTGTTCAACTCTGTGAGTTGGATTCTTACTACACAAAGCAGTTTCACAGGACGCTTCTGTTTAGTTTTTATGTGAACATATTCCCGTTTCCAACGAAGGCCTGAAAGGGCACCAACTATCCACTTGCAGATTCTGCAAAAACAGAGTTTCAAAACTGCTCTATCAAAAGGAAGGCTTATCTCTCTGAGTGAATGCACACATCATAAAGTGGTTTCTGAGAATGCTTCTGTCTGGTTTCTATGTGAAGATATTTCCTTTTCCACCATAGGCCTCAAAGCGCTCCAAATGAACACTTGCAGATTCTACAAAAAGAGTGTTTCAAAACTGCTCTAGCAAAGGAAAGGCTCAACTCTGTGAGTTGAACACACACATCACAAAGCAGTTTGTGAGAATGCTTCTGTCCAGTTTTTATGGGAAGATATTCCCGTTTCTAACGAAAGCCTGAAAGAGCACCAAATACCCACTTGCAGATGCTGCAGAAAGACTCTTTCCAAACTGTTCCATGAAAAGGAAGGTTCAACTCTGTGAGTTGAATGCACACATCATAAAGAAGTTTCAAAGAATGCTTCTGTCTAGGTTTTATGTGAAGATATTTCCTATTCCACCAGAGGCCTCAAAGAGCACCGAATGAACACTTGCAGATTCTACAAAAGGAGTGTTTCAAACTGCTCTATCAAAAAAAAGGTTCACCTGTGTGAGTTGAATGCATACAACACAAAGCAGTTTCAGAGAACACTTCTGTCTCGTTTTTGTGAAGATAGTCCCGTTTCCAGCGAACGCTTCAAAGAGCTCCAAATATCCTCTTGCAGTTTCTGCAAATACACTGTTATAAAGCTGCTCTATCCAACGGAAGGTTCCACTCTGTTAGTTGAATGCACACATCAGAAAACTGTTTCTTAGAATGCTTCTGTTTAGTTTTTATGTGAAGTTGTTTCCTTTTCCATCGTAAGCTTCAAAGCGCTCCAAATGAACACTTGTAAATTCTGCCAAGAGAGTGTTTCTAAAGTGCTCTTTCAAAAGCAGGGTTCAACTCTGTGTGTTGAGTGCACACAACACAAAGCCGTTTCTGAGAATGCTTCTGTCCAGTTTTTATGTGAAGATATTCACGTTTCCAACGAAGGCCTGTAAGACCTCCAAATATCCACTTGCAGAAACTTTAAAAAGAGTCTTTCAAAACTGCTCTTTCAAAAGAAAGGTTGAACACTGTGAGTTGAAAGCACACATCATAAAGAACTTTCAGAGAATGCTTGTGTCTGGATATTATGTGAAGGTATTAAGTCTTACACCATAGGCCTCAAAGCGCTCCTAATGAACAATTGCAGATTCCACAAAAAGAGTGTTTCAAAACTGCTCTTTCTAAAGAAGTGTTCAACTCTGTGAGTTGGATTCTTACTACACAAAGCAGTTTCACAGAACGCTTCTGTTTAGTTTTTATGTGAAGATATTCCCGTTTCCAACGAAGGCCTGAAAGGGCTCCAACTATCCACTTGCAGAATCTGCAAAAACAGAGTTTCAAAACTGCTCTATCAAAAGGAAGGCTTATCTCTGAGATGAATGCACACATCATAAAGAGGTTTCTGAGAATGCTTCTGTCTGGTTTCTATGTGAAGATATTTCCTTTTCCACCATAGGCCTCAAAGCGCTCCAAATGAACACTTGCAGATTCTACAAAAAGAGTGTTTCAAAACTGCTCTAGCAAAGGAAAGGCTCAACTCTTTGAGTTGAACACACACATCACTAAGCAGTTTGTGAGAATGCTTCTGTCCAGTTTTTATGGGAAGATATTCCCGTTTCTAACGAAAGCCTGAAAGAGCACCAAATATCCACTTGCAGATGCTGCAGAAAGACTCTTTCCAAACTGCTCCATGAAAAGGAAGGTTCAACTCTGTGAGTTGAATGCACACATCATAAAGAAGTTTCAAAGAATGCTTCTGTCTAGGTTTTATGTGAAGATGATTCCTATTCCACCAGAGGCCTCAAAGAGCACCGAATGAACACTTGCAGATTCTACAAAAAGAGTGTTTCAAACTGCTCTATCAAAAAAAAGGTTCACCTGTGTGAGTTGAATGCATACAACACAAAGCAGTTTCCGAGAACACTTCTGTCTCGTTTTTGTGAAGATAGTCCCGTTTCCAACGAACGCTTCAAAGAGCTCCAAATATCCTCTTGCAGTTTCTGCAAATACACTGTTATAAAGCTGCTCTATCCAACGGAAGGTTCCACTCTGTTAGTTGAATGCACACATCAGAAAACTGTTTCTTAGAATGCTTCTGTTTAGTTTTTATGTGAAGTTGTTTCCTTTTCCATCGTAAGCTTCAAAGCGCTCCAAATGAACACTTGTAAATTCTGCCAAGAGAGTGTTTCTAAAGTGCTCTATCAAAAGCAGGGTTCAACTCTGTGTGTTGAGTGCACACAACACAAAGCCGTTTCTGAGAATGCTTCTGTCCAGTTTTTATGTGAAGATATTCACGTTTCCAACGAAGGCCTGAAAGAGCTCCAAATATCCACTTGCAGAAAATTTAAAAAGAGTGTTACAAAACTGCCTTTTCAAAAGAAAGGTTGAACACTGTGAGTTGAAAGCACACATCATAAAGAACTTTCAGAGAATGCTTGTGTCTGGATATTATGTGAAGGTATTAAGTCTTACACTATAGGCCTCAAAGCGCTCCTAATGAACAATTGCAGATTCCACAAAAAGAGTGTTTCAAAACTGCTCTTTCTAAAGAAGTGTTCAACTCTGTGAGTTGGATTCTTACTACACAAAGCAGTTTCACAGAATGCTTCTGTTTAGTTTTTATGTGAACATATTCCCGTTTCCAACGAAGGCCTGAAAGGGCACCAACTATCCACTTGCAGATTCTGCAAAAACAGATGTTCAAAACTGCTCTATCAAAAGGAAGGCTTATCTCTCTGAGTTGAATGCACACATCATAAAGAGGTTTCTGAGAATGCTTCTGTCTGGTTTCTATGTGAAGATATTTCCTTTTCCACCATAGGCATCAAAGCCCTCCAAATGAATACTTGCAGATTCTACAAAAAGAGTGTTTCAAAACTGCTCTAGCAAAGGAAAGGCTCAACTCTGTGAGTTGAACACACACATCACAAAGCAGTTTGTGAGAATGCTTCTGTCCAGTTTTTATGGGAAGATATTCCCGTTTCTAACGAAAGCCTGAAAGAGCACCAAATACCCACTTGCAGATGCTGCAGAAAGACTCTTTCCAAACTGTTCCATGAAAAGGAAGGTTCAACTCTGTGAGTTGAATGCACACATCATAAAGAAGTTTCAAAGAATGCTTCTGTCTAGGTTTTATGTGAAGATATTTCCTATTCCACCAGAGGCCTCAAAGAGCACCGAATGAACACTTGCAGATTCTACAAAAAGAGTGTTTCAAACTGCTCTATCAAAAGAAAGGTTCACCTGTGTGAGTGGAATGCATACAACACAAAGCAGTTTCAGAGAACACTTCTGTCTCGTTTTTGTGGAGATAGTCCCGTTTCCAACGAACGCTTCAAAGAGCTCCAAATATCCTCTTGCAGTTTCTGCAAATACACTGTTATAAAGCTGCTCTATCCAACGGAAGGTTCCACTCTGTTAGTTGAATGCACACATCAGAAAACTGTTTCTTAGAATGCTTCTGTTTAGTTTTTATGTGAAGTTGTTTCCTTTTCCATCGTAAGCTTCAAAGCGCTCCAAATGAACACTTGTAAATTCTGCCAAGAGAGTGTTTCTAAAGTGCTCTTTCAAAAGCAGGGTTCAACTCTGTGTGTTGAGTGCACACAACACAAAGCCGTTTCTGAGAATGCTTCTGTCCAGTTTTTATGTGAAGATATCAACGTTTCCAACGAAGGCCTGTAAGAGCTCCAAATATCCACTTGCAGAAACTTTAAAAAGAGTGTTTCAAAACTGCTCTTTCAAAAGAAAGGTTGAACACTGTGAGTTGAAAGCACACATCATAAAGAACTTTCAGAGAATGCTTGTGTCTGGATATTATGTGAAGGTATTAAGTCTTACACCATAGGCGTCAAAGCGCTCCTAATGAACAATTGCAGATTCCACAAAAAGAGTGTTTCAAAACTGCTCTTTCTAAAGAAGTGTTCAACTCTGTGAGTTGGATTCTTACTACACAAAGCAGTTTCACAGAACGCTTCTCTTTAGTTTTTATGTGAAGATATTCCCGTTTCCAACGAAGGCCTGAAAGGGCTCCAACTATCCACTTGCAGATTCTGCAAAAACAGAGTTTCAAAACTGCTCTATCAAAAGGAAGGCTTATCTCTGAGTTGAATGCACACATCATAAAGAGGTTTCTGAGAATGCTTCTGTCTGGTTTCTATGTGAAGATATTTCCTTTTCCACCATAGGCCTCAAAGCGCTCCAAATGAACACTTGCAGATTCTACAAAAAGAGTGTTTCAAAGCTGCTCTAGCAAAGGAAAGGCTCAACTCTGTGAGTTGAAAACACACATCACTAAGCAGTTTGTGAGAATGCTTCTGTCCAGTTTTTATGGGAAGATATTCCCGTTTCTACCGAAAGCCTGAAAGAGAACCAAATATCCAATTGCAGATGCTGCAGAAAGACTCTTTCCAAACTGTTCCATGAAAAGGAAGGTTCAACTCTGTGAGTTGAATGCACACATCATAAAGAAGTTTCAAAGAATGCTTCCGTCTAGGTTTTATGTGAAGATATTTCCTATTCCACCAGAGGCCTCAAAGAGCACCGAGTGAACACTTGCAGATTCTACAAAAAGAGTGTTTCAAACTGCTCTATCAAAAAAAAGGTTCACCTGTGTGAGTTGAATGCATACAACACAAAGCAGTTTCACAGAACACTTCTGTCTCGTTTTTGTGAAGATAGTCCCGTTTCCAACGAACGCTTCAAAGAGCTCCAAATATCCTCTTGCAGTTTCTGCAAATACACTGTTATAAAGCTGCTCTATCCAACGGAAGGTTCCACTCTGTTAGTTGAATGCACACATCAGAAAACTGTTTCTTAGAATGCTTCTGTTTAGTTTTTATGTGAAGTTGTTTCCTTTTCCATCGTAAGCTTCAAAGCGCTCCAAATGAACACTTGTAAATTCTGCCAAGAGAGTGTTTCTAAAGTGCTCTTTCAAAAGCAGGGTTCAACTCTGTGTGTTGAGTGCACACAACACAAAGCCGTTTCTGAGAATACTTCTGTCCAGTTTTTATGTGAAGATATCAACGTTTCCAACGAAGGCCTGTAAGAGCTCCAAATATCCACTTGCAGAAACTTTAAAAAGAGTGTTTCAAAACTGCTCTTTCAAAAGAAAGGTTGAACACTGTGAGTTGAAAGCACACATCATAAAGAACTTTCAGAGAATGCTTGTGTCTGGATATTATGTGAAGGTATTAAGTCTTACACCATAGGCGTCAAAGCGCTCCTAATGAACAATTGCAGATTCCACAAAAAGAGTGTTTCAAAACTGCTCTTTCTAAAGAAGTGTTCAACTCTGTGAGTTGGATTCTTACTACACAAAGCAGTTTCACAGAACGCTTCTGTTTAGTTTTTATGTGAAGATATTCCCGTTTCCAACGAAGGCCTGAAAGGGCACCAACTATCCACTTGCGGATTCTGCAAAAACAGAGTTTCAAAACTGCTCTATCAAAAGGAAGGCTTATCTCTCTGAGTTGAATGCACACATCATAAAGAGATTTCTGAGAATGCTTCTGTCTGGTTTCTATGTGAAGATATTTCCTTTTCCACCATAGGCCTCAAAGCGCTCCAAATGAACACTTGCAGATTCTACAAAAAGA
Source organism: Pongo abelii (assembly GCF_028885655.2). Taxonomy (NCBI): domain Eukaryota; kingdom Metazoa; phylum Chordata; class Mammalia; order Primates; family Hominidae; genus Pongo; species Pongo abelii. The sequence continues at coordinate 65,772,014 of NC_072008.2, forward strand.
GTGTTTCAAAGCTGCTCTAGCAAAGGAAAGGCTCAACTCTGTGAGTTGAACACACACATCACTAAGCAGTTTGTGAGAATGCTTCTGTCCAGTTTTTATGGGAAGATATTCCCTTTTCTACCGAAAGCCTGAAAGAGCACCAAATATCCAATTGCAGATGCTGCAGAAAGACTCTTTCCAAACTGTTCCATGAAAAGGAAGGTTCAACTCTGTGAGTTGAATGCACACATCATAAAGAAGTTTCAAAGAATGCTTCCGTCTAGGTTTTATGTGAAGATATTTCCTATTCCACCAGAGGCCTCAAAGAGCACCGAATGAACACTTGCAGATTCTACAAAAAGAGTGTTTCAAACTGCTCTATCAAAAAAAAGGATCAACTGTGTGAGTTGAATGCATACAACACAAAGCAGTTTCACAGAACACTTCTGTCTCGTTTTTGTGAAGATAGTCCCGTTTCCAACGAACGCTTCAAAGAGCTCTAAATATCCTCTTGCAGTTTCTGCAAATACACTGTTATAAAGCTGCTCTATCCAACGGAAGGTTCCACTCTGTTAGTTGAATGCACACATCAGAAAACTGTTTCTTAGAATGCTTCTGTTTAGTTTTTATGTGAAGTTGTTTCCTTTTCCATCGCAAGCTTCAAAGCGCTCCAAATGAACACTTGTAAATTCTGCCAAGAGAGTGTTTCTAAAGTGCTCTTTCAAAAGCAGGGTTCAACTCTGTGTGTTGAGTGCACACAACACAAAGCCGTTTCTGAGAATGCTTCTGTCCAGTTTTTATGTGAAGATATTCACGTTTCCAACGAAGGCCTAAAAGAGCTCCAAATATCCACTTGCAGAAACTTTAAAAAGAGTCTTTCAAAACTGCTCTTTCAAAAGAAAGGTTGAACACTGTGAGTTGAAAGCACACATCATAAAGAACTTTCAGAGAATGCTTGTGTCTGGATATTATGTGAAGGTATTAAGTCTTACACCATAGGCCTCAAAGCGCTCCTAATGAACAATTGCAGATTCCACAAAAAGAGTGTTTCAAAACTGCTCTTTCTAAAGAAGTGTTCAACTCTGTGAGTTGGATTCTTACTACACAAAGCAGTTTCACAGAACGCTTCTCTTTAGTTTTTATGTGAAGATATTCCCGTTTCCAATGAAGGCCTGAAAGGGCTCCAACTATCCACTTGCAGATTCTGCAAAAACAGAGTTTCAAAACTGCTCTATCAAAAGGAAGGCTTATCTCTCTGAGTTGAATGCACACATCATAAAGAGGTTTCTGAGAATGCTTCTGTCTGGTTTCTATGTGAAGATATTTCCTTTTCCACCATAGGCCTCAAAGCGCTCCAAATGAACACTTGCAGATTCTACAAAAAGAGTGTTTCAAAGCTGCTCTAGCAAAGGAAAGGCTCAACTCTGTGAGTTGAACACACACATCACTAAGCAGTTTGTGAGAATGCTTCTGTCCAGTTTTTATGGGAAGATATTCCCGTTTCTACCGAAAGCCTGAAAGAGCACCAAATATCCAATTGCAGATGCTGCAGAAAGACTCTTTCCAAACTGTTCCATGAAAAGGAAGGTTCAACTCTGTGAGTTGAATGCACACATCATAAAGAAGTTTCAAAGAATGCTTCCGTCTAGGTTTTATGTGAAGATATTTCCTATTCCACCAGAGGCCTCAAAGAGCACCGAATGAACACTTGCAGATTCTACAAAAAGAGTGTTTCAAACTGCTCTATCAAAAGAAAGGTTCACCTGTGTGAGTTGAATGCATACAACACAAAGCAGTTTCAGAGAACACTTCTGTCTCGTTTTTGTGAAGATAGTCCCGTTTCCAACGAACGCTTCAAAGAGCTCCAAATATCCTCTTGCAGTTTCTGCAAATACACTGTTATAAAGCTCCTCTATCCAACGGAAGGTTCCACTCTGTTAGTTGAATGCACACATCAGAAAACTGTTTCTTAGAATGCTTCTGTTTAGTTTTTATGTGAAGTTGTTTCCTTTTCCATCGTAAGCTTCAAAGCGCTCCAAATGAACACTTGTAAATTCTGCCAAGAGAGTGTTTCTAAAGTGCTCTATCAAAAGCAGGGTTCAACTCTGTGTGTTGAGTGCACACAACACAAAGCCGTTTCTGAGAATGCTTCTGTCCAGTTTTTATGTGAAGATATTCACGTTTCCAACGAAGGCCTGAAAGAGCTCCAAATATCCACTTGCAGAAACTTTAAAAAGAGTGTTACAAAACTGCTCTTTCAAAAGAAAGGTTGAACACTGTGAGTTGAAAGCACACATCATAAAGAACTTTCAGAGAATGCTTGTGTCTGGATATTATGTGAAGGTATTAAGTCTTACACTATAGGCGTCAAAGCGCTCCTAATGAACAATTGCAGATTCCACAAAAAGAGTGTTTCAAAACTGCTCTTTCTAAAGAAGTGTTCAACTCTGTGAGTTGGATTCTTACTACACAAAGCAGTTTCACAGGACGCTTCTGTTTAGTTTTTATGTGAACATATTCCCGTTTCCAACGAAGGCCTGAAAGGGCACCAACTATCCACTTGCAGATTCTGCAAAAACAGAGTTTCAAAACTGCTCTATCAAAAGGAAGGCTTATCTCTCTGAGTGAATGCACACATCATAAAGTGGTTTCTGAGAATGCTTCTGTCTGGTTTCTATGTGAAGATATTTCCTTTTCCACCATAGGCCTCAAAGCGCTCCAAATGAACACTTGCAGATTCTACAAAAAGAGTGTTTCAAAACTGCTCTAGCAAAGGAAAGGCTCAACTCTGTGAGTTGAACACACACATCACAAAGCAGTTTGTGAGAATGCTTCTGTCCAGTTTTTATGGGAAGATATTCCCGTTTCTAACGAAAGCCTGAAAGAGCACCAAATATCCACCTGCAGATGCTGCAGAAAGACTCTTTCCAAACTGCTCCATGAAAAGGAAGGTTCAACTCTGTGAGTTGAATGCACACATCATAAAGAAGTTTCAAAGAATGCTTCTGTCTAGGTTTTATGTGAAGATATTTCCTATTCCACCAGAGGCCTCAAAGAGCACCGAATGAACACTTGCAGATTCTACAAAAGGAGTGTTTCAAACTGCTCTATCAAAAAAAAGGTTCACCTGTGTGAGTTGAATGCATACAACACAAAGCAGTTTCAGAGAACACTTCTGTCTCGTTTTTGTGAAGATAGTCCCGTTTCCAGCGAACGCTTCAAAGAGCTCCAAATATCCTCTTGCAGTTTCTGCAAATACACTGTTATAAAGCTGCTCTATCCAACGGAAGGTTCCACTCTGTTAGTTGAATGCACACATCAGAAAACTGTTTCTTAGAATGCTTCTGTTTAGTTTTTATGTGAAGTTGTTTCCTTTTCCATCGTAAGCTTCAAAGCGCTCCAAATGAACACTTGTAAATTCTGCCAAGAGAGTGTTTCTAAAGTGCTCTTTCAAAAGCAGGGTTCAACTCTGTGTGTTGAGTGCACACAACACAAAGCCGTTTCTGAGAATGCTTCTGTCCAGTTTTTATGTGAAGATATTCACGTTTCCAACGAAGGCCTGTAAGACCTCCAAATATCCACTTGCAGAAACTTTAAAAAGAGTCTTTCAAAACTGCTCTTTCAAAAGAAAGGTTGAACACTGTGAGTTGAAAGCACACATCATAAAGAACTTTCAGAGAATGCTTGTGTCTGGATATTATGTGAAGGTATTAAGTCTTACACCATAGGCCTCAAAGCGCTCCTAATGAACAATTGCAGATTCCACAAAAAGAGTGTTTCAAAACTGCTCTTTCTAAAGAAATGTTCAACTCTGTGAGTTGGATTCTTACTACACAAAGCAGTTTCACAGAACGCTTCTGTTTAGTTTTTATGTGAAGATATTCCCGTTTCCAACGAAGGCCTGAAAGGGCTCCAACTATCCACTTGCAGATTCTGCAAAAACAGAGTTTCAAAACTGCTCTATGAAAAGGAAGGCTTATCTCTCTGAGTTGAATGCACACATCATAAAGAGGTTTCTGAGAATGCTTCTGTCTGGTTTCTATGTGAAGATATTTCCTTTTCCACCATAGGCCTCAAAGCGCTCCAAATGAACACTTGCAGATTCTACAAAAAGAGTGTTTCAAAACTGCTCTAGCAAAGGAAAGGCTCAACTCTGTGAGTTGAACACACACATCACAAAGCAGTTTGTGAGAATGCTTCTGTCCAGTTTTTATGGGAAGATATTCCCGTTTCCAACGAAAGCCTGAAAGAGAACCAAATATCCACCTGCAGATGCTGCAGAAAGACTCTTTCCAAACTGCTCCATGAAAAGGAAGGTTCAACTCTGTGAGTTGAATGCACACATCATAAAGAAGTTTCAAAGAATGCTTCTGTCTAGGTTTTATGTGAAGATATTTCCTATTCCACCAGAGGCCTCAAAGAGCACCGAATGAACACTTGTAGATTCTACAAAAAGAGTGTTTCAAACTGCTCTATCAAAAGAAAGGTTCACCTGTGTGAGTTGAATGCATACAACACAAAGCAGTTTCAGAGAACACTTCTGTCTCGTTTTTGTGAAGATAGTCCCGTTTCCAACGAACGCTTCAAAGAGCTCCAAATATCCTCTTGCAGTTTCTGCAAATACACTGTTATAAAGCTGCTCTATCCAACGGAAGGTTCCACTCTGTTAGTTGAATGCACACATCAGAAAACTGTTTCTTAGAATGCTTCTGTTTAGTTTTTATGTGAAGTTGTTTCCTTTTCCATCGTAAGCTTCAAAGCGCTCCAAATGAACACTTGTAAATTCTGCCAAGAGAGTGTTTTTAAGTGCTCTATCAAAAGCAGGGTTCAACTCTGTGTGTTGAGTGCACACAACACAAAGCCGTTTCTGAGAATGCTTCTGTCCAGTTTTTATGTGAAGATATTCACGTTTCCAACGAAGGCCTGAAAGAGCTCCAAATATCCACTTGCAGAAACTTTAAAAAGAGTGTTACAAAACTGCTCTTTCGAAAGAAAGGTTGAACACTGTGAGTTGAAAGCACACATCATAAAGAACTTTCAGAGAATGCTTGTGTCTGGATATTATGTGAAGGTATTAAGTCTTACACTATAGGCCTCAAAGCGCTCCTAATGAACAATTGCAGATTCCACAAAAAGAGTGTTTCAAAACTGCTCTTTCTAAAGAAGTGTTCAACTCTGTGAGTTGGATTCTTACTACACAAAGCAGTTTCACAGAACGCTTCTGTTTAGTTTTTATGTGAACATATTCCCGTTTCCAACGAAGGCCTGAAAGGGCACCAACTATCCACTTGCAGATTCTGCAAAAACAGAGTTTCAAAACTGCTCTATCAAAAGGAAGGCTTATCTCTCTGAGTTGAATGCACACATCATAAAGAGGTTTCTGAGAATGCTTCTGTCTGGTTTCTATGTGAAGATATTTCCTTTTCCACCATAGGCCTCAAAGCGCTCCAAATGAACACTTGCAGATTCTACAAAAAGAGTGTTTCAAAACTGCTCTAGCAAAGGAAAGGCTCAACTCTGTGAGTTGAACACACACATCACAAAGCAGTTTGTGAGAATGCTTCTGTCCAGTTTTTATGGGAAGATATTCCCGTTTCTAACGAAAGCCTGAAAGAGCACCAAATATCCACTTGCAGATGCTGCAGAAAGACTCTTTCCAAACTGCTCCATGAAAAGGAAGGTTCAACTCTGTGAGTTGAATGCACACATCATAAAGAAGTTTCAAAGAATGCTTCTGTCTAGGTTTTATGTGAAGATATTTCCTATTCCACCAGAGGCCTCAAAGAGCACCGAATGAACACTTGCAGATTCTAAAAAAGGAGTGTTTCAAACTGCTCTATCAAAAAAAAGGTTCACCTGTGTGAGTTGAATGCATACAACACAAAGCAGTTTCAGAGAACACTTCTGTCTCGTTTTTGTAAAGATAGTCCCGTTTCCAACGAACGCTTCATAGAGCTCCAAATATCCTCTTGCAGTTTCTGCAAATACACTGTTATAAAGCTGCTCTATCCAACGGAAGGTTCCACTCTGTTAGTTGAATGCACACATCAGAAAACTGTTTCTTAGAATGCTTCTGTTTAGTTTTTATGTGAAGTTGTTTCCTTTTCCATCGTAAGCTTCAAAGCGCTCCAAATGAACACTTGTAAATTCTGCCAAGAGAGTGTTTCTAAAGTGCTCTTTCAAAAGCAGGGTTCAACTCTGTGTGTTGAGTGCACACAACACAAAGCCGTTTCTGAGAATGCTTCTGTCCAGTTTTTATGTGAAGATATTCACGTTTCCAACGAACGCCTGTAAGAGCTCCAAATATAGACTTGCAGAAACTTTAAAAAGCGTCTTTCAAAACTGCTCTTTCAAAAGAAAGGTTGAACACTGTGAGTTGAAAGTACACATCATAAAGAACTTTCAGAGAATGCTTGTGTCTGGATATTATGTGAAGGTATTAAGTCTTACACCATAGGCCTCAAAGCGCTCCTAATGAACAATTGCAGATTCCACAAAAAGAGTGTTTCAAAACTGCTCTTTCTAAAGAAGTGTTCAACTCTGTGAGTTGGATTCTTACTACACAAAGCAGTTTCACAGAACGCTTCTCTTTAGTTTTTATGTGAAGATATTCCCGTTTCCAATGAAGGCCTGAAAGGGCTCCAACTATCCACTTGCAGATTCTGCAAAAACAGAGTTTCAAAACTGCTCTATCAAAAGGAAGGCTTATCTCTCTGAGTTGAATGCACACATCATAAAGAGGTTTCTGAGAATGCTTCTGTCTGGTTTCTATGTGAAGATATTTCCTTTTCCACCATAGGCCTCAAAGCGCTCCAAATGAACACTTGCAGATTCTACAAAAAGAGTGTTTCAAAGCTGCTCTACCAAAGGAAAGGCTCAACTCGGTGAGTTGAACACACACATCACTAAGCAGTTTGTGAGAATGCTTCTGTCCAGTTTTTATGGGAAGATATTCCCGTTTCTACCGAAAGCCTGAAAGAGCACCAAATATCCAATTGCAGATGCTGCAGAAAGACTCTTTCCAAACTGTTCCATGAAAAGGAAGGTTCAACTCTGTGAGTTGAATGCACACATCATAAAGAAGTTTCAAAGAATGCTTCCGTCTAGGTTTTATGTGAAGATATTTCCTATTCCACCAGAGGCCTCAAAGAGCACCGAATGAACACTTGCAGATTCTACAAAAAGAGTGTTTCAAACTGCTCTATCAAAAGAAAGGTTCACCTGTGTGAGTTGAATGCATACAACACAAAGCAGTTTCAGAGAACACTTCTGTCTCGTTTTTGTGAAGATAGTCCCGTTTCCAACGAACGCTTCAAAGAGCTCCAAATATCCTCTTGCAGTTTCTGCAAATACACTGTTATAAAGCTGCTCTATCCAACGGAAGGTTCCACTCTGTTAGTTGAATGCACACATCAGAAAACTGTTTCTTAGAATGCTTCTGTTTAGTTTTTATGTGAAGTTGTTTCCTTTTCCATCGTAAGCTTCAAAGCGCTCCAAATGAACACTTGTAAATTCTGCCAAGAGAGTGTTTCTAAAGTGCTCTATCAAAAGCAGGGTTCAACTCTGTGTGTTGAGTGCACACAACACAAAGCCGTTTCTGAGAATGCTTCTGTCCAGTTTTTATGTGAAGATATTCACGTTTGCAACGAAGGCCTGAAAGAGCTCCAAATATCCACTTGCAGAAACTTTAAAAAGAGTCTTTCAAAACTGCTCTTTCAAAAGAAAGGTTGAACACTGTGAGTTGAAAGCACACATCATAAAGAACTTTCAGAGAATGCTTGTGTCTGGATATTATGTGAAGGTATTAAGTCTTACACCATAGGCCTCAAAGCGCTCCTAATGAACAATTGCAGATTCCACAAAAAGAGTGTTTCAAAACTGCTCTTTCTAAAGAAGTGTTCAACTCTGTGAGTTGGATTCTTACTACACAAAGCAGTTTCACAGAACGCTTCTGTTTAGTTTTTATGTGAAGATATTCCCGTTTCCAACGAAGGCCTGAAAGGGCTCCAACTATCCACTTGCAGAATCTGCAAAAACAGAGTTTCAAAACTGCTCTATCAAAAGGAAGGCTTATCTCTGAGTTGAATGCACACATCATAAAGAGGTTTCTGAGAATGCTTCTGTCTGGTTTCTATGTGAAGATATTTCCTTTTCCACCATAGGCCTCAAAGCGCTCCAAATGAACACTTGCAGATTCTACAAAAAGAGTGTTTCAAAACTGCTCTAGCAAAGGAAAGGCTCAACTCTTTGAGTTGAACACACACATCACTAAGCAGTTTGTGAGAATGCTTCTGTCCAGTTTTTATGGGAAGATATTCCCGTTTCTAACGAAAGCCTGAAAGAGCACCAAATATCCACTTGCAGATGCTGCAGAAAGACTCTTTCCAAACTGCTCCATGAAAAGGAAGGTTCAACTCTGTGAGTTGAATGCACACATCATAAAGAAGTTTCAAAGAATGCTTCTGTCTAGGTTTTATGTGAAGATGATTCCTATTCCACCAGAGGCCTCAAAGAGCACCGAATGAACACTTGCAGATTCTACAAAAAGAGTGTTTCAAACTGCTCTATCAAAAAAAAGGTTCACCTGTGTGAGTTGAATGCATACAACACAAAGCAGTTTCCGAGAACACTTCTGTCTCGTTTTTGTGAAGATAGTCCCGTTTCCAACGAACGCTTCAAAGAGCTCCAAATATCCTCTTGCAGTTTCTGCAAATACACTGTTATAAAGCTGCTCTATCCAACGGAAGGTTCCACTCTGTTAGTTGAATGCACACATCAGAAAACTGTTTCTTAGAATGCTTCTGTTTAGTTTTTATGTGAAGTTGTTTCCTTTTCCATCGTAAGCTTCAAAGCGCTCCAAATGAACACTTGTAAATTCTGCCAAGAGAGTGTTTCTAAAGTGCTCTATCAAAAGCAGGGTTCAACTCTGTGTGTTGAGTGCACACAACACAAAGCCGTTTCTGAGAATGCTTCTGTCCAGTTTTTATGTGAAGATATTCACGTTTCCAACGAAGGCCTGAAAGAGCTCCAAATATCCACTTGCAGAAAATTTAAAAAGAGTGTTACAAAACTGCTCTTTCAAAAGAAAGGTTGAACACTGTGAGTTGAAAGCACACATCATAAAGAACTTTCAGAGAATGCTTGTGTCTGGATATTATGTGAAGGTATTAAGTCTTACACTATAGGCCTCAAAGCGCTCCTAATGAACAATTGCAGATTCCACAAAAAGAGTGTTTCAAAACTGCTCTTTCTAAAGAAGTGTTCAACTCTGTGAGTTGGATTCTTACTACACAAAGCAGTTTCACAGAATGCTTCTGTTTAGTTTTTATGTGAACATATTCCCGTTTCCAACGAAGGCCTGAAAGGGCACCAACTATCCACTTGCAGATTCTGCAAAAACAGAGGTTCAAAACTGCTCTATCAAAAGGAAGGCTTATCTCTCTGAGTTGAATGCACACATCATAAAGAGGTTTCTGAGAATGCTTCTGTCTGGTTTCTATGTGAAGATATTTCCTTTTCCACCATAGGCATCAAAGCCCTCCAAATGAATACTTGCAGATTCTACAAAAAGAGTGTTTCAAAACTGCTCTAGCAAAGGAAAGGCTCAACTCTGTGAGTTGAACACACACATCACAAAGCAGTTTGTGAGAATGCTTCTGTCCAGTTTTTATGGGAAGATATTCCCGTTTCTAACGAAAGCCTGAAAGAGCACCAAATACCCACTTGCAGATGCTGCAGAAAGACTCTTTCCAAACTGTTCCATGAAAAGGAAGGTTCAACCCTGTGAGTTGAATGCACACATCATAAAGAAGTTTCAAAGAATGCTTCTGTCTAGGTTTTATGTGAAGATATTTCCTATTCCACCAGAGGCCTCAAAGAGCACCGAATGAACACTTGCAGATTCTACAAAAAGAGTGTTTCAAACTGCTCTATCAAAAGAAAGGTTCACCTGTGTGAGTGGAATGCATACAACACAAAGCAGTTTCAGAGAACACTTCTGTCTCGTTTTTGTGGAGATAGTCCCGTTTCCAACGAACGCTTCAAAGAGCTCCAAATATCCTCTTGCAGTTTCTGCAAATACACTGTTATAAAGCTGCTCTATCCAACGGAAGGTTCCACTCTGTTAGTTGAATGCACACATCAGAAAACTGTTTCTTAGAATGCTTCTGTTTAGTTTTTATGTGAAGTTGTTTCCTTTTCCATCGTAAGCTTCAAAGCGCTCCAAATGAACACTTGTAAATTCTGCCAAGAGAGTGTTTCTAAAGTGCTCTTTCAAAAGCAGGGTTCAACTCTGTGTGTTGAGTGCACACAACACAAAGCCGTTTCTGAGAATGCTTCTGTCCAGTTTTTATGTGAAGATATCAACGTTTCCAACGAAGGCCTGTAAGAGCTCCAAATATCCACTTGCAGAAACTTTAAAAAGAGTGTTTCAAAACTGCTCTTTCAAAAGAAAGGTTGAACACTGTGAGTTGAAAGCACACATCATAAAGAACTTTCAGAGAATGCTTGTGTCTGGATATTATGTGAAGGTATTAAGTCTTACACCATAGGCGTCAAAGCGCTCCTAATGAACAATTGCAGATTCCACAAAAAGAGTGTTTCAAAACTGCTCTTTCTAAAGAAGTGTTCAACTCTGTGAGTTGGATTCTTACTACACAAAGCAGTTTCACAGAACGCTTCTCTTTAGTTTTTATGTGAAGATATTCCCGTTTCCAACGAAGGCCTGAAAGGGCTCCAACTATCCACTTGCAGATTCTGCAAAAACAGAGTTTCAAAACTGCTCTATCAAAAGGAAGGCTTATCTCTGAGTTGAATGCACACATCATAAAGAGGTTTCTGAGAATGCTTCTGTCTGGTTTCTATGTGAAGATATTTCCTTTTCCACCATAGGCCTCAAAGCGCTCCAAATGAACACTTGCAGATTCTACAAAAAGAGTGTTTCAAAGCTGCTCTAGCAAAGGAAAGGCTCAACTCTGTGAGTTGAAAACACACATCACAAAGCAGTTTGTGAGAATGCTTCTGTCCAGTTTTTATGGGAAGATATTCCCGTTTCTAACGAAAGCCTGAAAGAGCACCAAATACCCACTTGCAGATGCTGCAGAAAGACTCTTTCCAAACTGTTCCATGAAAAGGAAGGTTCAACTCTGTGAGTTGAATGCACACATCATAAAGAAGTTTCAAAGAATGCTTCTGTCTAGGTTTTATGTGAAGATATTTCCTATTCCACCAGAGGCCTCAAAGAGCACCGAATGAACACTTGCAGATTCTACAAAAAGAGTGTTTCAAACTGCTCTATCAAAAGAAAGGTTCACCTGTGTGAGTGGAATGCATACAACACAAAGCAGTTTCACAGAACACTTCTGTCTCGTTTTTGTGGAGATAGTCCCGTTTCCAACGAACGCTTCAAAGAGCTCCAAATATCCTCTTGCAGTTTCTGCAAATACACTGTTATAAAGCTGCTCTATCCAACGGAAGGTTCCACTCTGTTAGTTGAATGCACACATCAGAAAACTGTTTCTTAGAATGCTTCTGTTTAGTTTTTATGTGAAGTTGTTTCCTTTTCCATCGTAAGCTTCAAAGCGCTCCAAATGAACACTTGTAAATTCTGCCAAGAGAGTGTTTCTAAAGTGCTCTTTCAAAAGCAGGGTTCAACTCTGTGTGTTGAGTGCACACAACACAAAGCCGTTTCTGAGAATGCTTCTGTCCAGTTTTTATGTGAAGATATCAACGTTTCCAACGAAGGCCTGTAAGAGCTCCAAATATCCACTTGCAGAAACTTTAAAAAGAGTGTTTCAAAACTGCTCTTTCAAAAGAAAGGTTGAACACTCTGAGTTGAAAGCACACATCATAAAGAACTTTCAGAGAATGCTTGTGTCTGGATATTATGTGAAGGTATTAAGTCTTACACCATAGGCGTCAAAGCGCTCCTAATGAACAATTGCAGATTCCACAAAAAGAGTGTTTCAAAACTGCTCTTTCTAAAGAAGTGTTCAACTCTGTGAGTTGGATTCTTACTACACAAAGCAGTTTCACAGAACGCTTCTCTTTAGTTTTTATGTGAAGATATTCCCGTTTCCAACGAAGGCCTGAAAGGGCTCCAACTATCCACTTGCAGATTCTGCAAAAACAGAGTTTCAAAACTGCTCTATCAAAAGGAAGGCTTATCTCTGAGTTGAATGCACACATCATAAAGAGGTTTCTGAGAATGCTTCTGTCTGGTTTCTATGTGAAGATATTTCCTTTTCCACCATAGGCCTCAAAGCGCTCCAAATGAACACTTGCAGATTCTACAAAAAGAGTGTTTCAAAGCTGCTCTAGCAAAGGAAAGGCTCAACTCTGTGAGTTGAAAACACACATCACTAAGCAGTTTGTGAGAATGCTTCTCTCCAGTATTTATGGGAAGATATTCCCGTTTCTACCGAAAGCCTGAAAGAGCACCAAATATCCAATTGCAGATGCTGCAGAAAGACTCTTTCCAAACTGTTCCATGAAAAGGAAGGTTCAACTCTGTGAGTTGAATGCACACATCATAAAGAAGTTTCAAAGAATGCTTCCGTCTAGGTTTTATGTGAAGATATTTCCTATTCCACCAGAGGCCTCAAAGAGCACCGAGTGAACACTTGCAGATTCTACAAAAAGAGTGTTTCAAACTGCTCTATCAAAAAAAAGGTTCACCTGTGTGAGTTGAATGCATACAACACAAAGCAGTTTCACAGAACACTTCTGTCTCGTTTTTGTGAAGATAGTCCCGTTTCCAACGAACGCTTCAAAGAGCTCCAAATATCCTCTTGCAGTTTCTGCAAATACACTGTTATAAAGCTGCTCTATCCAACGGAAGGTTCCACTCTGTTAGTTGAATGCACACATCAGAAAACTGTTTCTTAGAATGCTTCTGTTTAGTTTTTATGTGAAGTTGTTTCCTTTTCCATCGTAAGCTTCAAAGCGCTCCAAATGAACACTTGTAAATTCTGCCAAGAGAGTGTTTCTAAAGTGCTCTTTCAAAAGCAGGGTTCAACTCTGTGTGTTGAGTGCACACAACACAAAGCCGTTTCTGAGAATACTTCTGTCCAGTTTTTATGTGAAGATATCAACGTTTCCAACGAAGGCCTGTAAGAGCTCCAAATATCCACTTGCAGAAACTTTAAAAAGAGTGTTTCAAAACTGCTCTTTCAAAAGAAAGGTTGAACACTGTGAGTTGAAAGCACACATCATAAAGAACTTTCAGAGAATGCTTGTGTCTGGATATTATGTGAAGGTATTAAGTCTTACACCATAGGCGTCAAAGCGCTCCTAATGAACAATTGCAGATTCCACAAAAAGAGTGTTTCAAAACTGCTCTTTCTAAAGAAGTGTTCAACTCTGTGAGTTGGATTCTTACTACACAAAGCAGTTTCACAGAACGCTTCTGTTTAGTTTTTATGTGAAGATATTCCCGTTTCCAACGAAGGCCTGAAAGGGCACCAACTATCCACTTGCGGATTCTGCAAAAACAGAGTTTCAAAACTGCTCTATCAAAAGGAAGGCTTATCTCTCTGAGTTGAATGCACACATCATAAAGAGATTTCTGAGAATGCTTCTGTCTGGTTTCTATGTGAAGATATTTCCTTTTCCACCATAGGCCTCAAAGCGCTCCAAATGAACACTTGCAGATTCTACAAAAAGAGTGTTTCAAAACTGCTCTAGCAAAGGAAAGGCTCAACTCTTTGAGTTGAACACACACATCACAAAGCAGTTTGTGAGAATGCTTCTGTCCAGTTTTTATGGGAAGATATTCCCGTATCTAACGAAAGCCTGAAAGAGCACCAAATATCCACTTGCAGATGCTGCAGAAAGACTCTTTCCAAACTGCTCCATGAAAAGGAAGGTTCAACTCTGTGAGCTGAATGCACACATCATAAAGAAGTTTCAAAGAATGCTTCTGTCTAGGTTTTATGTGAAGATATTTCCTATTCCACCAGAGGCCCCAAAGAGCAAGGAATGAACACTTGCAGATTCTACAAAAAGAGTGTTTCAAACTGCTCTATCAAAAAAAAGGTTCACCTGTGTGAGTTGAATGCATACAACACAAAGCAGTTTCACAGAACACTTCTGTCTCGTTTTTGTGAAGATAGTCCCGTTTCCAACGAACGCTTCAAAGAGCTCCAAATATCCTCTTGCAGTTTCTGCAAATACACTGTTATAAAGCTGCTCTATCCAACGGAAGGTTCCACTCTGTTAGTTGAATGCACACATCAGAAAACTGTTTCTTAGAATGCTTCTGTTTAGTTTTTATGTGAAGTTGTTTCCTTTTCCATCGTAAGCTTCAAAGCGCTCCAAATGAACACTTGTAAATTCTGCCAAGAGAGTGTTTCTAAAGTGCTCTTTCAAAAGCAGGGTTCAACTCTGTGTGTTGAGTGCACACAACACAAAGCCGTTTCTGAGAATGCTTCTGTCCAGTTTTTATGTGAAGATATCAACGTTTCCAACGAAGGCCTGTAAGAGCTCCAAATATCCACTTGCAGAAACTTTAAAAAGAGTGTTTCAAAACTGCTCTTTCAAAAGAAAGGTTGAACACTGTGAGTTGAAAGCACACATCATAAAGAACTTTCAGAGAATGCTTGTGTCTGGATATTATGTGAAGGTATTAAGTCTTACACCATAGGCGTCAAAGCGCTCCTAATGAACAATTGCAGATTCCACAAAAAGAGTGTTTCAAAACTGCTCTTTCTAAAGAAGTGTTCAACTCTGTGAGTTGGATTCTTACTGCACAAAGCAGTTTCACAGAACGCTTCTGTTTAGTTTTTATGTGAAGATATTCCCGTTTCCAACGAAGGCCTGAAAGGGCACCAACTATCCACTTGCAGATTCTGCAAAAACAGAGTTTCAAAACTGCTCTATCAAAAGGAAGGCTTATCTCTCTGAGTTGAATGCACACATCATAAAGAGATTTCTGAGAATGCTTCTGTCTGGTTTCTATGTGAAGATATTTCCTTTTCCACCATAGGCCTCAAAGCGCTCCAAATGAACACTTGCAGATTCTACAAAAAGAGTGTTTCAAAACTGCTCTAGCAAAGGAAAGGCTCAACTCTTTGAGTTGAACACACACATCACAAAGCAGTTTGTGAGAATGCTTCTGTCCAGTTTTTATGGGAAGATATTCCCGTTTCTAACGAAAGCCTGAAAGAGCACCAAATATCCACTTGCAGATGCTGCAGAAAGACTCTTTCCAAACTGCTCCATGAAAAGGAAGGTTCAACTCTGTGAGTTGAATGCACACATCATAAAGAAGTTTCAAAGAATGCTTCTGTCTAGGTTTTATGTGAAGATATTTCCTATTCCACCAGAGGCCCCAAAGAGCAAGGAATGAACACTTGCAGATTCTACAAAAAGAGTGTTTCAAACTGCTCTATCAAAAGAAAGGTTCACCTGTGTGAGTGGAATGCATACAACACAAAGCAGTTTCAGAGAACACTTCTGTCTCGTTTTTGTGGAGATAGTCCCGTTTCCAACGAACGCTTCAAAGAGCTCCAAATATCCTCTTGCAGTTTCTGCAAATACACTGTTATAAAGCTGCTCTATCCAACGGAAGGTTCCACTCTGTTAGTTGAATGCACACATCAGAAAACTGTTTCTTAGAATGCTTCTGTTTAGTTTTTATGTGAAGTTGTTTCCTTTTCCATCGTAAGCTTCAAAGCGCTCCAAATGAACACTTGTAAATTCTGCCAAGAGAGTGTTTCTAAAGTGCTCTTTCAAAAGCAGGGTTCAACTCTGTGTGTTGAGTGCACACAACACAAAGCCGTTTCTGAGAATGCTTCTGTCCAGTTTTTATGTGAAGATATTCACGTTTCCAACGAAGGCCTGTAAGAGCTCCAAATATCCACTTGCAGAAACTTTAAAAAGAGTCTTTCAAAACTGCTCTTTCAAAAGAAAGGTTGAACACTGTGAGTTGAAAGCACACATCATAAAGAACTTTCAGAGAATGCTTGTGTCTGGATATTATGTGAAGGTATTAAGTCTTACACCATAGGCCTCAAAGCGCTCCTAATGAACAATTGCAGATTCCACAAAAAGAGTGTTTCAAAACTGCTCTTTCTAAAGAAGTGTTCAACTCTGTGAGTTGGATTCTTACTACACAAAGCAGTTTCACAGAACGCTTCTCTTTAGTTTTTATGTGAAGATATTCCCGTTTCCAATGAAGGCCTGAAAGGGCTCCAACTATCCACTTGCAGATTCTGCAAAAACAGAGTTTCAAAACTGCTCTATCAAAAGGAAGGCTTATCTCTCTGAGTTGAATGCACACATCATAAACAGGTTTCTGAGAATGCTTCTGTCTGGTTTCTATGTGAAGATATTTCCTTTTCCACCATAGGCCTCAAAGCGCTCCAAATGAACACTTGCAGATTCTACAAAAAGAGTGTTTCAAAGCTGCTCTAGCAAAGGAAAGGCTCAACTCTGTGAGTTGAACACACACATCACAAAGCAGTTTGTGAGAATGCTTCTGTCCAGTTTTTATGGGAAGATATTCCCGTTTCTAACGAAAGCCTGAAAGAGCACAAAATATCCACTTGCAGATGCTGCAGAAAGACTCTTTCCAAACTGCTCCATGAAAAGGAAGGTTCAACTCTGTGAGTTGAATGCACACATCATAAAGAAGTTTCAAAGAATGCTTCTGTCTAGGTTTTATGTGAAGATAATTCCTCTTCCACCAGAGGCCTCAAAGAGCACCGAATGAACACTTGCAGATTCTACAAAAAGAGTGTTTCAAACTGTTCTATCAAAAAAAAGGTTCACCTGTGTGAGTTGAATGCATACAACACAAAGCAGTTTCACAGAACACTTCTGTCTCGTTTTTGTGAAGATAGTCTCGTTTCCAACGAACGCTTCAAAGAGCTCCAAATATCCTCTTGCAGTTTCTGCAAATACACTGTTATAAAGCTGCTCTATCCAACGGAAGGTTCCACTCAGTTAGTTGAATGCACACATCAGAAAACTGTTTCTTAGAATGCTTCTGTTTAGTTTTTATGTGAAGTTGTTTCCTTTTCCATTGTAAGCTTCAAAGCGCTCCAAATGAACACTTGTAAATTCTGCCAAGAGAGTGTTTCTAAAGTGCTCTTTCAAAAGCAGGGTTCAACTCTGTGTGTTGAGTGCACACAACACAAAGCCGTTTCTGAGAATGCTTCTGTCCAGTTTTTATGTGAAGATATCAACGTTTCCAACGAAGGCCTGTAAGAGCTCCAAATATCCACTTGCAGAAACTTTAAAAAGAGTGTTTCAAAACTGCTCTTTCAAAAGAAAGGTTGAACACTGTGAGTTGAAAGCACACATCATAAAGAACTTTCAGAGAATGCTTGTGTCTGGATATTATGTGAAGGTATTAAGTCTTACACCATAGGCGTCAAAGCGCTCCTAATGAACAATTGCAGATTCCACAAAAAGAGTGTTTCAAAACTGCTCTTTCTAAAGAAGTGTTCAACTCTGTGAGTTGGATTCTTACTACACAAAGCAGTTTCACAGAACGCTTCTGTTTAGTTTTTATGTGAAGATATTCCCGTTTCCAACGAAGGCCTGAAAGGGCACCAACTATCCACTTGCAGATTCTGCAAAAACAGAGTTTCAAAACTGCTCTATCAAAAGGAAGGCTTATCTCTCTGAGTTGAATGCACACATCATAAAGAGGTTTCTGAGAATGCTTCTGTCTGGTTTCTATGTGAAGATATTTCCTTTTACACCATAGGCCTCAAAGCGCTCCAAATGAACACTTGCAGATTCTACAAAAAGAGTGTTTCAAAACTGCTCTAGCAAAGGAAAGGCTCAACTCTTTGAGTTGAACACACACATCACAAAGCAGTTTGTCAGAATGCTTCTGTCCAGTTTTTATGGGAAGATATTCCCGTTTCTAACGAAAGCCTGAAAGAGCACCAAATATCCACTTGCAGATGCTGCAGAAAGACTCTTTCCAAACTGCTCCATGAAAAGGAAGGTTCAACTCAGTGAGCTGAATGCACACATCATAAAGAAGTTTCAAAGAATGCTTCTGTCTAGGTTTTATGTGAAGATATTTCCTATTCCACCAGAGGCCTCAAAGAGCACCGAATGAACACTTGCAGATTCTACAAAAAGAGTGTTTCAAACTGCTCTATCAAAAAAAAGGTTCACCTGTGTGAGTTGAATGCATACAACACAAAGCAGTTTCACAGAACACTTCTGTCTCGTTTTTGTGAAGATAGTCCCGTTTCCAACGAACGCTTCAAAGAGCTCCAAATATCCTCTTGCAGTTTCTGCAAATACACTGTTATAAAGCTGCTCTATCCAACGGAAGGTTCCACTCAGTTAGTTGAATGCACACATCAGAAAACTGTTTCTTAGAATGCTTCTGTTTAGTTTTTATGTGAAGTTGTTTCCTTTTCCATCGTAAGCTTCAAAGCGCTCCAAATGAACACTTGTAAATTCTGCCAAGAGAGTGTTTCTAAAGTGCTCTTTCAAAAGCAGTGTTCAACTCTGTGTGTTGAGTGCACACAACACAAAGCCGTTTCTGAGAATGCTTCTGTCCAGTTTTTATGTGAAGATATCAACGTTTCCAACGAAGGCCTGTAAAAGCTCCAAATATCCACTTGCAGAAACTTTAAAAAGAGTGTTTCAAAACTGCTCTTTCAAAAGAAAGGTTGAACACTGTGAGTTGAAAGCACACATCATAAAGAACTTTCAGAGAATGCTTGTGTCTGGATATTATGTGAAGGTATTAAGTCTTACACCATAGGCCTCAAAGCGCTCCTAATGAACAATTGCAGATTCCACAAAAAGAGTGTTTCAAAACTGCTCTTTCTAAAGAAGTGTTCAACTCTGTGAGTTGGATTCTTACTACACAAAGCAGTTTCACAGAACGCTTCTCTTTAGTTTTTATGTGAAGATATTCCCGTTTCCAATGAAGGCCTGAAAGGGCTCCAGCTATCCACTTGCAGATTCTGCAAAAACAGAGTTTCAAAACTGCTCTATCAAAAGGAAGGCTTATCTCTCTGAGTTGAATGCACACATCATAAAGAGGTTTCTGAGAATGCTTCTGTCTGGTTTCTATGTGAAGATATTTCCTTTTCCACCATAGGCCTCAAAGCGCTCCAAATGAACACTTGCAGATTCTACAAAAAGAGTGTTTCAAAGCTGCTCTAGCAAAGGAAAGGCTCAACTCTGTGAGTTGAACACACACATCACTAAGCAGTTTGTGAGAATGCTTCTGTCCAGTTTTTATGGGAAGATATTCCCTTTTCTACCGAAAGCCTGAAAGAGCACCAAATATCCAATTGCAGATGCTGCAGAAAGACTCTTTCCAAACTGTTCCATGAAAAGGAAGGTTCAACTCCGTGAGTTGAATGCACACATCATAAAGAAGTTTCAAAGAATGCTTCCGTCTAGGTTTTATGTGAAGATATTTCCTATTCCACCAGAGGCCTCAAAGAGCACCGAATGAACACTTGCAGATTCTACAAAAAGAGTGTTTCAAACTGCTCTATCAAAAAAAAGGATCACCTGTGTGAGTTGAATGCATACAACCCAAAGCAGTTTCACAGAACACTTCTGTCTCGTTTTTGTGAAGATAGTCCCGTTTCCAACGAACGCTTCAAAGAGCTCTAAATATCCTCTTGCAGTTTCTGCAAATACACTGTTATAAAGCTGCTCTATCCAACGGAAGGTTCCACTCTGTTAGTTGAATGCACACATCAGAAAACTGTTTCTTAGAATGCTTCTGTTTAGTTTTTATGTGAAGTTGTTTCCTTTTCCATCGTAAGCTTCAAAGCGCTCCAAATGAACACTTGTAAATTCTGCCAAGAGAGTGTTTCTAAAGTGCTCTTTCAAAAGCAGGGTTCAACTCTGTGTGTTGAGTGCACACAACACAAAGCCGTTTCTGAGAATGCTTCTGTCCAGTTTTTATGTGAAGATATTCACGTTTCCAACGAAGGCCTGTAAGACCTCCAAATATCCACTTGCAGAAACTTTAAAAAGAGTCTTTCAAAACTGCTCTTTCAAAAGAAAGGTTGAACACTGTGAGTTGAAAGCACACATCATAAAGAACTTTCAGAGAATGCTTGTGTCTGGATATTATGTGAAGGTATTAAGTCTTACACCATAGGCCTCAAAGCGCTCCTAATGAACAACTGCAGATTCCACAAAAAGAGTGTTTCAAAACTGCTCTTTCTAAAGAAGTGTTCAACTCTGTGAGTTGGATTCTTACTACACAAAGCAGTTTCACAGAACGCTTCTGTTTAGTTTTTATGTGAAGATATTCCCGTTTCCAACGAAGGCCTGAAAGGGCTCCAACTATCCACTTGCAGATTCTGCAAAAACAGAGTTTCAAAACTGCTCTATGAAAAGGAAGGCTTATCTCTCTGAGTTGAATGCACACATCATAAAGAGGTTTCTGAGAATGCTTCTGTCTGGTTTCTATGTGAAGATATTTCCTTTTCCACCATAGGCCTCAAAGCGCTCCAAATGAACACTTGCAGATTCTACAAAAAGAGTGTTTCAAAGCTGCTCTAGCAAAGGAAAGGCTCAACTCTGTGAGTTGAACACACACATCACTAAGCAGTTTGTGAGAATGCTTCTGTCCAGTTTTTATGGGAAGATATTCCCGTTTCTACCGAAAGCCTGAAAGAGCACCAAATATCCAATTGCAGATGCTGCAGAAAGACTCTTTCCAAACTGTTCCATGAAAAGGAAGGTTCAACTCTGTGAGTTGAATGCACACATCATAAAGAAGTTTCAAAGAATGCTTCCGTCTAGGTTTTATGTGAAGATATTTCCTATTCCACCAGAGGCCTCAAAGAGCACGGAATGAACACTTGCAGATTCTACAAAAAGAGTGTTTCAAACTGCTCTATCAAAAGAAAGGTTCACCTGTGTGAGTGGAATGCATACAACACAAAGCAGTTTCAGAGAACACTTCTGTCTCGTTTTTGTGGAGATAGTCCCGTTTCCAAAGAACGCTTCAAAGAGCTCCAAATATCCTCTTGCAGTTTCTGCAAATACACTGTTATAAAGCTGCTCTATCCAACGGAAGGTTCCACTCTGTTAGTTGAATGCACACATCAGAAAACTGTTTCTTAGAATGCTTCTGTTTAGTTTTTATGTGAAGTTGTTTCCTTTTCCATCGTAAGCTTCAAAGCGCTCCAAATGAACACTTGTAAATTCTGCCAAGAGAGTGTTTCTAAAGTGCTCTTTCAAAACCAGGGTTCAACTCTGTGTGTTGAGTGCACACAACACAAAGCCGTTTCTGAGAATGCTTCTGTCCAGTTTTTATGTGAACATATTCACGTTTCCAACGAAGGCCTGTAAGAGCTCCAAATATCCACTTGCAGAAACTTTAAAAAGAGTCTTTCAAAACTGCTCTTTCAAAAGAAAGGTTGAACACTGTGAGTTGAAAGCACACATCATAAAGAACTTTCAGAGAATGCTTGTGTCTGGATATTATGTGAAGGTATTAAGTCTTACAACATAGGCCTCAAAGCGCTCCTAATGAACAATTGCAGATTCCACAAAAAGAGTGTTTCAAAACTGCTCTTTCTAAAGAAGTGTTCAACTCTGTGAGTTGGATTCTTACTACACAAAGCAGTTTCACAGAACGCTTCTCTTTAGTTTTTATGTGAAGATATTCCCGTTTCCAATGAAGGCCTGAAAGGGCTCCAACTATCCACTTGCAGATTCTGCAAAAACAGAGTTTCAAAACTGCTCTATCAAAAGGAAGGCTTATCTCTCTGAGTTGAATGCACACATCATAAAGAGGTTTCTGAGAATGCTTCTGTCTGGTTTCTATGTGAAGATATTTCCTTTTCCACCATAGGCCTCAAAGCGCTCCAAATGAACACTTGCAGATTCTACAAAAAGAGTGTTTCAAAGCTGCTCTAGCAAAGGAAAGGCTCAACTCTGTGAGTTGAACACACACATCACAAAGCAGTTTGTGAGAATGCTTCTGTCCAGTTTTTATGGGAAGATATTCCCGTTTCTAACGAAAGCCTGAAAGAGCACAAAATATCCACTTGCAGATGCTGCAGAAAGACTCTTTCCAAACTGTTCCATGAAAAGGAAGGTTCAACTCTGTGAGTTGAATGCACACATCATAAAGAAGTTTCAAAGATGCTTCTGTCTAGGTTTTATGTGAAGATATTTCCTATTCTACCAGAGGCCTGAAAGAGCACCGAATGAACACTTGCAGATTCTACAAAAAGAGTGTTTCAAACTGCTCTATCAAAAGAAAGGTTCACCTGTGTGAGTTGAATGCATACAACACAAAGCAGTTTCACAGAACACTTCTGTCTCGTTTTTGTGAAGATAGTCCCGTTTCCAAAGAACGCTTCAAAGAACTCTAAATATCCTCTTGCAGTTTCTGCAAATACACTGTTATAAAGCTGCTCTATCCAACGGAAGGTTCCACTCTGTTAGTTGAATGCACACATCAGAAAACTGTTTCTTAGAATGCTTCTGTTTAGTTTTTATGTGAAGTTGTTTCCTTTTCCATCGTAAGCTTCAAAGCGCTCCAAATGAACACTTGTAAATTCTGCCAAGAGAGTGTTTCTAAAGTGCTCTTTCAAAAGCAGGGTTCAACTCTGTGTGTTGAGTGCACACAACACAAAGCCGTTTCTGAGAATGCTTCTGTCCAGTTTTTATGTGAAGATATTCACGTTTCCAACGAAGGCCTGTAAGACCTCCAAATATCCACTTGCAGAAACTTTAAAAAGAGTCTTTCAAAACTGCTCTTTCAAAAGAAAGGTTGAACACTGTGAGTTGAAAGCACACATCATAAAGAACTTTCAGAGAATGCTTGTGTCTGGATATTATGTGAAGGTATTAAGTCTTACACCATAGGCCTCAAAGCGCTCCTAATGAACAATTGCAGATTCCACAAAAAGAGTGTTTCAAAACTGCTCTTTCTAAAGAAGTGTTCAACTCTGTGAGTTGGATTCTTATACACAAAGCAGTTTCACAGAACGCTTCTCTTTAGTTTTTATGTGAAGATATTCCCGTTTCCAATGAAGGCCTGAAAGGGCTCCAACTATCCACTTGCAGATTCTGCAAAAACAGAGTTTCAAAACTGCTCTATCAAAAGGAAGGCTTATCTCTCTGAGTTGAATGCACACATCATAAAGAGGTTTCTGAGAATGCTTCTGTCTGCTTTCTATGTGAAGATATTTCCTTTTCCACCATAGGCCTCAAAGCGCTCCAAATGAACACTTGCAGATTCTACAAAAAGAGTGTTTCAAAGCTGCTCTAGCAAAGGAAAGGCTCAACTCTGTGAGTTGAACACACACATCACAAAGCAGTTTGTGAGAATGCTTCTGTCCAGTTTTTATGGGAAGATATTCCCGTTTCTAACGAAAGCCTGAAAGAGCACAAAATATCCACTTGCAGATGCTGCAGAAAGACTCTTTCCAAACTGTTCCATGAAAAGGAAGGTTCAACTCTATGAGTTGAATGCACACATCATAAAGAAGTTTCAAAGATGCTTCTGTCTAGGTTTTATGTGAAGATATTTCCTATTCTACCAGAGGCCTGAAAGAGCACCGAATGAACACTTGCAGATTCTACAAAAAGAGTGTTTCAAACTGCTCTATCAAAAGAAAGGTTCACCTGTGTGAGTTGAATGCATACAACACAAAGCAGTTTCACAGAACACTTCTGTCTCGTTTTTGTGAAGATAGTCCCGTTTCCAACGAACGCTTCAAAGAGCTCTAAATATCCTCTTGCAGTTTCTGCAAATACACTGTTATAAAGCTGCTCTATCCAACGGAAGGTTCCACTCTGTTAGTTGAATGCACACATCAGAAAACTGTTTCTTAGAATGCTTCTGTTTAGTTTTTATGTGAAGTTGTTTCCTTTTCCATCGTAAGCTTCAAAGCGCTCCAAATGAACACTTGTAAATTCTGCCAAGAGAGTGTTTCTAAAGTGCTCTTTCAAAAGCAGGGTTCAACTCTGTGTGTTGAGTGCACACAACACAAAGCCGTTTCTGAGAATGCTTCTGTCCAGTTTTTATGTGAAGATATTCACGTTTCCAACGAAGGCCTGTAAGACCTCCAAATATCCACTTGCAGAAACTTTAAAAAGAGTCTTTCAAAACTGCTCTTTCAAAAGAAAGGTTGAACACTGTGAGTTGAAAGCACACATCATAAAGAACTTTCAGAGAATGCTTGTGTCTGGATATTATGTGAAGGTATTAAGTCTTACACCATAGGCCTCAAAGCGCTCCTAATGAACAATTGCAGATTCCACAAAAAGAGTGTTTCAAAACTGCTCTTTCTAAAGAAGTGTTCAACTCTGTGAGTTGGATTCTTACTACACAAAGCAGTTTCACAGAACGCTTCTGTTTAGTTTTTATGTGAAGATATTCCCGTTTCCAACGAAGGCCTGAAAGGGCTCCAACTATCCACTTGCAGATTCTGCAAAAACAGAGTTTCAAAACTGCTCTATGAAAAGGAAGGCTTATCTCTCTGAGTTGACTGCACACATCATAAAGAGGTTTCTGAGAATGCTTCTGTCTGGTTTCTATGTGAAGATATTTCCTTTTCCACCATAGGCCTCAAAGCGCTCCAAATGAACACTTGCAGATTCTACAAAAAGAGTGTTTCAAAGCTGCTCTAGCAAAGGAAAGGCTCAACTCTGTGAGTTGAACACACACATCACTAAGCAGTTTGTGAGAATGCTTCTGTCCAGTTTTTATGGGAAGATATTCCCGTTTCTACCGAAAGCCTGAAAGAGCACCAAATATCCAATTGCAGATGCTGCAGAAAGACTCTTTCCAAACTGTTCCATGAAAAGGAAGGTTCAACTCTGTGAGTTGAATGCACACATCATAAAGAAGTTTCAAAGAATGCTTCCGTCTAGGTTTTATGTGAAGATATTTCCTATTCCACCAGAGGCCTCAAAGAGCACGGAATGAACACTTGCAGATTCTACAAAAAGAGTGTTTCAAACTGCTCTATCAAAAGAAAGGTTCACCTGTGTGAGTGGAATGCATACAACACAAAGCAGTTTCAGAGAACACTTCTGTCTCGTTTTTGTGGAGATAGTCCCGTTTCCAACGAACGCTTCAAAGAGCTCCAAATATCCTCTTGCAGTTTCTGCAAATACACTGTTATAAAGCTGCTCTATCCAACGGAAGGTTCCACTCTGTTAGTTGAATGCACACATCAGAAAACTGTTTCTTAGAATGCTTCTGTTTAGTTTTTATGTGAAGTTGTTTCCTTTTCCATCGTAAGCTTCAAAGCGCTCCAAATGAACACTTGTAAATTCTGCCAAGAGAGTGTTTCTAAAGTGCTCTTTCAAAAGCAGGGTTCAACTCTGTGTGTTGAGTGCACACAACACAAAGCCGTTTCTGAGAATGCTTCTGTCCAGTTTTTATGTGAAGATATTCACGTTTCCAACGAAGGCCTGTAAGACCTCCAAATATCCACTTGCAGAAACTTTAAAAAGAGTCTTTCAAAACTGCTCTTTCAAAAGAAAGGTTGAACACTGTGAGTTGAAAGCACACATCATAAAGAACTTTCAGAGAATGCTTGTGTCTGGATATTATGTGAAGGTATTAAGTCTTACACCATAGGCCTCAAAGCGCTCCTAATGAACAACTGCAGATTCCACAAAAAGAGTGTTTCAAAACTGCTCTTTCTAAAGAAGTGTTCAACTCTGTGAGTTGGATTCTTACTACACAAAGCAGTTTCACAGAACGCTTCTGTTTAGTTTTTATGTGAAGATATTCCCGTTTCCAACGAAGGCCTGAAAGGGCTCCAACTATCCACTTGCAGATTCTGCAAAAACAGAGTTTCAAAACTGCTCTATGAAAAGGAAGGCTTATCTCTCTGAGTTGAATGCACACATCATAAAGAGGTTTCTGAGAATGCTTCTGTCTGGTTTCTATGTGAAGATATTTCCTTTTCCACCATAGGCCTCAAAGCGCTCCAAATGAACACTTGCAGATTCTACAAAAAGAGTGTTTCAAAGCTGCTCTAGCAAAGGAAAGGCTCAACTCTGTGAGTTGAACACACACATCACTAAGCAGTTTGTGAGAATGCTTCTGTCCAGTTTTTATGGGAAGATATTCCCGTTTCTACCGAAAGCCTGAAAGAGCACCAAATATCCAATTGCAGATGCTGCAGAAAGACTCTTTCCAAACTGTTCCATGAAAAGGAAGGTTCAACTCTGTGAGTTGAATGCACACATCATAAAGAAGTTTCAAAGAATGCTTCCGTCTAGGTTTTATGTGAAGATATTTCCTATTCCACCAGAGGCCTCAAAGAGCACGGAATGAACACTTGCAGATTCTACAAAAAGAGTGTTTCAAACTGCTCTATCAAAAGAAAGGTTCACCTGTGTGAGTGGAATGCATACAACACAAAGCAGTTTCAGAGAACACTTCTGTCTCGTTTTTGTGGAGATAGTCCCGTTTCCAAAGAACGCTTCAAAGAGCTCCAAATATCCTCTTGCAGTTTCTGCAAATACACTGTTATAAAGCTGCTCTATCCAACGGAAGGTTCCACTCTGTTAGTTGAATGCACACATCAGAAAACTGTTTCTTAGAATGCTTCTGTTTAGTTTTTATGTGAAGTTGTTTCCTTTTCCATCGTAAGCTTCAAAGCGCTCCAAATGAACACTTGTAAATTCTGCCAAGAGAGTGTTTCTAAAGTGCTCTTTCAAAACCAGGGTTCAACTCTGTGTGTTGAGTGCACACAACACAAAGCCGTTTCTGAGAATGCTTCTGTCCAGTTTTTATGTGAACATATTCACGTTTCCAACGAAGGCCTGTAAGAGCTCCAAATATCCACTTGCAGAAACTTTAAAAAGAGTCTTTCAAAACTGCTCTTTCAAAAGAAAGGTTGAACACTGTGAGTTGAAAGCACACATCATAAAGAACTTTCAGAGAATGCTTGTGTCTGGATATTATGTGAAGGTATTAAGTCTTACAACATAGGCCTCAAAGCGCTCCTAATGAACAATTGCAGATTCCACAAAAAGAGTGTTTCAAAACTGCTCTTTCTAAAGAAGTGTTCAACTCTGTGAGTTGGATTCTTACTACACAAAGCAGTTTCACAGAACGCTTCTCTTTAGTTTTTATGTGAAGATATTCCCGTTTCCAATGAAGGCCTGAAAGGGCTCCAACTATCCACTTGCAGATTCTGCAAAAACAGAGTTTCAAAACTGCTCTATCAAAAGGAAGGCTTATCTCTCTGAGTTGAATGCACACATCATAAAGAGGTTTCTGAGAATGCTTCTGTCTGGTTTCTATGTGAAGATATTTCCTTTTCCACCATAGGCCTCAAAGCGCTCCAAATGAACACTTGCAGATTCTACAAAAAGAGTGTTTCAAAGCTGCTCTAGCAAAGGAAAGGCTCAACTCTGTGAGTTGAACACACACATCACAAAGCAGTTTGTGAGAATGCTTCTGTCCAGTTTTTATGGGAAGATATTCCCGTTTCTAACGAAAGCCTGAAAGAGCACAAAATATCCACTTGCAGATGCTGCAGAAAGACTCTTTCCAAACTGTTCCATGAAAAGGAAGGTTCAACTCTGTGAGTTGAATGCACACATCATAAAGAAGTTTCAAAGATGCTTCTGTCTAGGTTTTATGTGAAGATATTTCCTATTCTACCAGAGGCCTGAAAGAGCACCGAATGAACACTTGCAGATTCTACAAAAAGAGTGTTTCAAACTGCTCTATCAAAAGAAAGGTTCACCTGTGTGAGTTGAATGCATACAACACAAAGCAGTTTCACAGAACACTTCTGTCTCGTTTTTGTGAAGATAGTCCCGTTTCCAACGAACGCTTCAAAGAGCTCTAAATATCCTCTTGCAGTTTCTGCAAATACACTGTTATAAAGCTGCTCTATCCAACGGAAGGTTCCACTCTGTTAGTTGAATGCACACATCAGAAAACTGTTTCTTAGAATGCTTCTGTTTAGTTTTTATGTGAAGTTGTTTCCTTTTCCATCGTAAGCTTCAAAGCGCTCCAAATGAACACTTGTAAATTCTGCCAAGAGAGTGTTTCTAAAGTGCTCTTTCAAAAGCAGGGTTCAACTCTGTGTGTTGAGTGCACACAACACAAAGCCGTTTCTGAGAATGCTTCTGTCCAGTTTTTATGTGAAGATATTCACGTTTCCAACGAAGGCCTGTAAGACCTCCAAATATCCACTTGCAGAAACTTTAAAAAGAGTCTTTCAAAACTGCTCTTTCAAAAGAAAGGTTGAACACTGTGAGTTGAAAGCACACATCATAAAGAACTTTCAGAGAATGCTTGTGTCTGGATATTATGTGAAGGTATTAAGTCTTACACCATAGGCCTCAAAGCGCTCCTAATGAACAATTGCAGATTCCACAAAAAGAGTGTTTCAAAACTGCTCTTTCTAAAGAAGTGTTCAACTCTGTGAGTTGGATTCTTATACACAAAGCAGTTTCACAGAACGCTTCTCTTTAGTTTTTATGTGAAGATATTCCCGTTTCCAATGAAGGCCTGAAAGGGCTCCAACTATCCACTTGCAGATTCTGCAAAAACAGAGTTTCAAAACTGCTCTATCAAAAGGAAGGCTTATCTCTCTGAGTTGAATGCACACATCATAAAGAGGTTTCTGAGAATGCTTCTGTCTGCTTTCTATGTGAAGATATTTCCTTTTCCACCATAGGCCTCAAAGCGCTCCAAATGAACACTTGCAGATTCTACAAAAAGAGTGTTTCAAAGCTGCTCTAGCAAAGGAAAGGCTCAACTCTGTGAGTTGAACACACACATCACAAAGCAGTTTGTGAGAATGCTTCTGTCCAGTTTTTATGGGAAGATATTCCCGTTTCTAACGAAAGCCTGAAAGAGCACAAAATATCCACTTGCAGATGCTGCAGAAAGACTCTTTCCAAACTGTTCCATGAAAAGGAAGGTTCAACTCTGTGAGTTGAATGCACACATCATAAAGAAGTTTCAAAGATGCTTCTGTCTAGGTTTTATGTGAAGATATTTCCTATTCTACCAGAGGCCTGAAAGAGCACCGAATGAACACTTGCAGATTCTACAAAAAGAGTGTTTCAAACTGCTCTATCAAAAGAAAGGTTCACCTGTGTGAGTTGAATGCATACAACACAAAGCAGTTTCACAGAACACTTCTGTCTCGTTTTTGTGAAGATAGTCCCGTTTCCAACGAACGCTTCAAAGAGCTCTAAATATCCTCTTGCAGTTTCTGCAAATACACTGTTATAAAGCTGCTCTATCCAACGGAAGGTTCCACTCTGTTAGTTGAATGCACACATCAGAAAACTGTTTCTTAGAATGCTTCTGTTTAGTTTTTATGTGAAGTTGTTTCCTTTTCCATCGTAAGCTTCAAAGCGCTCCAAATGAACACTTGTAAATTCTGCCAAGAGAGTGTTTCTAAAGTGCTCTTTCAAAAGCAGGGTTCAACTCTGTGTGTTGAGTGCACACAACACAAAGCCGTTTCTGAGAATGCTTCTGTCCAGTTTTTATGTGAAGATATTCACGTTTCCAACGAAGGCCTGTAAGACCTCCAAATATCCACTTGCAGAAACTTTAAAAAGAGTCTTTCAAAACTGCTCTTTCAAAAGAAAGGTTGAACACTGTGAGTTGAAAGCACACATCATAAAGAACTTTCAGAGAATGCTTGTGTCTGGATATTATGTGAAGGTATTAAGTCTTACACCATAGGCCTCAAAGCGCTCCTAATGAACAATTGCAGATTCCACAAAAAGAGTGTTTCAAAACTGCTCTTTCTAAAGAAGTGTTCAACTCTGTGAGTTGGATTCTTACTACACAAAGCAGTTTCACAGAACGCTTCTGTTTAGTTTTTATGTGAAGATATTCCCGTTTCCAACGAAGGCCTGAAAGGGCTCCAACTATCCACTTGCAGATTCTGCAAAAACAGAGTTTCAAAACTGCTCTATGAAAAGGAAGGCTTATCTCTCTGAGTTGACTGCACACATCATAAAGAGGTTTCTGAGAATGCTTCTGTCTGGTTTCTATGTGAAGATATTTCCTTTTCCACCATAGGCCTCAAAGCGCTCCAAATGAACACTTGCAGATTCTACAAAAAGAGTGTTTCAAAGCTGCTCTAGCAAAGGAAAGGCTCAACTCTGTGAGTTGAACACACACATCACTAAGCAGTTTGTGAGAATGCTTCTGTCCAGTTTTTATGGGAAGATATTCCCGTTTCTACCGAAAGCCTGAAAGAGCACCAAATATCCAATTGCAGATGCTGCAGAAAGACTCTTTCCAAACTGTTCCATGAAAAGGAAGGTTCAACTCTGTGAGTTGAATGCACACATCATAAAGAAGTTTCAAAGAATGCTTCCGTCTAGGTTTTATGTGAAGATATTTCCTATTCCACCAGAGGCCTCAAAGAGCACGGAATGAACACTTGCAGATTCTACAAAAAGAGTGTTTCAAACTGCTCTATCAAAAGAAAGGTTCACCTGTGTGAGTGGAATGCATACAACACAAAGCAGTTTCAGAGAACACTTCTGTCTCGTTTTTGTGGAGATAGTCCCGTTTCCAACGAACGCTTCAAAGAGCTCCAAATATCCTCTTGCAGTTTCTGCAAATACACTGTTATAAAGCTGCTCTATCCAACGGAAGGTTCCACTCTGTTAGTTGAATGCACACATCAGAAAACTGTTTCTTAGAATGCTTCTGTTTAGTTTTTATGTGAAGTTGTTTCCTTTTCCATCGTAAGCTTCAAAGCGCTCCAAATGAACACTTGTAAATTCTGCCAAGAGAGTGTTTCTAAAGTGCTCTTTCAAAAGCAGGGTTCAACTCTGTGTGTTGAGTGCACACAACACAAAGCCGTTTCTGAGAATGCTTCTGTCCAGTTTTTATGTGAAGATATTCACGTTTCCAACGAAGGCCTGTAAGAGCTCCAAATATCCACTTGCAGAAACTTTAAAAAGAGTGTTTCAAAACTGCTCTTTCAAAAGAAAGGTTGAACACTGTGAGTTGAAAGCACACATCATAAAGAACTTTCAGAGAATGCTTGTGTCTGGATATTATGTGAAGGTATTAAGTCTTACACCATAGGCCTCAAAGCGCTCCTAATGAACAATTGCAGATTCCACAAAAAGAGTGTTTCAAAACTGCTCTTTCTAAAGAAGTGTTCAACTCTGTGAGTTGGATTCTTACTACACAAAGCAGTTTCACAGAACGCTTCTCTTTAGTTTTTATGTGAAGATATTCCCGTTTCCAATGAAGGCCTGAAAGGGCTCCAACTATCCACTTGCAGATTCTGCAAAAACAGAGTTTCAAAACTGCTCTATCAAAAGGAAGGCTTATCTCTCTGAGTTGAATGCACACATCATAAAGAGGTTTCTGAGAATGCTTCTGTCTGGTTTCTATGTGAAGATATTTCCTTTTCCACCATAGGCCTCAAAGCGCTCCAAATGAACACTTGCAGATTCTACAAAAAGAGTGTTTCAAAGCTGCTCTAGCAAAGGAAAGGCTCAACTCTGTGAGTTGAACACACACATCACAAAGCAGTTTGTGAGAATGCTTCTGTCCAGTTTTTATGGGAAGATATTCCCGTTTCTAACGAAAGCCTGAAAGAGCACCAAATATCCACTTGCAGATGCTGCAGAAAGACTCTTTCCAAACTGTTCCATGAAAAGGAAGGTTCAACTCTGTGAGTTGAATGCACACATCATAAAGAAGTTTCAAAGATGCTTCTGTCTAGGTTTTATGTGAAGATATTTCCTATTCTACCAGAGGCCTGAAAGAGCACCGAATGAACACTTGCAGATTCTACAAAAAGAGTGTTTCAAACTGCTCTATCAAAAGAAAGGTTCACCTGTGTGAGTTGAATGCATACAACACAAAGCAGTTTCAGAGAACACTTCTGTCTCGTTTTTGTGAAGATAGTCCCGTTTCCAACGAACGCTTCAAAGAGCTCCAAATATCCTCTTGCAGTTTCTGCAAATACACTGTTATAAAGCTGCTCTATCCAACGGAAAGTTCCACTCTGTTAGTTGAATGCACACATCAGAAAACTGTTTCTTAGAATGCTTCTGTTTAGTTTTTATGTGAAGTTGTTTCCTTTTCCATCGTAAGCTTCAAAGCGCTCCAAATGAACACTTGTAAATTCTGCCAAGAGAGTGTTTCTAAAGTGCTCTATCAAAAGCAGGGTTCAACTCTGTGTGTTGAGTGCACACAACACAAAGCCGTTTCTGAGAATGCTTCTGTCCAGTTTTTATGTGAAGATATTCACGTTTCCAACGAAGGCCTGAAAGAGCTCCAAATATCCACTTGCAGAAACTTTAAAAAGAGTGTTTCAAAACTGCTCTTTCAAAAGAAAGGTTGAACACTGTGAGTTGAAAGCACACATCATAAAGAACTTTCAGAGAATGCTTGTGTCTGGATATTATGTGAAGGTATTAAGTCTTACACCATAGGCCTCAAAGCGCTCCTAATGAACAATTGCAGATTCCACAAAAAGAGTGTTTCAAAACTGCTCTTTCTAAAGAAGTGTTCAACTCTGTGAGTTGGATTCTTACTACACAAAGCAGTTTCACAGAACGCTTCTCTTTAGTTTTTATGTGAAGATATTCCCGTTTCCAACGAAGGCCTGAAAGGGCTCCAACTATCCACTTGCAGAATCTGCAAAAACAGAGTTTCAAAACTGCTCTATCAAAAGGAAGGCTTATCTCTGAGTTGAATGCACACATCATAAAGAGGTTTCTGAGAATGCTTCTGTCTGGTTTCTATGTGAAGATATTTCCTTTTCCACCATAGGCCTCAAAGCGCTCCAAATGAACACTTGCAGATTCTACAAAAAGAGTGTTTCAAAACTGCTCTAGCAAAGGAAAGGCTCAACTCTTTGAGTTGAACACACACATCACTAAGCAGTTTGTGAGAATGCTTCTGTCCAGTTTTTATGGGAAGATATTCCCGTTTCTAACGAAAGCCTGAAAGAGCACCAAATATCCACTTGCAGATGCTGCAGAAAGACTCTTTCCAAACTGCTCCATGAAAAGGAAGGTTCAACTCTGTGAGTTGAATGCACACATCATAAAGAAGTTTCAAAGAATGCTTCCGTCTAGGTTTTATGTGAAGATATTTCCTATTCCACCAGAGGCCTCAAAGAGCACCGAATGAACACTTGCAGATTCTACAAAAAGAGTGTTTCAAACTGCTCTATCAAAAAAAAGGTTCACCTGTGTGAGTTGAATGCATACAACACAAAGCAGTTTCACAGAACACTTCTGTCTCGTTTTTGTGAAGATAGTCCCGTTTCCAACGAACGCTTCAAAGAGCTCTAAATATCCTCTTGCAGTTTCTGCAAATACACTGTTATAAAGCTGCTCTATCCAACGGAAGGTTCCACTCTGTTAGTTGAATGCACACATCAGAAAACTGTTTCTTAGAATGCTTCTGTTTAGTTTTTATGTGAAGTTGTTTCCTTTTCCATCGTAAGCTTCAAAGCGCTCCAAATGAACACTTGTAAATTCTGCCAAGAGAGTGTTTCTAAAGTGCTCTTTCAAAAGCAGGGTTCAACTCTGTGTGTTGAGTGCACACAACACAAAGCCGTTTCTGAGAATGCTTCTGTCCAGTTTTTATGTGAAGATATTCACGTTTCCAACGAAGGCCTGTAAGAGCTCCAAATATCCACTTGCAGAAACTTTAAAAAGAGTGTTACAAAACTGCTCTTTCAAAAGAAAGGTTGAACACTGTGAGTTGAAAGCACACATCATAAAGAACTTTCAGAGAATGCTTGTGTCTGGATATTATGTGAAGGTATTAAGTCTTACACCATAGGCCTCAAAGCGCTCCTAATGAACAATTGCAGATTCCACAAAAAGAGTGTTTCAAAACTGCTCTTTCTAAAGAAGTGTTCAACTCTGTGAGTTGGATTCTTACTACACAAAGCAGTTTCACAGAACGCTTCTCTTTAGTTTTTATGTGAAGATATTCCCGTTTCCAATGAAGGCCTGAAAGGGCTCCAACTATCCACTTGCAGATTCTGCAAAAACAGAGTTTCAAAACTGCTCTATCAAAAGGAAGGCTTATCTCTCTGAGTTGAATGCACACATCATAAAGCGGTTTCTGAGAATGCTTCTGTCTGGTTTCTATGTGAAGATATTTCCTTTTCCACCATAGGCCTCAAAGCGCTCCAAATGAACACTTGCAGATTCTACAAAAAGAGTGTTTCAAAGCTGCTCTAGCAAAGGAAAGGCTCAACTCTGTGAGTTGAACACACACATCACAAAGCAGTTTGTGAGAATGCTTCTGTCCAGTTTTTATGGGAAGATATTCCCGTTTCTAACGAAAGCCTGAAAGAGCACAAAATATCCACTTGCAGATGCTGCAGAAAGACTCTTTCCAAACTGTTCCATGAAAAGGAAGGTTCAACTCTGTGAGTTGAATGCACACATCATAAAGAAGTTTCAAAGATGCTTCTGTCTAGGTTTTATGTGAAGATATTTCCTATTCTACCAGAGGCCTGAAAGAGCACCGAATGAACACTTGCAGATTCTACAAAAAGAGTGTTTCAAACTGCTCTATCAAAAGAAAGGTTCACCTGTGTGAGTTGAATGCATACAACACAAAGCAGTTTCAGAGAACACTTCTGTCTCGTTTTTGTGAAGATAGTCCCGTTTCCAACGAACGCTTCAAAGAGCTCCAAATATCCTCTTGCAGTTTCTGCAAATACACTGTTATAAAGCTGCTCTATCCAACGGAAAGTTCCACTCTGTTAGTTGAATGCACACATCAGAAAACTGTTTCTTAGAATGCTTCTGTTTAGTTTTTATGTGAAGTTGTTTCCTTTTCCATCGTAAGCTTCAAAGCGCTCCAAATGAACACTTGTAAATTCTGCCAAGAGAGTGTTTCTAAAGTGCTCTATCAAAAGCAGGGTTCAACTCTGTGTGTTGAGTGCACACAACACAAAGCCGTTTCTGAGAATGCTTCTGTCCAGTTTTTATGTGAAGATATTCACGTTTCCAACGAAGGCCTGAAAGAGCTCCAAATATCCACTTGCAGAAACTTTAAAAAGAGTGTTTCAAAACTGCTCTTTCAAAAGAAAGGTTGAACACTGTGAGTTGAAAGCACACATCATAAAGAACTTTCAGAGAATGCTTGTGTCTGGATATTATGTGAAGGTATTAAGTCTTACACCATAGGCCTCAAAGCGCTCCTAATGAACAATTGCAGATTCCACAAAAAGAGTGTTTCAAAACTGCTCTTTCTAAAGAAGTGTTCAACTCTGTGAGTTGGATTCTTACTACACAAAGCAGTTTCACAGAACGCTTCTCTTTAGTTTTTATGTGAAGATATTCCCGTTTCCAATGAAGGCCTGAAAGGGCTCCAACTATCCACTTGCAGATTCTGCAAAAACAGAGTTTCAAAACTGCTCTATCAAAAGGAAGGCTTATCTCTCTGAGTTGAATGCACACATCATAAAGAGGTTTCTGAGAATGCTTCTGTCTGGTTTCTATGTGAAGATATTTCCTTTTCCACCATAGGCCTCAAAGCGCTCCAAATGAACACTTGCAGATTCTACAAAAAGAGTGTTTCAAAACTGCTCTAGCAAAGGAAAGGCTCAACTCTGTGAGTTGAACACACACATCACAAAGCAGTTTGTGAGAATGCTTCTGTCCAGTTTTTATGGGAAGATATTCCCGTTTCTAACGAAAGCCTGAAAGAGCACCAAATATCCACCTGCAGATGCTGCAGAAAGACTCTTTCCAAACTGCTCCATGAAAAGGAAGGTTCAACTCTGTGAGTTGAATGCACACATCATAAAGAAGTTTCAAAGAATGCTTCTGTCTAGGTTTTATGTGAAGATATTTCCTATTCCACCAGAGGCCTCAAAGAGCACCGAATGAACACTTGCAGATTCTACAAAAGGAGTGTTTCAAACTGCTCTATCAAAAAAAAGGTTCACCTGTGTGAGTTGAATGCATACAACACAAAGCAGTTTCAGAGAACACTTCTGTCTCGTTTTTGTGAAGATAGTCCCGTTTCCAGCGAACGCTTCAAAGAGCTCCAAATATCCTCTTGCAGTTTCTGCAAATACATTGTTATAAAGCTGCTCTATCCAACGGAAGGTTCCACTCTGTTAGTTGAATGCACACATCAGAAAACTGTTTCTTAGAATGCTTCTGTTTAGTTTTTATGTGAAGTTGTTTCCTTTTCCATTGTAAGCTTCAAAGCGCTCCAAATGAACACTTGTAAATTCTGCCAAGAGAGTGTTTCTAAAGTGCTCTTTCAAAAGCAGGGTTCAACTCTGTGTGTTGAGTGCACACAACACAAAGCCGTTTCTGAGAATGCTTCTGTCCAGTTTTTATGTGAAGATATCAACGTTTCCAACGAAGGCCTGTAAGAGCTCCAAATATCCACTTGCAGAAACTTTAAAAAGAGTGTTTCAAAACTGCTCTTTCAAAAGAAAGGTTGAACACTGTGAGTTGAAAGCACACATCATAAAGAACTTTCAGAGAATGCTTGTGTCTGGATATTATGTGAAGGTATTAAGTCTTACACCATAGGCGTCAAAGCGCTCCTAATGAACAATTGCAGATTCCACAAAAAGAGTGTTTCAAAACTGCTCTTTCTAAAGAAGTGTTCAACTCTGTGAGTTGGATTCTTACTACACAAAGCAGTTTCACAGAACGCTTCTGTTTAGTTTTTATGTGAAGATATTCCCGTTTCCAACGAAGGCCTGAAAGGGCACCAACTATCCACTTGCAGATTCTGCAAAAACAGAGTTTCAAAACTGCTCTATCAAAAGGAAGGCTTATCTCTCTGAGTTGAATGCACACATCATAAAGAGATTTCTGAGAATGCTTCTGTCTGGTTTCTATGTGAAGATATTTCCTTTTACACCATAGGCCTCAAAGCGCTCCAAATGAACACTTGCAGATTCTACAAAAAGAGTGTTTCAAAACTGCTCTAGCAAAGGAAAGGCTCAACTCTTTGAGTTGAACACACACATCACAAAGCAGTTTGTCAGAATGCTTCTGTCCAGTTTTTATGGGAAGATATTCCCGTTTCTAACGAAAGCCTGAAAGAGCACCAAATATCCACTTGCAGATGCTGCAGAAAGACTCTTTCCAAACTGCTCCATGAAAAGGAAGGTTCAACTCAGTGAGCTGAATGCACACATCATAAAGAAGTTTCAAAGAATGCTTCTGTCTAGGTTTTATGTGAAGATATTTCCTATTCCACCAGAGGCCTCAAAGAGCACCGAATGAACACTTGCAGATTCTACAAAAAGAGTGTTTCAAACTGCTCTATCAAAAAAAAGGTTCACCTGTGTGAGTTGAATGCATACAACACAAAGCAGTTTCACAGAACACTTCTGTCTCGTTTTTGTGAAGATAGTCCCGTTTCCAACGAACGCTTCAAAGAGCTCCAAATATCCTCTTGCAGTTTCTGCAAATACACTGTTATAAAGCTGCTCTATCCAACGGAAGGTTCCACTCAGTTAGTTGAATGCACACATCAGAAAACTGTTTCTTAGAATGCTTCTGTTTAGTTTTTATGTGAAGTTGTTTCCTTTTCCATCGTAAGCTTCAAAGCGCTCCAAATGAACACTTGTAAATTCTGCCAAGAGAGTGTTTCTAAAGTGCTCTTTCAAAAGCAGTGTTCAACTCTGTGTGTTGAGTGCACACAACACAAAGCCGTTTCTGAGAATGCTTCTGTCCAGTTTTTATGTGAAGATATCAACGTTTCCAACGAAGGCCTGTAAAAGCTCCAAATATCCACTTGCAGAAACTTTAAAAAGAGTGTTTCAAAACTGCTCTTTCAAAAGAAAGGTTGAACACTGTGAGTTGAAAGCACACA
The DNA here is from genome assembly GCF_028885655.2 of Pongo abelii. NCBI lineage: Eukaryota > Metazoa > Chordata > Mammalia > Primates > Hominidae > Pongo > Pongo abelii. The sequence goes on from NC_072008.2 coordinate 65,809,761, forward strand.
TCATAAAGAACTTTCAGAGAATGCTTGTGTCTGGATATTATGTGAAGGTATTAAGTCTTACACCATAGGCCTCAAAGCGCTCCTAATGAACAATTGCAGATTCCACAAAAAGAGTGTTTCAAAACTGCTCTTTCTAAAGAAGTGTTCAACTCTGTGAGTTGGATTCTTACTACACAAAGCAGTTTCACAGAACGCTTCTCTTTAGTTTTTATGTGAAGATATTCCCGTTTCCAATGAAGGCCTGAAAGGGCTCCAACTATCCACTTGCAGATTCTGCAAAAACAGAGTTTCAAAACTGCTCTATCAAAAGGAAGGCTTATCTCTCTGAGTTGAATGCACACATCATAAAGAGGTTTCTGAGAATGCTTCTGTCTGGTTTCTATGTGAAGATATTTCCTTTTCCACCATAGGCCTCAAAGCGCTCCAAATGAACACTTGCAGATTCTACAAAAAGAGTGTTTCAAAGCTGCTCTAGCAAAGGAAAGGCTCAACTCTGTGAGTTGAACACACACATCACTAAGCAGTTTGTGAGAATGCTTCTGTCCAGTTTTTATGGGAAGATATTCCCGTTTCTAACGAAAGCCTGAAAGAGCACCAAATATCCAATTGCAGATGCTGCAGAAAGACTCTTTCCAAACTGTTCCATGAAAAGGAAGGTTCAACTCTGTGAGTTGAATGCACACATCATAAAGAAGTTTCAAAGAATGCTTCCGTCTAGGTTTTATGTGAAGATATTTCCTATTCCACCAGAGGCCTCAAAGAGCACCGAATGAACACTTGCAGATTCTACAAAAAGAGTGTTTCAAACTGCTCTATCAAAAAAAAGGATCACCTGTGTGAGTTGAATGCATACAACACAAAGCAGTTTCACAGAACACTTCTGTCTCGTTTTTGTGAAGATAGTCCCGTTTCCAACGAACGCTTCAAAGAGCTCTAAATATCCTCTTGCAGTTTCTGCAAATACACTGTTATAAAGCTGCTCTATCCAACGGAAGGTTCCACTCTGTTAGTTGAATGCACACATCAGAAAACTGTTTCTTAGAATGCTTCTGTTTAGTTTTTATGTGAAGTTGTTTCCTTTTCCATCGTAAGCTTCAAAGCGCTCCAAATGAACACTTGTAAATTCTGCCAAGAGAGTGTTTCTAAAGTGCTCTTTCAAAAGCAGGGTTCAACTCTGTGTGTTGAGTGCACACAACACAAAGCCGTTTCTGAGAATGCTTCTGTCCAGTTTTTATGTGAAGATTTTCACGTTTCCAACGAAGGCCTAAAAGAGCTCCAAATATCCACTTGCAGAAACTTTAAAAAGAGTCTTTCAAAACTGCTCTTTCAAAAGAAAGGTTGAACACTGTGAGTTGAAAGCACACATCATAAAGAACTTTCAGAGAATGCTTGTGTCTGGATATTATGTGAAGGTATGAAGTCTTACACCATAGGCCTCAAAGCGCTCCTAATGAACAATTGCAGATTCCACAAAAAGAGTGTTTCAAAACTGCTCTTTCTAAAGAAGTGTTCAACTCTGTGAGTTGGATTCTTACTACACAAAGCAGTTTCACAGAACGCTTCTCTTTAGTTTTTATGTGAAGATATTCCCGTTTCCAATGAAGGCCTGAAAGGGCTCCAACTATCCACTTGCAGATTCTGCAAAAACAGAGTTTCAAAACTGCTCTATCAAAAGGAAGGCTTATCTCTCTGAGTTGAATGCACACATCATAAAGAGGTTTCTGAGAATGCTTCTGTCTGGTTTCTATGTGAAGATATTTCCTTTTCCACCATAGGCCTCAAAGCGCTCCAAATGAACACTTGCAGATTCTACAAAAAGAGTGTTTCAAAGCTGCTCTAGCAAAGGAAAGGCTCAACTCTGTGAGTTGAACACACACATCACTAAGCAGTTTGTGAGAATGCTTCTGTCCAGTTTTTATGGGAAGATATTCCCGTTTCTACCGAAAGCCTGAAAGAGCACCAAATATCCAATTGCAGATGCTGCAGAAAGACTCTTTCCAAACTGTTCCATGAAAAGGAAGGTTCAACTCTGTGAGTTGAATGCACACATCATAAAGAAGTTTCAAAGAATGCTTCCGTCTAGGTTTTATGTGAAGATATTTCCTATTCCACCAGAGGCCTCAAAGAGCACCGAATGAACACTTGCAGATTCTACAAAAAGAGTGTTTCAAACTGCTCTATCAAAAGAAAGGTTCACCTGTGTGAGTTGAATGCATACAACACAAAGCAGTTTCAGAGAACACTTCTGTCTCGTTTTTGTGAAGATAGTCCCGTTTCCCACGAACGCTTCAAAGAGCTCCAAATATCCTCTTGCAGTTTCTGCAAATACACTGTTATAAAGCTGCTCTATCCAACGGAAGGTTCCACTCTGTTAGTTGAATGCACACATCAGAAAACTGTTTCTTAGAATGCTTCTGTTTAGTTTTTATGTGAAGTTGTTTCCTTTTCCATCGTAAGCTTCAAAGCGCTCCAAATGAACACTTGTAAATTCTGCCAAGAGAGTGTTTCTAAAGTGCTCTATCAAAAGCAGGGTTCAACTCTGTGTGTTGAGTGCACACAACACAAAGCCGTTTCTGAGAATGCTTCTGTCCAGTTTTTATGTGAAGATATTCACGTTTCCAACGAAGGCCTGAAAGAGCTCCAAATATCCACTTGCAGAAACTTTAAAAAGAGTGTTACAAAACTGCTCTTTCAAAAGAAAGGTTGAACACTGTGAGTTGAAAGCACACATCATAAAGAACTTTCAGAGAATGCTTGTGTCTGGATATTATGTGAAGGTATTAAGTCTTACACTATAGGCCTCAAAGCGCTCCTAATGAACAATTGCAGATTCCACAAAAAGAGTGTTTCAAAACTGCTCTTTCTAAAGAAGTGTTCAACTCTGTGAGTTGGATTCTTACTACACAAAGCAGTTTCACAGAACGCTTCTGTTTAGTTTTTATGTGAACATATTCCCGTTTCCAACGAAGGCCTGAAAGGGCTCCAACTATCCACTTGCAGATTCTGCAAAAACAGAGTTTCAAAACTGCTCTATCAAAAGGAAGGCTTATCTCTCTGAGTTGAATGCACACATCATAAAGAGGTTTCTGAGAATGCTTCTGTCTGGTTTCTATGTGAAGATATTTCCTTTTCCACCATAGGCCTCAAAGCGCTCCAAATGAACACTTGCAGATTCTACAAAAAGAGTGTTTCAAAACTGCTCTAGCAAAGGAAAGGCTCAACTCTGTGAGTTGAACACACACATCACAAAGCAGTTTGTGAGAATGCTTCTGTCCAGTTTTTATGGGAAGATATTCCCGTTTCTAACGAAAGCCTGAAAGAGCACCAAATATCCACTTGCAGATGCTGCAGAAAGACTCTTTCCAAACTCCTCCATGAAAAGGAAGGTTCAACTCTGTGAGTTGAATGCACACATCATAAAGAAGTTTCAAAGAATGCTTCTGTCTAGGTTTTATGTGAAGATATTTCCTATTCCACCAGAGGCCTCAAAGAGCACCGAATGAACACTTGCAGATTCTACAAAAGGAGTGTTTCAAACTGCTCTATCAAAAAAAAGGTTCACCTGTGTGAGTTGAATGCATACAACACAAAGCAGTTTCAGAGAACACTTCTGTCTCGTTTTTGTGAAGATAGTCCCGTTTCCAGCGAACGCTTCAAAGAGCTCCAAATATCCTCTTGCAGTTTCTGCAAATACACTGTTATAAAGCTGCTCTATCCAACGGAAGGTTCCACTCTGTTAGTTGAATGCACACATCAGAAAACTGTTTCTTAGAATGCTTCTGTTTAGTTTTTATGTGAAGTTGTTTCCTTTTCCATCGTAAGCTTCAAAGCGCTCCAAATGAACACTTGTAAATTCTGCCAAGAGAGTGTTTCTAAAGTGCTCTTTCAAAAGCAGGGTTCAACTCTGTGTGTTGAGTGCACACAACACAAAGCCGTTTCTGAGAATGCTTCTGTCCAGTTTTTATGTGAAGATATTCACGTTTCCAACGAAGGCCTGTAAGACCTCCAAATATCCACTTGCAGAAACTTTAAAAAGAGTCTTTCAAAACTGCTCTTTCAAAAGAAAGGTTGAACACTGTGAGTTGAAAGCACACATCATAAAGAACTTTCAGAGAATGCTTGTGTCTGGATATTATGTGAAGGTATTAAGTCTTACACCATAGGCCTCAAAGCGCTCCTAATGAACAATTGCAGATTCCACAAAAAGAGTGTTTCAAAACTGCTCTTTCTAAAGAAGTGTTCAACTCTGTGAGTTGGATTCTTACTACACAAAGCAGTTTCACAGAACGCTTCTGTTTAGTTTTTATGTGAAGATATTCCCGTTTCCAACGAAGGCCTGAAAGGGCTCCAACTATCCACTTGCAGATTCTGCAAAAACAGAGTTTCAAAACTGCTCTATGAAAAGGAAGGCTTATCTCTCTGAGTTGAATGCACACATCATAAAGAGGTTTCTGAGAATGCTTCTGTCTGGTTTCTATGTGAAGATATTTCCTTTTCCACCATAGGCCTCAAAGCGCTCCAAATGAACACTTGCAGATTCTACAAAAAGAGTGTTTCAAAACTGCTCTAGCAAAGGAAAGGCTCAACTCTGTGAGTTGAACACACACATCACAAAGCAGTTTGTGAGAATGCTTCTGTCCAGTTTTTATGGGAAGATATTCCCGTTTCCAACGAAAGCCTGAAAGAGAACCAAATATCCACCTGCAGATGCTGCAGAAAGACTCTTTCCAAACTGTTCCATGAAAAGGAAGGTTCAACTCTGTGAGTTGAATGCACACATCATAAAGAAGTTTCAAAGAATGCTTCCGTCTAGGTTTTATGTGAAGATATTTCCTATTCCACCAGAGGCCTCAAAGAGCACGGAATGAACACTTGCAGATTCTACAAAAAGAGTGTTTCAAACTGCTCTATCAAAAGAAAGGTTCACCTGTGTGAGTGGAATGCATACAACACAAAGCAGTTTCAGAGAACACTTCTGTCTCGTTTTTGTGGAGATAGTCCCGTTTCCAACGAACGCTTCAAAGAGCTCCAAATATCCTCTTGCAGTTTCTGCAAATACACTGTTATAAAGCTGCTCTATCCAACGGAAGGTTCCACTCTGTTAGTTGAATGCACACATCAGAAAACTGTTTCTTAGAATGCTTCTGTTTAGTTTTTATGTGAAGTTGTTTCCTTTTCCATCGTAAGCTTCAAAGCGCTCCAAATGAACACTTGTAAATTCTGCCAAGAGAGTGTTTCTAAAGTGCTCTTTCAAAAGCAGGGTTCAACTCTGTGTGTTGAGTGCACACAACACAAAGCCGTTTCTGAGAATGCTTCTGTCCAGCTTTTATGTGAAGATATTCACGTTTCCAACGAAGGCCTGTAAGAGCTCCAAATATCCACTTGCAGAAACTTTAAAAAGAGTCTTTCAAAACTGCTCTTTCAAAAGAAAGGTTGAACACTGTGAGTTGAAAGCACACATCATAAAGAACTTTCAGAGAATGCTTGTGTCTGGATATTATGTGAAGGTATTAAGTCTTACACCATAGGCCTCAAAGCGCTCCTAATGAACAATTGCAGATTCCACAAAAAGAGTGTTTCAAAACTGCTCTTTCTAAAGAAGTGTTCAACTCTGTGAGTTGGATTCTTACTACACAAAGCAGTTTCACAGAACGCTTCTCTTTAGTTTTTATGTGAAGATATTCCCGTTTCCAATGAAGGCCTGAAAGGGCTCCAACTATCCACTTGCAGATTCTGCAAAAACAGAGTTTCAAAACTGCTCTATCAAAAGGAAGGCTTATCTCTCTGAGTTGAATGCACACATCATAAAGAGGTTTCTGAGAATGCTTCTGTCTGGTTTCTATGTGAAGATATTTCCTTTTCCACCATAGGCCTCAAAGCGCTCCAAATGAACACTTGCAGATTCTACAAAAAGAGTGTTTCAAAGCTGCTCTAGCAAAGGAAAGGCTCAACTCTGTGAGTTGAACACACACATCACAAAGCAGTTTGTGAGAATGCTTCTGTCCAGTTTTTATGGGAAGATATTCCCGTTTCTAACGAAAGCCTGAAAGAGCACAAAATATCCACTTGCAGATGCTGCAGAAAGACTCTTTCCAAACTGTTCCATGAAAAGGAAGGTTCAACTCTGTGAGTTGAATGCACACATCATAAAGAAGTTTCAAAGATGCTTCTGTCTAGGTTTTATGTGAAGATATTTCCTATTCTACCAGAGGCCTGAAAGAGCACCGAATGAACACTTGCAGATTCTACAAAAAGAGTGTTTCAAACTGCTCTATCAAAAGAAAGGTTCACCTGTGTGAGTTGAATGCATACAACACAAAGCAGTTTCAGAGAACACTTCTGTCTCGTTTTTGTGAAGATAGTCCCGTTTCCAAAGAACGCTTCAAAGAGCTCCAAATATCCTCTTGCAGTTTCTGCAAATACACTGTTATAAAGCTGCTCTATCCAACGGAAAGTTCCACTCTGTTAGTTGAATGCACACATCAGAAAACTGTTTCTTAGAATGCTTCTGTTTAGTTTTTATGTGAAGTTGTTTCCTTTTCCATCGTAAGCTTCAAAGCGCTCCAAATGAACACTTGTAAATTCTGCCAAGAGAGTGTTTCTAAAGTGCTCTTTCAAAAGCAGGGTTCAACTCTGTGTGTTGAGTGCACACAACACAAAGCCGTTTCTGAGAATGCTTCTGTCCAGTTTTTATGTGAAGATATTCACGTTTCCAACGAAGGCCTAAAAGAGCTCCAAATATCCACTTGCAGAAACTTTAAAAAGAGTCTTTCAAAACTGCTCTTTCAAAAGAAAGGTTGAACACTGTGAGTTGAAAGCACACATCATAAAGAACTTTCAGAGAATGCTTGTGTCTGGATATTATGTGAAGGTATTAAGTCTTACACCATAGGCCTCAAAGCGCTCCTAATGAACAATTGCAGATTCCACAAAAAGAGTGTTTCAAAACTGCTCTTTCTAAAGAAGTGTTCAACTCTGTGAGTTGGATTCTTACTACACAAAGCAGTTTCACAGAACGCTTCTCTTTAGTTTTTATGTGAAGATATTCCCGTTTCCAATGAAGGCCTGAAAGGGCTCCAACTATCCACTTGCAGATTCTGCAAAAACAGAGTTTCAAAACTGCTCTATCAAAAGGAAGGCTTATCTCTCTGAGTTGAATGCACACATCATAAAGAGGTTTCTGAGAATGCTTCTGTCTGGTTTCTATGTGAAGATATTTCCTTTTCCACCATAGGCCTCAAAGCGCTCCAAATGAACACTTGCAGATTCTACAAAAAGAGTGTTTCAAAGCTGCTCTAGCAAAGGAAAGGCTCAACTCTGTGAGTTGAACACACACATCACTAAGCAGTTTGTGAGAATGCTTCTGTCCAGTTTTTATGGGAAGATATTCCCGTTTCTACCGAAAGCCTGAAAGAGCACCAAATATCCACTTGCAGATGCTGCAGAAAGACTCTTTCCAAACTGTTCCATGAAAAGGAAGGTTCAACTCTGTGAGTTGAATGCACACATCATAAAGAAGTTTCAAAGAATGCTTCCGTCTAGGTTTTATGTGAAGATATTTCCTATTCCACCAGAGGCCTCAAAGAGCACCGAATGAACACTTGCAGATTCTACAAAAAGAGTGTTTCAAACTGCTCTATCAAAAGAAAGGTTCACCTGTGTGAGTTGAATGCATACAACACAAAGCAGTTTCAGAGAACACTTCTGTCTCGTTTTTGTGAAGATAGTCCCGTTTCCAACGAACGCTTCAAAGAGCTCCAAATATCCTCTTGCAGTTTCTGCAAATACACTGTTATAAAGCTGCTCTATCCAACGGAAGGTTCCACTCTGTTAGTTGAATGCACACATCAGAAAACTGTTTCTTAGAATGCTTCTGTTTAGTTTTTATGTGAAGTTGTTTCCTTTTCCATCGTAAGCTTCAAAGCGCTCCAAATGAACACTTGTAAATTCTGCCAAGAGAGTGTTTCTAAAGTGCTCTATCAAAAGCAGGGTTCAACTCTGTGTGTTGAGTGCACACAACACAAAGCCGTTTCTGAGAATGCTTCTGTCCAGTTTTTATGTGAAGATATTCACGTTTCCAACGAAGGCCTGAAAGAGCTCCAAATATCCACTTGCAGAAACTTTAAAAAGAGTGTTACAAAACTGCTCTTTCAAAAGAAAGTTTGAACACTGTGAGTTGAAAGCACACATCATAAAGAACTTTCAGAGAATGCTTGTGTCTGGATATTATGTGAAGGTATTAAGTCTTACACTATAGGCCTCAAAGCGCTCCTAATGAACAATTGCAGATTCCACAAAAAGAGTGTTTCAAAACTGCTCTTTCTAAAGAAGTGTTCAACTCTGTGAGTTGGATTCTTACTACACAAAGCAGTTTCACAGAACGCTTCTGTTTAGTTTTTATGTGAACATATTCCCGTTTCCAACGAAGGCCTGAAAGGGCACCAACTATCCACTTGCAGATTCTGCAAAAACAGAGTTTCAAAACTGCTCTATCAAAAGGAAGGCTTATCTCTCTGAGTTGAATGCACACATCATAAAGAGGTTTCTGAGAATGCTTCTGTCTGGTTTCTATGTGAAGATATTTCCTTTTCCACCATAGGCCTCAAAGCGCTCCAAATGAACACTTGCAGATTCTACAAAAAGAGTGTTTCAAAACTGCTCTAGCAAAGGAAAGGCTCAACTCTGTGAGTTGAACACACACATCACAAAGCAGTTTGTGAGAATGCTTCTGTCCAGTTTTTATGGGAAGATATTCCCGTTTCTAACGAAAGCCTGAAAGAGCACCAAATATCCACCTGCAGATGCTGCAGAAAGACTCTTTCCAAACTGCTCCATGAAAAGGAAGGTTCAACTCTGTGAGTTGAATGCACACATCATAAAGAAGTTTCAAAGAATGCTTCTGTCTAGGTTTTATGTGAAGATATTTCCTATTCCACCAGAGGCCTCAAAGAGCACCGAATGAACACTTGCAGATTCTACAAAAGGAGTGTTTCAAACTGCTCTATCAAAAAAAAGGTTCACCTGTGTGAGTTGAATGCATACAACACAAAGCAGTTTCAGAGAACACTTCTGTCTCGTTTTTGTGAAGATAGTCCCGTTTCCAGCGAACGCTTCAAAGAGCTCCAAATATCCTCTTGCAGTTTCTGCAAATACACTGTTATAAAGCTGCTCTATCCAACGGAAGGTTCCACTCTGTTAGTTGAATGCACACATCAGAAAACTGTTTCTTAGAATGCTTCTGTTTAGTTTTTATGTGAAGTTGTTTCCTTTTCCATCGTAAGCTTCAAAGCGCTCCAAATGAACACTTGTAAATTCTGCCAAGAGAGTGTTTCTAAAGTGCTCTTTCAAAAGCAGGGTTCAACTCTGTGTGTTGAGTGCACACAACACAAAGCCGTTTCTGAGAATGCTTCTGTCCAGTTTTTATGTGAAGATATTCACGTTTCCAACGAAGGCCTGTAAGACCTCCAAATATCCACTTGCAGAAACTTTAAAAAGAGTCTTTCAAAACTGCTCTTTCAAAAGAAAGGTTGAACACTGTGAGTTGAAAGCACACATCATAAAGAACTTTCAGAGAATGCTTGTGTCTGGATATTATGTGAAGGTATTAAGTCTTACACCATAGGCCTCAAAGCGCTCCTAATGAACAATTGCAGATTCCACAAAAAGAGTGTTTCAAAACTGCTCTTTCTAAAGAAGTGTTCAACTCTGTGAGTTGGATTCTTACTACACAAAGCAGTTTCACAGAACGCTTCTGTTTAGTTTTTATGTGAAGATATTCCCGTTTCCAACGAAGGCCTGAAAGGGCTCCAACTATCCACTTGCAGATTCTGCAAAAACAGAGTTTCAAAACTGCTCTATCAAAAGGAAGGCTTATCTCTCTGAGTTGAATGCACACATCATAAAGAGGTTTCTGAGAATGCTTCTGTCTGGTTTCTATGTGAAGATATTTCCTTTTCCACCATAGGCCTCAAAGCGCTCCAAATGAACACTTGCAGATTCTACAAAAAGAGTGTTTCAAAACTGCTCTAGCAAAGGAAAGGCTCAACTCTGTGAGTTGAACACACACATCACAAAGCAGTTTGTGAGAATGCTTCTGTCCAGTTTTTATGGGAAGATATTCCCGTTTCCAACGAAAGCCTGAAAGAGAACCAAATATCCACCTGCAGATGCTGCAGAAAGACTCTTTCCAAACTGCTCCATGAAAAGGAAGGTTCAACTCTGTGAGTTGAATGCACACATCATAAAGAAGTTTCAAAGAATGCTTCTGTCTAGGTTTTATGTGAAGATATTTCCTATTCCACCAGAGGCCTCAAAGAGCACCGAATGAACACTTGCAGATTCTACAAAAGGAGTGTTTCAAACTGCTCTATCAAAAAAAAGGTTCACCTGTGTGAGTTGAATGCATACAACACAAAGCAGTTTCAGAGAACACTTCTGTCTCGTTTTTGTGAAGATAGTCCCGTTTCCAGCGAACGCTTCAAAGAGCTCCAAATATCCTCTTGCAGTTTCTGCAAATACACTGTTATAAAGCTGCTCTATCCAACGGAAGGTTCCACTCTGTTAGTTGAATGCACACATCAGAAAACTGTTTCTTAGAATGCTTCTGTTCAGTTTTTATGTGAAGTTGTTTCCTTTTCCATCGTAAGCTTCAAAGCGCTCCAAATGAACACTTGTAAATTCTGCCAAGAGAGTGTTTCTAAAGTGCTCTTTCAAAAGCAGGGTTCAACTCTGTGTGTTGAGTGCACACAACACAAAGCCGTTTCTGAGAATGCTTCTGTCCAGTTTTTATGTGAAGATATTCACGTTTCCAACGAAGGCCTGTAAGACCTCCAAATATCCACTTGCAGAAACTTTAAAAAGAGTCTTTCAAAACTGCTCTTTCAAAAGAAAGGTTGAACACTGTGAGTTGAAAGCACACATCATAAAGAACTTTCAGAGAATGCTTGTGTCTGGATATTATGTGAAGGTATTAAGTCTTACACCATAGGCCTCAAAGCGCTCCTAATGAACAATTGCAGATTCCACAAAAAGAGTGTTTCAAAACTGCTCTTTCTAAAGAAGGGTTCAACTCTGTGAGTTGGATTCTTACTACACAAAGCAGTTTCACAGAACGCTTCTGTTTAGTTTTTATGTGAAGATATTCCCGTTTCCAACGAAGGCCTGAAAGGGCTCCAACTATCCACTTGCAGATTCTGCAAAAACAGAGTTTCAAAACTGCTCTATGAAAAGGAAGGCTTATCTCTCTGAGTTGAATGCACACATCATAAAGAGGTTTCTGAGAATGCTTCTGTCTGGTTTCTATGTGAAGATATTTCCTTTTCCACCATAGGCCTCAAAGCGCTCCAAATGAACACTTGCAGATTCTACAAAAAGAGTGTTTCAAAGCTGCTCTAGCAAAGGAAAGGCTCAACTCTGTGAGTTGAACACACACATCACTAAGCAGTTTGTGAGAATGCTTCTGTCCAGTTTTTATGGGAAGATATTCCCGTTTCTACCGAAAGCCTGAAAGAGCACCAAATATCCACTTGCAGATGCTGCAGAAAGACTCTTTCCAAACTGTTCCATGAAAAGGAAGGTTCAACTCTGTGAGTTGAATGCACACATCATAAAGAAGTTTCAAAGAATGCTTCCGTCTAGGTTTTATGTGAAGATATTTCCTATTCCACCAGACGCCTCAAAGAGCACGGAATGAACACTTGCAGATTCTACAAAAAGAGTGTTTCAAACTGCTCTATCAAAAGAAAGGTTCACCTGTGTGAGTGGAATGCATACAACACAAAGCAGTTTCAGAGAACACTTCTGTCTCGTTTTTGTGGAGATAGTCCCGTTTCCAACGAACGCTTCAAAGAGCTCCAAATATCCTCTTGCAGTTTCTGCAAATACACTGTTATAAAGCTGCTCTATCCAACGGAAGGTTCCACTCTGTTAGTTGAATGCACACATCAGAAAACTGTTTCTTAGAATGCTTCTGTTTAGTTTTTATGTGAAGTTGTTTCCTTTTCCATCGTAAGCTTCAAAGCGCTCCAAATGAACACTTGTAAATTCTGCCAAGAGAGTGTTTCTAAAGTGCTCTTTCAAAAGCAGGGTTCAACTCTGTGTGTTGAGTGCACACAACACAAAGCCGTTTCTGAGAATGCTTCTGTCCAGTTTTTATGTGAAGATATTCACGTTTCCAACGAAGGCCTGTAAGAGCTCCAAATATCCACTTGCAGAAACTTTAAAAAGAGTCTTTCAAAACTGCTCTTTCAAAAGAAAGGTTGAACACTGTGAGTTGAAAGCACACATCATAAAGAACTTTCAGAGAATGCTTGTGTCTGGATATTATGTGAAGGTATTAAGTCTTACACCATAGGCCTCAAAGCGCTCCTAATGAACAATTGCAGATTCCACAAAAAGAGTGTTTCAAAACTGCTCTTTCTAAAGAAGTGTTCAACTCTGTGAGTTGGATTCTTACTACACAAAGCAGTTTCACAGAACGCTTCTCTTTAGTTTTTATGTGAAGATATTCCCGTTTCCAATGAAGGCCTGAAAGGGCTCCAACTATCCACTTGCAGATTCTGCAAAAACAGAGTTTCAAAACTGCTCTATCAAAAGGAAGGCTTATCTCTCTGAGTTGAATGCACACATCATAAAGAGGTTTCTGAGAATGCTTCTGTCTGGTTTCTATGTGAAGATATTTCCTTTTCCACCATAGGCCTCAAAGCGCTCCAAATGAACACTTGCAGATTCTACAAAAAGAGTGTTTCAAAGCTGCTCTAGCAAAGGAAAGGCTCAACTCTGTGAGTTGAACACACACATCACTAAGCAGTTTGTGAGAATGCTTCTGTCCAGTTTTTATGGGAAGATATTCCCGTTTCTAACGAAAGCCTGAAAGAGCACAAAATATCCACTTGCAGATGCTGCAGAAAGACTCTTTCCAAACTGTTCCATGAAAAGGAAGGTTCAACTCTGTGAGTTGAATGCACACATCATAAAGAAGTTTCAAAGATGCTTCTGCCTAGGTTTTATGTGAAGATATTTCCTATTCTACCAGAGGCCTGAAAGAGCACCGAATGAACACTTGCAGATTCTACAAAAAGAGTGTTTCAAACTGCTCTATCAAAAGAAAGGTTCACCTGTGTGAGTTGAATGCATACAACACAAAGCAGTTTCAGAGAACACTTCTGTCTCGTTTTTGTGAAGATAGTCCCGTTTCCAACGAACGCTTCAAAGAGCTCCAAATATCCTCTTGCAGTTTCTGCAAATACACTGTTATAAAGCTGCTCTATCCAAAGGAAGGTTCCACTCTGTTAGTTGAATGCACACATCAGAAAACTGTTTCTTAGAATGCTTCTGTTTAGTTTTTATGTGAAGTTGTTTCCTTTTCCATCGTAAGCTTCAAAGCGCTCCAAATGAACACTTGTAAATTCTGCCAAGAGAGTGTTTCTAAAGTGCTCTATCAAAAGCAGGGTTCAACTCTGTGTGTTGAGTGCACACAACACAAAGCCGTTTCTGAGAATGCTTCTGTCCAGTTTTTATGTGAAGATATTCACGTTTCCAACGAAGGCCTGAAAGAGCTCCAAATATCCACTTGCAGAAACTTTAAAAAGAGTGTTTCAAAACTGCTCTTTCAAAAGAAAGGTTGAACACTGTGAGTTGAAAGCACACATCATAAAGAACTTTCAGAGAATGCTTGTGTCTGGATATTATGTGAAGGTATTAAGTCTTACACCATAGGCCTCAAAGCGCTCCTAATGAACAATTGCAGATTCCACAAAAAGAGTGTTTCAAAACTGCTCTTTCTAAAGAAGTGTTCAACTCTGTGAGTTGGATTCTTACTACACAAAGCAGTTTCACAGAACGCTTCTCTTTAGTTTTTATGTGAAGATATTCCCGTTTCCAACGAAGGCCTGAAAGGGCTCCAACTATCCACTTGCAGAATCTGCAAAAACAGAGTTTCAAAACTGCTCTATCAAAAGGAAGGCTTATCTCTGAGTTGAATGCACACATCATAAAGAGGTTTCTGAGAATGCTTCTGTCTGGTTTCTATGTGAAGATATTTCCTTTTCCACCATAGGCCTCAAAGCGCTCCAAATGAACACTTGCAGATTCTACAAAAAGAGTGTTTCAAAACTGCTCTAGCAAAGGAAAGGCTCAACTCTTTGAGTTGAACACACACATCACTAAGCAGTTTGTGAGAATGCTTCTGTCCAGTTTTTATGGGAAGATATTCCCGTTTCTAACGAAAGCCTGAAAGAGCACCAAATATCCACTTGCAGATGCTGCAGAAAGACTCTTTCCAAACTGCTCCATGAAAAGGAAGGTTCAACTCTGTGAGTTGAATGCACACATCATAAAGAAGTTTCAAAGAATGCTTCTGTCTAGGTTTTATGTGAAGATAATTCCTATTCCACCAGAGGCCTCAAAGAGCACCGAATGAACACTTGCAGATTCTACAAAAAGAGTGTTTCAAACTGCTCTATCAAAAAAAAGGTTCACCTATGTGAGTTGAATGCATACAACACAAAGCAGTTTCACAGAACACTTCTGTCTCGTTTTTGTGAAGATAGTCCCGTTTCCAACGAACGCTTCAAAGAGCTCCAAATATCCTCTTGCAGTTTCTGCAAATACACTGTTATAAAGCTGCTCTATCCAACGGAAGGTTCCACTCTGTTAGTTGAATGCACACATCAGAAAACTGTTTCTTAGAATGCTTCTGTTTAGTTTTTATGTGAAGTTGTTTCCTTTTCCATCGTAAGCTTCAAAGCGCTCCAAATGAACACTTGTAAATTCTGCCAAGAGAGTGTTTCTAAAGTGCTCTATCAAAAGCAGGGTTCAACTCTGTGTGTTGAGTGCACACAACACAAAGCCGTTTCTGAGAATGCTTCTGTCCAGTTTTTATGTGAAGATATTCACGTTTCCAACGAAGGCCTGAAAGAGCTCCAAATATCCACTTGCAGAAACTTTAAAAAGAGTGTTACAAAACTGCTCTTTCAAAAGAAAGGTTGAACACTGTGAGTTAAAAGCACACATCATAAAGAACTTTCAGAGAATGCTTGTGTCTGGATATTATGTGAAGGTATTAAGTCTTACACTATAGGCCTCAAAGCGCTCCTAATGAACAATTGCAGATTCCACAAAAAGAGTGTTTCAAAACTGCTCTTTCTAAAGAAGTGTTCAACTCTGTGAGTTGGATTCTTACTACACAAAGCAGTTTCACAGAACGCTTCTGTTTAGTTTTTATGTGAACATATTCCCGTTTCCAACGAAGGCCTGAAAGGGCACCAACTATCCACTTGCAGATTCTGCAAAAACAGAGTTTCAAAACTGCTCTATCAAAAGGAAGGCTTATCTCTCTGAGTTGAATGCACACATCATAAAGAGATTTCTCAGAATGCTTCTGTCTGGTTTCTATGTGAAGATATTTCCTTTTCCACCATAGGCCTCAAAGCGCTCCAAATGAATACTTGCAGATTCTACAAAAAGAGTGTTTCAAAACTGCTCTAGCAAAGGAAAGGCTCAACTCTTTGAGTTGAACACACACATCACAAAGCAGTTTGTGAGAATGCTTCTGTCCAGTTTTTATGGGAAGATATTCCCGTTTCTAACGAAAGCCTGAAAGAGCACCAAATATCCAATTGCAGATGCTGCAGAAAGACTCTTTCCAAACTACTGCATGAAAAGGAAGGTTCAACGCTGTGAGTTGAATGCACACATCATAAAGAAGTTTCAAAGAATGCTTCTGTCTAGGTTTTATGTGAAGATATTTCCTATTCCACCAGAGGCCTCAAAGAGCACCGAATGAACACTTGCAGATTCTACAAAAAGAGTGTTTCAAACTGCTCTATTAAAAGAAAGGTTCACCTGTGTGAGTTGAATGCATACAACACAAAGCAGTTTCAGAGAACTCTTCTGTCTCGTTTTTGTGAAGATAGTCCCGTTTCCAACGAACGCTTCAAAGAGCTCCAAATATCCTCTTGCAGTTTCTGCAAATACACTGTTATAAAGCTGCTCTATCCAACGGAACGTTCCACTCTGTTAGTTGAATGCACACATCAGAAAACTGTTTCTTAGAATGCTTCTGTTTAGTTTTTATGTGAAGTTGTTTCCTTTTCCATCGTAAGCTTCAAAGCGCTCCAAATGAACACTTGTAAATTCTGCCAAGAGAGTGTTTCTAAAGTGCTCTATCAAAAGCAGGGTTCAACTCTGTGTGTTGAGTGCACACAACACAAAGCCGTTTCTGAGAATGCTTCTGTCCAGTTTTTATGTGAAGATATTCACGTTTCCAACGAAGGCCTGAAAGAGCTCCAAATATCCACTTGCAGAAACTTTAAAAAGAGTGTTTCAAAACTGCTCTTTCAAAAGAAAGGTTGAACACTGTGAGTTGAAAGCACACATCATAAAGAACTTTCAGAGAATGCTTGTGTCGTGATATTATGTGAAGGTATTAAGTCTTACACCATAGGCCTCAAAGCGCTCCTAATGAACAACTGCAGATTCCACAAAAAGAGTGTTTCAAAACTGCTCTTTCTAAAGAAGTGTTCAACTCTGTGAGTTGGATTCTTACTACACAAAGCAGTTTCACAGAACGCTTCTGTTTAGTTTTTATGTGAAGATATTCCCGTTTCCAACGAAGGCCTGAAAGGGCTCCAACTATCCACTTGCAGATTCTGCAAAAACAGAGTTTCAAAACTGCTCTATTAAAAGGAAGGCTTATCTCTGAGTTGAATGCACACATCATAAAGAGGTTTCTGAGAATGCTTCTGTCTGGTTTCTATGTGAAGATATTTCCTTTTCCACCATAGGCCTCAAAGCGCTCCAAATGAACACTTGCAGATTCTACAAAAAGAGTGTTTCAAAACTGCTCTAGCAAAAGAAAGGCTCAACTCTTTGAGTTGAACACACACATCACTAAGCAGTTTGTGAGAATGCTTCTGTCCAGTTTTTATGGGAAGATATTCCCGTTTCTAACGAAAGCCTGAAAGAGCACCAAATATCCACTTGCAGATGCTGCAGAAAGACTCTTTCCAAACTGCTCCATGAAAAGGAAGGTTCAACTCTGTGAGTTGAATGCACACATCATAAAAAGTTTCAAAGAATGCTTCTGTCTAGGTTTTATGTGAAGATAACTCCTATTCCACCAGAGGCCTCAAAGAGCACCGAATGAACACTTGCAGATTCTACAAAAAGAGTGTTTCAAACTGCTCTATCAAAAAAAAGGTTCACCTGTGTGAGTTGAATGCATACAACACAAAGCAGTTTCAGAGAACACTTCTGTCTCGTTTTTGTGAAGATAGTCCCGTTTCCAACGAACGCTTCAAAGAGCTCCAAATATCCTCTTGCAGTTTCTGCAAATACACTGTTATAAAGCTGCTCTATCCAACGGAAGGTTCCACTCAGTTAGTTGAATGCCCACATCAGAAAACTGTTTCTTAGAATGCTTCTGTTTAGTTTTTATGTGAAGTTGTTTCCTTTTCCATCGTAAGCTTCAAAGCGCTCCAAATGAACACTTGTAAATTCTGCCAAGAGAGTGTTTCTAAAGTGCTTTTTCAAAAGCAGGGTTCAACTCTGTGTGTTGAGTGCACACAACACAAAGCCGTTTCTGAGAATGCTTCTGTCCAGTTTTTATGTGAAGATATCAACGTTTCCAACGAAGGCCTGTAAGAGCTCCAAATATCCACTTGCAGAAACTTTAAAAAGAGTGTTTCAAAACTGCTCTTTCAAAGGAAAGGTTGAACACTGTGAGTTGAAAGCACACATCATAAAGAACTTTCAGAGAATGCTTGTGACTGGATATTATGTGAAGGTATTAAGTCTTACACCATAGGCGTGAAAGCGCTCCTAATGAACAATTGCAGATTCCACAAAAAGAGTGTTTCAAAACTGCTCTTTCTAAAGAAGTGTTCAACTCTGTGAGTTGGATTCTTACTACACAAAGCAGTTTCACAGAACGCTTCTGTTTAGTTTTTATGTGAAGATATTCCCGTTTCCAACGAAGGCCTGAAAGGGCACCAACTATCCACTTGCAGATTCTGCAAAAACAGAGTTTCAAAACTGCTCTATCAAAAGGAAGGCTTATCTCTCTGAGCTGAATGCACACATCATAAAGAGATTTCTGAGAATGCTTCTGTCTGGTTTCTATGTGAAGATATTTCCTTTTCCACCATAGGCCTCAAAGCGCTCCAAATGAACACTTGCAGATTCTACAAAAAGAGTGTTTCAAAACTGCTCTAGCAAAGGAAAGGCTCAACTCTTTGAGTTGAACACACACATCACAAAGCAGTTTGTGAGAATGCTTCTGTCCAGTTTTTATGGGAAGATATTCCCGTTTCTAACGAAAGCCTGAAAGAGCACAAAATATCCACTTGCAGATGCTGCAGAAAGACTCTTTCCAAACTGCTCCATGAAAAGGAAGGTTCAACTCTGTGAGCTGAATGCACACATCATAAAGAAGTTTCAAAGAATGCTTCTGTCTAGGTTTTATGTGAAGATATTTCCTATTCCACCAGAGGCCTCAAAGAGCACGGAATGAACACTTGCAGATTCTACAAAAAGAGTGTTTCAAACTGCTCTATCAAAAAAAAGGTTCACCTGTGTGAGTTGAATGCATACAACACAAAGCAGTTTCACAGAACACTTCTGTCTCGTTTTTGTGAAGATAGTCCCTTTTCCAACGAACGCTTCAAAGAGCTCCAAATATCCTCTTGCAGTTTCTGCAAATACACTGTTATAAAGCTGCTCTATCCAACGGAAGGTTCCACTCAGTTAGTTGAATGCACACATCAGAAAACTGTTTCTTAGAATGCTTCTGTTTAGTTTTTATGTGAAGTTGTTTCCTTTTCCATCGTAAGCTTCAAAGCGCTCCAAATGAACACTTGTAAATTCTGCCAAGAGAGTGTTTCTAAAGTGCTCTTTCAAAAGCAGGG
The DNA here is from genome assembly GCF_028885655.2 of Pongo abelii. Lineage (NCBI taxonomy): Eukaryota > Metazoa > Chordata > Mammalia > Primates > Hominidae > Pongo > Pongo abelii. The sequence continues at coordinate 65,828,666 of NC_072008.2, forward strand.
TTCAACTCTGTGTGTTGAGTGCACACAACACAAAGCCGTTTCTGAGAATGCTTCTGTCCAGTTTTTATGTGAAGATATTCACGTTTCCAACGAAGGCCTGAAAGACCTCCAAATATCCACTTGCAGAAACTTTAAAGAGTCTTTCAAAACTGCTCTTTCAAAAGAAAGGTTGAACACTGTGAGTTGAAAGCACACATCATAAAGAACTTTCAGAGAATGCTTGTGTCTGGATATTATGTGAAGGTATTAAGTCTTACACCATAGGCCTCAAAGCGCTCCTAATGAACAATTGCAGATTCCACAAAAAGAGTGTTTCAAAACTGCTCTTTCTAAAGAAGTGTTCAACTCTGTGAGTTGGATTCTTACTACACAAAGCAGTTTCACAGAACGCTTCTGTTTAGTTTTTATGTGAAGATATTCCCGTTTCCAACGAAGGCCTGAAAGGGCTCCAACTATCCACTTGCAGATTCTGCAAAAACAGAGTTTCAAAACTGCTCTATCAAAAGGAAGGCTTATCTCTGAGTTGAATGCACACATCATAAAGAGGTTTCTGAGAATGCTTCTGTCTGGTTTCTATGTGAAGATATTTGCTTTTCCACCATAGGCCTCAAAGCGCTCCAAATGAACACTTGCAGATTCTACAAAAAGAGTGTTTCAAAGCTGCTCTAGCAAAGGAAAGGCTCAACTCTGTGAGTTGAACACACACATCACTAAGCAGTTTGTGAGAATGCTTCTGTCCAGTTTTTATGGGAAGATATTCCCGTTTCTAACGAAAGCCTGAAAGAGCACCAAATATCCAATTGCAGATGCTGCAGAAAGACTCTTTCCAAACTGTTCCATGAAAAGGAAGGTTCAACTCTGTGAGTTGAATGCACACATCATAAAGAAGTTTCAAAGAATGCTTCCGTCTAGGTTTTATGTGAAGATATTTCCTATTCCACCAGAGGCCTCAAAGAGCACGGAATGAACACTTGCAGATTCTACAAAAAGAGTGTTTCAAACTGCTCTATCAAAAGAAAGGTTCACCTGTGTGAGTGGAATGCATACAACACAAAGCAGTTTCAGAGAACACTTCTGTCTCGTTTTTGTGGAGATAGTCCCGTTTCCAACGAACGCTTCAAAGAGCTCCAAATATCCTCTTGCAGTTTCTGCAAATACACTGTTATAAAGCTGCTCTATCCAACGGAAGGTTCCACTCTGTTAGTTGAATGCACACATCAGAAAACTGTTTCTTAGAATGCTTCTGTTTAGTTTTTATGTGAAGTTGTTTCCTTTTCCATCGTAAGCTTCAAAGCGCTCCAAATGAACACTTGTAAATTCTGCCAAGAGAGTGTTTCTAAAGTGCTCTTTCAAAAGCAGGGTTCAACTCTGTGTGTTGAGTGCACACAACACAAAGCCGTTTCTGAGAATGCTTCTGTCCAGTTTTTATGTGAAGATATTCACGTTTCCAACGAAGGCCTGTAAGATCTCCCAATATCCACTTGCAGAAACTTTAAAAAGAGTCTTTCAAAACTGCTCTTTCAAAAGAAAGGTTGAACACTGTGAGTTGAAAGCACACATCATAAAGAACTTTCAGAGAATGCTTGTGTCTGGATATTATGTGAAGGTATTAAGTCTTACACCATAGGCCTCAAAGCGCTCCTAATGAACAATTGCAGATTCCACAAAAAGAGTGTTTCAAAACTGCTCTTTCTAAAGAAGTGTTCAACTCTGTGAGTTGGATTCTTACTACACAAAGCAGTTTCACAGAACGCTTCTCTTTAGTTTTTATGTGAAGATATTCCCGTTTCCAATGAAGGCCTGAAAGGGCTCCAACTATCCACTTGCAGATTCTGCAAAAACAGAGTTTCAAAACTGCTCTATCAAAAGGAAGGCTTATCTCTCTGAGTTGAATGCACACATCATAAAGAGGTTTCTGAGAATGCTTCTGTCTGGTTTCTATGTGAAGATATTTCCTTTTCCACCATAGGCCTCAAAGCGCTCCAAATGAACACTTGCAGATTCTACAAAAAGAGTGTTTCAAAGCTGCTCTAGCAAAGGAAAGGCTCAACTCTGTGAGTTGAACACACACATCACAAAGCAGTTTGTGAGAATGCTTCTGTCCAGTTTTTATGGGAAGATATTCCCGTTTCTAACGAAAGCCTGAAAGAGCACAAAATATCCACTTGCAGATGCTGCAGAAAGACTCTTTCCAAACTGTTCCATGAAAAGGAAGGTTCAACTCTGTGAGTTGAATGCACACATCATAAAGAAGTTTCAAAGATGCTTCTGTCTAGGTTTTATGTGAAGATATTTCCTATTCTACCAGAGGCCTGAAAGAGCACCGAATGAACACTTGCAGATTCTACAAAAAGAGTGTTTCAAACTGCTCTATCAAAAAAAAGGTTCACCTGTGTGAGTTGAATGCATACAACACAAAGCAGTTTCACAGAACACTTCTGTCTCGTTTTTGTGAAGATAGTCCCGCTTCCAACGAACGCTTCAAAGAGCTCCAAATATCCTCTTGCAGTTTCTGCAAATACACTGTTATAAAGCTGCTCTATCCAACGGAAGGTTCCACTCAGTTAGTTGAATGCACACATCAGAAAACTGTTTCTTAGAATGCTTCTGTTTAGTTTTTATGTGAAGTTGTTTCCTTTTCCATCGTAAGCTTCAAAGCGCTCCAAATGAACACTTGTAAATTCTGCCAAGAGAGTGTTTCTAAAGTGCTCTTTCAAAAGCAGGGTTCAACTCTGTGTGTTGAGTGCACACAACACAAAGCCGTTTCTGAGAATGCTTCTGTCCAGTTTTTATGTGAAGATATTCTCGTTTCCAACGAAGGCCTGAAAGAGCTCCAAATATCCACTTGCAGAAACTTTAAAAAGAGTGTTACAAAACTGCTCTTTCAAAAGAAAGGTTGAACACTGTGAGTTGAAAGCACACATCATAAAGAACTTTCAGAGAATGCTTGTGTCTGGATATTATGTGAAGGTATGAAGTCTTACACCATAGGCGTCAAAGCGCTCCTAATGAACAATTGCAGATTCCACAAAAAGAGTGTTTCAAAACTGCTCTTTCTAAAGAAGTGTTCAACTCTGTGAGTTGGATTCTTACTACACAAAGCAGTTTCACAGAACGCTTCTGTTTAGTTTTTATGTGAAGATATTCCCGTTTCCAACGAAGGCCTGAAAGGGCACCAACTATCCACTTGCAGATTCTGCAAAAACAGAGTTTCAAAACTGCTCTATCAAAAGGAAGGCTTATCTCTCTGAGTTGAATGCACACATCATAAAGAGATTTCTGAGAATGCTTCTGTCTGGTTTCTATGTGAAGATATTTCCTTTTCCACCATAGGCCTCAAAGCGCTCCAAATGAACACTTGCAGATTCTACAAAAAGAGTGTTTCAAAACTGCTCTAGCAAAGGAAAGGCTCAACTCTTTGAGTTGAACACACACATCACAAAGCAGTTTGTGAGAATGCTTCTGTCCAGTTTTTATGGGAAGATATTCCCGTTTCTAACGAAAGCCTGAAAGAGCACAAAATATCCACTTGCAGATGCTGCAGAAAGACTCTTTCCAAACTGCTCCATGAAAAGGAAGGTTCAACTCTGTGAGTTGAATGCACACATCATAAAGAAGTTTCAAAGAATGCTTCTGTCTAGGTTTTATGTGAAGATATTTCCTATTCCACCAGAGGCCTCAAAGAGCACCGAATGAACACTTGCAGATTCTACAAAAAGAGTGTTTCAAACTGCTCTATCAAAAGAAAGGTTCACCTGTGTGAGTTGAATGCATACAACACAAAGCAGTTTCAGAGAACACTTCTGTCTCGTTTTTGTGAAGATAGTCCCGTTTCCAACGAACGCTTCAAAGAGCTCCAAATATCCTCTTGCAGTTTCTGCAAATACACTGTTATAAAGCTGCTCTATCCAACGGAACATTCCACTCTGTTAGTTGAATGCACACATCAGAAAACTGTTTCTTAGAATGCTTCTGTTTAGTTTTTATGTGAAGTTGTTTCCTTTTCCATCGTAAGCTTCAAAGCGCTCCAAATGAACACTTGTAAATTCTGCCAAGAGAGTGTTTCTAAAGTGCTCTATCAAAAGCAGGGTTCAACTCTGTGTGTTGAGTGCACACAACACAAAGCCGTTTCTGAGAATGCTTCTGTCCAGTTTTTATGTGAAGATATTCACGTTTCCAACGAAGGCCTGAAAGAGCTCCAAATATCCACTTGCAGAAACTTTAAAAAGAGTGTTTCAAAACTGCTCTTTCAAAAGAAAGGTTGAACACTGTGAGTTGAAAGCACACATCATAAAGAACTTTCAGAGAATGCTTGTGTCTGGATATTATGTGAAGGTATTAAGTCTTACACCATAGGCCTCAAAGCGCTCCTAATGAACAATTGCAGATTCCACAAAAAGAGTGTTTCAAAACTGCTCTTTCTAAAGAAGTGTTCAACTCTGTGAGTTGGATTCTTACTACACAAAGCAGTTTCACAGAACGCTTCTGTTTAGTTTTTATGTGAAGATATTCCCGTTTCCAACGAAGGCCTGAAAGGGCTCCAACTATCCACTTGCAGATTCTGCAAAAACAGAGTTTCAAAACTGCTCTATCAAAAGGAAGGCTTATCTCTGAGTTGAATGCACACATCATAAAGAGGTTTCTGAGAATGCTTCTGTCTGGTTTCTATGTGAAGATATTTCCTTTTTCACCATAGGCCTCAAAGCGCTCCAAATGAACACTTGCAGATTCTACAAAAAGAGTGTTTCAAAGCTGCTCTAGCAAAGGAAAGGCTCAACTCTGTGAGTTGAACACACACATCACTAAGCAGTTTGTGAGAATGCTTCTGTCCAGTTTTTATGGGAAGATATTCCCGTTTCTAACGAAAGCCTGAAAGAGCACCAAATATCCAATTGCAGATGCTGCAGAAAGACTCTTTCCAAACTGTTCCATGAAAAGGAAGGTTCAACTCTGAGAGTTGAATGCACACATCATAAAGAAGTTTCAAAGAATGCTTCCGTCTAGGTTTTATGTGAAGATATTTCCTATTCCACTAGAGGCCTCAAAGAGCACGGAATGAACACTTGCAGATTCTACAAAAAGAGTGTTTCAAACTGCTCTATCAAAAGAAAGGTTCACCTGTGTGAGTGGAATGCATACAACACAAAGCAGTTTCAGAGAACACTTCTGTCTCGTTTTTGTGGAGATAGTCCCGTTTCCAACGAACGCTTCAAAGAGCTCCAAATATCCTCTTGCAGTTTCTGCAAATACACTGTTATAAAGCTGCTCTATCCAACGGAAGGTTCCACTCTGTTAGTTGAATGCACACATCAGAAAACTGTTTCTTAGAATGCTTCTGTTTAGTTTTTATGTGAAGTTGTTTCCTTTTCCATCGTAAGCTTCAAAGCGCTCCAAATGAACACTTGTAAATTCTGCCAAGAGAGTGTTTCTAAAGTGCTCTTTCAAAAGCAGGGTTCAACTCTGTGTGTTGAGTGCACACAACACAAAGCCGTTTCTGAGAATGCTTCTGTCCAGTTTTTATGTGAAGATATTCACGTTTCCAACGAAGGCCTGTAAGAGCTCCCAATATCTACTTGCAGAAACTTTAAAAAGAGTCTTTCAAAACTGCTCTTTCAAAAGAAAGGTTGAACACTGTGAGTTGAAAGCACACATCATAAAGAACTTTCAGAGAATGCTTGTGTCTGGATATTATGCGAAGGTATTAAGTCTTACACCATAGGCGTCAAAGCGCTAATAATGAACAATTGTAGATTCCACAAAAAGAGTGTTTCAAAACTGCTCTTTCTAAAGAAGTGTTCAACTCTGTGAGTTGGATTCTTACTACACAAAGCAGTTTCACAGAACGCTTCTGTTTAGTTTTTATGTGAAGATATTCCCGTTTCCAACGAAGGCCTGAAAGGGCACCAACTATCTACTTGCAGATTCTGCAAAAACAGAGTTTCAAAACTGCTCTATCAAAAGGAAGGCTTATCTCTCTGAGTTGAATGCACACATCATAAAGAGATTTCTGAGAATGCTTCTGTCTGGTTTCTATGTGAAGATATTTCCTTTTCCACCATAGGCCTCAAAGCGCTCCAAATGAACACTTGCAGATTCTACAAAAAGAGTGTTTCAAAACTGCTCTAGCAAAGGAAAGGCTCAACTCTTTGAGTTGAACACACACATCACAAAGCAGTTTGTGAGAATGCTTCTGTCCAGTTTTTATGGGAAGATATTCCCGTTTCTAACGAAAGCCTGAAAGAGCACCAAATATCCACTTGCAGATGCTGCAGAAAGACTCTTTCCAAACTGCTCCATGAAAAGGAAGGTTCAACTCTGTGAGCTGAATGCACACATCATAAAGAAGTTTCAAAGAATGCTTCTGTCTAGGTTTTATGTGAAGATATTTCCTATTCCACCAGAGGCCTCAAAGAGCACCGAATGAACACTTGCAGATTCTACAAAAAGAGTGTTTCAAACTGCTCTATCAAAAAAAAGGTTCACCTGTGTGAGTTGAATGCATACAACACAAAGCAGTTTCACAGAACACTTCTGTCTCGTTTTTGTGAAGATAGTCCCGTTTCCAACGAACGCTTCAAAGAGCTCCAAATATCCTCTTGCAGTTTCTGCAAATACACTGTTATAAAGCTGCTCTATCCAACGGAAGGTTCCACTCAGTTAGTTGAATGCACACATCAGAAAACTGTTTCTTAGAATGCTTCTGTTTAGTTTTTATGTGAAGTTGTTTCCTTTTCCATCGTAAGCTTCAAAGCGCTCCAAATGAACACTTGTAAATTCTGCCAAGAGAGTGTTTCTAAAGTGCTCTTTCAAAAGCAGGGTTCAACTCTGTGTGTTGAGTGCACACAACACAAAGCCGTTTCTGAGAATGCTTCTGTCCAGTTTTTATGTGAAGATATTCACGTTTCCAACGAAGGCCTGAAAGAGCTCCAAATATCCACTTGCAGAAACTTTAAAAAGAGTGTTACAAAACTGCTCTTTCAAAAGAAAGGTTGAACACTGTGAGTTGAAAGCACACATCATAAAGAACTTTCAGAGAATGCTTGTGTCTGGATATTATGTGAAGGTATGAAGTCTTACACCATAGGCGTCAAAGCGCTCCTAATGAACAATTGCAGATTCCACAAAAAGAGTGTTTCAAAACTGCTCTTTCTAAAGAAGTGTTCAACTCTGTGAGTTGGATTCTTACTACACAAAGCAGTTTCACAGAACGCTTCTGTTTAGTTTTTATGTGAAGATATTCCCGTTTCCAACGAAGGCCTGAAAGGGCTCCAACTATCCACTTGCAGATTCTGCAAAAACAGAGTTTCAAAACTGCTCTATCAAAAGGAAGGCTTATCTCTCTGAGTTGAATGCACACATCATAAAGAGATTTCTGAGAATGCTTCTGTCTGGTTTCTATGTGAAGATATTTCCTTTTCCACCATAGGCCTCAAAGCGCTCCAAATGAACACTTGCAGATTCTACAAAAAGAGTGTTTCAAAGCTGCTCTAGCAAAGGAAAGGCTCAACTCTGTGAGTTGAACACACACATCACTAAGCAGTTTGTGAGAATGCTTCTGTCCAGTTTTTATGGGAAGATATTCCCGTTTCTAACGAAAGCCTGAAAGAGCACCAAATATCCAATTGCAGATGCTGCAGAAAGACTCTTTCCAAACTGTTCCATGAAAAGGAAGGTTCAACTCTGAGAGTTGAATGCACACATCATAAAGAAGTTTCAAAGAATGCTTCTGTCTAGGTTTTATGTGAAGATATTTCCTATTCCACCAGAGGCCTCAAAGAGCACCGAATGAACACTTGCAGATTCTACAAAAAGAGTGTTTCAAAACTGCGCTTTGAAAAGGAAGGTTCAAGTCTGTCAGTTGAATGCACTCAGCAGAAAGAAGTTTCGGAGAGCGCTTCTATCCAGTTTTCATCTGCATGTAGTTCCTTTTCCATTAGATGCCGCAATCGCACCAAATATCCAATTGCAGTTTCTACAAAAAGAGTGTTGCAGAACTGCTCCATGAAAAGGAATGTTAAACTCTGTGAGTTCAATCCCCACATGACATAGCAGTTTCTGAAATGCTTCTGTCTTGTTTGTATATGAAGATATTTCCTTTTACAGCATAAGCCTCAAAGAGCTCCAAATATCCAATTGCTGACTCTACAAAAACTGTGTTTCAAAACTGGTCTCTCAAAAGGAAGGTTCAACTCTGTGAGTTGAATGCACTTATCACAAAGCAGTTTCTGAGAATGCTTCCGTCCAGCTTTTGTGCAATGATATTTCCTTTTGCAGCATAGGCCTCAAAATGTTCCAAATATCCACTTGCAGATTCTACAAAAAGAGTGTTTCAAAACTGCTCTATGGAAAGGCAGGTGGATCTCTGTGAGTTGAGTGCACAAAGCACAGGGAACTTTCTGAGAATGCTTTTGTCTAGTTTCTAGGTGAAGATATTTCCTTGTCCAGCATAGGCCTCAAAGCACTCCATCCATCCACTTGAAGATTCTGCTAAAAGAGTGTTTCAAAACTTCTCTATCGAAAGAAAGGTTCAACTCTGTGAGTTGAATGCAGACGTTACAAAGAAGTTTCTGAGAATGCTTCTGTCCAGTTTTTATGTGAAGGTATTTCCTTTTCCAGCATAGGCCTCAAAGCGCTCCATATATCCACTTGCAGATTCTGCAAAAAGAGCGTTTCCAAACTGCTCTCTCAAAAGGAAGGTTCAACTCTGTGAGTTGAAGGCGTGCATCGCGAAGAAGTTTCAGAGAATGCTTCTGTCTAGTTTTTAGGTGAAGATATTTCATTACCCAGCATAGGCCTCAAGGCGCTCCAAATATCCACTTGCAGATTCTACAAAAAGAGTGTTTCATAACTGCGCTTTGAAAAAGAAGGTTCAAGTCTGTGAGTTGAATGCACTGAGCAGAAAGAAGTTTGTGAGAGCGCTTCTATCTAATTTTCATCTGCATGTAGTTCCTTTTCCACTAGATGCCGCAATCGCACCAAATATCCACATGCAGTTTCCACAAAAAGAGTGTTGCAGAACTGCTCCATGAAAAGGAATGTTCAACTCTGTGAGTTCAATCCCCACATGACATAGCAGTTTCTGTAATGCTTCTGTCTAGTTTGTATATGAAGATATTTCCTTTTCCAGCATAAGCCTCAAAAGCTCCAAATATCCACTTGCTGAGTCTACAAAAACAGTGTTTCAAAACTGGTCTCTCAAAAGGAAGGTTCAACTCTGTGAGTTGAATGCACTTATCACAAAGCAGTTTCTGAGAATGCTTCCGTCCAGCTTTTATGCAACGATATTTCCTTTGGCAGCATAGGCCTCAAAGCGCTCCAAATATCCCCTTGCAGATTCTACAAAAAGGGTGTTTCCAAACTGCTCTCTCAAAAGGAAGGTTCAACTCTGTGAGTTGAATGCGTGCATCGCGAAGAAGTTTCTTAGAATGCTTCTGTCTAGTTCTTAGGTGAAGATATTTCATTTCCCAGCATAGGCCTCAAGGCGCTCCAAATATCCACTTGCAGATTCTACAAAAAGAGTGTTTCAAAACTGCGCTTTGAAAAGGAAGGTTCAAGTCTGTCAGTTGAATGCACTCAGCAGAAAGAAGTTTCTGAGAGCGCTTCTATCCAGTTTTCATCTGCATGTAGTTCCTTTTCCACTAGATGCCGCAATCGCACCAAATATCCAATTGCAGTTTCTACAAAAAGAGTGTTGCAGAACTGCTCCATGAAAAGGAATGTTCAACTCTGTGAGTTCAATCCCCACATGACATAGCAGTTTCTGAAATGCTTCTGTCTAGTTTGTATATGAAGATATTTCCTTTTCCAGCATAAGCCTCAAAGAGCTCCAAATATCCAATTGCTGACTCTACAAAAACTGTGTTTCAAAACTGGCCTCTCAAAAGGAAGGTTCAACTCTGTGAGTTGAATGCACTTATCACAAAGCAGTTTCTGAGAATGCTTCCGTCCAGCTTTTGTGCAATGATATTTCCTTTTGCAGCATAGGCCTCAAAATGTTCCAAATATCCACTTGCAGATTCTACAAAAAGAGTGTTTCAAAACTGCTCTATGGAAAGGCAGGTGGATCTCTGTGAGTTGAGTGCACAAAGCACAGGGAACTTTCTGAGAATGCTTTTGTCTAGTTTCTAGGTGAAGATATTTCCTTGTCCAGCATAGGCCTCAAAGCACTCCATCCATCCACTTGAAGATTCTGCTAAAAGAGTGTTTCAAAACTTCTCTATCGAAAGAAAGGTTCAACTCTGTGAGTTGAATGCAGACGTTACAAAGAAGTTTCTGAGAATGCTTCTGTCCAGTTTTTATGTGAAGGTATTTCCTTTTCCAGCATAGGCCTCAAAGCGCTCCATATATCCACTTGCAGATTCTGCAAAAAGAGCGTTTCCAAACTGCTCTCTCAAAAGGAAGGTTCAACTCTGTGAGTTGAATGCGTGCATCGCGAAGAAGTTTCAGAGAATGCTTCTGTCTAGTTTTTAGGTGAAGATATTTCATTTCCCAGCATAGGCCTCAAGGCGCTCCAAATATCCACTTGCAGATTCTACAAAAAGAGTGTTTCAAAACTGCGCTTTGAAAAGGAAGGTTCAAGTCTGTCAGTTGAATGCACTCAGCAGAAAGAAGTTTCTGAGAGCTCTTCTATCAAGTTTTCATCTGCATGTAGTTCCTTTTCCACTAGATGCCGCAATCACACCAAATATCCAATTGCAGTTTCTACAAAAAGAGTGTTGCAGAACTGCTCCATGAAAAGGAATGTTCAACTCTGTGAGTTCAATCCCCACATGACATAGCAGTTTCTGAAATGCTTCTGTCTAATTTGTATATGAAGATATTTCCTTTTCCAGCATAAGCCTGAAAGAGCTCCAAATATCCAATTGCTGACTCTACAAAAACTGTGTTTCAAAACTGGTCTCTCAAAAGGAAGGTTCAACTCTGTGAGTTGAATGCACTTATCACAAAGCAGTTTCTGAGAATGCTTCCGTCCAGCTTTTGTGCAATGATATTTCCTTTTGCAGCATAGGCCTCAAAATGTTCCAAATATCCACTTGCAGATTCTACAAAAAGAGTGTTTCAAAACTGCTCTATGGAAAGGCAGGTGGATCTCTGTGAGTTGAGTGCACAAAGCACAGGGAACTTTCTGAGAATGCTTTTGTCTAGTTTCTAGGTGAAGATATTTCCTTGTCCAGCATAGGCCTCAAAGCACTCCATCCATCCACTTGAAGATTCTGCTAAAAGAGTGTTTCTAAACTTCTCTATCGAAAGAAAGGTTCAACTCTGTGAGTTGAATGCAGACGTTACAAAGAAGTTTCTGAGAATGCTTCTGTCCAGTTTTTATGTGAAGGTATTTCCTTTTCCAGCATAGGCCTCAAAGCGCTCCATATATCCACTTGCAGATTCTGCAAAAAGAGCGTTTCCAAACTGCTCTCTCAAAAGGAAGGTTCAACTCTGTGAGTTGAATGCGTGCATCGCGAAGAAGTTTCAGAGAATGCTTCTGTCTAGTTTTTAGGTGAAGATATTTCATTTCCCAGCATAGGCCTCAAGGCGCTCCAAATATCCACTTGCAGATTCTACAAAAAGAGTGTTTCATAACTGCGCTTTGAAAAAGAAGGTTCAAGTCTGTGAGTTGAATGCACTGAGCAGAAAGAAGTTTGTGAGAGCGCTTCTATCTAGTTTTCATCTGCATGTAGTTCCTTTTCCACTAGATGCCGCAATCGCACCAAATATCCACATGCAGTTTCCACAAAAAGAGTGTTGCAGAACTGCTCCATGAAAAGGAATGTTCAACTCTGTGAGTTCAATCCCCACATGACATAGCAGTTTCTGAAATGCTTCTGTCTAGTTTGTATATGAAGATATTTCCTTTTCCAGCATAAGCCTCAAAGAGCTCCAAATATCCCCTTGCAGATTCTACAAAAAGGGTGTTTCCAAACTGCTCTCTCAAAAGGAAGGTTCAACTCTGTGAGTTGAATGCGTGCATCGCGAAGAAGTTTCTTAGAATGCTTCTGTCTAGTTCTTAGGTGAAGATACTTCATTTCCCAGCATAGGCCTCAAGGCGCCCCCAATATCCACTTGCAGATTCTACAAAAAGAGTGTTTCAAAACTGCGCTTTGAAAAGGAAGGTTCAAGTCTGTCAGTTGAATGCACTCAGCAGAAAGAAGTTTCTGAGAGCGCTTCTATCCAGTTTTCATCTGCATGTAGTTCCTTTTCCACTAGATGCCGCAATCGCACCAAATATCCAATTGCAGTTTCTACAAAAAGAGTTTTGCAGAGCTGCTCCATGAAAAGGAATGTTCAACTCTGTGAGTTCTATCCCCACATGACATAGCAGTTTCTGAAATGCTTCTGTCTAGTTTGTATATGAAGATATTTCCTTTTCCAGCATAAGCCTGAAAGAGCTCCAAATATCCACTTGCTGAGTCTTCAAAAACAGTGTTTCAAAACTGGTCTCTCAAAAGGAAGGTTCAACTCTGTGAGTTGAATGCACTTATCACAAAGCAGTTTCTGAGAAGGCTTCCGTCCAGCTTTTATGCAACGATATTTCCTTTGGCAGCATAGGACTCAAAGCGCTCCAAATATCCCCTTGCAGATTCTACAAAAAGGGTGTTTCCAAACTGCTCTCTCAAAAGGAAGGTTCAACTCTGTGAGTTGAATGCGTGCATCGCGAAGAAGTTTCTTAGAATGCTTCTGTCTAGTTCTTAGGTGAAGATATTTCATTTCCCAGCATAGGCCTCAAGGCGCTCCAAATATCCACTTGCAGATTCTACAAAAAGAGTGTTTCAAAACTGCGCTTTGAAAAGGAAGGTTCAAGTCTGTCAGTTGAATGCGCTCAGCAGAAAGAAGTTTCTGAGAGCGCTTCTATCCAGTTTTCATCTGCATGTAGTTCCTTTTCCACTAGATGCCGCAATCGCACCAAATATCCAATTGCAGTTTCTACAAAAAGAGTGTTGCAGAACTGCTCCATGAAAAGGAATGTTCAACTCTGTGAGTTCAATCCCCACATTACATAGCAGTTTCTGAAATGCTTCTGTCTTGTTTGTATATGAAGATATTTCCTTTTCCAGCATAAGCCTCAAAGAGCTCCAAATATCCAATTGCTGACTCTACAAAAACTGTGTTTCAAAACTGGTCTCTCAAAAGGAAGGTTCAACTCTGTGAGTTGAATGCACTTATCACAAAGCAGTTTCTGAGAATGCTTCCGTCCAGCTTTTGTGCAATGATATTTCCTTTTGCAGCATAGGCCTCAAAATGTTCCAAATATCCACTTGCAGATTCTACAAAAAGAGTGTTTCAAAACTGCTCTATGGAAAGGCAGGTGGATCTCTGTGAGTTGAGTGCACAAAGCACAGGGAACTTTCTGAGAATGCTTTTGTCTAGTTTCTAGGTGGAGATATTTCCTTGTCCAGCATAGGCCTCAAAGCACTCCATCCATCCACTTGAAGATTCTGCTAAAAGAGTGTTTCAAAACTTCTCTATCGAAAGAAAGGTTCAACTCTGTGAGTTGAATGCAGACGTTACAAAGAAGTTTCTGAGAATGCTTCTGTCCAGTTTTTATGTGAAGGTATTTCCTTTTCCAGCATAGGCCTCAAAGCGCTCCATATATCCACTTTCAGATTCTGCAAAAAGAGCGTTTCCAAACTGCTCTCTCAAAAGGAAGGTTCAACTCTGTGAGTTGAATGCGTGCATCGCGAAGAAGTTTCAGAGAATGCTTCTGTCTAGTTTTTAGGTGAAGATATTTCATTTCCCAGCATAGGCCTCAAGGCGCTCCAAATATCCACTTGCAGATTCTACAAAAAGAGTGTTTCATAACTGCGCTTTGAAAAAGAAGGTTCAAGTCTGTGAGTTGAATGCACTGAGCAGAAAGAAGTTTGTGAGAGCGCTTCTATCTAATTTTCATCTGCATGTAGTTCCTTTTCCACTAGATGCCGCAATCGCACCAAATATCCACATGCAGTTTCCACAAAAAGAGTGTTGCAGAACTGCTCCATGAAAAGGAATGTTAAACTCTGTGAGTTCAATCCCCACATGACATAGCAGTTTCTGAAATGCTTCTGTCTAGTTTGTATATAAAGATATTTAATTTTCCAGCATAAGCCTCAAAGAGCTCCAAATATCCACTTGCTGAGCCTACAAAAACAGTGTTTCAAAACTGGACTCTCAAAAGGAAGGTTCAACTCTGTGAGTTGAATGCACTTATCACAAAGCAGTTTCTGAGAATGCTTCCGTCCAGCTTTTATGCAACGACATTTCCTTTGGCAGCATAAGCCTCAAAGCGCTCCAAATATCCCCTTGCAGATTCTACAAAAAGGGTGTTTCCAAACTGCTCTCTCAAAAGGAAGGTTCAACTCTGTGAGTTGAATGCGTGCATCTCGAAGGAGTTTCTTAGAATGCTTCTGTCTAGTTCTTAGGTGAAGATATTTCATTTCCCAGCATAGGCCTCAAGGCGCTCCAAATATCCACTTGCAGATTCTACAAAAAGAGTGTTTCAAAACTGCGCTTTGAAAAGGAAGGTTCAAGTCTGTCAGTTGAATGCGCTCAGCAGAAAGAAGTTTCTGAGGGCGCTTCTATCCAGTTTTCATCTGCATGTAGTTCCTTTTCCACTAGATGCCGCAATCGCACCCAATATCCAATTGCAGTTTCTACAAAAAGAGTGTTGCAGAACTTCTCCATGAAAAGGAATGTTCAACTCTGTGAGTTCAATCCCCGCATTACATAGCAGTTTCTGAAATGCTTCTGTCTTTTTTGTATATGAAGTTATTTCCTTTTACAGCATAAGCCTCAAAGAGCTCCAAATATCCAATTGCTGACTCTACAAAAACTGTGTTTCAAAACTGGTCTCTCAAAAGGAAGGTTCAACTCTGTGAGTTGAATGCACTTATCACAAAGCAGTTTCTGAGAATGCTTCCGTCCAGCTTTTGTGCAATGATATTTCCTTTTGCAGCATAGGCCTCAAAATGTTCCAAATATCCACTTGCAGATTCTACAAAAAGAGTGTTTCAAAACTGCTCTATGGAAAGGCAGGTGGATCTCTGTGAGTTGAGTGCGCAAAGCACAGGGAACTTTCTGAGAATGCTTTTGTCTAGTTTCTACGTGAAGATATTTCCTTGTCCAGCATAGGCCTCAAAGCACTCCATCCATCCACTTGAAGATTCTGCTAAAAGAGTGTTTCAAAACTTCTCTATCGAAGGAAAGGTTCAACTCTGTGAGTTGAATGCAGACGTTACAAAGAAGTTTCTGAGAATGCTTCTGTCCAGTTTTTATGTGAAGGTATTTCCTTTTCCAGCATAGGCCTCAAAGCCCTCCATATATCCACTTGCAGATTCTGCAAAAAGAGCGTTTCCAAACTGCTCTCTCAAAAGGAAGGTTCAACTCTGTGAGTTGAATGCGTGCATCGCGAAGAAGTTTCAGAGAATGCTTCTGTCTAGTTTTTAGGTGAAGATATTTCATTTCCCAGCATAGGCCTCAAGGCGCTCCAAATATCCACTTGCAGATTCTACAAAAAGAGTGTTTCATAACTGCGCTTTGAAAAAGAAGGTTCAAGTCTGTGAGTTGAATGCACTGAGCAGAAAGAAGTTTGTGAGAGCGCTTCTAATTTTCATCTGCATGTAGTTCCTTTTCCACTAGATGCCGCAATCGCACGAAATATACACATGCAGTTTCCACAAAAAGAGTGTTGCAGAACTCCTCCATGAAAAGGAATGTTCAACTCTGTGAGTTCAATCCCCACATGACATAGCAGTTTCTGAAATGCTTCTGTCTAGTTTGTATATGAAGATATTTCCTTTTCCAGCATAAGCCTCAAAGAGCTCCAAATATCCACTTGCTGAGTCTACAAAAACAGTGTTTCAAAACTGGTCTCTCAAAAGGAAGGTTCAACTCTGTGAGTTGAATGCACTTATCACAAAGCAGTTTCTGAGAATGCTTCCGTCCAGCTTTTATGCAACGATATTTCCTTTGGCAGCATAGGACTCAAAGCGCTCCAAATATCCCCTTGCAGATTCTACAAAAAGGGTGTTTCCAAACTGCTCTCTCAAAAGGAATGTTCAACTCTTTGTGTTGAATGCGTGCATCGCGAAGAAGTTTCTTAGAATGCTTCTGTCTAGTTCTTAGGTGAAGATATTTCATTTCCCAGCATAGGCCTCAAGGCGCTCCAAATATCCACTTGCAGATTCTACAAAAAGAGTGTTTCAAAACTGCGCTTTGAAAAGGAAGGTTCAAGTCTGTCAGTTGAATGCACTCAGCAGAAAGAAGTTTCTGAGAGCGCTTCTATCCAGTTTTCATCTGCATGTAGTTCCTTTTCCACTAGATGCCGCAATCGCACCAAATATCCAATTGCAGTTTCTACAAAAAGAGTGTTGCAGAACTGCTCCATGAAAAGGAATGTTCAACTCTGTGAGTTCAATCCCCACATTACATAGCAGTTTCTGAAATGCTTCTGTCTTGTTTGTATATGAAGATATTTCCTTTTACAGCATAAGCCTCAAAGAGCTCCAAATATCCAATTGCTGAGTCTACAAAAACTGTGTTTCAAAACTGGCCTCTCAAAAGGAAGGTTCAACTCTGTGAGTTGAATGCACTTATCACAAAGCAGTTTCTGAGAATGCTTCCGTCCAGCTTTTGTGCAATGATATTTCCTTTTGCAGCATAGGCCTCAAAATGTTCCAAATATCCACTTGCAGATTCTACAAAAAGAGTGTTTCAAAACTGCTCTATGGAAAGGCAGGTGGATCTCTGTGAGTTGAGTGCACAAAGCACAGGGAACTTTCTGAGAATGCTTTTGTCTCGTTTCTAGGTGAAGATATTTCCTTGTCCAGCATAGGCCTCAAAGCACTCCATCCATCCACTTGAAGATTCTGCTAAAAGAGTGTTTCAAAACTTCTCTATCGAAAGAAAGGTTCAACTCTGTGAGTTGAATGCAGACGTTACAAAGAAGTTTCTGAGAATGCTTCTGTCCAGTTTTTATGTGAAGGTATTTCCTTTTCCAGCATAGGCCTCAAAGCGCTCCATATATCCACTTTCAGATTCTGCAAAAAGAGCGTTTCCAAACTGCTATCTCAAAAGGAAGGTTCAACTCTGTGAGTTGAATGCGTGCATCGCGAAGAAGTTTCAGAGAATGCTTCTGTCTAGTTTTTAGGTGAAGATATTTCGTTTCCCAGCATAGGCCTCAAGGCGCTACAAATATCCACTTGCAGATTCTACAAAAAGAGTGTTTCATAACTGCGCTTTGAAAAAGAAGGTTCAAGTCTGTGAGTTGAATGCACTGAGCAGAAAGAAGTTTGTGAGAGCGCTTCTATCTAGTTTTCATCTGCATGTAGTTCCTTTTCCACTAGATGCCGCAATCGCACCAAATATCCAATTGCAGTTTCCACAAAAAGAGTGTTGCAGAACTGCTCCATGAAAAGGAATGTTCAACTCTGTGAGTTCAATCCCCACATTACATAGCAGTTTCTGAAATGCTTCTGTCTAGTTTGTATATGAAGATATTTCCTTTTCCAGCATAAGCCTCAAAGAGCTACAAATATCCAATTGCTGACCCTACAAAAACTGTGTTTCAATACTGGTCTCTCAAAAGGAAGGTTCAACTCTGTGAGTTGAATGCACTTATCACAAAGCAGTTTCTGAGAATGCTTCCGTCCAGCTTTTGTGCAATGATATTTCCTTTTGCAGCATAGGCCTCAAAATGTTCCAAATATCCACTTGCAGATTCTACAAAAAGAGTGTTTCAAAACTGCTCTATGGAAAGGCAGGTGGATCTCTGTGAGTTGAGTGCACAAAGCACAGGGAACTTTCTGAGAATGCTTTTGTCTAGTTTCTACGTGAAGATATTTCCTTGTCCAGCATAGGCCTCAAAGCACTCCATCCATCCACTTGAAGATTCTGCTAAAAGAGTGTTTCAAAACTTCTCTATCGAAAGAAAGGTTCAACTCTGTGAGTTGAATGCAGACGTTACAAAGAAGTTTCTGAGAATGCTTCTGTCCAGTTTTTATGTGAAGGTATTTCCTTTTCCAGCATAGGTCTCAAAGCGCTCCATATATCCACTTGCAGATTCTGCAAAAAGAGCGTTTCCAAACTGCTCTCTCAAAAGGAAGGTTCAACTCTGTGAGTTGAATGCGTGCATCGCGAAGAAGTTTCAGAGAATGCTTCTGTCTAGTTTTTAGGTGAAGATATTTCATTTCCCAGCATAGGCCTCAAGGCGCTACAAATATCCACTTGCAGATTCTACAAAAAGAGTGTTTCATAACTGCGCTTTGAAAAAGAAGGTTCAAGTCTGTGAGTTGAATGCACTGAGCAGAAAGAAGTTTGTGAGAGCGCTTCTATCTAGTTTTCATCTGCATGTAGTTCCTTTTCCACTAGATGCCGCAATCGCACCAAATATCCACATGCAGTTTCCACAAAAAGAGTGTTGCAGAACTGCTCCATGAAAAGGAATGTTCAACTCTGTGAGTTCAATCCCCACATGACATAGCAGTTTCTGAAATGCTTCTGTCTAGTTTGTATATGAAGATATTTCCTTTTCCAGCATAAGCCTCAAAGAGCTCCAAATATCCACTTGCTGAGTCTACAAAAACAGTGTTTCAAAACTGGTCTCTCAAAAGGAAGGTTCAACTCTGTGAGTTGAATGCACTTATCAGAAAGCAGTTTCTGAGAATGCTTCCGTCCAGCTTTTATGCAACGATAGTTCCTTTTGCAGCATAGGCCTCAAAGCGCTCCAAATATCCCCTTGCAGATTCTACAAAAAGGGTGTTTCCAAACTGCTCTCTCAAAAGGAAGGTTCAACTCTGTCAGTTGAATGCGTGCATCGCGAAGAAGTTTCAGAGAATCCTTCTGTCTAGTTCTTAGGTGAAGATACTTCATTTCCCAGCATAGGCCTCAAGGCGCCCCAAATATCCACTTGCAGATTCTACAAAAAGAGTGTTTCAAATCTGCGCTTTGAAAAGGAAGGTTCAAGTCTGTCAGTTGAATGCACTCAGCAGAAAGAAGTTTCTGAGAGCGCTTGTATCTAGTTTTCATCTGCATGTAGTTCCTTTTCCACTAGATGCCGCAATCGCACCAAATATCCACTTCCAGTTTCCACAAAAAGAGTGTTGCAGAACTGCTCCATGAAAAGGAATGTTCAACTCTGTGAGTTCAATCCCCACGTGACATAGCAGTTTCTGAAATGCTTCTGTCTAGTTTGTATATGAAGATATTTCCTTTTCCAGCATAAGCCTCAAAGAGCTCCAAATATCCACATGCTGAGTCTACAAAAACAGTGTTTCAAAACTGGTCTCTCAAAAGGAAGGTTCAACTCTGTGAGTTGAATGCACTTATCACAAAGCAGTTTCTGAGAATGCTTCCGTCCAGCTTTTATGCAACGACATTTCCTTTTGCAGCATAGGCCTCAAAATGTTCCAAATATCCACTTGCAGATTCTACAAAAAGAGTGTTTCAAAACTGCTCTATGGAAAGGCAGGTGGATCTCTGTGAGTTGAGTGCACAAAGCACAGGGAACTTTCTGAGAATGGTTTTATCTAGTTTCTACGTGGAGATATTTCCTTTTCCAGCATAGGCCTCAAAGCACTCCATCCATCCACTTGAAGATTCTACTAAAAGTGTGTTTCATACCTGTTCTATGAAAACAACTGTTCGACTCTGTGAGTTGAATGCACATATCGTGAAGAAGTTTCTCAGAATGCTTCAGTCTAGTTTTTTGGTGAAGATATTTCATTTCCCAGCATAGGCGTCAAAGCGCTCCAAATATCCACTTGCAGATTCTACAAAAAGAGTGTTTCAAAACTGCTCTATCAAAAGGCAGGTTCAACTCTGTGAGTTGAATTCACAAAGCACGGGGAAATTTCTGAGAATGCTTTTGTCTAGTTTGTAGGTGAAGATATTTCCTTGTCCAGCATAGGCCTCAAAGCACTCCATCCATCCACTTGAAGATTCTGCTAAAAGAGTGTTTCAAAACTTCTCTATCGAAAGAAAGGTTCAGCTCTGTGAGTTGAATGCAGACGTTACAAAGAAGTTTCTGAGAATGCTTCTGTCCAGTTTTTATGTGAAGGTATTTCCTTTTCCAGCATAGGCCTCAAAGCGCTCCATATACCCACTTGCAGATTCTGCAAAAAGAGCGTTTCCAAACTGCTCTCTCAAAAGGAAGGTTCAACTCTGTGAGTTGAATGCGTGCATCGCGAAGAAGTTTCTGAGAATGCTTCTGTCTAGTTTTTAGGTGAAGATATTTCATTTCCCAGCATAGGCCTCAAGGCCCTCCAAATATACACTTGCAGATTCTACAAAAACAGTGTTTCATAACTGCGCTTTGAAAAGGAAGGTTCAAGTCTGTGAGTTGAATGCACTGAACAGAAAGAAGTTTGTGAGAGCGCTTCTATCTAGTTTTCATCTGCATGTAGTTCCTTTTCCACTAGATGCCGCAATCGCACCAAATATCCACTTGCAGTTTCCACAAAAAGAGTGTTGCAGAACTGCTCCATGAAAAGGAATGTTCAACTCTGTGAGTTCAATCCCCACATGACATAGCAGTTTCTGAAATGCTTCTGTCTAGTTTGTATATGAAGATATTTCCTTTTCAGCATAAGCCTCAAAGAGCTCCAAATATCCACTTGCTGAGTCTACAAAAACAGTGTTTCAAAACTGGTCTCTCAAAAGGAAGGTTCAACTCTGTGAGTTGAATGCACTTATCACAAAGCAGTTTCTGAGAATGCTTCCGTCCAGCTTTTATGCAACGACATTTCCTTTTGCAGCATAGGCCTCATAATGTTCCAAATATCCACTTGCAGATTCTACAAAAAGAGTGTTTCAAAACTGCTCTATGGAAAGGCAGGTGGATCTCTGTGAGTTGAATGCACAAAGCACAGGGAACTTTCTGAGAATGGTTTTGTCTAGTTTCTACGTGAAGATATTTCCTTTTCCAGCATAGGCCTCAAAGCACTCCATCCATCTACTTAAAGATTCTACTAAAAGTGTGTTTCAAAACTGCTCTATGAAAAGAACGGTTCGACTCTGTGAGTTGAATGCACATATCGTGAAGAAATTTCTGAGAATGCTTCAGTCTAGTTTTTAGGTGAAGGTAATTCATTTCCCAGCATAGGCGTCAAAGCTCTCCAAATATCCACTTGCAGATTCTACAAAAAGAGTGTTTCAAAACTGCTCTATCAAAAGGCAGGTTCAACTCTGTGAGTTGAATGCACAAAGCACAGGGAACTTTCTGAGAATGCTTTTGTCTAGTTTCTAGGTGAAGATATTTCCTTGTCCAGCATAGGCCTCAAAGCACTCCATCCATCCACGTGAAGATTCTGCTAAAAGAGTGTTTCAAAACTTCTCTATCGAAAGAAAGGTTCAACACTGTGAGTTGAAAGCAGACGTTACAAAGAAGTTTCTGAGAATGCTTCTGTCCAGTTTTTATGTGAAGGTATTTCCTTTTCCAGCATAGGCCTCAAAGCGCTCCGTATATCCACTTGCAGATTCTACAAAAAGAGTGTTTCCAAAATGCTCTCTCAAAAGGAAAGTTCAACTCTGTGAGTTGAATGCGTGCATCGCGAAGAAGTTTCTGAGAATGCTTCTGTCTAGTTTTAAGTGAAGATATTTCATTTCCCAGTATAGGCCTCAAGGCCCTCCAAATATCCACTTGCAGATTCTACAAAAACAGTGTTTCATAACTGCGCTTTGAAAAGGAAGGTTCAAGTCTGTCAGTTGAATGCACTCAGCAGAAAGAAGTTTCTGAGAGCGCTTCTATCTAGTTTTCATCTGCATGTAGTTCCTTTTCCACTAGATGCCGCAATCGCACCAAATATCCACTTGCAGTTTCCACAAAAAGAGTGTTGCAGAACTGCTCCATGAAAAGGAATGTTCAACTCTGTGAGTTCAATCCCCACATGACATAGCAGTTTCTGAAATGCTTCTGTCTAGTTTGTATATGAAGATATTTCCTTTTCCAGCATAAGCCTCAAAGAGCTCCAAATATCCACTTGCTGAGTCTACAAAAACAGTGTTTCAAAACTGGTCTCTCAAAAGGAAGGTTCAACTCTGTGAGTTGAATACACTTATCACAAAGCAGTTTCTGAGAATTCTTCCGTCCAGCTTTTATGCCATGATATTTCCTTTTGCAGCATAGGCCTCAAAGCTTTCCAAATATCCACTTGCAGATTCTGCAAAAAGAGTGCTTCAAAACTGCGCTTTGAAAAGGAAGGTTCAAGTCTGTCAGTTTAAAGTACTCAGCAGAAAGAAGTTTCTGAGATCCCTTCTATCTAGTTTTCATCTGCATGTAGTTCCTTTTCCACTAGATGCCGCAATCGCACCAAATATCCACTTGCAGTTTCAACAAAGAGAGTGTTGCAGAACTCCTCCATGAAAAGGAATGTTCAACTCTGTGAGTTCAATCCCCACATGACATAGCAGTTTCTGAAATGCTTCTGTCTAGTTTGTATATGAAGATATTTCCTTTTCCAGCATAAGCCTCAAAGAGCTCCAAATATCCACTTGGTGAGTCTACAAAAACTGTGTTTCAAAACTGATCTCTCAAAAGGAAGGTTCAACTCTGTGAGTTGAATGCACTTATCACAAAGCAGTTTCTGAGAATGCTTCCGTCCAGCTTTTATGCAACGATATTTCCTTTGGCAGCATAGGCCTCAAAGCGCTCCAAATATCCCCTTGCAGATTCTACAAAAAGGGTGTTTCCAAACTGCTCTCTCAAAAGGAAGGTTCAACTCTTTGTGTTGAATGCGTGCATCGCGAAGAAGTTTCTTAGAATGCTTCTGTCTAGTTCTTAGGTGAAGATATTTCATTTGCCAGCATAGGCCTCAAGGCGCTCCAAATATCCACTTGTAGATTCTACAAAAAGAGTGTTTCAAAACTGCGCTTTGAAAAGGAAGGTTCAAGTCTGTCAGTTGAATGCACTCAGCAGAAAGAAGTTTCTGAGAGCGCTTCTATCCAGTTTTCATCTGCATGTAGTTCCTTTTCCACTAGATGCCGCAATCGCACCAAATATCCAATTGCAGTTTCTACAAAAAGAGTGTTGCAGAACTGCTCCATGAAAAGGAATGTTCAACTCTGTGAGTTCAATCCCCACATTACATAGCAGTTTCTGAAATGCTTCTGTCTTGTTTGTATATGAAGATATTTCCTTTTACAGCATAAGCCTCAAAGAGCTCCAAATATCCAATTGCTGACTCTACAAAAACTGTGTTTCAAAACTGGCCTCTCAAAAGGAAGGTTCAACTCTGTGAGTTGAATGCACTTATCACAAAGCAGTTTCTGAGAATGCTTCCGTCCAGCTTTTGTGCAATGATATTTCCTTTTGCAGCATAGGCCTCAAAATGTTCCAAATATCCACTTGCAGATTCTACAAAAAGAGTGTTTCAAAACTGCTCTATGGAAAGGCAGGTGGATCTCTGTGAGTTGAGTGCACAAAGCACAGGGAACTTTCTGCGAATGCTTTTGTCTAGTTTCTACGTGAAGATATTTCCTTGTCCAGCATAGGCCTCAAAGCACTCCATCCATCCACTTGAAGATTCTGCTAAAAGAGTGTTTCAAAACTTCTCTATCGAAAGAAAGGTTCAACTCTGTGAGTTGAATGCAGACGTTACAAAGAAGTTTCTGAGAATGCTTCTGTCCAGTTTTTATGTGAAGGTATTTCCTTTTCCAGCATAGGCCTCAAAGCGCTCCATATATCCACTTGCAGATTCTGCAAAAAGAGCGTTTCCAAACTGCTCTCTCAAAAGGAAGGTTCAACTCTGTGAGTTGAATGCGTGCATCGCGAAGAAGTTTCAGAGAATGCTTCTGTCTAGTTTTTAGGTGAAGATATTTCATTTCCCAGCATAGGCCTCAAGGCGCTCCAAATATCCACTTGCAGATTCTACAAAAAGAGTGTTTCATAACTGCGCTTTGAAAAAGAAGGTTCAAGTCTGTGAGTTGAAAGCACTGAGCAGAAAGAAGTTTGTGAGAGCGCATCTATCTAATTTTCATCTGCATGTAGTTCCTTTTCCACTAGATGCCGCAATCGCAACAAATATCCACATGCAGTTTCCACAAAAAGAGTGTTGCAGAACTGCTCCATGAAAAGGAATGTTCAACTCTGTGAGCTCAATCCCCACATGACATAGCAGTTTCTGAAATGCTTCTGTCTAGTTTGTATATAAAGATATTTCCTTTTCCAGCATAAGCCTCAAAGAGCTCGAAATATCCACTTGCTGAGTCTACAAAAACAGTGTTTCAAAACTGGTCTCTCAAAAGGAAGGTTCAACTCTGTGAGTTGAATGCACTTATCACAAAGCAGTTTCTGAGAATGCTTCCGTCCAGCTTTTATGCAACGACATTTCCTTTGGCAGCATAAGCCTCAAAGCGCTCCAAATATCCCCTTGCAGATTCTACAAAAAGGGTGTTTCCAAACTGCTCTCTCAAAAGGAAGGTTCAACTCTGTGAGTTGAATGCGTGCATCTCGAAGAAGTTTCTTAGAATGCTTCTGTCTAGTTCTTAGGTGAAGACATTTCATTTCCCAGCATAGGCCTCAAGGCGCTCCAAATATCCACTTGCAGATTCTCCAAAAAGAGTGTTTCAAAACTGCGCTTTGAAAAGGAAGGTTCAAGTCTGTCAGTTGAATGCGCTCAGCAGAAAGAAGTTTCTGAGGGCGCTTCTATCCAGTTTTCAACTGCATGTAGTTCCTTTTCCACTAGATGCCGCAATCGCACCAAATATCCAATTGCAGTTTCTACAAAAAGAGTGTTGCAGAACTGCTCCATGAAAAGGAATGTTCAACTCTGTGAGTTCAATCCCCACATTACATAGCAGTTTCTGAAATGCTTCTGTCTTGTTTGTATATGAAGATATTTCCTTTTCCAGCATAAGCCTCAAAGAGCTCCAAATATCCAATTGCTGACTCTACAAAAACTGTGTTTCAAAACTGGTCTCTCAAAAGGAAGGTTCAACTCTGTGAGTTGAATGCACTTATCACAAAGCAGTTTCTGAGAATGCTTCCGTCCAGCTTTTGTGCAATGATATTTCCTTTTGCAGCATAGGCCTCAAAATGTTCCAAATATCCACTTGCAGATTCTACAAAAAGAGTGTTTCAAAACTGCTCTATGGAAAGGCAGGTGGATCTCTGTGAGTTGAGTGCGCAAAGCACAGGGAACTTTCTGAGAATGCTTTTGTCTAGTTTCTACGTGAAGATATTTCCTTGTCCAGCATAGGCCTCAAAGCACTCCATCCATCCACTTGAAGATTCTGCTAAAAGAGTGTTTCAAAACTTCTCTATCGAAGGAAAGGTTCAACTCTGTGAGTTGAATGCAGACGTTACAAAGAAGTTTCTGAGAATGCTTCTGTCCAGTTTTTATGTGAAGGTATTTCCTTTTCCAGCATAGGCCTCAAAGCCCTCCATATATCCACTTGCAGATTCTGCAAAAAGAGCGTTTCCAAACTGCTCTCTCAAAAGGAAGGTTCAACTCTGTGAGTTGAATGCGTGCATCGCGAAGAAGTTTCAGAGAATGCTTCTGTCTAGTTTTTAGGTGAAGATATTTCATTTCCCAGCATAGGCCTCAAGGCGCTCCAAATATCCACTTGCAGATTCTACAAAAAGAGTGTTTCATAACTGCGCTTTGAAAAAGAAGGTTCAAGTCTGTGAGTTGAATGCACTGAGCAGAAAGAAGTTTGTGAGAGCGCTTCTAATTTTCATCTGCATGTAGTTCCTTTTCCACTAGATGCCGCAATCGCACGAAATATACACATGCAGTTTCCACAAAAAGAGTGTTGCAGAACTCCTCCATGAAAAGGAATGTTCAACTCTGTGAGTTCAATCCCCACATGACATAGCAGTTTCTGAAATGCTTCTGTCTAGTTTGTATATGAAGATATTTCCTTTTCCAGCATAAGCCTCAAAGAGCTCCAAATATCCACTTGCTGAGTCTACAAAAACAGTGTTTCAAAACTGGTCTCTCAAAAGGAAGGTTCAACTCTGTGAGTTGAATGCACTTATCACAAAGCAGTTTCTGAGAATGCTTCCGTCCAGCTTTTATGCAACGATATTTCCTTTGGCAGCATAGGACTCAAAGCGCTCCAAATATCCCCTTGCAGATTCTACAAAAAGGGTGTTTCCAAACTGCTCTCTCAAAAGGAATGTTCAACTCTTTGTGTTGAATGCGTGCATCGCGAAGAAGTTTCTTAGAATGCTTCTGTCTAGTTCTTAGGTGAAGATATTTCATTTCCCAGCATAGGCCTCAAGGCGCTCCAAATATCCACTTGCAGATTCTACAAAAAGAGTGTTTCAAAACTGCGCTTTGAAAAGGAAGGTTCAAGTCTGTCAGTTGAATGCACTCAGCAGAAAGAAGTTTCTGAGAGCGCTTCTATCCAGTTTTCATCTGCATGTAGTTCCTTTTCCACTAGATGCCGCAATCGCACCAAATATCC
This sequence comes from Pongo abelii, assembly GCF_028885655.2. Classification (NCBI taxonomy): domain Eukaryota; kingdom Metazoa; phylum Chordata; class Mammalia; order Primates; family Hominidae; genus Pongo; species Pongo abelii. The sequence goes on from NC_072008.2 coordinate 65,855,042, forward strand.
AATTGCAGTTTCTACAAAAAGAGTGTTGCAGAACTGCTCCATGAAAAGGAATGTTCAACTCTGTGAGTTCAATCCCCACATTACATAGCAGTTTCTGAAATGCTTCTGTCTTGTTTGTATATGAAGATATTTCCTTTTACAGCATAAGCCTCAAAGAGCTCCAAATATCCAATTGCTGAGTCTACAAAAACTGTGTTTCAAAACTGGCCTCTCAAAAGGAAGGTTCAACTCTGTGAGTTGAATGCACTTATCACAAAGCAGTTTCTGAGAATGCTTCCGTCCAGCTTTTGTGCAATGATATTTCCTTTTGCAGCATAGGCCTCAAAATGTTCCAAATATCCACTTGCAGATTCTACAAAAAGAGTGTTTCAAAACTGCTCTATGGAAAGGCAGGTGGATCTCTGTGAGTTGAGTGCACAAAGCACAGGGAACTTTCTGAGAATGCTTTTGTCTCGTTTCTAGGTGAAGATATTTCCTTGTCCAGCATAGGCCTCAAAGCACTCCATCCATCCACTTGAAGATTCTGCTAAAAGAGTGTTTCAAAACTTCTCTATCGAAAGAAAGGTTCAACTCTGTGAGTTGAATGCAGACGTTACAAAGAAGTTTCTGAGAATGCTTCTGTCCAGTTTTTATGTGAAGGTATTTCCTTTTCCAGCATAGGCCTCAAAGCGCTCCATATATCCACTTTCAGATTCTGCAAAAAGAGCGTTTCCAAACTGCTATCTCAAAAGGAAGGTTCAACTCTGTGAGTTGAATGCGTGCATCGCGAAGAAGTTTCAGAGAATGCTTCTGTCTAGTTTTTAGGTGAAGATATTTCGTTTCCCAGCATAGGCCTCAAGGCGCTACAAATATCCACTTGCAGATTCTACAAAAAGAGTGTTTCATAACTGCGCTTTGAAAAAGAAGGTTCAAGTCTGTGAGTTGAATGCACTGAGCAGAAAGAAGTTTGTGAGAGCGCTTCTATCTAGTTTTCATCTGCATGTAGTTCCTTTTCCACTAGATGCCGCAATCGCACCAAATATCCAATTGCAGTTTCCACAAAAAGAGTGTTGCAGAACTGCTCCATGAAAAGGAATGTTCAACTCTGTGAGTTCAATCCCCACATTACATAGCAGTTTCTGAAATGCTTCTGTCTAGTTTGTATATGAAGATATTTCCTTTTCCAGCATAAGCCTCAAAGAGCTACAAATATCCAATTGCTGACCCTACAAAAACTGTGTTTCAATACTGGTCTCTCAAAAGGAAGGTTCAACTCTGTGAGTTGAATGCACTTATCACAAAGCAGTTTCTGAGAATGCTTCCGTCCAGCTTTTGTGCAATGATATTTCCTTTTGCAGCATAGGCCTCAAAATGTTCCAAATATCCACTTGCAGATTCTACAAAAAGAGTGTTTCAAAACTGCTCTATGGAAAGGCAGGTGGATCTCTGTGAGTTGAGTGCACAAAGCACAGGGAACTTTCTGAGAATGCTTTTGTCTAGTTTCTACGTGAAGATATTTCCTTGTCCAGCATAGGCCTCAAAGCACTCCATCCATCCACTTGAAGATTCTGCTAAAAGAGTGTTTCAAAACTTCTCTATCGAAAGAAAGGTTCAACTCTGTGAGTTGAATGCAGACGTTACAAAGAAGTTTCTGAGAATGCTTCTGTCCAGTTTTTATGTGAAGGTATTTCCTTTTCCAGCATAGGTCTCAAAGCGCTCCATATATCCACTTGCAGATTCTGCAAAAAGAGCGTTTCCAAACTGCTCTCTCAAAAGGAAGGTTCAACTCTGTGAGTTGAATGCGTGCATCGCGAAGAAGTTTCAGAGAATGCTTCTGTCTAGTTTTTAGGTGAAGATATTTCATTTCCCAGCATAGGCCTCAAGGCGCTACAAATATCCACTTGCAGATTCTACAAAAAGAGTGTTTCATAACTGCGCTTTGAAAAAGAAGGTTCAAGTCTGTGAGTTGAATGCACTGAGCAGAAAGAAGTTTGTGAGAGCGCTTCTATCTAGTTTTCATCTGCATGTAGTTCCTTTTCCACTAGATGCCGCAATCGCACCAAATATCCACATGCAGTTTCCACAAAAAGAGTGTTGCAGAACTGCTCCATGAAAAGGAATGTTCAACTCTGTGAGTTCAATCCCCACATGACATAGCAGTTTCTGAAATGCTTCTGTCTAGTTTGTATATGAAGATATTTCCTTTTCCAGCATAAGCCTCAAAGAGCTCCAAATATCCACTTGCTGAGTCTACAAAAACAGTGTTTCAAAACTGGTCTCTCAAAAGGAAGGTTCAACTCTGTGAGTTGAATGCACTTATCAGAAAGCAGTTTCTGAGAATGCTTCCGTCCAGCTTTTATGCAACGATAGTTCCTTTTGCAGCATAGGCCTCAAAGCGCTCCAAATATCCCCTTGCAGATTCTACAAAAAGGGTGTTTCCAAACTGCTCTCTCAAAAGGAAGGTTCAACTCTGTCAGTTGAATGCGTGCATCGCGAAGAAGTTTCAGAGAATCCTTCTGTCTAGTTCTTAGGTGAAGATACTTCATTTCCCAGCATAGGCCTCAAGGCGCCCCAAATATCCACTTGCAGATTCTACAAAAAGAGTGTTTCAAATCTGCGCTTTGAAAAGGAAGGTTCAAGTCTGTCAGTTGAATGCACTCAGCAGAAAGAAGTTTCTGAGAGCGCTTGTATCTAGTTTTCATCTGCATGTAGTTCCTTTTCCACTAGATGCCGCAATCGCACCAAATATCCACTTCCAGTTTCCACAAAAAGAGTGTTGCAGAACTGCTCCATGAAAAGGAATGTTCAACTCTGTGAGTTCAATCCCCACATGACATAGCAGTTTCTGAAATGCTTCTGTCTAGTTTGTATATGAAGATATTTCCTTTTCCAGCATAAGCCTCAAAGAGCTCCAAATATCCACATGCTGAGTCTACAAAAACAGTGTTTCAAAACTGGTCTCTCAAAAGGAAGGTTCAACTCTGTGAGTTGAATGCACTTATCACAAAGCAGTTTCTGAGAATGCTTCCGTCCAGCTTTTATGCAACGACATTTCCTTTTGCAGCATAGGCCTCAAAATGTTCCAAATATCCACTTGCAGATTCTACAAAAAGAGTGTTTCAAAACTGCTCTATGGAAAGGCAGGTGGATCTCTGTGAGTTGAGTGCACAAAGCACAGGGAACTTTCTGAGAATGGTTTTATCTAGTTTCTACGTGGAGATATTTCCTTTTCCAGCATAGGCCTCAAAGCACTCCATCCATCCACTTGAAGATTCTACTAAAAGTGTGTTTCATACCTGTTCTATGAAAACAACTGTTCGACTCTGTGAGTTGAATGCACATATCGTGAAGAAGTTTCTCAGAATGCTTCAGTCTAGTTTTTTGGTGAAGATATTTCATTTCCCAGCATAGGCGTCAAAGCGCTCCAAATATCCACTTGCAGATTCTACAAAAAGAGTGTTTCAAAACTGCTCTATCAAAAGGCAGGTTCAACTCTGTGAGTTGAATTCACAAAGCACGGGGAAATTTCTGAGAATGCTTTTGTCTAGTTTGTAGGTGAAGATATTTCCTTGTCCAGCATAGGCCTCAAAGCACTCCATCCATCCACTTGAAGATTCTGCTAAAAGAGTGTTTCAAAACTTCTCTATCGAAAGAAAGGTTCAGCTCTGTGAGTTGAATGCAGACGTTACAAAGAAGTTTCTGAGAATGCTTCTGTCCAGTTTTTATGTGAAGGTATTTCCTTTTCCAGCATAGGCCTCAAAGCGCTCCATATACCCACTTGCAGATTCTGCAAAAAGAGCGTTTCCAAACTGCTCTCTCAAAAGGAAGGTTCAACTCTGTGAGTTGAATGCGTGCATCGCGAAGAAGTTTCTGAGAATGCTTCTGTCTAGTTTTTAGGTGAAGATATTTCATTTCCCAGCATAGGCCTCAAGGCCCTCCAAATATACACTTGCAGATTCTACAAAAACAGTGTTTCATAACTGCGCTTTGAAAAGGAAGGTTCAAGTCTGTGAGTTGAATGCACTGAACAGAAAGAAGTTTGTGAGAGCGCTTCTATCTAGTTTTCATCTGCATGTAGTTCCTTTTCCACTAGATGCCGCAATCGCACCAAATATCCACTTGCAGTTTCCACAAAAAGAGTGTTGCAGAACTGCTCCATGAAAAGGAATGTTCAACTCTGTGAGTTCAATCCCCACATGACATAGCAGTTTCTGAAATGCTTCTGTCTAGTTTGTATATGAAGATATTTCCTTTTCAGCATAAGCCTCAAAGAGCTCCAAATATCCACTTGCTGAGTCTACAAAAACAGTGTTTCAAAACTGGTCTCTCAAAAGGAAGGTTCAACTCTGTGAGTTGAATGCACTTATCACAAAGCAGTTTCTGAGAATGCTTCCGTCCAGCTTTTATGCAACGACATTTCCTTTTGCAGCATAGGCCTCATAATGTTCCAAATATCCACTTGCAGATTCTACAAAAAGAGTGTTTCAAAACTGCTCTATGGAAAGGCAGGTGGATCTCTGTGAGTTGAATGCACAAAGCACAGGGAACTTTCTGAGAATGGTTTTGTCTAGTTTCTACGTGAAGATATTTCCTTTTCCAGCATAGGCCTCAAAGCACTCCATCCATCTACTTAAAGATTCTACTAAAAGTGTGTTTCAAAACTGCTCTATGAAAAGAACGGTTCGACTCTGTGAGTTGAATGCACATATCGTGAAGAAATTTCTGAGAATGCTTCAGTCTAGTTTTTAGGTGAAGGTAATTCATTTCCCAGCATAGGCGTCAAAGCTCTCCAAATATCCACTTGCAGATTCTACAAAAAGAGTGTTTCAAAACTGCTCTATCAAAAGGCAGGTTCAACTCTGTGAGTTGAATGCACAAAGCACAGGGAACTTTCTGAGAATGCTTTTGTCTAGTTTCTAGGTGAAGATATTTCCTTGTCCAGCATAGGCCTCAAAGCACTCCATCCATCCACGTGAAGATTCTGCTAAAAGAGTGTTTCAAAACTTCTCTATCGAAAGAAAGGTTCAACACTGTGAGTTGAAAGCAGACGTTACAAAGAAGTTTCTGAGAATGCTTCTGTCCAGTTTTTATGTGAAGGTATTTCCTTTTCCAGCATAGGCCTCAAAGCGCTCCGTATATCCACTTGCAGATTCTACAAAAAGAGTGTTTCCAAAATGCTCTCTCAAAAGGAAAGTTCAACTCTGTGAGTTGAATGCGTGCATCGCGAAGAAGTTTCTGAGAATGCTTCTGTCTAGTTTTAAGTGAAGATATTTCATTTCCCAGTATAGGCCTCAAGGCCCTCCAAATATCCACTTGCAGATTCTACAAAAACAGTGTTTCATAACTGCGCTTTGAAAAGGAAGGTTCAAGTCTGTCAGTTGAATGCACTCAGCAGAAAGAAGTTTCTGAGAGCGCTTCTATCTAGTTTTCATCTGCATGTAGTTCCTTTTCCACTAGATGCCGCAATCGCACCAAATATCCACTTGCAGTTTCCACAAAAAGAGTGTTGCAGAACTGCTCCATGAAAAGGAATGTTCAACTCTGTGAGTTCAATCCCCACATGACATAGCAGTTTCTGAAATGCTTCTGTCTAGTTTGTATATGAAGATATTTCCTTTTCCAGCATAAGCCTCAAAGAGCTCCAAATATCCACTTGCTGAGTCTACAAAAACAGTGTTTCAAAACTGGTCTCTCAAAAGGAAGGTTCAACTCTGTGAGTTGAATACACTTATCACAAAGCAGTTTCTGAGAATTCTTCCGTCCAGCTTTTATGCCATGATATTTCCTTTTGCAGCATAGGCCTCAAAGCTTTCCAAATATCCACTTGCAGATTCTGCAAAAAGAGTGCTTCAAAACTGCGCTTTGAAAAGGAAGGTTCAAGTCTGTCAGTTTAAAGTACTCAGCAGAAAGAAGTTTCTGAGATCCCTTCTATCTAGTTTTCATCTGCATGTAGTTCCTTTTCCACTAGATGCCGCAATCGCACCAAATATCCACTTGCAGTTTCAACAAAGAGAGTGTTGCAGAACTCCTCCATGAAAAGGAATGTTCAACTCTGTGAGTTCAATCCCCACATGACATAGCAGTTTCTGAAATGCTTCTGTCTAGTTTGTATATGAAGATATTTCCTTTTCCAGCATAAGCCTCAAAGAGCTCCAAATATCCACTTGGTGAGTCTACAAAAACTGTGTTTCAAAACTGATCTCTCAAAAGGAAGGTTCAACTCTGTGAGTTGAATGCACTTATCACAAAGCAGTTTCTGAGAATGCTTCCGTCCAGCTTTTATGCAACGATATTTCCTTTGGCAGCATAGGCCTCAAAGCGCTCCAAATATCCCCTTGCAGATTCTACAAAAAGGGTGTTTCCAAACTGCTCTCTCAAAAGGAAGGTTCAACTCTTTGTGTTGAATGCGTGCATCGCGAAGAAGTTTCTTAGAATGCTTCTGTCTAGTTCTTAGGTGAAGATATTTCATTTGCCAGCATAGGCCTCAAGGCGCTCCAAATATCCACTTGTAGATTCTACAAAAAGAGTGTTTCAAAACTGCGCTTTGAAAAGGAAGGTTCAAGTCTGTCAGTTGAATGCACTCAGCAGAAAGAAGTTTCTGAGAGCGCTTCTATCCAGTTTTCATCTGCATGTAGTTCCTTTTCCACTAGATGCCGCAATCGCACCAAATATCCAATTGCAGTTTCTACAAAAAGAGTGTTGCAGAACTGCTCCATGAAAAGGAATGTTCAACTCTGTGAGTTCAATCCCCACATTACATAGCAGTTTCTGAAATGCTTCTGTCTTGTTTGTATATGAAGATATTTCCTTTTACAGCATAAGCCTCAAAGAGCTCCAAATATCCAATTGCTGACTCTACAAAAACTGTGTTTCAAAACTGGCCTCTCAAAAGGAAGGTTCAACTCTGTGAGTTGAATGCACTTATCACAAAGCAGTTTCTGAGAATGCTTCCGTCCAGCTTTTGTGCAATGATATTTCCTTTTGCAGCATAGGCCTCAAAATGTTCCAAATATCCACTTGCAGATTCTACAAAAAGAGTGTTTCAAAACTGCTCTATGGAAAGGCAGGTGGATCTCTGTGAGTTGAGTGCACAAAGCACAGGGAACTTTCTGCGAATGCTTTTGTCTAGTTTCTACGTGAAGATATTTCCTTGTCCAGCATAGGCCTCAAAGCACTCCATCCATCCACTTGAAGATTCTGCTAAAAGAGTGTTTCAAAACTTCTCTATCGAAAGAAAGGTTCAACTCTGTGAGTTGAATGCAGACGTTACAAAGAAGTTTCTGAGAATGCTTCTGTCCAGTTTTTATGTGAAGGTATTTCCTTTTCCAGCATAGGCCTCAAAGCGCTCCATATATCCACTTGCAGATTCTGCAAAAAGAGCGTTTCCAAACTGCTCTCTCAAAAGGAAGGTTCAACTCTGTGAGTTGAATGCGTGCATCGCGAAGAAGTTTCAGAGAATGCTTCTGTCTAGTTTTTAGGTGAAGATATTTCATTTCCCAGCATAGGCCTCAAGGCGCTCCAAATATCCACTTGCAGATTCTACAAAAAGAGTGTTTCATAACTGCGCTTTGAAAAAGAAGGTTCAAGTCTGTGAGTTGAAAGCACTGAGCAGAAAGAAGTTTGTGAGAGCGCATCTATCTAATTTTCATCTGCATGTAGTTCCTTTTCCACTAGATGCCGCAATCGCAACAAATATCCACATGCAGTTTCCACAAAAAGAGTGTTGCAGAACTGCTCCATGAAAAGGAATGTTCAACTCTGTGAGCTCAATCCCCACATGACATAGCAGTTTCTGAAATGCTTCTGTCTAGTTTGTATATAAAGATATTTCCTTTTCCAGCATAAGCCTCAAAGAGCTCGAAATATCCACTTGCTGAGTCTACAAAAACAGTGTTTCAAAACTGGTCTCTCAAAAGGAAGGTTCAACTCTGTGAGTTGAATGCACTTATCACAAAGCAGTTTCTGAGAATGCTTCCGTCCAGCTTTTATGCAACGACATTTCCTTTGGCAGCATAAGCCTCAAAGCGCTCCAAATATCCCCTTGCAGATTCTACAAAAAGGGTGTTTCCAAACTGCTCTCTCAAAAGGAAGGTTCAACTCTGTGAGTTGAATGCGTGCATCTCGAAGAAGTTTCTTAGAATGCTTCTGTCTAGTTCTTAGGTGAAGACATTTCATTTCCCAGCATAGGCCTCAAGGCGCTCCAAATATCCACTTGCAGATTCTCCAAAAAGAGTGTTTCAAAACTGCGCTTTGAAAAGGAAGGTTCAAGTCTGTCAGTTGAATGCGCTCAGCAGAAAGAAGTTTCTGAGGGCGCTTCTATCCAGTTTTCAACTGCATGTAGTTCCTTTTCCACTAGATGCCGCAATCGCACCAAATATCCAATTGCAGTTTCTACAAAAAGAGTGTTGCAGAACTGCTCCATGAAAAGGAATGTTCAACTCTGTGAGTTCAATCCCCACATTACATAGCAGTTTCTGAAATGCTTCTGTCTTGTTTGTATATGAAGATATTTCCTTTTCCAGCATAAGCCTCAAAGAGCTCCAAATATCCAATTGCTGACTCTACAAAAACTGTGTTTCAAAACTGGTCTCTCAAAAGGAAGGTTCAACTCTGTGAGTTGAATGCACTTATCACAAAGCAGTTTCTGAGAATGCTTCCGTCCAGCTTTTGTGCAATGATATTTCCTTTTGCAGCATAGGCCTCAAAATGTTCCAAATATCCACTTGCAGATTCTACAAAAAGAGTGTTTCAAAACTGCTCTATGGAAAGGCAGGTGGATCTCTGTGAGTTGAGTGCGCAAAGCACAGGGAACTTTCTGAGAATGCTTTTGTCTAGTTTCTACGTGAAGATATTTCCTTGTCCAGCATAGGCCTCAAAGCACTCCATCCATCCACTTGAAGATTCTGCTAAAAGAGTGTTTCAAAACTTCTCTATCGAAGGAAAGGTTCAACTCTGTGAGTTGAATGCAGACGTTACAAAGAAGTTTCTGAGAATGCTTCTGTCCAGTTTTTATGTGAAGGTATTTCCTTTTCCAGCATAGGCCTCAAAGCCCTCCATATATCCACTTGCAGATTCTGCAAAAAGAGCGTTTCCAAACTGCTCTCTCAAAAGGAAGGTTCAACTCTGTGAGTTGAATGCGTGCATCGCGAAGAAGTTTCAGAGAATGCTTCTGTCTAGTTTTTAGGTGAAGATATTTCATTTCCCAGCATAGGCCTCAAGGCGCTCCAAATATCCACTTGCAGATTCTACAAAAAGAGTGTTTCATAACTGCGCTTTGAAAAAGAAGGTTCAAGTCTGTGAGTTGAATGCACTGAGCAGAAAGAAGTTTGTGAGAGCGCTTCTAATTTTCATCTGCATGTAGTTCCTTTTCCACTAGATGCCGCAATCGCACGAAATATACACATGCAGTTTCCACAAAAAGAGTGTTGCAGAACTCCTCCATGAAAAGGAATGTTCAACTCTGTGAGTTCAATCCCCACATGACATAGCAGTTTCTGAAATGCTTCTGTCTAGTTTGTATATGAAGATATTTCCTTTTCCAGCATAAGCCTCAAAGAGCTCCAAATATCCACTTGCTGAGTCTACAAAAACAGTGTTTCAAAACTGGTCTCTCAAAAGGAAGGTTCAACTCTGTGAGTTGAATGCACTTATCACAAAGCAGTTTCTGAGAATGCTTCCGTCCAGCTTTTATGCAACGATATTTCCTTTGGCAGCATAGGACTCAAAGCGCTCCAAATATCCCCTTGCAGATTCTACAAAAAGGGTGTTTCCAAACTGCTCTCTCAAAAGGAATGTTCAACTCTTTGTGTTGAATGCGTGCATCGCGAAGAAGTTTCTTAGAATGCTTCTGTCTAGTTCTTAGGTGAAGATATTTCATTTCCCAGCATAGGCCTCAAGGCGCTCCAAATATCCACTTGCAGATTCTACAAAAAGAGTGTTTCAAAACTGCGCTTTGAAAAGGAAGGTTCAAGTCTGTCAGTTGAATGCACTCAGCAGAAAGAAGTTTCTGAGAGCGCTTCTATCCAGTTTTCATCTGCATGTAGTTCCTTTTCCACTAGATGCCGCAATCGCACCAAATATCCAATTGCAGTTTCTACAAAAAGAGTGTTGCAGAACTGCTCCATGAAAAGGAATGTTCAACTCTGTGAGTTCAATCCCCACATTACATAGCAGTTTCTGAAATGCTTCTGTCTTGTTTGTATATGAAGATATTTCCTTTTACAGCATAAGCCTCAAAGAGCTCCAAATATCCAATTGCTGAGTCTACAAAAACTGTGTTTCAAAACTGGCCTCTCAAAAGGAAGGTTCAACTCTGTGAGTTGAATGCACTTATCACAAAGCAGTTTCTGAGAATGCTTCCGTCCAGCTTTTGTGCAATGATATTTCCTTTTGCAGCATAGGCCTCAAAATGTTCCAAATATCCACTTGCAGATTCTACAAAAAGAGTGTTTCAAAACTGCTCTATGGAAAGGCAGGTGGATCTCTGTGAGTTGAGTGCACAAAGCACAGGGAACTTTCTGAGAATGCTTTTGTCTCGTTTCTAGGTGAAGATATTTCCTTGTCCAGCATAGGCCTCAAAGCACTCCATCCATCCACTTGAAGATTCTGCTAAAAGAGTGTTTCAAAACTTCTCTATCGAAAGAAAGGTTCAACTCTGTGAGTTGAATGCAGACGTTACAAAGAAGTTTCTGAGAATGCTTCTGTCCAGTTTTTATGTGAAGGTATTTCCTTTTCCAGCATAGGCCTCAAAGCGCTCCATATATCCACTTTCAGATTCTGCAAAAAGAGCGTTTCCAAACTGCTATCTCAAAAGGAAGGTTCAACTCTGTGAGTTGAATGCGTGCATCGCGAAGAAGTTTCAGAGAATGCTTCTGTCTAGTTTTTAGGTGAAGATATTTCGTTTCCCAGCATAGGCCTCAAGGCGCTACAAATATCCACTTGCAGATTCTACAAAAAGAGTGTTTCATAACTGCGCTTTGAAAAAGAAGGTTCAAGTCTGTGAGTTGAATGCACTGAGCAGAAAGAAGTTTGTGAGAGCGCTTCTATCTAGTTTTCATCTGCATGTAGTTCCTTTTCCACTAGATGCCGCAATCGCACCAAATATCCAATTGCAGTTTCCACAAAAAGAGTGTTGCAGAACTGCTCCATGAAAAGGAATGTTCAACTCTGTGAGTTCAATCCCCACATTACATAGCAGTTTCTGAAATGCTTCTGTCTAGTTTGTATATGAAGATATTTCCTTTTCCAGCATAAGCCTCAAAGAGCTACAAATATCCAATTGCTGACCCTACAAAAACTGTGTTTCAATACTGGTCTCTCAAAAGGAAGGTTCAACTCTGTGAGTTGAATGCACTTATCACAAAGCAGTTTCTGAGAATGCTTCCGTCCAGCTTTTGTGCAATGATATTTCCTTTTGCAGCATAGGCCTCAAAATGTTCCAAATATCCACTTGCAGATTCTACAAAAAGAGTGTTTCAAAACTGCTCTATGGAAAGGCAGGTGGATCTCTGTGAGTTGAGTGCACAAAGCACAGGGAACTTTCTGAGAATGCTTTTGTCTAGTTTCTACGTGAAGATATTTCCTTGTCCAGCATAGGCCTCAAAGCACTCCATCCATCCACTTGAAGATTCTGCTAAAAGAGTGTTTCAAAACTTCTCTATCGAAAGAAAGGTTCAACTCTGTGAGTTGAATGCAGACGTTACAAAGAAGTTTCTGAGAATGCTTCTGTCCAGTTTTTATGTGAAGGTATTTCCTTTTCCAGCATAGGTCTCAAAGCGCTCCATATATCCACTTGCAGATTCTGCAAAAAGAGCGTTTCCAAACTGCTCTCTCAAAAGGAAGGTTCAACTCTGTGAGTTGAATGCGTGCATCGCGAAGAAGTTTCAGAGAATGCTTCTGTCTAGTTTTTAGGTGAAGATATTTCATTTCCCAGCATAGGCCTCAAGGCGCTACAAATATCCACTTGCAGATTCTACAAAAAGAGTGTTTCATAACTGCGCTTTGAAAAAGAAGGTTCAAGTCTGTGAGTTGAATGCACTGAGCAGAAAGAAGTTTGTGAGAGCGCTTCTATCTAGTTTTCATCTGCATGTAGTTCCTTTTCCACTAGATGCCGCAATCGCACCAAATATCCACATGCAGTTTCCACAAAAAGAGTGTTGCAGAACTGCTCCATGAAAAGGAATGTTCAACTCTGTGAGTTCAATCCCCACATGACATAGCAGTTTCTGAAATGCTTCTGTCTAGTTTGTATATGAAGATATTTCCTTTTCCAGCATAAGCCTCAAAGAGCTCCAAATATCCACTTGCTGAGTCTACAAAAACAGTGTTTCAAAACTGGTCTCTCAAAAGGAAGGTTCAACTCTGTGAGTTGAATGCACTTATCAGAAAGCAGTTTCTGAGAATGCTTCCGTCCAGCTTTTATGCAACGATAGTTCCTTTTGCAGCATAGGCCTCAAAGCGCTCCAAATATCCCCTTGCAGATTCTACAAAAAGGGTGTTTCCAAACTGCTCTCTCAAAAGGAAGGTTCAACTCTGTCAGTTGAATGCGTGCATCGCGAAGAAGTTTCAGAGAATCCTTCTGTCTAGTTCTTAGGTGAAGATACTTCATTTCCCAGCATAGGCCTCAAGGCGCCCCAAATATCCACTTGCAGATTCTACAAAAAGAGTGTTTCAAATCTGCGCTTTGAAAAGGAAGGTTCAAGTCTGTCAGTTGAATGCACTCAGCAGAAAGAAGTTTCTGAGAGCGCTTGTATCTAGTTTTCATCTGCATGTAGTTCCTTTTCCACTAGATGCCGCAATCGCAGCAAATATCCACTTCCAGTTTCCACAAAAAGAGTGTTGCAGAACTGCTCCATGAAAAGGAATGTTCAACTCTGTGAGTTCAATCCCCACATGACATAGCAGTTTCTGAAATGCTTCTGTCTAGTTTGTATATGAAGATATTTCCTTTTCCAGCATAAGCCTCAAAGAGCTCCAAATATCCACATGCTGAGTCTACAAAAACAGTGTTTCAAAACTGGTCTCTCAAAAGGAAGGTTCAACTCTGTGAGTTGAATGCACTTATCACAAAGCAGTTTCTGAGAATGCTTCCGTCCAGCTTTTATGCAACGACATTTCCTTTTGCAGCATAGGCCTCAAAATGTTCCAAATATCCACTTGCAGATTCTACAAAAAGAGTGTTTCAAAACTGCTCTATGGAAAGGCAGGTGGATCTCTGTGAGTTGAGTGCACAAAGCACAGGGAACTTTCTGAGAATGGTTTTATCTAGTTTCTACGTGGAGATATTTCCTTTTCCAGCATAGGCCTCAAAGCACTCCATCCATCCACTTGAAGATTCTACTAAAAGTGTGTTTCATACCTGTTCTATGAAAACAACTGTTCGACTCTGTGAGTTGAATGCACATATCGTGAAGAAGTTTCTCAGAATGCTTCAGTCTAGTTTTTTGGTGAAGATATTTCATTTCCCAGCATAGGCGTCAAAGCGCTCCAAATATCCACTTGCAGATTCTACAAAAAGAGTGTTTCAAAACTGCTCTATCAAAAGGCAGGTTCAACTCTGTGAGTTGAATTCACAAAGCACGGGGAAATTTCTGAGAATGCTTTTGTCTAGTTTGTAGGTGAAGATATTTCCTTGTCCAGCATAGGCCTCAAAGCACTCCATCCATCCACTTGAAGATTCTGCTAAAAGAGTGTTTCAAAACTTCTCTATCGAAAGAAAGGTTCAGCTCTGTGAGTTGAATGCAGACGTTACAAAGAAGTTTCTGAGAATGCTTCTGTCCAGTTTTTATGTGAAGGTATTTCCTTTTCCAGCATAGGCCTCAAAGCGCTCCATATACCCACTTGCAGATTCTGCAAAAAGAGCGTTTCCAAACTGCTCTCTCAAAAGGAAGGTTCAACTCTGTGAGTTGAATGCGTGCATCGCGAAGAAGTTTCTGAGAATGCTTCTGTCTAGTTTTTAGGTGAAGATATTTCATTTCCCAGCATAGGCCTCAAGGCCCTCCAAATATACACTTGCAGATTCTACAAAAACAGTGTTTCATAACTGCGCTTTGAAAAGGAAGGTTCAAGTCTGTGAGTTGAATGCACTGAACAGAAAGAAGTTTGTGAGAGCGCTTCTATCTAGTTTTCATCTGCATGTAGTTCCTTTTCCACTAGATGCCGCAATCGCACCAAATATCCACTTGCAGTTTCCACAAAAAGAGTGTTGCAGAACTGCTCCATGAAAAGGAATGTTCAACTCTGTGAGTTCAATCCCCACATGACATAGCAGTTTCTGAAATGCTTCTGTCTAGTTTGTATATGAAGATATTTCCTTTTCAGCATAAGCCTCAAAGAGCTCCAAATATCCACTTGCTGAGTCTACAAAAACAGTGTTTCAAAACTGGTCTCTCAAAAGGAAGGTTCAACTCTGTGAGTTGAATGCACTTATCACAAAGCAGTTTCTGAGAATGCTTCCGTCCAGCTTTTATGCAACGACATTTCCTTTTGCAGCATAGGCCTCATAATGTTCCAAATATCCACTTGCAGATTCTACAAAAAGAGTGTTTCAAAACTGCTCTATGGAAAGGCAGGTGGATCTCTGTGAGTTGAATGCACAAAGCACAGGGAACTTTCTGAGAATGGTTTTGTCTAGTTTCTACGTGAAGATATTTCCTTTTCCAGCATAGGCCTCAAAGCACTCCATCCATCTACTTAAAGATTCTACTAAAAGTGTGTTTCAAAACTGCTCTATGAAAAGAACGGTTCGACTCTGTGAGTTGAATGCACATATCGTGAAGAAATTTCTGAGAATGCTTCAGTCTAGTTTTTAGGTGAAGGTAATTCATTTCCCAGCATAGGCGTCAAAGCTCTCCAAATATCCACTTGCAGATTCTACAAAAAGAGTGTTTCAAAACTGCTCTATCAAAAGGCAGGTTCAACTCTGTGAGTTGAATGCACAAAGCACAGGGAACTTTCTGAGAATGCTTTTGTCTAGTTTCTAGGTGAAGATATTTCCTTGTCCAGCATAGGCCTCAAAGCACTCCATCCATCCACGTGAAGATTCTGCTAAAAGAGTGTTTCAAAACTTCTCTATCGAAAGAAAGGTTCAACACTGTGAGTTGAAAGCAGACGTTACAAAGAAGTTTCTGAGAATGCTTCTGTCCAGTTTTTATGTGAAGGTATTTCCTTTTCCAGCATAGGCCTCAAAGCGCTCCGTATATCCACTTGCAGATTCTACAAAAAGAGTGTTTCCAAAATGCTCTCTCAAAAGGAAAGTTCAACTCTGTGAGTTGAATGCGTGCATCGCGAAGAAGTTTCTGAGAATGCTTCTGTCTAGTTTTAAGTGAAGATATTTCATTTCCCAGTATAGGCCTCAAGGCCCTCCAAATATCCACTTGCAGATTCTACAAAAACAGTGTTTCATAACTGCGCTTTGAAAAGGAAGGTTCAAGTCTGTCAGTTGAATGCACTCAGCAGAAAGAAGTTTCTGAGAGCGCTTCTATCTAGTTTTCATCTGCATGTAGTTCCTTTTCCACTAGATGCCGCAATCGCACCAAATATCCACTTGCAGTTTCCACAAAAAGAGTGTTGCAGAACTGCTCCATGAAAAGGAATGTTCAACTCTGTGAGTTCAATCCCCACATGACATAGCAGTTTCTGAAATGCTTCTGTCTAGTTTGTATATGAAGATATTTCCTTTTCCAGCATAAGCCTCAAAGAGCTCCAAATATCCACTTGCTGAGTCTACAAAAACAGTGTTTCAAAACTGGTCTCTCAAAAGGAAGGTTCAACTCTGTGAGTTGAATACACTTATCACAAAGCAGTTTCTGAGAATTCTTCCGTCCAGCTTTTATGCCATGATATTTCCTTTTGCAGCATAGGCCTCAAAGCTTTCCAAATATCCACTTGCAGATTCTGCAAAAAGAGTGCTTCAAAACTGCGCTTTGAAAAGGAAGGTTCAAGTCTGTCAGTTTAAAGTACTCAGCAGAAAGAAGTTTCTGAGATCCCTTCTATCTAGTTTTCATCTGCATGTAGTTCCTTTTCCACTAGATGCCGCAATCGCACCAAATATCCACTTGCAGTTTCAACAAAGAGAGTGTTGCAGAACTCCTCCATGAAAAGGAATGTTCAACTCTGTGAGTTCAATCCCCACATGACATAGCAGTTTCTGAAATGCTTCTGTCTAGTTTGTATATGAAGATATTTCCTTTTCCAGCATAAGCCTCAAAGAGCTCCAAATATCCACTTGGTGAGTCTACAAAAACTGTGTTTCAAAACTGATCTCTCAAAAGGAAGGTTCAACTCTGTGAGTTGAATGCACTTATCACAAAGCAGTTTCTGAGAATGCTTCCGTCCAGCTTTTATGCAACGATATTTCCTTTGGCAGCATAGGCCTCAAAGCGCTCCAAATATCCCCTTGCAGATTCTACAAAAAGGGTGTTTCCAAACTGCTCTCTCAAAAGGAAGGTTCAACTCTTTGTGTTGAATGCGTGCATCGCGAAGAAGTTTCTTAGAATGCTTCTGTCTAGTTCTTAGGTGAAGATATTTCATTTGCCAGCATAGGCCTCAAGGCGCTCCAAATATCCACTTGTAGATTCTACAAAAAGAGTGTTTCAAAACTGCGCTTTGAAAAGGAAGGTTCAAGTCTGTCAGTTGAATGCACTCAGCAGAAAGAAGTTTCTGAGAGCGCTTCTATCCAGTTTTCATCTGCATGTAGTTCCTTTTCCACTAGATGCCGCAATCGCACCAAATATCCAATTGCAGTTTCTACAAAAAGAGTGTTGCAGAACTGCTCCATGAAAAGGAATGTTCAACTCTGTGAGTTCAATCCCCACATTACATAGCAGTTTCTGAAATGCTTCTGTCTTGTTTGTATATGAAGATATTTCCTTTTACAGCATAAGCCTCAAAGAGCTCCAAATATCCAATTGCTGACTCTACAAAAACTGTGTTTCAAAACTGGCCTCTCAAAAGGAAGGTTCAACTCTGTGAGTTGAATGCACTTATCACAAAGCAGTTTCTGAGAATGCTTCCGTCCAGCTTTTGTGCAATGATATTTCCTTTTGCAGCATAGGCCTCAAAATGTTCCAAATATCCACTTGCAGATTCTACAAAAAGAGTGTTTCAAAACTGCTCTATGGAAAGGCAGGTGGATCTCTGTGAGTTGAGTGCACAAAGCACAGGGAACTTTCTGCGAATGCTTTTGTCTAGTTTCTACGTGAAGATATTTCCTTGTCCAGCATAGGCCTCAAAGCACTCCATCCATCCACTTGAAGATTCTGCTAAAAGAGTGTTTCAAAACTTCTCTATCGAAAGAAAGGTTCAACTCTGTGAGTTGAATGCAGACGTTACAAAGAAGTTTCTGAGAATGCTTCTGTCCAGTTTTTATGTGAAGGTATTTCCTTTTCCAGCATAGGCCTCAAAGCGCTCCATATATCCACTTGCAGATTCTGCAAAAAGAGCGTTTCCAAACTGCTCTCTCAAAAGGAAGGTTCAACTCTGTGAGTTGAATGCGTGCATCGCGAAGAAGTTTCAGAGAATGCTTCTGTCTAGTTTTTAGGTGAAGATATTTCATTTCCCAGCATAGGCCTCAAGGCGCTCCAAATATCCACTTGCAGATTCTACAAAAAGAGTGTTTCATAACTGCGCTTTGAAAAAGAAGGTTCAAGTCTGTGAGTTGAAAGCACTGAGCAGAAAGAAGTTTGTGAGAGCGCATCTATCTAATTTTCATCTGCATGTAGTTCCTTTTCCACTAGATGCCGCAATCGCAACAAATATCCACATGCAGTTTCCACAAAAAGAGTGTTGCAGAACTGCTCCATGAAAAGGAATGTTCAACTCTGTGAGCTCAATCCCCACATGACATAGCAGTTTCTGAAATGCTTCTGTCTAGTTTGTATATAAAGATATTTCCTTTTCCAGCATAAGCCTCAAAGAGCTCGAAATATCCACTTGCTGAGTCTACAAAAACAGTGTTTCAAAACTGGTCTCTCAAAAGGAAGGTTCAACTCTGTGAGTTGAATGCACTTATCACAAAGCAGTTTCTGAGAATGCTTCCGTCCAGCTTTTATGCAACGACATTTCCTTTGGCAGCATAAGCCTCAAAGCGCTCCAAATATCCCCTTGCAGATTCTACAAAAAGGGTGTTTCCAAACTGCTCTCTCAAAAGGAAGGTTCAACTCTGTGAGTTGAATGCGTGCATCTCGAAGAAGTTTCTTAGAATGCTTCTGTCTAGTTCTTAGGTGAAGACATTTCATTTCCCAGCATAGGCCTCAAGGCGCTCCAAATATCCACTTGCAGATTCTCCAAAAAGAGTGTTTCAAAACTGCGCTTTGAAAAGGAAGGTTCAAGTCTGTCAGTTGAATGCGCTCAGCAGAAAGAAGTTTCTGAGGGCGCTTCTATCCAGTTTTCAACTGCATGTAGTTCCTTTTCCACTAGATGCCGCAATCGCACCAAATATCCAATTGCAGTTTCTACAAAAAGAGTGTTGCAGAACTGCTCCATGAAAAGGAATGTTCAACTCTGTGAGTTCAATCCCCACATTACATAGCAGTTTCTGAAATGCTTCTGTCTTGTTTGTATATGAAGATATTTCCTTTTCCAGCATAAGCCTCAAAGAGCTCCAAATATCCAATTGCTGACTCTACAAAAACTGTGTTTCAAAACTGGTCTCTCAAAAGGAAGGTTCAACTCTGTGAGTTGAATGCACTTATCACAAAGCAGTTTCTGAGAATGCTTCCGTCCAGCTTTTGTGCAATGATATTTCCTTTTGCAGCATAGGCCTCAAAATGTTCCAAATATCCACTTGCAGATTCTACAAAAAGAGTGTTTCAAACTGCTCTATCAAAAGAAAGGTTCACCTGTGTGAGTTGAATGCATACAACACAAAGCAGTTTCAGAGAACACTTCTGTCTCGTTTTTGTGAAGATAGTCCCGTTTCCAACGAACGCTTCAAAGAGCTCCAAATATCCTCTTGCAGTTTCTGCAAATACACTGTTATAAAGCTGCTCTATCCAAAGGAAGGTTCCACTCTGTTAGTTGAATGCACACATCAGAAAACTGTTTCTTAGAATGCTTCTGTTTAGTTTTTATGTGAAGTTGTTTCCTTTTCCATCGTAAGCTTCAAAGCGCTCCAAATGAACACTTGTAAATTCTGCCAAGAGAGTGTTTCTAAAGTGCTCTATCAAAAGCAGGGTTCAACTCTGTGTGTTGAGTGCACACAACACAAAGCCGTTTCTGAGAATGCTTCTGTCCAGTTTTTATGTGAAGATATTCACGTTTCCAACGAAGGCCTGAAAGAGCTCCAAATATCCACTTGCAGAAACTTTAAAAAGAGTGTTTCAAAACTGCTCTTTCAAAAGAAAGGTTGAACACTGTGAGTTGAAAGCACACATCATAAAGAACTTTCAGAGAATGCTTGTGTCTGGATATTATGTGAAGGTATTAAGTCTTACACCATAGGCCTCAAAGCGCTCCTAATGAACAATTGCAGATTCCACAAAAAGAGTGTTTCAAAACTGCTCTTTCTAAAGAAGTGTTCAACTCTGTGAGTTGGATTCTTACTACACAAAGCAGTTTCACAGAACGCTTCTCTTTAGTTTTTATGTGAAGATATTCCCGTTTCCAACGAAGGCCTGAAAGGGCTCCAACTATCCACTTGCAGAATCTGCAAAAACAGAGTTTCAAAACTGCTCTATCAAAAGGAAGGCTTATCTCTGAGTTGAATGCACACATCATAAAGAGGTTTCTGAGAATGCTTCTGTCTGGTTTCTATGTGAAGATATTTCCTTTTCCACCATAGGCCTCAAAGCGCTCCAAATGAACACTTGCAGATTCTACAAAAAGAGTGTTTCAAAACTGCTCTAGCAAAGGAAAGGCTCAACTCTTTGAGTTGAACACACACATCACTAAGCAGTTTGTGAGAATGCTTCTGTCCAGTTTTTATGGGAAGATATTCCCGTTTCTAACGAAAGCCTGAAAGAGCACCAAATATCCACTTGCAGATGCTGCAGAAAGACTCTTTCCAAACTGCTCCATGAAAAGGAAGGTTCAACTCTGTGAGTTGAATGCACACATCATAAAGAAGTTTCAAAGAATGCTTCTGTCTAGGTTTTATGTGAAGATAATTCCTATTCCACCAGAGGCCTCAAAGAGCACCGAATGAACACTTGCAGATTCTACAAAAAGAGTGTTTCAAACTGCTCTATCAAAAAAAAGGTTCACCTGTGTGAGTTGAATGCATACAACACAAAGCAGTTTCACAGAACACTTCTGTCTCGTTTTTGTGAAGATAGTCCCGTTTCCAACGAACGCTTCAAAGAGCTCCAAATATCCTCTTGCAGTTTCTGCAAATACACTGTTATAAAGCTGCTCTATCCAACGGAAGGTTCCACTCTGTTAGTTGAATGCACACATCAGAAAACTGTTTCTTAGAATGCTTCTGTTTAGTTTTTATGTGAAGTTGTTTCCTTTTCCATCGTAAGCTTCAAAGCGCTCCAAATGAACACTTGTAAATTCTGCCAAGAGAGTGTTTCTAAAGTGCTCTTTCAAAAGCAGGGTTCAACTCTGTGTGTTGAGTGCACACAACACAAAGCCGTTTCTGAGAATGCTTCTGTCCAGTTTTTATGTGAAGATATTCACGTTTCCAACGAAGGCCTGAAAGACCTCCAAATATCCACTTGCAGAAACTTTAAAGAGTCTTTCAAAACTGCTCTTTCAAAAGAAAGGTTGAACACTGTGAGTTGAAAGCACACATCATAAAGAACTTTCAGAGAATGCTTGTGTCTGGATATTATGTGAAGGTATTAAGTCTTACACCATAGGCCTCAAAGCGCTCCTAATGAACAATTGCAGATTCCACAAAAAGAGTGTTTCAAAACTGCTCTTTCTAAAGAAGTGTTCAACTCTGTGAGTTGGATTCTTACTACACAAAGCAGTTTCACAGAACGCTTCTGTTTAGTTTTTATGTGAAGATATTCCCGTTTCCAACGAAGGCCTGAAAGGGCTCCAACTATCCACTTGCAGATTCTGCAAAAACAGAGTTTCAAAACTGCTCTATCAAAAGGAAGGCTTATCTCTGAGTTGAATGCACACATCATAAAGAGGTTTCTGAGAATGCTTCTGTCTGGTTTCTATGTGAAGATATTTGCTTTTCCACCATAGGCCTCAAAGCGCTCCAAATGAACACTTGCAGATTCTACAAAAAGAGTGTTTCAAAGCTGCTCTAGCAAAGGAAAGGCTCAACTCTGTGAGTTGAACACACACATCACTAAGCAGTTTGTGAGAATGCTTCTGTCCAGTTTTTATGGGAAGATATTCCCGTTTCTAACGAAAGCCTGAAAGAGCACCAAATATCCAATTGCAGATGCTGCAGAAAGACTCTTTCCAAACTGTTCCATGAAAAGGAAGGTTCAACTCTGTGAGTTGAATGCACACATCATAAAGAAGTTTCAAAGAATGCTTCCGTCTAGGTTTTATGTGAAGATATTTCCTATTCCACCAGAGGCCTCAAAGAGCACGGAATGAACACTTGCAGATTCTACAAAAAGAGTGTTTCAAACTGCTCTATCAAAAGAAAGGTTCACCTGTGTGAGTGGAATGCATACAACACAAAGCAGTTTCAGAGAACACTTCTGTCTCGTTTTTGTGGAGATAGTCCCGTTTCCAACGAACGCTTCAAAGAGCTCCAAATATCCTCTTGCAGTTTCTGCAAATACACTGTTATAAAGCTGCTCTATCCAACGGAAGGTTCCACTCTGTTAGTTGAATGCACACATCAGAAAACTGTTTCTTAGAATGCTTCTGTTTAGTTTTTATGTGAAGTTGTTTCCTTTTCCATCGTAAGCTTCAAAGCGCTCCAAATGAACACTTGTAAATTCTGCCAAGAGAGTGTTTCTAAAGTGCTCTTTCAAAAGCAGGGTTCAACTCTGTGTGTTGAGTGCACACAACACAAAGCCGTTTCTGAGAATGCTTCTGTCCAGTTTTTATGTGAAGATATTCACGTTTCCAACGAAGGCCTGTAAGAGCTCCCAATATCCACTTGCAGAAACTTTAAAAAGAGTCTTTCAAAACTGCTCTTTCAAAAGAAAGGTTGAACACTGTGAGTTGAAAGCACACATCATAAAGAACTTTCAGAGAATGCTTGTGTCTGGATATTATGTGAAGGTATTAAGTCTTACACCATAGGCCTCAAAGCGCTCCTAATGAACAATTGCAGATTCCACAAAAAGAGTGTTTCAAAACTGCTCTTTCTAAAGAAGTGTTCAACTCTGTGAGTTGGATTCTTACTACACAAAGCAGTTTCACAGAACGCTTCTCTTTAGTTTTTATGTGAAGATATTCCCGTTTCCAATGAAGGCCTGAAAGGGCTCCAACTATCCACTTGCAGATTCTGCAAAAACAGAGTTTCAAAACTGCTCTATCAAAAGGAAGGCTTATCTCTCTGAGTTGAATGCACACATCATAAAGAGGTTTCTGAGAATGCTTCTGTCTGGTTTCTATGTGAAGATATTTCCTTTTCCACCATAGGCCTCAAAGCGCTCCAAATGAACACTTGCAGATTCTACAAAAAGAGTGTTTCAAAGCTGCTCTAGCAAAGGAAAGGCTCAACTCTGTGAGTTGAACACACACATCACAAAGCAGTTTGTGAGAATGCTTCTGTCCAGTTTTTATGGGAAGATATTCCCGTTTCTAACGAAAGCCTGAAAGAGCACAAAATATCCACTTGCAGATGCTGCAGAAAGACTCTTTCCAAACTGTTCCATGAAAAGGAAGGTTCAACTCTGTGAGTTGAATGCACACATCATAAAGAAGTTTCAAAGATGCTTCTGTCTAGGTTTTATGTGAAGATATTTCCTATTCTACCAGAGGCCTGAAAGAGCACCGAATGAACACTTGCAGATTCTACAAAAAGAGTGTTTCAAACTGCTCTATCAAAAAAAAGGTTCACCTGTGTGAGTTGAATGCATACAACACAAAGCAGTTTCACAGAACACTTCTGTCTCGTTTTTGTGAAGATAGTCCCGTTTCCAACGAACGCTTCAAAGAGCTCCAAATATCCTCTTGCAGTTTCTGCAAATACACTGTTATAAAGCTGCTCTATCCAACGGAAGGTTCCACTCAGTTAGTTGAATGCACACATCAGAAAACTGTTTCTTAGAATGCTTCTGTTTAGTTTTTATGTGAAGTTGTTTCCTTTTCCATCGTAAGCTTCAAAGCGCTCCAAATGAACACTTGTAAATTCTGCCAAGAGAGTGTTTCTAAAGTGCTCTTTCAAAAGCAGGGTTCAACTCTGTGTGTTGAGTGCACACAACACAAAGCCGTTTCTGAGAATACTTCTGTCCAGTTTTTATGTGAAGATATTCACGTTTCCAACGAAGGCCTGAAAGAGCTCCAAATATCCACTTGCAGAAACTTTAAAAAGAGTGTTACAAAACTGCTCTTTCAAAAGAAAGGTTGAACACTGTGAGTTGAAAGCACACATCATAAAGAACTTTCAGAGAATGCTTGTGTCTGGATATTATGTGAAGGTATGAAGTCTTACACCATAGGCGTCAAAGCGCTCCTAATGAACAATTGCAGATTCCACAAAAAGAGTGTTTCAAAACTGCTCTTTCTAAAGAAGTGTTCAACTCTGTGAGTTGGATTCTTACTACACAAAGCAGTTTCACAGAACGCTTCTGTTTAGTTTTTATGTGAAGATATTCCCGTTTCCAACGAAGGCCTGAAAGGGCACCAACTATCCACTTGCAGATTCTGCAAAAACAGAGTTTCAAAACTGCTCTATCAAAAGGAAGGCTTATCTCTCTGAGTTGAATGCACACATCATAAAGAGATTTCTGAGAATGCTTCTGTCTGGTTTCTATGTGAAGATATTTCCTTTTCCACCATAGGCCTCAAAGCGCTCCAAATGAACACTTGCAGATTCTACAAAAAGAGTGTTTCAAAACTGCTCTAGCAAAGGAAAGGCTCAACTCTTTGAGTTGAACACACACATCACAAAGCAGTTTGTGAGAATGCTTCTGTCCAGTTTTTATGGGAAGATATTCCCGTTTCTAACGAAAGCCTGAAAGAGCACCAAATATCCACTTGCAGATGCTGCAGAAAGACTCTTTCCAAACTGCTCCATGAAAAGGAAGGTTCAACTCTGTGAGTTGAATGCACACATCATAAAGAAGTTTCAAAGAATGCTTCTGTCTAGGTTTTATGTGAAGATATTTCCTATTCCACCAGAGGCCTCAAAGAGCACCGAATGAACACTTGCAGATTCTACAAAAAGAGTGTTTCAAACTGCTCTATCAAAAGAAAGGTTCACCTGTGTGAGTTGAATGCATACAACACAAAGCAGTTTCAGAGAACACTTCTGTCTCGTTTTTGTGAAGATAGTCCCGTTTCCAACGAACGCTTCAAAGAGCTCCAAATATCCTCTTGCAGTTTCTGCAAATACACTGTTATAAAGCTGCTCTATCCAACGGAACATTCCACTCTGTTAGTTGAATGCACACATCAGAAAACTGTTTCTTAGAATGCTTCTGTTTAGTTTTTATGTGAAGTTGTTTCCTTTTCCATCGTAAGCTTCAAAGCGCTCCAAATGAACACTTGTAAATTCTGCCAAGAGAGTGTTTCTAAAGTGCTCTATCAAAAGCAGGGTTCAACTCTGTGTGTTGAGTGCACACAACACAAAGCCGTTTCTGAGAATGCTTCTGTCCAGTTTTTATGTGAAGATATTCACGTTTCCAACGAAGGCCTGAAAGAGCTCCAAATATCCACTTGCAGAAACTTTAAAAAGAGTGTTTCAAAACTGCTCTTTCAAAAGAAAGGTTGAACACTGTGAGTTGAAAGCACACATCATAAAGAACTTTCAGAGAATGCTTGTGTCTGGATATTATGTGAAGGTATTAAGTCTTACACCATAGGCCTCAAAGCGCTCCTAATGAACAATTGCAGATTCCACAAAAAGAGTGTTTCAAAACTGCTCTTTCTAAAGAAGTGTTCAACTCTGTGAGTTGGATTCTTACTACACAAAGCAGTTTCACAGAACGCTTCTGTTTAGTTTTTATGTGAAGATATTCCCGTTTCCAACGAAGGCCTGAAAGGGCTCCAACTATCCACTTGCAGATTCTGCAAAAACAGAGTTTCAAAACTGCTCTATCAAAAGGAAGGCTTATCTCTGAGTTGAATGCACACATCATAAAGAGGTTTCTGAGAATGCTTCTGTCTGGTTTCTATGTGAAGATATTTCCTTTTTCACCATAGGCCTCAAAGCGCTCCAAATGAACACTTGCAGATTCTACAAAAAGAGTGTTTCAAAGCTGCTCTAGCAAAGGAAAGGCTCAACTCTGTGAGTTGAACACACACATCACTAAGCAGTTTGTGAGAATGCTTCTGTCCAGTTTTTATGGGAAGATATTCCCGTTTCTAACGAAAGCCTGAAAGAGCACCAAATATCCAATTGCAGATGCTGCAGAAAGACTCTTTCCAAACTGTTCCATGAAAAGGAAGGTTCAACTCTGAGAGTTGAATGCACACATCATAAAGAAGTTTCAAAGAATGCTTCCGTCTAGGTTTTATGTGAAGATATTTCCTATTCCACTAGAGGCCTCAGAGAGCACGGAATGAACACTTGCAGATTCTACAAAAAGAGTGTTTCAAACTGCTCTATCAAAAGAAAGGTTCACCTGTGTGAGTGGAATGCATACAACACAAAGCAGTTTCAGAGAACACTTCTGTCTCGTTTTTGTGGAGATAGTCCCGTTTCCAACGAACGCTTCAAAGAGCTCCAAATATCCTCTTGCAGTTTCTGCAAATACACTGTTATAAAGCTGCTCTATCCAACGGAAGGTTCCACTCTGTTAGTTGAATGCACACATCAGAAAACTGTTTCTTAGAATGCTTCTGTTTAGTTTTTATGTGAAGTTGTTTCCTTTTCCATCGTAAGCTTCAAAGCGCTCCAAATGAACACTTGTAAATTCTGCCAAGAGAGTGTTTCTAAAGTGCTCTTTCAAAAGCAGGGTTCAACTCTGTGTGTTGAGTGCACACAACACAAAGCCGTTTCTGAGAATGCTTCTGTCCAGTTTTTATGTGAAGATATTCACGTTTCCAACGAAGGCCTGTAAGAGCTCCCAATATCTACTTGCAGAAACTTTAAAAAGAGTCTTTCAAAACTGCTCTTTCAAAAGAAAGGTTGAACACTGTGAGTTGAAAGCACACATCATAAAGAACTTTCAGAGAATGCTTGTGTCTGGATATTATGCGAAGGTATTAAGTCTTACACCATAGGCGTCAAAGCGCTAATAATGAACAATTGTAGATTCCACAAAAAGAGTGTTTCAAAACTGCTCTTTCTAAAGAAGTGTTCAACTCTGTGAGTTGGATTCTTACTACACAAAGCAGTTTCACAGAACGCTTCTGTTTAGTTTTTATGTGAAGATATTCCCGTTTCCAACGAAGGCCTGAAAGGGCACCAACTATCTACTTGCAGATTCTGCAAAAACAGAGTTTCAAAACTGCTCTATCAAAAGGAAGGCTTATCTCTCTGAGTTGAATGCACACATCATAAAGAGATTTCTGAGAATGCTTCTGTCTGGTTTCTATGTGAAGATATTTCCTTTTCCACCATAGGCCTCAAAGCGCTCCAAATGAACACTTGCAGATTCTACAAAAAGAGTGTTTCAAAACTGCTCTAGCAAAGGAAAGGCTCAACTCTTTGAGTTGAACACACACATCACAAAGCAGTTTGTGAGAATGCTTCTGTCCAGTTTTTATGGGAAGATATTCCCGTTTCTAACGAAAGCCTGAAAGAGCACCAAATATCCACTTGCAGATGCTGCAGAAAGACTCTTTCCAAACTGCTCCATGAAAAGGAAGGTTCAACTCTGTGAGCTGAATGCACACATCATAAAGAAGTTTCAAAGAATGCTTCTGTCTAGGTTTTATGTGAAGATATTTCCTATTCCACCAGAGGCCTCAAAGAGCACCGAATGAACACTTGCAGATTCTACAAAAAGAGTGTTTCAAACTGCTCTATCAAAAAAAAGGTTCACCTGTGTGAGTTGAATGCATACAACACAAAGCAGTTTCACAGAACACTTCTGTCTCGTTTTTGTGAAGATAGTCCCGTTTCCAACGAACGCTTCAAAGAGCTCCAAATATCCTCTTGCAGTTTCTGCAAATACACTGTTATAAAGCTGCTCTATCCAACGGAAGGTTCCACTCAGTTAGTTGAATGCACACATCAGAAAACTGTTTCTTAGAATGCTTCTGTTTAGTTTTTATGTGAAGTTGTTTCCTTTTCCATCGTAAGCTTCAAAGCGCTCCAAATGAACACTTGTAAATTCTGCCAAGAGAGTGTTTCTAAAGTGCTCTTTCAAAAGCAGGGTTCAACTCTGTGTGTTGAGTGCACACAACACAAAGCCGTTTCTGAGAATGCTTCTGTCCAGTTTTTATGTGAAGATATTCACGTTTCCAACGAAGGCCTGAAAGAGCTCCAAATATCCACTTGCAGAAACTTTAAAAAGAGTGTTACAAAACTGCTCTTTCAAAAGAAAGGTTGAACACTGTGAGTTGAAAGCACACATCATAAAGAACTTTCAGAAAATGCTTGTGTCTGGATATTATGTGAAGGTATGAAGTCTTACACCATAGGCGTCAAAGCGCTCCTAATGAACAATTGCAGATTCCACAAAAAGAGTGTTTCAAAACTGCTCTTTCTAAAGAAGTGTTCAACTCTGTGAGTTGGATTCTTACTACACAAAGCAGTTTCACAGAACGCTTCTGTTTAGTTTTTATGTGAAGATATTCCCGTTTCCAACGAAGGCCTGAAAGGGCTCCAACTATCCACTTGCAGATTCTGCAAAAACAGAGTTTCAAAACTGCTCTATCAAAAGGAAGGCTTATCTCTCTGAGTTGAATGCACACATCATAAAGAGATTTCTGAGAATGCTTCTGTCTGGTTTCTATGTGAAGATATTTCCTTTTCCACCATAGGCCTCAAAGCGCTCCAAATGAACACTTGCAGATTCTACAAAAAGAGTGTTTCAAAGCTGCTCTAGCAAAGGAAAGGCTCAACTCTGTGAGTTGAACACACACATCACTAAGCAGTTTGTGAGAATGCTTCTGTCCAGTTTTTATGGGAAGATATTCCCGTTTCTAACGAAAGCCTGAAAGAGCACCAAATATCCAATTGCAGATGCTGCAGAAAGACTCTTTCCAAACTGTTCCATGAAAAGGAAGGTTCAACTCTGAGAGTTGAATGCACACATCATAAAGAAGTTTCAAAGAATGCTTCTGTCTAGGTTTTATGTGAAGATATTTCCTATTCCACCAGAGGCCTCAAAGAGCACCGAATGAACACTTGCAGATTCTACAAAAAGAGTGTTTCAAAACTGCGCTTTGAAAAGGAAGGTTCAAGTCTGTCAGTTGAATGCACTCAGCAGAAAGAAGTTTCGGAGAGCGCTTCTATCCAGTTTTCATCTGCATGTAGTTCCTTTTCCATTAGATGCCGCAATCGCACCAAATATCCAATTGCAGTTTCTACAAAAAGAGTGTTGCAGAACTGCTCCATGAAAAGGAATGTTCAACTCTGTGAGTTCAATCCCCACATGACATAGCAGTTTCTGAAATGCTTCTGTCTTGTTTGTATATGAAGATATTTCCTTTTACAGCATAAGCCTCAAAGAGCTCCAAATATCCAATTGCTGACTCTACAAAAACTGTGTTTCAAAACTGGTCTCTCAAAAGGAAGGTTCAACTCTGTGAGTTGAATGCACTTATCACAAAGCAGTTTCTGAGAATGCTTCCGTCCAGCTTTTGTGCAATGATATTTCCTTTTGCAGCATAGGCCTCAAAATGTTCCAAATATCCACTTGCAGATTCTACAAAAAGAGTGTTTCAAAACTGCTCTATGGAAAGGCAGGTGGATCTCTGTGAGTTGAGTGCACAAAGCACAGGGAACTTTCTGAGAATGCTTTTGTCTAGTTTCTAGGTGAAGATATTTCCTTGTCCAGCATAGGCCTCAAAGCACTCCATCCATCCACTTGAAGATTCTGCTAAAAGAGTGTTTCAAAACTTCTCTATCGAAAGAAAGGTTCAACTCTGTGAGTTGAATGCAGACGTTACAAAGAAGTTTCTGAGAATGCTTCTGTCCAGTTTTTATGTGAAGGTATTTCCTTTTCCAGCATAGGCCTCAAAGCGCTCCATATATCCACTTGCAGATTCTGCAAAACGAGCGTTTCCAAACTGCTCTCTCAAAAGGAAGGTTCAACTCTGTGAGTTGAAGGCGTGCATCGCGAAGAAGTTTCAGAGAATGCTTCTGTCTAGTTTTTAGGTGAAGATATTTCATTACCCAGCATAGGCCTCAAGGCGCTCCAAATATCCACTTGCAGATTCTACAAAAAGAGTGTTTCATAACTGCGCTTTGAAAAAGAAGGTTCAAGTCTGTGAGTTGAATGCACTGAGCAGAAAGAAGTTTGTGAGAGCGCTTCTATCTAATTTTCATCTGCATGTAGTTCCTTTTCCACTAGATGCCGCAATCGCACCAAATATCCACATGCAGTTTCCACAAAAAGAGTGTTGCAGAACTGCTCCATGAAAAGGAATGT
The DNA here is from genome assembly GCF_028885655.2 of Pongo abelii. Lineage (NCBI taxonomy): Eukaryota > Metazoa > Chordata > Mammalia > Primates > Hominidae > Pongo > Pongo abelii. Next base: position 65,884,597 of record NC_072008.2, read on the forward strand.
TCAACTCTGTGAGTTCAATCCCCACATGACATAGCAGTTTCTGTAATGCTTCTGTCTAGTTTGTATATGAAGATATTTCCTTTTCCAGCATAAGCCTCAAAAGCTCCAAATATCCACTTGCTGAGTCTACAAAAACAGTGTTTCAAAACTGGTCTCTCAAAAGGAAGGTTCAACTCTGTGAGTTGAATGCACTTATCACAAAGCAGTTTCTGAGAATGCTTCCGTCCAGCTTTTATGCAACGATATTTCCTTTGGCAGCATAGGCCTCAAAGCGCTCCAAATATCCCCTTGCAGATTCTACAAAAAGGGTGTTTCCAAACTGCTCTCTCAAAAGGAAGGTTCAACTCTGTGAGTTGAATGCGTGCATCGCGAAGAAGTTTCTTAGAATGCTTCTGTCTAGTTCTTAGGTGAAGATATTTCATTTCCCAGCATAGGCCTCAAGGCGCTCCAAATATCCACTTGCAGATTCTACAAAAAGAGTGTTTCAAAACTGCGCTTTGAAAAGGAAGGTTCAAGTCTGTCAGTTGAATGCACTCAGCAGAAAGAAGTTTCTGAGAGCGCTTCTATCCAGTTTTCATCTGCATGTAGTTCCTTTTCCACTAGATGCCGCAATCGCACCAAATATCCAATTGCAGTTTCTACAAAAAGAGTGTTGCAGAACTGCTCCATGAAAAGGAATGTTCAACTCTGTGAGTTCAATCCCCACATGACATAGCAGTTTCTGAAATGCTTCTGTCTAGTTTGTATATGAAGATATTTCCTTTTCCAGCATAAGCCTCAAAGAGCTCCAAATATCCAATTGCTGAGTCTACAAAAACTGTGTTTCAAAACTGGCCTCTCAAAAGGAAGGTTCAACTCTGTGAGTTGAATGCACTTATCACAAAGCAGTTTCTGAGAATGCTTCCGTCCAGCTTTTGTGCAATGATATTTCCTTTTGCAGCATAGGCCTCAAAATGTTCCAAATATCCACTTGCAGATTCTACAAAAAGAGTGTTTCAAAACTGCTCTATGGAAAGGCAGGTGGATCTCTGTGAGTTGAGTGCACAAAGCACAGGGAACTTTCTGAGAATGCTTTTGTCTAGTTTCTAGGTGAAGATATTTCCTTGTCCAGCATAGGCCTCAAAGCACTCCATCCATCCACTTGAAGATTCTGCTAAAAGAGTGTTTCAAAACTTCTCTATCGAAAGAAAGGTTCAACTCTGTGAGTTGAATGCAGACGTTACAAAGAAGTTTCTGAGAATGCTTCTGTCCAGTTTTTATGTGAAGGTATTTCCTTTTCCAGCATAGGCCTCAAAGCGCTCCATATATCCACTTGCAGATTCTGCAAAAAGAGCGTTTCCAAACTGCTCTCTCAAAAGGAAGGTTCAACTCTGTGAGTTGAATGCGTGCATCGCGAAGAAGTTTCAGAGAATGCTTCTGTCTAGTTTTTAGGTGAAGATATTTCATTTCCCAGCATAGGCCTCAAGGCGCTCCAAATATCCACTTGCAGATTCTACAAAAAGAGTGTTTCATAACTGCGCTTTGAAAAAGAAGGTTCAAGTCTGTGAGTTGAATGCACTGAGCAGAAAGAAGTTTGTGAGAGCGCTTCTATCTAATTTTCATCTGCATGTAGTTCCTTTTCCACTAGATGCCGCAATCGCACCAAATATCCACATGCAGTTTCCACAAAAAGAGTGTTGCAGAACTGCTCCATGAAAAGGAATGTTAAACTCTGTGAGTTCAATCCCCACATGACATAGCAGTTTCTGAAATGCTTCTGTCTAGTTTGTATATAAAGATATTTAATTTTCCAGCATAAGCCTCAAAGAGCTCCAAATATCCACTTGCTGAGCCTACAAAAACAGTGTTTCAAAACTGGACTCTCAAAAGGAAGGTTCAACTCTGTGAGTTGAATGCACTTATCACAAAGCAGTTTCTGAGAATGCTTCCGTCCAGCTTTTATGCAACGACATTTCCTTTGGCAGCATAAGCCTCAAAGCGCTCCAAATATCCCCTTGCAGATTCTACAAAAAGGGTGTTTCAAAACTGCTCTATGGAAAGGCAGGTGGATCTCTGTGAGTTGAGTGCACAAAGCACAGGGAACTTTCTGAGAATGCTTTTGTCTAGTTTCTACGTGAAGATATTTCCTTGTCCAGCATAGGCCTCAAAGCACTCCATCCATCCACTTGAAGATTCTGCTAAAAGAGTGTTTCAAAACTTCTCTATCGAAAGAAAGGTTCAACTCTGTGAGTTGAATGCAGACGTTACAAAGAAGTTTCTGAGAATGCTTCTGTCCAGTTTTTATGTGAAGGTATTTCCTTTTCCAGCATAGGTCTCAAAGCGCTCCATATATCCACTTGCAGATTCTGCAAAAAGAGCGTTTCCAAACTGCTCTCTCAAAAGGAAGGTTCAACTCTGTGAGTTGAATGCGTGCATCGCGAAGAAGTTTCAGAGAATGCTTCTGTCTAGTTTTTAGGTGAAGATATTTCATTTCCCAGCATAGGCCTCAAGGCGCTACAAATATCCACTTGCAGATTCTACAAAAAGAGTGTTTCATAACTGCGCTTTGAAAAAGAAGGTTCAAGTCTGTGAGTTGAATGCACTGAGCAGAAAGAAGTTTGTGAGAGCGCTTCTATCTAGTTTTCATCTGCATGTAGTTCCTTTTCCACTAGATGCCGCAATCGCACCAAATATCCACATGCAGTTTCCACAAAAAGAGTGTTGCAGAACTGCTCCATGAAAAGGAATGTTCAACTCTGTGAGTTCAATCCCCACATGACATAGCAGTTTCTGAAATGCTTCTGTCTAGTTTGTATATGAAGATATTTCCTTTTCCAGCATAAGCCTCAAAGAGCTCCAAATATCCACTTGCTGAGTCTACAAAAACAGTGTTTCAAAACTGGTCTCTCAAAAGGAAGGTTCAACTCTGTGAGTTGAATGCACTTATCAGAAAGCAGTTTCTGAGAATGCTTCCGTCCAGCTTTTATGCAACGATAGTTCCTTTTGCAGCATAGGCCTCAAAGCGCTCCAAATATCCCCTTGCAGATTCTACAAAAAGGGTGTTTCCAAACTGCTCTCTCAAAAGGAAGGTTCAACTCTGTCAGTTGAATGCGTGCATCGCGAAGAAGTTTCAGAGAATCCTTCTGTCTAGTTCTTAGGTGAAGATACTTCATTTCCCAGCATAGGCCTCAAGGCGCCCCAAATATCCACTTGCAGATTCTACAAAAAGAGTGTTTCAAATCTGCGCTTTGAAAAGGAAGGTTCAAGTCTCTCAGTTGAATGCACTCAGCAGAAAGAAGTTTCTGAGAGCGCTTGTATCTAGTTTTCATCTGCATGTAGTTCCTTTTCCACTAGATGCCGCAATCGCACCAAATATCCACTTCCAGTTTCCACAAAAAGAGTGTTGCAGAACTGCTCCATGAAAAGGAATGTTCAACTCTGTGAGTTCAATCCCCACATGACATAGCAGTTTCTGAAATGCTTCTGTCTAGTTTGTATATGAAGATATTTCCTTTTCCAGCATAAGCCTCAAAGAGCTCCAAATATCCACATGCTGAGTCTACAAAAACAGTGTTTCAAAACTGGTCTCTCAAAAGGAAGGTTCAACTCTGTGAGTTGAATGCACTTATCACAAAGCAGTTTCTGAGAATGCTTCCGTCCAGCTTTTATGCAACGACATTTCCTTTTGCAGCATAGGCCTCAAAATGTTCCAAATATCCACTTGCAGATTCTACAAAAAGAGTGTTTCAAAACTGCTCTATGGAAAGGCAGGTGGATCTCTGTGAGTTGAGTGCACAAAGCACAGGGAACTTTCTGAGAATGGTTTTATCTAGTTTCTACGTGGAGATATTTCCTTTTCCAGCATAGGCCTCAAAGCACTCCATCCATCCACTTGAAGATTCTACTAAAAGTGTGTTTCATACCTGTTCTATGAAAACAACTGTTCGACTCTGTGAGTTGAATGCACATATCGTGAAGAAGTTTCTCAGAATGCTTCAGTCTAGTTTTTTGGTGAAGATATTTCATTTCCCAGCATAGGCGTCAAAGCGCTCCAAATATCCACTTGCAGATTCTACAAAAAGAGTGTTTCAAAACTGCTCTATCAAAAGGCAGGTTCAACTCTGTGAGTTGAATTCACAAAGCACGGGGAAATTTCTGAGAATGCTTTTGTCTAGTTTGTAGGTGAAGATATTTCCTTGTCCAGCATAGGCCTCAAAGCACTCCATCCATCCACTTGAAGATTCTGCTAAAAGAGTGTTTCAAAACTTCTCTATCGAAAGAAAGGTTCAGCTCTGTGAGTTGAATGCAGACGTTACAAAGAAGTTTCTGAGAATGCTTCTGTCCAGTTTTTATGTGAAGGTATTTCCTTTTCCAGCATAGGCCTCAAAGCGCTCCATATACCCACTTGCAGATTCTGCAAAAAGAGCGTTTCCAAACTGCTCTCTCAAAAGGAAGGTTCAACTCTGTGAGTTGAATGCGTGCATCGCGAAGAAGTTTCTGAGAATGCTTCTGTCTAGTTTTTAGGTGAAGATATTTCATTTCCCAGCATAGGCCTCAAGGCCCTCCAAATATACACTTGCAGATTCTACAAAAACAGTGTTTCATAACTGCGCTTTGAAAAGGAAGGTTCAAGTCTGTGAGTTGAATGCACTGAACAGAAAGAAGTTTGTGAGAGCGCTTCTATCTAGTTTTCATCTGCATGTAGTTCCTTTTCCACTAGATGCCGCAATCGCACCAAATATCCACTTGCAGTTTCCACAAAAAGAGTATTGCAGAACTGCTCCATGAAAAGGAATGTTCAACTCTGTGAGTTCAATCCCCACATGACATAGCAGTTTCTGAAATGCTTCTGTCTAGTTTGTATATGAAGATATTTCCTTTTCAGCATAAGCCTCAAAGAGCTCCAAATATCCACTTGCTGAGTCTACAAAAACAGTGTTTCAAAACTGGTCTCTCAAAAGGAAGGTTCAACTCTGTGAGTTGAATGCACTTATCACAAAGCAGTTTCTGAGAATGCTTCCGTCCAGCTTTTATGCAACGACATTTCCTTTTGCAGCATAGGCCTCATAATGTTCCAAATATCCACTTGCAGATTCTACAAAAAGAGTGTTTCAAAACTGCTCTATGGAAAGGCAGGTGGATCTCTGTGAGTTGAATGCACAAAGCACAGGGAACTTTCTGAGAATGGTTTTGTCTAGTTTCTACGTGAAGATATTTCCTTTTCCAGCATAGGCCTCAAAGCACTCCATCCATCTACTTAAAGATTCTACTAAAAGTGTGTTTCAAAACTGCTCTATGAAAAGAACGGTTCGACTCTGTGAGTTGAATGCACATATCGTGAAGAAATTTCTGAGAATGCTTCAGTCTAGTTTTTAGGTGAAGGTAATTCATTTCCCAGCATAGGCGTCAAAGCTCTCCAAATATCCACTTGCAGATTCTACAAAAAGAGTGTTTCAAAACTGCTCTATCAAAAGGCAGGTTCAACTCTGTGAGTTGAATGCACAAAGCACAGGGAACTTTCTGAGAATGCTTTTGTCTAGTTTCTAGGTGAAGATATTTCCTTGTCCAGCATAGGCCTCAAAGCACTCCATCCATCCACGTGAAGATTCTGCTAAAAGAGTGTTTCAAAACTTCTCTATCGAAAGAAAGGTTCAACACTGTGAGTTGAAAGCAGACGTTACAAAGAAGTTTCTGAGAATGCTTCTGTCCAGTTTTTATGTGAAGGTATTTCCTTTTCCAGCATAGGCCTCAAAGCGCTCCGTATATCCACTTGCAGATTCTACAAAAAGAGTGTTTCCAAAATGCTCTCTCAAAAGGAAAGTTCAACTCTGTGAGTTGAATGCGTGCATCGCGAAGAAGTTTCTGAGAATGCTTCTGTCTAGTTTTAAGTGAAGATATTTCATTTCCCAGTATAGGCCTCAAGGCCCTCCAAATATCCACTTGCAGATTCTACAAAAACAGTGTTTCATAACTGCGCTTTGAAAAGGAAGGTTCAAGTCTGTCAGTTGAATGCACTCAGCAGAAAGAAGTTTCTGAGAGCGCTTCTATCTAGTTTTCATCTGCATGTAGTTCCTTTTCCACTAGATGCCGCAATCGCACCAAATATCCACTTGCAGTTTCCACAAAAAGAGTGTTGCAGAACTGCTCCATGAAAAGGAATGTTCAACTCTGTGAGTTCAATCCCCACATGACATAGCAGTTTCTGAAATGCTTCTGTCTAGTTTGTATATGAAGATATTTCCTTTTCCAGCATAAGCCTCAAAGAGCTCCAAATATCCACTTGCTGAGTCTACAAAAACAGTGTTTCAAAACTGGTCTCTCAAAAGGAAGGTTCAACTCTGTGAGTTGAATACACTTATCACAAAGCAGTTTCTGAGAATTCTTCCGTCCAGCTTTTATGCCATGATATTTCCTTTTGCAGCATAGGCCTCAAAGCTTTCCAAATATCCACTTGCAGATTCTGCAAAAAGAGTGCTTCAAAACTGCGCTTTGAAAAGGAAGGTTCAAGTCTGTCAGTTTAAAGTACTCAGCAGAAAGAAGTTTCTGAGATCCCTTCTATCTAGTTTTCATCTGCATGTAGTTCCTTTTCCACTAGATGCCGCAATCGCACCAAATATCCACTTGCAGTTTCAACAAAGAGAGTGTTGCAGAACTCCTCCATGAAAAGGAATGTTCAACTCTGTGAGTTCAATCCCCACATGACATAGCAGTTTCTGAAATGCTTCTGTCTAGTTTGTATATGAAGATATTTCCTTTTCCAGCATAAGCCTCAAAGAGCTCCAAATATCCACTTGGTGAGTCTACAAAAACTGTGTTTCAAAACTGATCTCTCAAAAGGAAGGTTCAACTCTGTGAGTTGAATGCACTTATCACAAAGCAGTTTCTGAGAATGCTTCCGTCCAGCTTTTATGCAACGATATTTCCTTTGGCAGCATAGGCCTCAAAGCGCTCCAAATATCCCCTTGCAGATTCTACAAAAAGGGTGTTTCCAAACTGCTCTCTCAAAAGGAAGGTTCAACTCTTTGTGTTGAATGCGTGCATCGCGAAGAAGTTTCTTAGAATGCTTCTGTCTAGTTCTTAGGTGAAGATATTTCATTTCCCAGCATAGGCCTCAAGGCGCTCCAAATATCCACTTGTAGATTCTACAAAAAGAGTGTTTCAAAACTGCGCTTTGAAAAGGAAGGTTCAAGTCTGTCAGTTGAATGCACTCAGCAGAAAGAAGTTTCTGAGAGCGCTTCTATCCAGTTTTCATCTGCATGTAGTTCCTTTTCCACTAGATGCCGCAATCGCACCAAATATCCAATTGCAGTTTCTACAAAAAGAGTGTTGCAGAACTGCTCCATGAAAAGGAATGTTCAACTCTGTGAGTTCAATCCCCACATTACATAGCAGTTTCTGAAATGCTTCTGTCTTGTTTGTATATGAAGATATTTCCTTTTCCAGCATAAGCCTCAAAGAGCTCCAAATATCCAATTGCTGACTCTACAAAAACTGTGTTTCAAAACTGGCCTCTCAAAAGGAAGGTTCAACTCTGTGAGTTGAATGCACTTATCACAAAGCAGTTTCTGAGAATGCTTCCGTCCAGCTTTTGTGCAATGATATTTCCTTTTGCAGCATAGGCCTCAAAATGTTCCAAATATCCACTTGCAGATTCTACAAAAAGAGTGTTTCAAAACTGCTCTATGGAATGGCAGGTGGATCTCTGTGAGTTGAGTGCACAAAGCACAGGGAACTTTCTGAGAATGCTTTTATCTAGTTTCTAGGTGAAGATATTTCCTTGTCCAGCATAGGCCTCAAAGCACTCCATCCATCCACTTGAAGATTCTGCTAAAAGAGTGTTTCAAAACTTCTCTATCGAAAGAAAGGTTCAACTCTGTGAGTTGAATGCAGAGGTTACAAAGAAGTTTCTGAGAATGCTTCTGTCCAGTTTTTATGTGAAGGTATTTCCTTTTCCAGCATAGGTCTCAAAGCGCTCCATATATCCACTTGCAGATTCTGCAAAAAGAGCGTTTCCAAACTGCTCTCTCAAAAGGAAGGTTCAACTCTGTGAGTTGAATGCGTGCATCGCGAAGAAGTTTCAGAGAATGCTTCTGTCTAGTTTTTAGGTGAAGATATTTCATTTCCCAGCATAGGCCTCAAGGCGCTACAAATATCCACTTGCAGATTCTACAAAAAGAGTGTTTCATAACTGCGCTTTGAAAAAGAAGGTTCAAGTCTGTGAGTTGAATGCACTGAGCAGAAAGAAGTTTGTGAGAGCGCTTCTATCTAGTTTTCATCTGCATGTAGTTCCTTTTCCACTAGATGCCGCAATCGCACCAAATATCCACATGCAGTTTCCACAAAAAGAGTGTTGCAGAACTGCTCCATGAAAAGGAATGTTCAACTCTGTGAGTTCAATCCCCACATGACATAGCAGTTTCTGAAATGCTTCTGTCTAGTTTGTATATGAAGATATTTCCTTTTCCAGCATAAGCCTCAAAGAGCTCCAAATATCCACTTGCTGAGTCTACAAAAACAGTGTTTCAAAACTGGTCTCTCAAAAGGAAGGTTCAACTCTGTGAGTTGAATGCACTTATCAGAAAGCAGTTTCTGAGAATGCTTCCGTCCAGCTTTTATGCAATGATATTTCCTTTTGCAGCATAGGCCTCAAAGCGCTCCAAATATCCCCTTGCAGATTCTACAAAAAGGGTGTTTCCAATCTGCTCTCTCAAAAGGAAGGTTCAACTCTGTGAGTTGAATGCGTGCATCGCGAAGAAGTTTCTTAGAATGCTTCTGTCTAGTTCTTAGGTGAAGATACTTCATTTCCCAGCATAGGCCTCAAGGCGCCCCAAATATCCACTTGCAGATTCTACAAAAAGAGTGTTTCAAATCTGCGCTTTGAAAAGGAAGGTTCAAGTCTGTCAGTTGAATGCACTCAGCAGAAAGAAGTTTCTGAGAGCGCTTCTATCCAGTTTTCATCTGCATGTAGTTCCTTTTCCACTAGATGCCGCAATCGCACCAAATATCCAATTGCAGTTTCTACAAAAAGAGTGTTGCAGAGCTGCTCCATGAAAAGGAATGTTCAACTCTGTGAGTTCTATCCCCACATGACATAGCAGTTTCTGAAATGCTTCTGTCTAGTTTGTATATGAAGATATTTCCTTTTCCAGCATAAGCCTCAAAGAGCTCCAAATATCCACTTGCTGAGTCTACAAAAACAGTGTTTCAAAACTGGTCTCTCAAAAGGAAGGTTCAACTCTGTGAGTTGAATGCACTTATCACAAAGCAGTTTCTGAGAATGCTTCCGTCCAGCTTTTATGCAACGATATTTCCTTTTGCAGCATAGGCCTCAAAATGTTCCAAATATCCCCTTGCAGATTCTACAAAAAGGGTGTTTCCAAACTGCTCTCTCAAAAGGAAGGTTCAACTCTGTGAGTTGAATGCGTGCATCGCGAAGAAGTTTCTTAGAATGCTTCTGTCTAGTTCTTAGGTGAAGATATTTCATTTGCCAGCATAGGCCTCAAGGCGCTCCAAATATCCACTTGCAGATTCTACAAAAAGAGTGTTTCAAAACTGCGCTTTGAAAAGGAAGGTTCAAGTCTGTCAGTTGAATGCGCTCAGCAGAAAGAAGTTTCTGAGAGCGCTTCTATCCAGTTTTCATCTGCATGTAGTTCCTTTTCCACTAGATGCCGCAATCGCACCAAATATCCAATTGCAGTTTCTACAAAAAGAGTGTTGCAGAACTGCTCCATGAAAAGGAATGTTCAACTCTGTGAGTTCAATCCCCACATTACATAGCAGTTTCTGAAATGCTTCTGTCTTGTTTGTATATGAAGATATTTCCTTTTACAGCATAAGCCTCAAAGAGCTCCAAGTATCCAATTGCTGACTCTACAAAAACTGTGTTTCAAAACTGGTCTCTCATAAGGAAGGTTCAACTCTGTGAGTTGAATGCACTTATCACAAAGCAGTTTCTGAGAATGCTTCCGTCCAGCTTTTGTGCAATGATATTTCCTTTTGCAGCATAGGCCTCAAAATGTTCCAAATATCCACTTGCAGATTCTACAAAAAGAGTGTTTCAAAACTGCTCTATGGAAAGGCAGGTGGATCTCTGTGAGTTGAGTGCACAAAGCACAGGGAACTTTCTGCGAATGCTTTTGTCTAGTTTCTACGTGAAGATATTTCCTTGTCCAGCATAGGCCTCAAAGCACTCCATCCATCCACTTGAAGATTCTGCTAAAAGAGTGTTTCAAAACTTCTCTATCGAAAGAAAGGTTCAACTCTGTGAGTTGAATGCAGACGTTACAAAGAAGTTTCTGAGAATGCTTCTGTCCAGTTTTTATGTGAAGGTATTTCCTTTTCCAGCATAGGCCTCAAAGCGCTCCATATATCCACTTTCAGATTCTGCAAAAAGAGCGTTTCCAAACTGCTCTCTCAAAAGGAAGGTTCAACTCTGTGAGTTGAATGCGTGCATCGCGAAGAAGTTTCAGAGAATGCTTCTGTCTAGTTTTTAGGTGAAGATATTTCATTTCCCAGCATAGGCCTCAAGGCGCTCCAAATATCCACTTGCAGATTCTACAAAAAGAGTGTTTCATAACTGCGCTTTGAAAAAGAAGGTTCAAGTCTGTGAGTTGAAAGCACTGAGCAGAAAGAAGTTTGTGAGAGCGCATCTATCTAATTTTCATCTGCATGTAGTTCCTTTTCCACTAGATGCCGCAATCGCAACAAATATCCACATGCAGTTTCCACAAAAAGAGTGTTGCAGAACTGCTCCATGAAAAGGAATGTTCAACTCTGTGAGCTCAATCCCCACATGACATAGCAGTTTCTGAAATGCTTCTGTCTAGTTTGTATATAAAGATATTTCCTTTTCCAGCATAAGCCTCAAAGAGCTCGAAATATCCACTTGCTGAGTCTACAAAAACAGTGTTTCAAAACTGGTCTCTCAAAAGGAAGGTTCAACTCTGTGAGTTGAATGCACTTATCACAAAGCAGTTTCTGAGAATGCTTCCGTCCAGCTTTTATGCAACGACATTTCCTTTGGCAGCATAAGCCTCAAAGCGCTCCAAATATCCCCTTGCAGATTCTACAAAAAGGGTGTTTCCAAACTGCTCTCTCAAAAGGAAGGTTCAACTCTGTGAGTTGAATGCGTGCATCTCGAAGAAGTTTCTTAGAATGCTTCTGTCTAGTTCTTAGGTGAAGACATTTCATTTCCCAGCATAGGCCTCAAGGCGCTCCAAATATCCACTTGCAGATTCTCCAAAAAGAGTGTTTCAAAACTGCGCTTTGAAAAGGAAGGTTCAAGTCTGTCAGTTGAATGCGCTCAGCAGAAAGAAGTTTCTGAGGGCGCTTCTATCCAGTTTTCAACTGCATGTAGTTCCTTTTCCACTAGATGCCGCAATCGCACCAAATATCCAATTGCAGTTTCTACAAAAAGAGTGTTGCAGAACTGCTCCATGAAAAGGAATGTTCAACTCTGTGAGTTCAATCCCCACATTACATAGCAGTTTCTGAAATGCTTCTGTCTTGTTTGTATATGAAGATATTTCCTTTTCCAGCATAAGCCTCAAAGAGCTCCAAATATCCAATTGCTGACTCTACAAAAACTGTGTTTCAAAACTGGTCTCTCAAAAGGAAGGTTCAACTCTGTGAGTTGAATGCACTTATCACAAAGCAGTTTCTGAGAATGCTTCCGTCCAGCTTTTGTGCAATGATATTTCCTTTTGCAGCATAGGCCTCAAAATGTTCCAAATATCCACTTGCAGATTCTACAAAAAGAGTGTTTCAAAACTGCTCTATGGAAAGGCAGGTGGATCTCTGTGAGTTGAGTGCACAAAGCACAGGGAACTTTCTGAGAATGCTTTTGTCTAGTTTCTAGGTGGAGATATTTCCTTGTCCAGCATAGGCCTCAAAGCACTCCATCCATCCACTTGAAGATTCTGCTAAAAGAGTGTTTCAAAACTTCTCTATCGAAAGAAAGGTTCAACTCTGTGAGCTGAATGCAGACGTTACAAAGAAGTTTCTGAGAATGCTTCTGTCCAGTTTTTATGTGAAGGTATTTCCTTTTCCAGCATAGGCCTCAAAGCGCTCCATATATCCACTTGCAGATTCTACAAAAAGAGCGTTTCCAAACTGCTCTCTCAAAAGGAAGGTTCAACTCTGTGAGTTGAATGCGTGCATCGCGAAGAAGTTTCAGAGAATGCTTCTGTCTAGTTTTTAGGTGAAGATATTTCATTTCCCAGCATAGGCCTCAAGGCGCTCCAAATATCCACTTGCAGATTCTACAAAAAGAGTGTTTCATAACTGCGCTTTGAAAAAGAAGGTTCAAGTCTGTGAGTTGAATGCACTGAGCAGAAAGAAGTTTGTGAGAGCGCTTCTATCTAATTTTCATCTGCGTGTAGTTCCTTTTCCACTAGATGCCGCAATCGCACCAAATATCCACATGCAGTTTCCACAAAAAGAGTGTTGCAGAACTGCTCCATGAAAAGGAAGGTTCAACTCTGTGAGTTCAATCCCCACATGACATAGCAGTTTCTGAAATGCTTCTGTCTAGTTTGTATATGAAGATATTTCCTTTTCCAGCATAAGCCTCAAAGAGCTCCAAATATCCACTTGCTGAGTCTACAAAAACAGTGTTTCAAAACTGGTCTCTCAAAAGGAAGGTTCAACTCTGTGAGTTGAATGCACTTATCACAAAGCAGTTTCTGAGAATGCTTCCGTCCAGCTTTTATGCAACGATATTTCCTTTGGCAGCATAGGCCTCAAAGCGCTCCAAATATCCCCTTGCAGATTCTACAAAAAGGGTGTTTCCAAACTGCTCTCTCAAAAGGAAGGTTCAACTCTGTGAGTTGAATGCGTGCATCGCGAAGAAGTTTCTTAGAATGCTTCTGTCTAGTTCTTGGGTGAAGATATTTCATTTCCCAGCATAGGCCTCAAGGCGCTCCAAATATCCACTTGCAGATTCTCCAAAAAGAGTGTTTCAAAACTGCGCTTTGAAAAGGAAGGTTCAAGTCTGTCAGTTGAATGCACTCAGCAGAAAGAAGTTTCTGAGAGCGCTTCTATCAAGTTTTCATCTGCATGTAGTTCCTTTTCCACTAGATGCCGCAATCGCACCAAATATCCAATTGCAGTTTCTACAGAAAGAGTGTTGCAGAACTGCTCCATGAAAAGGAATGTTCAACTCTGTGAGTTCAATCCCCACATTACATAGCAGTTTCTGAAATGCTTCTGTCTTGTTTGTATATGAAGATATTTCCTTTTCCAGCATAAGCCTCAAAGAGCTCCAAATATCCACTTGCTGAGTCTACAAAAACAGTGTTTCAAAACTGGTCTCTCAAAAGGAAGGTTCAACTCTGTGAGTTGAATGCACTTATCACAAAGCAGTTTCTGAGAATGCTTCCGTCCAGCTTTTGTGCAATGATATTTCCTTTTGCAGCATAGGCCTCAAAATGTTCCAAATATCCACTTGCAGATTCTACAAAAAGAGTGTTTCAAAACTGCTCTATGGAAAGGCAGGTGGATCTCTGTGAGTTGAGTGCACAAAGCACAGGGAACTTTCTGAGAATGCTTTTGTCTAGTTTCTAGGTGAAGATATTTCCTTGTCCAGCATAGGCCTCAAAGCACTCCATCCATCCACTTGAAGATTCTGCTAAAAGAGTGTTTCAAAACTTCTCTATCGAAAGAAAGGTTCAACTCTGTGAGTTGAATGCAGACGTTACAAAGAAGTTTCTGAGAATGCTTCTGTCCAGTTTTTATGTGAAGGTATTTCCTTTTCCAGCATAGGCCTCAAAGCGCTCCATATATCCCCTTGCAGATTCTGCAAAAAGAGCGTTTCCAAACTGCTCTCTCAAAAGGAAGGTTCAACTCTGTGAGTTGAATGCGTGCATCGCGAAGAAGTTTCAGAGAATGCTTCTGTCTAGTTTTTAGGTGAAGGTATTTCATTTCCCAGCATAGGCCTCAAGGCGCTCCAAATATCCACTTGCAGATTCTACAAAAAGAGTGTTTCGTAACTGCGCTTTGAAAAAGAAGGTTCAAGTCTGTGAGTTGAATGCACTGAGCAGAAAGAAGTTTGTGAGAGCGCTTCTATCTAGTTTTCATCTGCATGTAGTTCCTTTTCCACTAGATGCCGCAATCGCACCAAATATCCACATGCAGTTTCCACAAAAAGAGTGTTGCAGAACTGCTCCATGAAAAGGAATGTTCAACCCTGTGAGTTCAATCCCCACATGACATAGCAGTTTCTGAAATGCTTCTGTCTAGTTTGTACATGAAGATATTTCCTTTTCCAGCATAAGCCTCAAAGAGCTCCAAATATCCACTTGCTGAGTCTACAAAACAGTGTTTCAAAACTGGTCTCTCAAAAGGAAGGTTCAACTCTGTGAGTTGAATGCACTTATCACAAAGCAGTTTCTGAGAATGCTTCCGTCCAGCTTTTATGCAACGATATTTCCTTTGGCAGCATAGGCCTCAAAGCGCTCCAAATATCCCCTTGCAGATTCTACAAAAAGGGTGTTTCCAAACTGCTCTCTCAAAAGGAAGGTTCAACTCTGTGAGTTGAATGCGTGCATCGCGAAGAAGTTTCTTAGAATGCTTCTGTCTAGTTCTTAGGTGAAGATATTTCATTTCCCAGCATAGGCCTCAAGGCGCTCCAAATATCCACTTGCAGATTCTACAAAAAGAGTGTTTGAAAACTGCGCTTTGAAAAGGAAGGTTCAAGTCTGTCAGTTGAATGCGCTCAGCAGAAAGAAGTTTCTGAGAGCGCTTCTATCCAGTTTTCATCTGCATGTAGTTCCTTTTCCACTAGATGCCGCAATCGCACCAAATATCCAATTGCAGTTTCTACAAAAAGAGTGTTGCAGAACTGCTCCATGAAAAGGAATGTTCAACTCTGTGAGTTCAATCCCCACATTACATAGCAGTTTCTGAAATGCTTCTGTCTTGTTTGTATATGAAGATATTTCCTTTTACAGCATAAGCCTCAAAGAGCTCCAAATATCCAATTGCTGACTCTACAAAAACTGTGTTTCAAAACTGGTCTCTCAAAAGGAAGGTTCAACTCTGTGAGTTGAATGCACTTATCACAAAGCAGTTTCTGAGAATGCTTCCGTCCAGCTTTTGTGCAATGATATTTCCTTTTGCAGCATAGGCCTCAAAATGTTCCAAATATCCACTTGCAGATTCTACAAAAAGAGTGTTTCAAAACTGCTCTATGGAAAGGCAGGTGGATCTCTGTGAGTTGAGTGCACAAAGCACAGGGAACTTTCTGAGAATGCTTTTGTCTAGTTTCTACGTGAAGATATTTCCTTGTCCAGCATAGGCCTCAAAGCACTCCATCCATCCACTTGAAGATTCTGCTAAAAGAGTGTTTCAAAACTTCTCTATCGAAAGAAAGGTTCAACTCTGTGAGTTGAATGCAGACGTTACAAAGAAGTTTCTGAGAATGCTTCTGTCCAGTTTTTATGTGAAGGTATTTCCTTTTCCAGCATAGGCCTCAAAGCCCTCCATATATCCACTTGCAGATTCTGCAAAAAGAGCGTTTCCAAACTGCTCTCTCAAAAGGAAGGTTCAACTCTGTGAGTTGAATGCGTGCATCGCGAAGAAGTTTCAGAGAATGCTTCTGTCTAGTTTTTAGGTGAAGATATTTCATTTCCCAGCATAGGCCTCAAGGCGCTCCAAATATCCACTTGCAGATTCTACAAAAAGAGTGTTTCATAACTGCGCTTTGAAAAAGAAGGTTCAAGTCTGTGAGTTGAATGCACTGAGCAGAAAGAAGTTTGTGAGAGCGCTTCTATCTAATTTTCATCTGCATGTAGTTCCTTTTCCACTAGATGCCGCAATCGCACCAAATATCCACATGCAGTTTCCACAAAAAGAGTGTTGCAGAACTCCTCCATGAAAAGGAATGTTCAACTCTGTGAGTTCAATCCCCACATGACATAGCAGTTTCTGAAATGCTTCTGTCTAGTTTGTATATGAAGATATTTCCTTTTCCAGCATAAGCCTCAAAGAGCTCCAAATATCCACTTGCTGAGTCTAAAAAAACAGTGTTTGAAAACTGGTCTCTCAAAAGGAAGGTTCAACTCTGTGAGTTGAATGCACTTATCACAAAGCAGTTTCTGAGAATGCTTCCGTCCAGCTTTTATGCAACGATATTTCCTTTGGCAGCATAGGCCTCAAAGCGCTCCAAATATCCCCTTGCAGATTCTACAAAAAGGGTGTTTCCAAACTGCTCTCTCAAAAGGAAGGTTCAACTCTGTGAGTTGAATGCGTGCATCGCGAAGAAGTTTCTTAGAATGCTTCTGTCTAGTTCTTAGGTGAAGATATTTCATTTCCCAGCATAGGCCTCAAGGCGCTCCAAATATCCACTTGCAGATTCTACAAAAAGAGTGTTTCAAAACTGCGCTTTGAAAAGGAAGGTTCAAGTCTGTCAGTTGAATGCTCTCAGCAGAAAGAAGTTTCTGAGAGCGCTTCTATCCAGTTTTCATCTGCATGTAGTTCCTTTTCCACTAGATGCCGCAATCGCACCAAATATCCAATTGCAGTTTCTACAAAAAGAGTGTTGCAGAACTGCTCCATGAAAAGGAATGTTCAACTCTGTGAGTTCAATCCCCACATTACATAGCAGTTTCTGAAATGCTTCTGTCTTGTTTGTATATGAAGATATTTCCTTTTACAGCATAAGCCTCAAAGAGCTCCAAATATCCAATTGCTGACTCTACAAAAACTGTGTTTCAAAACTGGTCTCTCAAAAGGAAGGTTCAACTCTGTGAGTTGAATGCACTTATCACAAAGCAGTTTCTGAGAATGCTTCCGTCCAGCTTTTGTGCAATGATATTTCCTCCAAATGTTCCAAATATCCACTTGCAGATTCTACAAAAAGAGTGTTTCAAAACTGCTCTATGGAAAGGCAGGTGGATCTCTGTGAGTTGAGTGCACAAAGCACAGGGAACTTTCTGAGAATGCTTTTGTCTAGTTTCTAGGTGGAGATATTTCCTTGTCCAGCATAGGCCTCAAAGCACTCCATCCATCCACTTGAAGATTCTGCTAAAAGAGTGTTTCAAAACTTCTCTATCGAAAGAAAGGTTCAACTCTGTGAGCTGAATGCAGACGTTACAAAGAAGTTTCTGAGAATGCTTCTGTCCAGTTTTTATGTGAAGGTATTTCCTTTTCCAGCATAGGCCTCAAAGCGCTCCATATATCCACTTGCAGATTCTACAAAAAGAGCGTTTCCAAACTGCTCTCTCAAAAGGAAGGTTCAACTCTGTGAGTTGAATGCGTGCATCGGGAAGAAGTTTCAGAGAATGCTTCTGTCTAGTTTTTAGGTGAAGATATTTCATTTCCCAGCATAGGCCTCAAGGCGCTCCAAATATCCACTTGCAGATTCTACAAAAAGAGTGTTTCATAACTGCGCTTTGAAAAAGAAGGTTCAAGTCTGTGAGTTGAATGCACTGAGCAGAAAGAAGTTTGTGAGAGCGCTTCTATCTAGTTTTCATCTGCGTGTAGTTCCTTTTCCACTAGATGCCGCAATCGCACCAAATATCCACTTGCAGTTTCAACAAAGAGAGTGTTGCAGAACTTCTCTACGAAAAGGAATGTTCAACTCTGTGAGTTCAATCCCCACATGACATAGCAGTTTCTGAAATGCTTCTGTCTAGTTTGTATATGAAGATATTTCCTTTTCCAGCATAAGCCTCAAAGAGCTCCAAATATCCAATTGCTGACTCTACAAAAACTGTGTTTCAAAACTGGTCTCTCAAAAGGAAGGTTCAACTCTGTGAGTTGAATGCACTTATCACAAAGCAGTTTCTGAGAATGCTTCCGTCCAGCTTTTATACAATGATATTTCCTTTTGCAGCATAGGCCTCAAAGCTTTCAAAATATCCTCTTGCAGATTCTACAAAAAGAGTGTTTCAAAACTGATCTATGGAAAGGCAGGTTGATCTTTGTGTGTTGAATGCACAAAGCACAGGGAACTTTCTGAGAATGGTTTTGTCTAGTTTCTACGTGAAGATATTTCCTTTTCCAGCATAGGCCTCAAAGCACTCCATCCATCTACTTGAAGATTCTACTAAAAGTGTGTTTCAAAACTGCTCTATGAAAAGAACTGTTCGACTCTGTGAGTTGAATGCACATATCGTGAAGAAATTTCTGAGAATGCTTCAGTCTAGTTTTTAGGTGAAGGTAATTCATTTCCCAGCATAGGCGTCAAAGCGCTCCAAATATCCACTTGCAGATTCTACAAAAACAGTGTTTCATAACTGCGCTTTGAAAAGGAACGTTCAAGTCTGTGAGTTGAATGCACTCAGCAGAAAGAAGTCTGTGAGAGCGCTTCTATCTAGTTTTCATCTGCATGTAGTTCCTTTTCCACTAGATGCCGCAATCGCACCAAATATCCATTTGCAGTTTCCACAAAAAGAGTGTTGCAGAACTGCTCCATGAAAAGGAATGTTCAACTCTGTGAGTTCAATCCCCACATGACATAGCAGTTTCTGAAATGCTTCTGTCTAGTTTGTATATGAAGATATTTCCTTTTCCAGCATAAGCCTCAAAGAGCTCCAAATATCCACTTGCTGAGTCTACAAAAACAGTGTTTCAAAACTGGTCTCTCAAAAGGAAGGTTCAACTCTGTGAGTTGAATACACTTATCACAAAGCAGTTTCTGAGAATGCTTCCGTCCAGCTTTTATGCAATGATATTTCCTTTTGCAGCATAGGCCTCAAAGCGTTCCAAATATCCACTTGCAGATTCTGCAAAAAGAGTGCTTCAAAACTGCGCTTTGAAAAGGAAGGTTCAAGTCTGTCAGTTGAATGTACTCAGCAGAAAGAAGTTTCTGAGATCCCTTCTATCTAGTTTTCATCTGCATGTAGTTCCTTTTCCACTAGATGCCGCAATCGCACCAAATATCCACTTGCAGTTTCAACAAAGAGAGTGTTGCAGAACTGCTCCACGAAAAGGAATGTTCAACTCTGTGAGTTCAATCCCCACATGACATAGCAGTTTCTGAAATGCTTCTGTCTAGTTTGTATATGAAGATATTTCCTTTTCCAGCATAAGCCTCAAAGAGCTCCAAATATTCACTTGGTGAGTCTACAAAAACTGTGTTTCAAAACTGGTCTCTCAAAAGGAAGGTTCAACTCTGTGAGTTGAATGCACTTATCACAAAGCAGTTTCTGAGAATGCTTCCGTCCAGCTTTTATGCAATGATATTTCCTCTAGCAGCATAGGCCTCAAAGCGTTCCAAATATCCACTTGCAGATTCTACAAAAAGAGTGTTTCAAAACTGCTCTATGGAAAGGCAGGTTGATCTCTGTGTGTTGAATGCACAAAGCACAGGGAACTTTCTGAGAATGGTTTTGTCTAGTTTCTACGTGAAGATATTTCCTTTTCCAGCATAGGCCTCAAAGCACTCCATCCATCTACTTGAAGATTCTACTAAAAGTGTGTTTCAAAACTGCTCTATGAAAAGAACGGTTCGACTCTGTGAGTTGAATGCACATATCGTGAAGAAATTTCTGAGAATGCTTCAGTCTAGTTTTTAGGTGAAGGTAATTCATTTCCCAGCATAGGCGTCAAAGCTCTCCAAATATCCACTTGCAGATTCTACAAAAAGAGTGTTTCAAAACTGCTCTATCAAAAGGCAGGTTCAACTCTGTGAGTTGAATGCACAAAGCACAGGGAACTTTCTGAGAATGCTTTTGTCTAGTTTCTAGGTGAAGATATTTCCTTGTCCAGCATAGGCCTCAAAGCACTCCATCCATCCACGTGAAGATTCTGCTAAAAGAGTGTTTCAAAACTTCTCTATCGAAAGAAAGGTTCAACACTGTGAGTTGAAAGCAGACGTTACAAAGAAGTTTCTGAGAATGCTTCTGTCCAGTTTTTATGTGAAGGTATTTCCTTTTCCAGCATAGGCCTCAAAGCGCTCCGTATATCCACTTGCAGATTCTACAAAAAGAGTGTTTCCAAAATGCTCTCTCAAAAGGAAAGTTCAACTCTGTGAGTTGAATGCGTGCATCGCGAAGAAGTTTCTGAGAATGCTTCTGTCTAGTTTTAAGTGAAGATATTTCATTTCCCAGTATAGGCCTCAAGGCCCTCCAAATATCCACTTGCAGATTCTACAAAAACAGTGTTTCATAACTGCGCTTTGAAAAGGAAGGTTCAAGTCTGTCAGTTGAATGCACTCAGCAGAAAGAAGTTTCTGAGAGCGCTTCTATCTAGTTTTCATCTGCATGTAGTTCCTTTTCCACTAGATGCCGCAATCGCACCAAATATCCACTTGCAGTTTCCACAAAAAGAGTGTTGCAGAACTGCTCCATGAAAAGGAATGTTCAACTCTGAGAGTTCAATCCCCACATGACATAGCAGTTTCTGAAATGCTTCTGTCTAGTTTGTATATGAAGATATTTCCTTTTCCAGCATAAGCCTCAAAGAGCTCCAAATATCCACTTGCTGAGTCTACAAAAACAGTGTTTCAAAACTGGTCTCTCAAAAGGAAGGTTCAACTCTGTGAGTTGAATACACTTATCACAAAGCAGTTTCTGAGAATGCTTCCGTCCAGCTTTTATGCAATGATATTTCCTTTTGCAGCATAGGCCTCAAAGCTTTCCAAATATCCACTTGCAGATTCTGCAAAAAGAGTGCTTCAAAACTGCGCTTTGAAAAGGAAGGTTCAAGTCTGTCAGTTTAAAGTACTCAGCAGAAAGAAGTTTCTGAGATCCCTTCTATCTAGTTTTCATCTGCATGTAGTTCCTTTTCCACTAGATGCCGCAATCGCACCAAATATCCACTTGCAGTTTCAACAAAGAGAGTGATGCAGAACTCCTCCATGAAAAGGAATGTTCAACTCTGTGAGTTCAATCCCCACATGACATAGCAGTTTCTGAAATGCTTCTGTCTAGTTTGTATATGAAGATATTTCCTTTTCCAGCATAAGCCTCAAAGAGCTCCAAATATCCACTTGGTGAGTCTACAAAAACTGTGTTTCAAAACTGGTCTCTCAAAAGGAAGGTTCAACTCTGTGAGTTGAATGCACTTATCACAAAGCAGTTTCTGAGAATGCTTCCGTCCAGCTTTTATGCAACGATATTTCCTTTGGCAGCATAGGCCTCAAAGCGCTCCAAATATCCCCTTGCAGATTCTACAAAAAGGGTGTTTCCAAACTGCTCTCTCAAAAGGAAGGTTCAACTCTTTGTGTTGAATGCGTGCATCGCGAAGAAGTTTCTTAGAATGCTTCTGTCTAGTTCTTAGGTGAAGATATTTCATTTCCCAGCATAGGCCTCAAGGCGCTCCAAATATCCACTTGCAGATTCTACAAAAAGAGTGTTTCAAAACTGCGCTTTGAAAAGGAAGGTTCAAGTCTGTCAGTTGAATGCACTCAGCAGAAAGAAGTTTCTGAGAGCGCTTCTATCCAGTTTTCATCTGCATGTAGTTCCTTTTCCACTAGATGCCGCAATCGCACCAAATATCCAATTGCAGTTTCTACAAAAAGAGTGTTGCAGAACTGCTCCATGAAAAGGAATGTTCAACTCTGTGAGTTCAATCCCCACATTACATAGCAGTTTCTGAAATGCTTCTGTCTTGTTTGTATATGAAGATATTTCCTTTTACAGCATAAGCCTCAAAGAGCTCCAAATATCCAATTGCTGACTCTACAAAAACTGTGTTTCAAAACTGGCCTCTCAAAAGGAAGGTTCAACTCTGTGAGTTGAATGCACTTATCACAAAGCAGTTTCTGAGAATGCTTCCGTCCAGCTTTTGTGCAATGATATTTCCTTTTGCAGCATAGGCCTCAAAATGTTCCAAATATCCACTTGCAGATTCTACAAAAAGAGTGTTTCAAAACTGCTCTATGGAAAGGCAGGTGGATCTCTGTGAGTTGAGTGCACAAAGCACAGGGAACTTTCTGAGAATGCTTTTGTCTCGTTTCTAGGTGAAGACATTTCCTTGTCCAGCATAGGCCTCAAAGCACTCCATCCATCCACTTGAAGATTCTGCTAAAAGAGTGTTTCAAAACTTCTCTATCGAAAGAAAGGTTCAACTCTGTGAGTTGAATGCAGACGTTACAAAGAAGTTTCTGAGAATGCTTCTGTCCAGTTTTTATGTGAAGGTATTTCCTTTTCCAGCATAGGCCTCAAAGCGCTCCATATATCCACTTGCAGATTCTGCAAAAAGAGCGTTTCCAAACTGCTCTCTCAAAAGGAAGGTTCAACTCTGTGAGTTGAATGCGTGCATCGCGAAGAAGTTTCAGAGAATGCTTCTGTCTAGTTTTTAGGTGAAGATATTTCGTTTCCCAGCATAGGCCTCAAGGCGCTACAAATATCCACTTGCAGATTCTACAAAAAGAGTGTTTCATAACTGCGCTTTGAAAAAGAAGGTTCAAGTCTGTGAGTTGAATGCACTGAGCAGAAAGAAGTTTGTGAGAGCGCTTCTATCTAGTTTTCATCTGCATGTAGTTCCTTTTCCACTAGATGCCGCAATCGCACCAAATATCCAATTGCAGTTTCCACAAAAAGAGTGTTGCAGAACTGCTCCATGAAAAGGAATGTTCAACTCTGTGAGTTCAATCCCCACATTACATAGCAGTTTCTGAAATGCTTCTGTCTAGTTTGTATATGAAGATATTTCCTTTTCCAGCATAAGCCTCAAAGAGCTACAAATATCCAATTGCTGACCCTACAAAAACTGTGTTTCAATACTGGTCTCTCAAAAGGAAGGTTCAACTCTGTGAGTTGAATGCACTTATCACAAAGCAGTTTCTGAGAATGCTTCCGTCCAGCTTTTGTGCAATGATATTTCCTTTTGCAGCATAGGCCTCAAAATGTTCCAAATATCCACTTGCAGATTCTACAAAAAGAGTGTTTCAAAACTGCTCTATGGAAAGGCAGGTGGATCTCTGTGAGTTGAGTGCACAAAGCACAGGGAACTTTCTGAGAATGCTTTTGTCTAGTTTCTACGTGAAGATATTTCCTTGTCCAGCATAGGCCTCAAAGCACTCCATCCATCCACTTGAAGATTCTGCTAAAAGAGTGTTTCAAAACTTCTCTATCGAAAGAAAGGTTCAACTCTGTGAGTTGAATGCAGACGTTACAAAGAAGTTTCTGAGAATGCTTCTGTCCAGTTTTTATGTGAAGGTATTTCCTTTTCCAGCATAGGCCTCAAAGCGCTCCATATATCCCCTTGCAGATTCTGCAAAAAGAGCGTTTCCAAACTGCTCTCTCAAAAGGAAGGTTCAACTCTGTGAGTTGAATGCGTGCATCGCGAAGAAGTTTCAGAGAATGCTTCTGTCTAGTTTTTAGGTGAAGGTATTTCATTTCCCAGCATAGGCCTCAAGGCGCTCCAAATATCCACTTGCAGATTCTACAAAAAGAGTGTTTCGTAACTGCGCTTTGAAAAAGAAGGTTCAAGTCTGTGAGTTGAATGCACTGAGCAGAAAGAAGTTTGTGAGAGCGCTTCTATCTAGTTTTCATCTGCATGTAGTTCCTTTTCCACTAGATGCCGCAATCGCACCAAATATCCACATGCAGTTTCCACAAAAAGAGTGTTGCAGAACTGCTCCATGAAAAGGAATGTTCAACCCTGTGAGTTCAATCCCCACATGACATAGCAGTTTCTGAAATGCTTCTGTCTAGTTTGTACATGAAGATATTTCCTTTTCCAGCATAAGCCTCAAAGAGCTCCAAATATCCACTTGCTGAGTCTACAAAACAGTGTTTCAAAACTGGTCTCTCAAAAGGAAGGTTCAACTCTGTGAGTTGAATGCACTTATCACAAAGCAGTTTCTGAGAATGCTTCCGTCCAGCTTTTATGCAACGATATTTCCTTTGGCAGCATAGGCCTCAAAGCGCTCCAAATATCCCCTTGCAGATTCTACAAAAAGGGTGTTTCCAAACTGCTCTCTCAAAAGGAAGGTTCAACTCTGTGAGTTGAATGCGTGCATCGCGAAGAAGTTTCTTAGAATGCTTCTGTCTAGTTCTTAGGTGAAGATATTTCATTTCCCAGCATAGGCCTCAAGGCGCTCCAAATATCCACTTGCAGATTCTACAAAAAGAGTGTTTGAAAACTGCGCTTTGAAAAGGAAGGTTCAAGTCTGTCAGTTGAATGCGCTCAGCAGAAAGAAGTTTCTGAGAGCGCTTCTATCCAGTTTTCATCTGCATGTAGTTCCTTTTCCACTAGATGCCGCAATCGCACCAAATATCCAATTGCAGTTTCTACAAAAAGAGTGTTGCAGAACTGCTCCATGAAAAGGAATGTTCAACTCTGTGAGTTCAATCCCCACATTACATAGCAGTTTCTGAAATGCTTCTGTCTTGTTTGTATATGAAGATATTTCCTTTTACAGCATAAGCCTCAAAGAGCTCCAAATATCCAATTGCTGACTCTACAAAAACTGTGTTTCAAAACTGGTCTCTCAAAAGGAAGGTTCAACTCTGTGAGTTGAATGCACTTATCACAAAGCAGTTTCTGAGAATGCTTCCGTCCAGCTTTTGTGCAATGATATTTCCTTTTGCAGCATAGGCCTCAAAATGTTCCAAATATCCACTTGCAGATTCTACAAAAAGAGTGTTTCAAAACTGCTCTATGGAAAGGCAGGTGGATCTCTGTGAGTTGAGTGCACAAAGCACAGGGAACTTTCTGAGAATGCTTTTGTCTAGTTTCTACGTGAAGATATTTCCTTGTCCAGCATAGGCCTCAAAGCACTCCATCCATCCACTTGAAGATTCTGCTAAAAGAGTGTTTCAAAACTTCTCTATCGAAAGAAAGGTTCAACTCTGTGAGTTGAATGCAGACGTTACAAAGAAGTTTCTGAGAATGCTTCTGTCCAGTTTTTATGTGAAGGTATTTCCTTTTCCAGCATAGGCCTCAAAGCCCTCCATATATCCACTTGCAGATTCTGCAAAAAGAGCGTTTCCAAACTGCTCTCTCAAAAGGAAGGTTCAACTCTGTGAGTTGAATGCGTGCATCGCGAAGAAGTTTCAGAGAATGCTTCTGTCTAGTTTTTAGGTGAAGATATTTCATTTCCCAGCATAGGCCTCAAGGCGCTCCAAATATCCACTTGCAGATTCTACAAAAAGAGTGTTTCATAACTGCGCTTTGAAAAAGAAGGTTCAAGTCTGTGAGTTGAATGCACTGAGCAGAAAGAAGTTTGTGAGAGCGCTTCTATCTAATTTTCATCTGCATGTAGTTCCTTTTCCACTAGATGCCGCAATCGCACCAAATATCCACATGCAGTTTCCACAAAAAGAGTGTTGCAGAACTCCTCCATGAAAAGGAATGTTCAACTCTGTGAGTTCAATCCCCACATGACATAGCAGTTTCTGAAATGCTTCTGTCTAGTTTGTATATGAAGATATTTCCTTTTCCAGCATAAGCCTCAAAGAGCTCCAAATATCCACTTGCTGAGTCTAAAAAAACAGTGTTTCAAAACTGGTCTCTCAAAAGGAAGGTTCAACTCTGTGAGTTGAATGCACTTATCACAAAGCAGTTTCTGAGAATGCTTCCGTCCAGCTTTTATGCAACGATATTTCCTTTGGCAGCATAGGCCTCAAAGCGCTCCAAATATCCCCTTGCAGATTCTACAAAAAGGGTGTTTCCAAACTGCTCTCTCAAAAGGAAGGTTCAACTCTGTGAGTTGAATGCGTGCATCGCGAAGAAGTTTCTTAGAATGCTTCTGTCTAGTTCTTAGGTGAAGATATTTCATTTCCCAGCATAGGCCTCAAGGCGCTCCAAATATCCACTTGCAGATTCTACAAAAAGAGTGTTTCAAAACTGCGCTTTGAAAAGGAAGGTTCAAGTCTGTCAGTTGAATGCTCTCAGCAGAAAGAAGTTTCTGAGAGCGCTTCTATCCAGTTTTCATCTGCATGTAGTTCCTTTTCCACTAGATGCCGCAATCGCACCAAATATCCAATTGCAGTTTCTACAAAAAGAGTGTTGCAGAACTGCTCCATGAAAAGGAATGTTCAACTCTGTGAGTTCAATCCCCACATTACATAGCAGTTTCTGAAATGCTTCTGTCTTGTTTGTATATGAAGATATTTCCTTTTACAGCATAAGCCTCAAAGAGCTCCAAATATCCAATTGCTGACTCTACAAAAACTGTGTTTCAAAACTGGTCTCTCAAAAGGAAGGTTCAACTCTGTGAGTTGAATGCACTTATCACAAAGCAGTTTCTGAGAATGCTTCCGTCCAGCTTTTGTGCAATGATATTTCCTCCAAATGTTCCAAATATCCACTTGCAGATTCTACAAAAAGAGTGTTTCAAAACTGCTCTATGGAAAGGCAGGTGGATCTCTGTGAGTTGAGTGCACAAAGCACAGGGAACTTTCTGAGAATGCTTTTGTCTAGTTTCTAGGTGGAGATATTTCCTTGTCCAGCATAGGCCTCAAAGCACTCCATCCATCCACTTGAAGATTCTGCTAAAAGAGTGTTTCAAAACTTCTCTATCGAAAGAAAGGTTCAACTCTGTGAGCTGAATGCAGACGTTACAAAGAAGTTTCTGAGAATGCTTCTGTCCAGTTTTTATGTGAAGGTATTTCCTTTTCCAGCATAGGCCTCAAAGCGCTCCATATATCCACTTGCAGATTCTACAAAAAGAGCGTTTCCAAACTGCTCTCTCAAAAGGAAGGTTCAACTCTGTGAGTTGAATGCGTGCATCGGGAAGAAGTTTCAGAGAATGCTTCTGTCTAGTTTTTAGGTGAAGATATTTCATTTCCCAGCATAGGCCTCAAGGCGCTCCAAATATCCACTTGCAGATTCTACAAAAAGAGTGTTTCATAACTGCGCTTTGAAAAAGAAGGTTCAAGTCTGTGAGTTGAATGCACTGAGCAGAAAGAAGTTTGTGAGAGCGCTTCTATCTAGTTTTCATCTGCGTGTAGTTCCTTTTCCACTAGATGCCGCAATCGCACCAAATATCCACTTGCAGTTTCAACAAAGAGAGTGTTGCAGAACTTCTCTACGAAAAGGAATGTTCAACTCTGTGAGTTCAATCCCCACATGACATAGCAGTTTCTGAAATGCTTCTGTCTAGTTTGTATATGAAGATATTTCCTTTTCCAGCATAAGCCTCAAAGAGCTCCAAATATCCAATTGCTGACTCTACAAAAACTGTGTTTCAAAACTGGTCTCTCAAAAGGAAGGTTCAACTCTGTGAGTTGAATGCACTTATCACAAAGCAGTTTCTGAGAATGCTTCCGTCCAGCTTTTATGCAATGATATTTCCTTTTGCAGCATAGGCCTCAAAGCTTTCAAAATATCCTCTTGCAGATTCTACAAAAAGAGTGTTTCAAAACTGATCTATGGAAAGGCAGGTTGATCTTTGTGTGTTGAATGCACAAAGCACAGGGAACTTTCTGAGAATGGTTTTGTCTAGTTTCTACGTGAAGATATTTCCTTTTCCAGCATAGGCCTCAAAGCACTCCATCCATCTACTTGAAGATTCTACTAAAAGTGTGTTTCAAAACTGCTCTATGAAAAGAACTGTTCGACTCTGTGAGTTGAATGCACATATCGTGAAGAAATTTCTGAGAATGCTTCAGTCTAGTTTTTAGGTGAAGGTAATTCATTTCCCAGCATAGGCGTCAAAGCGCTCCAAATATCCACTTGCAGATTCTACAAAAACAGTGTTTCATAACTGCGCTTTGAAAAGGAACGTTCAAGTCTGTGAGTTGAATGCACTCAGCAGAAAGAAGTCTGTGAGAGCGCTTCTATCTAGTTTTCATCTGCATGTAGTTCCTTTTCCACTAGATGCCGCAATCGCACCAAATATCCATTTGCAGTTTCCACAAAAAGAGTGTTGCAGAACTGCTCCATGAAAAGGAATGTTCAACTCTGTGAGTTCAATCCCCACATGACATAGCAGTTTCTGAAATGCTTCTGTCTAGTTTGTATATGAAGATATTTCCTTTTCCAGCATAAGCCTCAAAGAGCTCCAAATATCCACTTGCTGAGTCTACAAAAACAGTGTTTCAAAACTGGTCTCTCAAAAGGAAGGTTCAACTCTGTGAGTTGAATACACTTATCACAAAGCAGTTTCTGAGAATGCTTCCGTCCAGCTTTTATGCAATGATATTTCCTTTTGCAGCATAGGCCTCAAAGCGTTCCAAATATCCACTTGCAGATTCTGCAAAAAGAGTGCTTCAAAACTGCGCTTTGAAAAGGAAGGTTCAAGTCTGTCAGTTGAATGTACTCAGCAGAAAGAAGTTTCTGAGATCCCTTCTATCTAGTTTTCATCTGCATGTAGTTCCTTTTCCACTAGATGCCGCAATCGCACCAAATATCCACTTGCAGTTTCAACAAAGAGAGTGTTGCAGAACTGCTCCACGAAAAGGAATGTTCAACTCTGTGAGTTCAATCCCCACATGACATAGCAGTTTCTGAAATGCTTCTGTCTAGTTTGTATATGAAGATATTTCCTTTTCCAGCATAAGCCTCAAAGAGCTCCAAATATTCACTTGGTGAGTCTACAAAAACTGTGTTTCAAAACTGGTCTCTCAAAAGGAAGGTTCAACTCTGTGAGTTGAATGCACTTATCACAAAGCAGTTTCTGAGAATGCTTCCGTCCAGCTTTTATGCAATGATATTTCCTCTAGCAGCATAGGCCTCAAAGCGTTCCAAATATCCACTTGCAGATTCTACAAAAAGAGTGTTTCAAAACTGCTCTATGGAAAGGCAGGTTGATCTCTGTGTGTTGAATGCACAAAGCACAGGGAACTTTCTGAGAATGGTTTTGTCTAGTTTCTACGTGAAGATATTTCCTTTTCCAGCATAGGCCTCAAAGCACTCCATCCATCTACTTGAAGATTCTACTAAAAGTGTGTTTCAAAACTGCTCTATGAAAAGAACGGTTCGACTCTGTGAGTTGAATGCACATATCGTGAAGAAATTTCTGAGAATGCTTCAGTCTAGTTTTTAGGTGAAGGTAATTCATTTCCCAGCATAGGCGTCAAAGCTCTCCAAATATCCACTTGCAGATTCTACAAAAAGAGTGTTTCAAAACTGTTCTATCAAAAGGCAGGTTCAACTCTGTGAGTTGAATGCACAAAGCACAGGGAACTTTCTGAGAATGCTTTTGTCTAGTTTCTAGGTGAAGATATTTCCTTGTCCAGCATAGGCCTCAAAGCACTCCATCCATCCACGTGAAGATTCTGCTAAAAGAGTGTTTCAAAACTTCTCTATCGAAAGAAAGGTTCAACACTGTGAGTTGAAAGCAGACGTTACAAAGAAGTTTCTGAGAATGCTTCTGTCCAGTTTTTATGTGAAGGTATTTCCTTTTCCAGCATAGGCCTCAAAGCGCTCCGTATATCCACTTGCAGATTCTACAAAAAGAGTGTTTCCAAAATGCTCTCTCAAAAGGAAAGTTCAACTCTGTGAGTTGAATGCGTGCATCGCGAAGAAGTTTCTGAGAATGCTTCTGTCTAGTTTTAAGTGAAGATATTTCATTTCCCAGTATAGGCCTCAAGGCCCTCCAAATATCCACTTGCAGATTCTACAAAAACAGTGTTTCATAACTGCGCTTTGAAAAGGAAGGTTCAAGTCTGTCAGTTGAATGCACTCAGCAGAAAGAAGTTTCTGAGAGCGCTTCTATCTAGTTTTCATCTGCATGTAGTTCCTTTTCCACTAGATGCCGCAATCGCACCAAATATCCACTTGCAGTTTCCACAAAAAGAGTGTTGCAGAACTGCTCCATGAAAAGGAATGTTCAACTCTGAGAGTTCAATCCCCACATGACATAGCAGTTTCTGAAATGCTTCTGTCTAGTTTGTATATGAAGATATTTCCTTTTCCAGCATAAGCCTCAAAGAGCTCCAAATATCCACTTGCTGAGTCTACAAAAACAGTGTTTCAAAACTGGTCTCTCAAAAGGAAGGTTCAACTCTGTGAGTTGAATACACTTATCACAAAGCAGTTTCTGAGAATGCTTCCGTCCAGCTTTTATGCAATGATATTTCCTTTTGCAGCATAGGCCTCAAAGCTTTCCAAATATCCACTTGCAGATTCTGCAAAAAGAGTGCTTCAAAACTGCGCTTTGAAAAGGAAGGTTCAAGTCTGTCAGTTTAAAGTACTCAGCAGAAAGAAGTTTCTGAGATCCCTTCTATCTAGTTTTCATCTGCATGTAGTTCCTTTTCCACTAGATGCCGCAATCGCACCAAATATCCACTTGCAGTTTCAACAAAGAGAGTGATGCAGAACTCCTCCATGAAAAGGAATGTTCAACTCTGTGAGTTCAATCCCCACATGACATAGCAGTTTCTGAAATGCTTCTGTCTAGTTTGTATATGAAGATATTTCCTTTTCCAGCATAAGCCTCAAAGAGCTCCAAATATCCACTTGGTGAGTCTACAAAAACTGTGTTTCAAAACTGGTCTCTCAAAAGGAAGGTTCAACTCTGTGAGTTGAATGCACTTATCACAAAGCAGTTTCTGAGAATGCTTCCGTCCAGCTTTTATGCAACGATATTTCCTTTGGCAGCATAGGCCTCAAAGCGCTCCAAATATCCCCTTGCAGATTCTACAAAAAGGGTGTTTCCAAACTGCTCTCTCAAAAGGAAGGTTCAACTCTTTGTGTTGAATGCGTGCATCGCGAAGAAGTTTCTTAGAATGCTTCTGTCTAGTTCTTAGGTGAAGATATTTCATTTCCCAGCATAGGCCTCAAGGCGCTCCAAATATCCACTTGCAGATTCTACAAAAAGAGTGTTTCAAAACTGCGCTTTGAAAAGGAAGGTTCAAGTCTGTCAGTTGAATGCACTCAGCAGAAAGAAGTTTCTGAGAGCGCTTCTATCCAGTTTTCATCTGCATGTAGTTCCTTTTCCACTAGATGCCGCAATCGCACCAAATATCCAATTGCAGTTTCTACAAAAAGAGTGTTGCAGAACTGCTCCATGAAAAGGAATGTTCAACTCTGTGAGTTCAATCCCCACATTACATAGCAGTTTCTGAAATGCTTCTGTCTTGTTTGTATATGAAGATATTTCCTTTTACAGCATAAGCCTCAAAGAGCTCCAAATATCCAATTGCTGACTCTACAAAAACTGTGTTTCAAAACTGGCCTCTCAAAAGGAAGGTTCAACTCTGTGAGTTGAATGCACTTATCACAAAGCAGTTTCTGAGAATGCTTCCGTCCAGCTTTTGTGCAATGATATTTCCTTTTGCAGCATAGGCCTCAAAATGTTCCAAATATCCACTTGCAGATTCTACAAAAAGAGTGTTTCAAAACTGCTCTATGGAAAGGCAGGTGGATCTCTGTGAGTTGAGTGCACAAAGCACAGGGAACTTTCTGAGAATGCTTTTGTCTCGTTTCTAGGTGAAGATATTTCCTTGTCCAGCATAGGCCTCAAAGCACTCCATCCATCCACTTGAAGATTCTGCTAAAAGAGTGTTTCAAAACTTCTCTATCGAAAGAAAGGTTCAACTCTGTGAGTTGAATGCAGACGTTACAAAGAAGTTTCTGAGAATGCTTCTGTCCAGTTTTTATGTGAAGGTATTTCCTTTTCCAGCATAGGCCTCAAAGCGCTCCATATATCCACTTGCAGATTCTGCAAAAAGAGCGTTTCCAAACTGCTCTCTCAAAAGGAAGGTTCAACTCTGTGAGTTGAATGCGTGCATCGCGAAGAAGTTTCAGAGAATGCTTCTGTCTAGTTTTTAGGTGAAGATATTTCGTTTCCCAGCATAGGCCTCAAGGCGCTACAAATATCCACTTGCAGATTCTACAAAAAGAGTGTTTCATAACTGCGCTTTGAAAAAGAAGGTTCAAGTCTGTGAGTTGAATGCACTGAGCAGAAAGAAGTTTGTGAGAGCGCTTCTATCTAGTTTTCATCTGCATGTAGTTCCTTTTCCACTAGATGCCGCAATCGCACCAAATATCCAATTGCAGTTTCCACAAAAAGAGTGTTGCAGAACTGCTCCATGAAAAGGAATGTTCAACTCTGTGAGTTCAATCCCCACATTACATAGCAGTTTCTGAAATGCTTCTGTCTAGTTTGTATATGAAGATATTTCCTTTTCCAGCATAAGCCTCAAAGAGCTACAAATATCCAATTGCTGACCCTACAAAAACTGTGTTTCAATACTGGTCTCTCAAAAGGAAGGTTCAACTCTGTGAGTTGAATGCACTTATCACAAAGCAGTTTCTGAGAATGCTTCCGTCCAGCTTTTGTGCAATGATATTTCCTTTTGCAGCATAGGCCTCAAAATGTTCCAAATATCCACTTGCAGATTCTACAAAAAGAGTGTTTCAAAACTGCTCTATGGAAAGGCAGGTGGATCTCTGTGAGTTGAGTGCACAAAGCACAGGGAACTTTCTGAGAATGCTTTTGTCTAGTTTCTACGTGAAGATATTTCCTTGTCCAGCATAGGCCTCAAAGCACTCCATCCATCCACTTGAAGATTCTGCTAAAAGAGTGTTTCAAAACTTCTCTATCGAAAGAAAGGTTCAACTCTGTGAGTTGAATGCAGACGTTACAAAGAAGTTTCTGAGAATGCTTCTGTCCAGTTTTTATGTGAAGGTATTTCCTTTTCCAGCATAGGTCTCAAAGCGCTCCATATATCCACTTGCAGATTCTGCAAAAAGAGCGTTTCCAAACTGCTCTCTCAAAAGGAAGGTTCAACTCTGTGAGTTGAATGCGTGCATCGCGAAGAAGTTTCAGAGAATGCTTCTGTCTAGTTTTTAGGTGAAGATATTTCATTTCCCAGCATAGGCCTCAAGGCGCTACAAATATCCACTTGCAGATTCTACAAAAAGAGTGTTTCATAACTGCGCTTTGAAAAAGAAGGTTCAAGTCTGTGAGTTGAATGCACTGAGCAGAAAGAAGTTTGTGAGAGCGCTTCTATCTAGTTTTCATCTGCATGTAGTTCCTTTTCCACTAGATGCCGCAATCGCACCAAATATCCACATGCAGTTTCCACAAAAAGAGTGTTGCAGAACTGCTCCATGAAAAGGAATGTTCAACTCTGTGAGTTCAATCCCCACATGACATAGCAGTTTCTGAAATGCTTCTGTCTAGTTTGTATATGAAGATATTTCCTTTTCCAGCATAAGCCTCAAAGAGCTCCAAATATCCACTTGCTGAGTCTACAAAAACAGTGTTTCAAAACTGGTCTCTCAAAAGGAAGGTTCAACTCTGTGAGTTGAATGCACTTATCAGAAAGCAGTTTCTGAGAATGCTTCCGTCCAGCTTTTATGCAACGATAGTTCCTTTTGCAGCATAGGCCTCAAAGCGCTCCAAATATCCCCTTGCAGATTCTACAAAAAGGGTGTTTCCAAACTGCTCTCTCAAAAGGAAGGTTCAACTCTGTCAGTTGAATGCGTGCATCGCGAAGAAGTTTCAGAGAATCCTTCTGTCTAGTTCTTAGGTGAAGATACTTCATTTCCCAGCATAGGCCTCAAGGCGCCCCAAATATCCACTTGCAGATTCTACAAAAAGAGTGTTTCAAATCTGCGCTTTGAAAAGGAAGGTTCAAGTCTGTCAGTTGAATGCACTCAGCAGAAAGAAGTTTCTGAGAGCGCTTGTATCTAGTTTTCATCTGCATGTAGTTCCTTTTCCACTAGATGCCGCAATCGCACCAAATATCCACTTCCAGTTTCCACAAAAAGAGTGTTGCAGAACTGCTCCATGAAAAGGAATGTTCAACTCTGTGAGTTCAATCCCCACATGACATAGCAGTTTCTGAAATGCTTCTGTCTAGTTTGTATATGAAGATATTTCCTTTTCCAGCATAAGCCTCAAAGAGCTCCAAATATCCACATGCTGAGTCTACAAAAACAGTGTTTCAAAACTGGTCTCTCAAAAGGAAGGTTCAACTCTGTGAGTTGAATGCACTTATCACAAAGCAGTTTCTGAGAATGCTTCCGTCCAGCTTTTATGCAACGACATTTCCTTTTGCAGCATAGGCCTCAAAATGTTCCAAATATCCACTTGCAGATTCTACAAAAAGAGTGTTTCAAAACTGCTCTATGGAAAGGCAGGTGGATCTCTGTGAGTTGAGTGCACAAAGCACAGGGAACTTTCTGAGAATGGTTTTATCTAGTTTCTACGTGGAGATATTTCCTTTTCCAGCATAGGCCTCAAAGCACTCCATCCATCCACTTGAAGATTCTACTAAAAGTGTGTTTCATACCTGTTCTATGAAAACAACTGTTCGACTCTGTGAGTTGAATGCACATATCGTGAAGAAGTTTCTCAGAATGCTTCAGTCTAGTTTTTTGGTGAAGATATTTCATTTCCCAGCATAGGCGTCAAAGCGCTCCAAATATCCACTTGCAGATTCTACAAAAAGAGTGTTTCAAAACTGCTCTATCAAAAGGCAGGTTCAACTCTGTGAGTTGAATTCACAAAGCACGGGGAAATTTCTGAGAATGCTTTTGTCTAGTTTGTAGGTGAAGATATTTCCTTGTCCAGCATAGGCCTCAAAGCACTCCATCCATCCACTTGAAGATTCTGCTAAAAGAGTGTTTCAAAACTTCTCTATCGAAAGAAAGGTTCAGCTCTGTGAGTTGAATGCAGACGTTACAAAGAAGTTTCTGAGAATGCTTCTGTCCAGTTTTTATGTGAAGGTATTTCCTTTTCCAGCATAGGCCTCAAAGCGCTCCATATACCCACTTGCAGATTCTGCAAAAAGAGCGTTTCCAAACTGCTCTCTCAAAAGGAAGGTTCAACTCTGTGAGTTGAATGCGTGCATCGCGAAGAAGTTTCTGAGAATGCTTCTGTCTAGTTTTTAGGTGAAGATATTTCATTTCCCAGCATAGGCCTCAAGGCCCTCCAAATATACACTTGCAGATTCTACAAAAACAGTGTTTCATAACTGCGCTTTGAAAAGGAAGGTTCAAGTCTGTGAGTTGAATGCACTGAACAGAAAGAAGTTTGTGAGAGCGCTTCTATCTAGTTTTCATCTGCATGTAGTTCCTTTTCCACTAGATGCCGCAATCGCACCAAATATCCACTTGCAGTTTCCACAAAAAGAGTGTTGCAGAACTGCTCCATGAAAAGGAATGTTCAACTCTGTGAGTTCAATCCCCACATGACATAGCAGTTTCTGAAATGCTTCTGTCTAGTTTGTATATGAAGATATTTCCTTTTCAGCATAAGCCTCAAAGAGCTCCAAATATCCACTTGCTGAGTCTACAAAAACAGTGTTTCAAAACTGGTCTCTCAAAAGGAAGGTTCAACTCTGTGAGTTGAATGCACTTATCACAAAGCAGTTTCTGAGAATGCTTCCGTCCAGCTTTTATGCAACGACATTTCCTTTTGCAGCATAGGCCTCATAATGTTCCAAATATCCACTTGCAGATTCTACAAAAAGAGTGTTTCAAAACTGCTCTATGGAAAGGCAGGTGGATCTCTGTGAGTTGAATGCACAAAGCACAGGGAACTTTCTGAGAATGGTTTTGTCTAGTTTCTACGTGAAGATATTTCCTTTTCCAGCATAGGCCTCAAAGCACTCCATCCATCTACTTAAAGATTCTACTAAAAGTGTGTTTCAAAACTGCTCTATGAAAAGAACGGTTCGACTCTGTGAGTTGAATGCACATATCGTGAAGAAATTTCTGAGAATGCTTCAGTCTAGTTTTTAGGTGAAGGTAATTCATTTCCCAGCATAGGCGTCAAAGCTCTCCAAATATCCACTTGCAGATTCTACAAAAAGAGTGTTTCAAAACTGCTCTATCAAAAGGCAGGTTCAACTCTGTGAGTTGAATGCACAAAGCACAGGGAACTTTCTGAGAATGCTTTTGTCTAGTTTCTAGGTGAAGATATTTCCTTGTCCAGCATAGGCCTCAAAGCACTCCATCCATCCACGTGAAGATTCTGCTAAAAGAGTGTTTCAAAACTTCTCTATCGAAAGAAAGGTTCAACACTGTGAGTTGAAAGCAGACGTTACAAAGAAGTTTCTGAGAATGCTTCTGTCCAGTTTTTATGTGAAGGTATTTCCTTTTCCAGCATAGGCCTCAAAGCGCTCCGTATATCCACTTGCAGATTCTACAAAAAGAGTGTTTCCAAAATGCTCTCTCAAAAGGAAAGTTCAACTCTGTGAGTTGAATGCGTGCATCGCGAAGAAGTTTCTGAGAATGCTTCTGTCTAGTTTTAAGTGAAGATATTTCATTTCCCAGTATAGGCCTCAAGGCCCTCCAAATATCCACTTGCAGATTCTACAAAAACAGTGTTTCATAACTGCGCTTTGAAAAGGAAGGTTCAAGTCTGTCAGTTGAATGCACTCAGCAGAAAGAAGTTTCTGAGAGCGCTTCTATCTAGTTTTCATCTGCATGTAGTTCCTTTTCCACTAGATGCCGCAATCGCACCAAATATCCACTTGCAGTTTCCACAAAAAGAGTGTTGCAGAACTGCTCCATGAAAAGGAATGTTCAACTCTGTGAGTTCAATCCCCACATGACATAGCAGTTTCTGAAATGCTTCTGTCTAGTTTGTATATGAAGATATTTCCTTTTCCAGCATAAGCCTCAAAGCGCTCCAAATATCCCCTTGCAGATTCTACAAAAAGGGTGTTTCCAAACTGCTCTCTCAAAAGGAAGGTTCAACTCTGTCAGTTGAATGCGTGCATCGCGAAGAAGTTTCAGAGAATCCTTCTGTCTAGTTCTTAGGTGAAGATACTTCATTTCCCAGCATAGGCCTCAAGGCGCCCCAAATATCCACTTGCAGATTCTACAAAAAGAGTGTTTCAAATCTGCGCTTTGAAAAGGAAGGTTCAAGTCTGTCAGTTGAATGCACTCAGCAGAAAGAAGTTTCTGAGAGCGCTTGTATCTAGTTTTCATCTGCATGTAGTTCCTTTTCCACTAGATGCCGCAATCGCACCAAATATCCACTTCCAGTTTCCACAAAAAGAGTGTTGCAGAACTGCTCCATGAAAAGGAATGTTCAACTCTGTGAGTTCAATCCCCACATGACATAGCAGTTTCTGAAATGCTTCTGTCTAGTTTGTATATGAAGATATTTCCTTTTCCAGCATAAGCCTCAAAGAGCTCCAAATATCCACATGCTGAGTCTACAAAAACAGTGTTTCAAAACTGGTCTCTCAAAAGGAAGGTTCAACTCTGTGAGTTGAATGCACTTATCACAAAGCAGTTTCTGAGAATGCTTCCGTCCAGCTTTTATGCAACGACATTTCCTTTTGCAGCATAGGCCTCAAAATGTTCCAAATATCCACTTGCAGATTCTACAA
Source organism: Pongo abelii (assembly GCF_028885655.2). Taxonomy (NCBI): domain Eukaryota; kingdom Metazoa; phylum Chordata; class Mammalia; order Primates; family Hominidae; genus Pongo; species Pongo abelii. Next base: position 65,921,712 of record NC_072008.2, read on the forward strand.
AAAGAGTGTTTCAAAACTGCTCTATGGAAAGGCAGGTGGATCTCTGTGAGTTGAGTGCACAAAGCACAGGGAACTTTCTGAGAATGGTTTTATCTAGTTTCTACGTGGAGATATTTCCTTTTCCAGCATAGGCCTCAAAGCACTCCATCCATCCACTTGAAGATTCTACTAAAAGTGTGTTTCATACCTGTTCTATGAAAACAACTGTTCGACTCTGTGAGTTGAATGCACATATCGTGAAGAAGTTTCTCAGAATGCTTCAGTCTAGTTTTTTGGTGAAGATATTTCATTTCCCAGCATAGGCGTCAAAGCGCTCCAAATATCCACTTGCAGATTCTACAAAAAGAGTGTTTCAAAACTGCTCTATCAAAAGGCAGGTTCAACTCTGTGAGTTGAATTCACAAAGCACGGGGAAATTTCTGAGAATGCTTTTGTCTAGTTTGTAGGTGAAGATATTTCCTTGTCCAGCATAGGCCTCAAAGCACTCCATCCATCCACTTGAAGATTCTGCTAAAAGAGTGTTTCAAAACTTCTCTATCGAAAGAAAGGTTCAGCTCTGTGAGTTGAATGCAGACGTTACAAAGAAGTTTCTGAGAATGCTTCTGTCCAGTTTTTATGTGAAGGTATTTCCTTTTCCAGCATAGGCCTCAAAGCGCTCCATATACCCACTTGCAGATTCTGCAAAAAGAGCGTTTCCAAACTGCTCTCTCAAAAGGAAGGTTCAACTCTGTGAGTTGAATGCGTGCATCGCGAAGAAGTTTCTGAGAATGCTTCTGTCTAGTTTTTAGGTGAAGATATTTCATTTCCCAGCATAGGCCTCAAGGCCCTCCAAATATACACTTGCAGATTCTACAAAAACAGTGTTTCATAACTGCGCTTTGAAAAGGAAGGTTCAAGTCTGTGAGTTGAATGCACTGAACAGAAAGAAGTTTGTGAGAGCGCTTCTATCTAGTTTTCATCTGCATGTAGTTCCTTTTCCACTAGATGCCGCAATCGCACCAAATATCCACTTGCAGTTTCCACAAAAAGAGTGTTGCAGAACTGCTCCATGAAAAGGAATGTTCAACTCTGTGAGTTCAATCCCCACATGACATAGCAGTTTCTGAAATGCTTCTGTCTAGTTTGTATATGAAGATATTTCCTTTTCAGCATAAGCCTCAAAGAGCTCCAAATATCCACTTGCTGAGTCTACAAAAACAGTGTTTCAAAACTGGTCTCTCAAAAGGAAGGTTCAACTCTGTGAGTTGAATGCACTTATCACAAAGCAGTTTCTGAGAATGCTTCCGTCCAGCTTTTATGCAACGACATTTCCTTTTGCAGCATAGGCCTCATAATGTTCCAAATATCCACTTGCAGATTCTACAAAAAGAGTGTTTCAAAACTGCTCTATGGAAAGGCAGGTGGATCTCTGTGAGTTGAATGCACAAAGCACAGGGAACTTTCTGAGAATGGTTTTGTCTAGTTTCTACGTGAAGATATTTCCTTTTCCAGCATAGGCCTCAAAGCACTCCATCCATCTACTTAAAGATTCTACTAAAAGTGTGTTTCAAAACTGCTCTATGAAAAGAACGGTTCGACTCTGTGAGTTGAATGCACATATCGTGAAGAAATTTCTGAGAATGCTTCAGTCTAGTTTTTAGGTGAAGGTAATTCATTTCCCAGCATAGGCGTCAAAGCTCTCCAAATATCCACTTGCAGATTCTACAAAAAGAGTGTTTCAAAACTGCTCTATCAAAAGGCAGGTTCAACTCTGTGAGTTGAATGCACAAAGCACAGGGAACTTTCTGAGAATGCTTTTGTCTAGTTTCTAGGTGAAGATATTTCCTTGTCCAGCATAGGCCTCAAAGCACTCCATCCATCCACGTGAAGATTCTGCTAAAAGAGTGTTTCAAAACTTCTCTATCGAAAGAAAGGTTCAACACTGTGAGTTGAAAGCAGACGTTACAAAGAAGTTTCTGAGAATGCTTCTGTCCAGTTTTTATGTGAAGGTATTTCCTTTTCCAGCATAGGCCTCAAAGCGCTCCGTATATCCACTTGCAGATTCTACAAAAAGAGTGTTTCCAAAATGCTCTCTCAAAAGGAAAGTTCAACTCTGTGAGTTGAATGCGTGCATCGCGAAGAAGTTTCTGAGAATGCTTCTGTCTAGTTTTAAGTGAAGATATTTCATTTCCCAGTATAGGCCTCAAGGCCCTCCAAATATCCACTTGCAGATTCTACAAAAACAGTGTTTCATAACTGCGCTTTGAAAAGGAAGGTTCAAGTCTGTCAGTTGAATGCACTCAGCAGAAAGAAGTTTCTGAGAGCGCTTCTATCTAGTTTTCATCTGCATGTAGTTCCTTTTCCACTAGATGCCGCAATCGCACCAAATATCCACTTGCAGTTTCCACAAAAAGAGTGTTGCAGAACTGCTCCATGAAAAGGAATGTTCAACTCTGTGAGTTCAATCCCCACATGACATAGCAGTTTCTGAAATGCTTCTGTCTAGTTTGTATATGAAGATATTTCCTTTTCCAGCATAAGCCTCAAAGAGCTCCAAATATCCACTTGCTGAGTCTACAAAAACAGTGTTTCAAAACTGGTCTCTCAAAAGGAAGGTTCAACTCTGTGAGTTGAATACACTTATCACAAAGCAGTTTCTGAGAATTCTTCCGTCCAGCTTTTATGCCATGATATTTCCTTTTGCAGCATAGGCCTCAAAGCTTTCCAAATATCCACTTGCAGATTCTGCAAAAAGAGTGCTTCAAAACTGCGCTTTGAAAAGGAAGGTTCAAGTCTGTCAGTTTAAAGTACTCAGCAGAAAGAAGTTTCTGAGATCCCTTCTATCTAGTTTTCATCTGCATGTAGTTCCTTTTCCACTAGATGCCGCAATCGCACCAAATATCCACTTGCAGTTTCAACAAAGAGAGTGTTGCAGAACTCCTCCATGAAAAGGAATGTTCAACTCTGTGAGTTCAATCCCCACATGACATAGCAGTTTCTGAAATGCTTCTGTCTAGTTTGTATATGAAGATATTTCCTTTTCCAGCATAAGCCTCAAAGAGCTCCAAATATCCACTTGGTGAGTCTACAAAAACTGTGTTTCAAAACTGATCTCTCAAAAGGAAGGTTCAACTCTGTGAGTTGAATGCACTTATCACAAAGCAGTTTCTGAGAATGCTTCCGTCCAGCTTTTATGCAACGATATTTCCTTTGGCAGCATAGGCCTCAAAGCGCTCCAAATATCCCCTTGCAGATTCTACAAAAAGGGTGTTTCCAAACTGCTCTCTCAAAAGGAAGGTTCAACTCTTTGTGTTGAATGCGTGCATCGCGAAGAAGTTTCTTAGAATGCTTCTGTCTAGTTCTTAGGTGAAGATATTTCATTTCCCAGCATAGGCCTCAAGGCGCTCCAAATATCCACTTGTAGATTCTACAAAAAGAGTGTTTCAAAACTGCGCTTTGAAAAGGAAGGTTCAAGTCTGTCAGTTGAATGCACTCAGCAGAAAGAAGTTTCTGAGAGCGCTTCTATCCAGTTTTCATCTGCATGTAGTTCCTTTTCCACTAGATGCCGCAATCGCACCAAATATCCAATTGCAGTTTCTACAAAAAGAGTGTTGCAGAACTGCTCCATGAAAAGGAATGTTCAACTCTGTGAGTTCAATCCCCACATTACATAGCAGTTTCTGAAATGCTTCTGTCTTGTTTGTATATGAAGATATTTCCTTTTACAGCATAAGCCTCAAAGAGCTCCAAATATCCAATTGCTGACTCTACAAAAACTGTGTTTCAAAACTGGCCTCTCAAAAGGAAGGTTCAACTCTGTGAGTTGAATGCACTTATCACAAAGCAGTTTCTGAGAATGCTTCCGTCCAGCTTTTGTGCAATGATATTTCCTTTTGCAGCATAGGCCTCAAAATGTTCCAAATATCCACTTGCAGATTCTACAAAAAGAGTGTTTCAAAACTGCTCTATGGAATGGCAGGTGGATCTCTGTGAGTTGAGTGCACAAAGCACAGGGAACTTTCTGAGAATGCTTTTATCTAGTTTCTAGGTGAAGATATTTCCTTGTCCAGCATAGGCCTCAAAGCACTCCATCCATCCACTTGAAGATTCTGCTAAAAGAGTGTTTCAAAACTTCTCTATCGAAAGAAAGGTTCAACTCTGTGAGTTGAATGCAGACGTTACAAAGAAGTTTCTGAGAATGCTTCTGTCCAGTTTTTATGTGAAGGTATTTCCTTTTCCAGCATAGGTCTCAAAGCGCTCCATATATCCACTTGCAGATTCTGCAAAAAGAGCGTTTCCAAACTGCTCTCTCAAAAGGAAGGTTCAACTCTGTGAGTTGAATGCGTGCATCGCGAAGAAGTTTCAGAGAATGCTTCTGTCTAGTTTTTAGGTGAAGATATTTCATTTCCCAGCATAGGCCTCAAGGCGCTACAAATATCCACTTGCAGATTCTACAAAAAGAGTGTTTCATAACTGCGCTTTGAAAAAGAAGGTTCAAGTCTGTGAGTTGAATGCACTGAGCAGAAAGAAGTTTGTGAGAGCGCTTCTATCTAGTTTTCATCTGCATGTAGTTCCTTTTCCACTAGATGCCGCAATCGCACCAAATATCCACATGCAGTTTCCACAAAAAGAGTGTTGCAGAACTGCTCCATGAAAAGGAATGTTCAACTCTGTGAGTTCAATCCCCACATGACATAGCAGTTTCTGAAATGCTTCTGTCTAGTTTGTATATGAAGATATTTCCTTTTCCAGCATAAGCCTCAAAGAGCTCCAAATATCCACTTGCTGAGTCTACAAAAACAGTGTTTCAAAACTGGTCTCTCAAAAGGAAGGTTCAACTCTGTGAGTTGAATGCACTTATCAGAAAGCAGTTTCTGAGAATGCTTCCGTCCAGCTTTTATGCAATGATATTTCCTTTTGCAGCATAGGCCTCAAAGCGCTCCAAATATCCCCTTGCAGATTCTACAAAAAGGGTGTTTCCAATCTGCTCTCTCAAAAGGAAGGTTCAACTCTGTGAGTTGAATGCGTGCATCGCGAAGAAGTTTCTTAGAATGCTTCTGTCTAGTTCTTAGGTGAAGATACTTCATTTCCCAGCATAGGCCTCAAGGCGCCCCAAATATCCACTTGCAGATTCTACAAAAAGAGTGTTTCAAATCTGCGCTTTGAAAAGGAAGGTTCAAGTCTGTCAGTTGAATGCACTCAGCAGAAAGAAGTTTCTGAGAGCGCTTCTATCCAGTTTTCATCTGCATGTAGTTCCTTTTCCACTAGATGCCGCAATCGCACCAAATATCCAATTGCAGTTTCTACAAAAAGAGTGTTGCAGAGCTGCTCCATGAAAAGGAATGTTCAACTCTGTGAGTTCTATCCCCACATGACATAGCAGTTTCTGAAATGCTTCTGTCTAGTTTGTATATGAAGATATTTCCTTTTCCAGCATAAGCCTCAAAGAGCTCCAAATATCCACTTGCTGAGTCTACAAAAACAGTGTTTCAAAACTGGTCTCTCAAAAGGAAGGTTCAACTCTGTGAGTTGAATGCACTTATCACAAAGCAGTTTCTGAGAATGCTTCCGTCCAGCTTTTATGCAACGATATTTCCTTTTGCAGCATAGGCCTCAAAATGTTCCAAATATCCCCTTGCAGATTCTACAAAAAGGGTGTTTCCAAACTGCTCTCTCAAAAGGAAGGTTCAACTCTGTGAGTTGAATGCGTGCATCGCGAAGAAGTTTCTTAGAATGCTTCTGTCTAGTTCTTAGGTGAAGATATTTCATTTGCCAGCATAGGCCTCAAGGCGCTCCAAATATCCACTTGCAGATTCTACAAAAAGAGTGTTTCAAAACTGCGCTTTGAAAAGGAAGGTTCAAGTCTGTCAGTTGAATGCGCTCAGCAGAAAGAAGTTTCTGAGAGCGCTTCTATCCAGTTTTCATCTGCATGTAGTTCCTTTTCCACTAGATGCCGCAATCGCACCAAATATCCAATTGCAGTTTCTACAAAAAGAGTGTTGCAGAACTGCTCCATGAAAAGGAATGTTCAACTCTGTGAGTTCAATCCCCACATTACATAGCAGTTTCTGAAATGCTTCTGTCTTGTTTGTATATGAAGATATTTCCTTTTACAGCATAAGCCTCAAAGAGCTCCAAGTATCCAATTGCTGACTCTACAAAAACTGTGTTTCAAAACTGGTCTCTCATAAGGAAGGTTCAACTCTGTGAGTTGAATGCACTTATCACAAAGCAGTTTCTGAGAATGCTTCCGTCCAGCTTTTGTGCAATGATATTTCCTTTTGCAGCATAGGCCTCAAAATGTTCCAAATATCCACTTGCAGATTCTACAAAAAGAGTGTTTCAAAACTGCTCTATGGAAAGGCAGGTGGATCTCTGTGAGTTGAGTGCACAAAGCACAGGGAACTTTCTGCGAATGCTTTTGTCTAGTTTCTACGTGAAGATATTTCCTTGTCCAGCATAGGCCTCAAAGCACTCCATCCATCCACTTGAAGATTCTGCTAAAAGAGTGTTTCAAAACTTCTCTATCGAAAGAAAGGTTCAACTCTGTGAGTTGAATGCAGACGTTACAAAGAAGTTTCTGAGAATGCTTCTGTCCAGTTTTTATGTGAAGGTATTTCCTTTTCCAGCATAGGCCTCAAAGCGCTCCATATATCCACTTTCAGATTCTGCAAAAAGAGCGTTTCCAAACTGCTCTCTCAAAAGGAAGGTTCAACTCTGTGAGTTGAATGCGTGCATCGCGAAGAAGTTTCAGAGAATGCTTCTGTCTAGTTTTTAGGTGAAGATATTTCATTTCCCAGCATAGGCCTCAAGGCGCTCCAAATATCCACTTGCAGATTCTACAAAAAGAGTGTTTCATAACTGCGCTTTGAAAAAGAAGGTTCAAGTCTGTGAGTTGAAAGCACTGAGCAGAAAGAAGTTTGTGAGAGCGCATCTATCTAATTTTCATCTGCATGTAGTTCCTTTTCCACTAGATGCCGCAATCGCAACAAATATCCACATGCAGTTTCCACAAAAAGAGTGTTGCAGAACTGCTCCATGAAAAGGAATGTTCAACTCTGTGAGCTCAATCCCCACATGACATAGCAGTTTCTGAAATGCTTCTGTCTAGTTTGTATATGAAGATATTTCCTTTTCCAGCATAAGCCTCAAAGAGCTCCAAATATCCACTTGCTGAGTCTACAAAAACAGTGTTTCAAAACTGGTCTCTCAAAAGGAAGGTTCAACTCTGTGAGTTGAATGCACTTATTACAAAGCAGTTTCTGAGAATGCTTCCGTCCAGCTTTTATGCAACGACATTTCCTTTGGCAGCATAAGCCTCAAAGCGCTCCAAATATCCCCTTGCAGATTCTACAAAAAGGGTGTTTCCAAACTGCTCTCTCAAAAGGAAGGTTCAACTCTGTGAGTTGAATGCGTGCATCTCGAAGAAGTTTCTTAGAATGCTTCTGTCTAGTTCTTAGGTGAAGACATTTCATTTCCCAGCATAGGCCTCAAGGCGCTCCAAATATCCACTTGCAGATTCTCCAAAAAGAGTGTTTCAAAACTGCGCTTTGAAAAGGAAGGTTCAAGTCTGTCAGTTGAATGCGCTCAGCAGAAAGAAGTTTCTGAGGGCGCTTCTATCCAGTTTTCAACTGCATGTAGTTCCTTTTCCACTAGATGCCGCAATCGCACCAAATATCCAATTGCAGTTTCTACAAAAAGAGTGTTGCAGAACTGCTCCATGAAAAGGAATGTTCAACTCTGTGAGTTCAATCCCCACATTACATAGCAGTTTCTGAAATGCTTCTGTCTTGTTTGTATATGAAGATATTTCCTTTTCCAGCATAAGCCTCAAAGAGCTCCAAATATCCAATTGCTGACTCTACAAAAACTGTGTTTCAAAACTGGTCTCTCAAAAGGAAGGTTCAACTCTGTGAGTTGAATGCACTTATCACAAAGCAGTTTCTGAGAATGCTTCCGTCCAGCTTTTGTGCAATGATATTTCCTTTTGCAGCATAGGCCTCAAAATGTTCCAAATATCCACTTGCAGATTCTACAAAAAGAGTGTTTCAAAACTGCTCTATGGAAAGGCAGGTGGATCTCTGTGAGTTGAGTGCACAAAGCACAGGGAACTTTCTGAGAATGCTTTTGTCTAGTTTCTAGGTGGAGATATTTCCTTGTCCAGCATAGGCCTCAAAGCACTCCATCCATCCACTTGAAGATTCTGCTAAAAGAGTGTTTCAAAACTTCTCTATCGAAAGAAAGGTTCAACTCTGTGAGCTGAATGCAGACGTTACAAAGAAGTTTCTGAGAATGCTTCTGTCCAGTTTTTATGTGAAGGTATTTCCTTTTCCAGCATAGGCCTCAAAGCGCTCCATATATCCACTTGCAGATTCTACAAAAAGAGCGTTTCCAAACTGCTCTCTCAAAAGGAAGGTTCAACTCTGTGAGTTGAATGCGTGCATCGCGAAGAAGTTTCAGAGAATGCTTCTGTCTAGTTTTTAGGTGAAGATATTTCATTTCCCAGCATAGGCCTCAAGGCGCTCCAAATATCCACTTGCAGATTCTACAAAAAGAGTGTTTCATAACTGCGCTTTGAAAAAGAAGGTTCAAGTCTGTGAGTTGAATGCACTGAGCAGAAAGAAGTTTGTGAGAGCGCTTCTATCTAATTTTCATCTGCGTGTAGTTCCTTTTCCACTAGATGCCGCAATCGCACCAAATATCCACATGCAGTTTCCACAAAAAGAGTGTTGCAGAACTGCTCCATGAAAAGGAAGGTTCAACTCTGTGAGTTCAATCCCCACATGACATAGCAGTTTCTGAAATGCTTCTGTCTAGTTTGTATATGAAGATATTTCCTTTTCCAGCATAAGCCTCAAAGAGCTCCAAATATCCACTTGCTGAGTCTACAAAAACAGTGTTTCAAAACTGGTCTCTCAAAAGGAAGGTTCAACTCTGTGAGTTGAATGCACTTATCACAAAGCAGTTTCTGAGAATGCTTCCGTCCAGCTTTTATGCAACGATATTTCCTTTGGCAGCATAGGCCTCAAAGCGCTCCAAATATCCCCTTGCAGATTCTACAAAAAGGGTGTTTCCAAACTGCTCTCTCAAAAGGAAGGTTCAACTCTGTGAGTTGAATGCGTGCATCGCGAAGAAGTTTCTTAGAATGCTTCTGTCTAGTTCTTGGGTGAAGATATTTCATTTCCCAGCATAGGCCTCAAGGCGCTCCAAATATCCACTTGCAGATTCTCCAAAAAGAGTGTTTCAAAACTGCGCTTTGAAAAGGAAGGTTCAAGTCTGTCAGTTGAATGCACTCAGCAGAAAGAAGTTTCTGAGAGCGCTTCTATCAAGTTTTCATCTGCATGTAGTTCCTTTTCCACTAGATGCCGCAATCGCACCAAATATCCAATTGCAGTTTCTACAGAAAGAGTGTTGCAGAACTGCTCCATGAAAAGGAATGTTCAACTCTGTGAGTTCAATCCCCACATTACATAGCAGTTTCTGAAATGCTTCTGTCTTGTTTGTATATGAAGATATTTCCTTTTCCAGCATAAGCCTCAAAGAGCTCCAAATATCCACTTGCTGAGTCTACAAAAACAGTGTTTCAAAACTGGTCTCTCAAAAGGAAGGTTCAACTCTGTGAGTTGAATGCACTTATCACAAAGCAGTTTCTGAGAATGCTTCCGTCCAGCTTTTGTGCAATGATATTTCCTTTTGCAGCATAGGCCTCAAAATGTTCCAAATATCCACTTGCAGATTCTACAAAAAGAGTGTTTCAAAACTGCTCTATGGAAAGGCAGGTGGATCTCTGTGAGTTGAGTGCACAAAGCACAGGGAACTTTCTGAGAATGCTTTTGTCTAGTTTCTAGGTGAAGATATTTCCTTGTCCAGCATAGGCCTCAAAGCACTCCATCCATCCACTTGAAGATTCTGCTAAAAGAGTGTTTCAAAACTTCTCTATCGAAAGAAAGGTTCAACTCTGTGAGTTGAATGCAGACGTTACAAAGAAGTTTCTGAGAATGCTTCTGTCCAGTTTTTATGTGAAGGTATTTCCTTTTCCAGCATAGGCCTCAAAGCGCTCCATATATCCCCTTGCAGATTCTGCAAAAAGAGCGTTTCCAAACTGCTCTCTCAAAAGGAAGGTTCAACTCTGTGAGTTGAATGCGTGCATCGCGAAGAAGTTTCAGAGAATGCTTCTGTCTAGTTTTTAGGTGAAGGTATTTCATTTCCCAGCATAGGCCTCAAGGCGCTCCAAATATCCACTTGCAGATTCTACAAAAAGAGTGTTTCGTAACTGCGCTTTGAAAAAGAAGGTTCAAGTCTGTGAGTTGAATGCACTGAGCAGAAAGAAGTTTGTGAGAGCGCTTCTATCTAGTTTTCATCTGCATGTAGTTCCTTTTCCACTAGATGCCGCAATCGCACCAAATATCCACATGCAGTTTCCACAAAAAGAGTGTTGCAGAACTGCTCCATGAAAAGGAATGTTCAACCCTGTGAGTTCAATCCCCACATGACATAGCAGTTTCTGAAATGCTTCTGTCTAGTTTGTACATGAAGATATTTCCTTTTCCAGCATAAGCCTCAAAGAGCTCCAAATATCCACTTGCTGAGTCTACAAAACAGTGTTTCAAAACTGGTCTCTCAAAAGGAAGGTTCAACTCTGTGAGTTGAATGCACTTATCACAAAGCAGTTTCTGAGAATGCTTCCGTCCAGCTTTTATGCAACGATATTTCCTTTGGCAGCATAGGCCTCAAAGCGCTCCAAATATCCCCTTGCAGATTCTACAAAAAGGGTGTTTCCAAACTGCTCTCTCAAAAGGAAGGTTCAACTCTGTGAGTTGAATGCGTGCATCGCGAAGAAGTTTCTTAGAATGCTTCTGTCTAGTTCTTAGGTGAAGATATTTCATTTCCCAGCATAGGCCTCAAGGCGCTCCAAATATCCACTTGCAGATTCTACAAAAAGAGTGTTTGAAAACTGCGCTTTGAAAAGGAAGGTTCAAGTCTGTCAGTTGAATGCGCTCAGCAGAAAGAAGTTTCTGAGAGCGCTTCTATCCAGTTTTCATCTGCATGTAGTTCCTTTTCCACTAGATGCCGCAATCGCACCAAATATCCAATTGCAGTTTCTACAAAAAGAGTGTTGCAGAACTGCTCCATGAAAAGGAATGTTCAACTCTGTGAGTTCAATCCCCACATTACATAGCAGTTTCTGAAATGCTTCTGTCTTGTTTGTATATGAAGATATTTCCTTTTACAGCATAAGCCTCAAAGAGCTCCAAATATCCAATTGCTGACTCTACAAAAACTGTGTTTCAAAACTGGTCTCTCAAAAGGAAGGTTCAACTCTGTGAGTTGAATGCACTTATCACAAAGCAGTTTCTGAGAATGCTTCCGTCCAGCTTTTGTGCAATGATATTTCCTTTTGCAGCATAGGCCTCAAAATGTTCCAAATATCCACTTGCAGATTCTACAAAAAGAGTGTTTCAAAACTGCTCTATGGAAAGGCAGGTGGATCTCTGTGAGTTGAGTGCACAAAGCACAGGGAACTTTCTGAGAATGCTTTTGTCTAGTTTCTACGTGAAGATATTTCCTTGTCCAGCATAGGCCTCAAAGCACTCCATCCATCCACTTGAAGATTCTGCTAAAAGAGTGTTTCAAAACTTCTCTATCGAAAGAAAGGTTCAACTCTGTGAGTTGAATGCAGACGTTACAAAGAAGTTTCTGAGAATGCTTCTGTCCAGTTTTTATGTGAAGGTATTTCCTTTTCCAGCATAGGCCTCAAAGCGCTCCATATATCCCCTTGCAGATTCTGCAAAAAGAGCGTTTCCAAACTGCTCTCTCAAAAGGAAGGTTCAACTCTGTGAGTTGAATGCGTGCATCGCGAAGAAGTTTCAGAGAATGCTTCTGTCTAGTTTTTAGGTGAAGGTATTTCATTTCCCAGCATAGGCCTCAAGGCGCTCCAAATATCCACTTGCAGATTCTACAAAAAGAGTGTTTCGTAACTGCGCTTTGAAAAAGAAGGTTCAAGTCTGTGAGTTGAATGCACTGAGCAGAAAGAAGTTTGTGAGAGCGCTTCTATCTAGTTTTCATCTGCATGTAGTTCCTTTTCCACTAGATGCCGCAATCGCACCAAATATCCACATGCAGTTTCCACAAAAAGAGTGTTGCAGAACTGCTCCATGAAAAGGAATGTTCAACCCTGTGAGTTCAATCCCCACATGACATAGCAGTTTCTGAAATGCTTCTGTCTAGTTTGTACATGAAGATATTTCCTTTTCCAGCATAAGCCTCAAAGAGCTCCAAATATCCACTTGCTGAGTCTACAAAACAGTGTTTCAAAACTGGTCTCTCAAAAGGAAGGTTCAACTCTGTGAGTTGAATGCACTTATCACAAAGCAGTTTCTGAGAATGCTTCCGTCCAGCTTTTATGCAACGATATTTCCTTTGGCAGCATAGGCCTCAAAGCGCTCCAAATATCCCCTTGCAGATTCTACAAAAAGGGTGTTTCCAAACTGCTCTCTCAAAAGGAAGGTTCAACTCTGTGAGTTGAATGCGTGCATCGCGAAGAAGTTTCTTAGAATGCTTCTGTCTAGTTCTTAGGTGAAGATATTTCATTTCCCAGCATAGGCCTCAAGGCGCTCCAAATATCCACTTGCAGATTCTACAAAAAGAGTGTTTGAAAACTGCGCTTTGAAAAGGAAGGTTCAAGTCTGTCAGTTGAATGCGCTCAGCAGAAAGAAGTTTCTGAGAGCGCTTCTATCCAGTTTTCATCTGCATGTAGTTCCTTTTCCACTAGATGCCGCAATCGCACCAAATATCCAATTGCAGTTTCTACAAAAAGAGTGTTGCAGAACTGCTCCATGAAAAGGAATGTTCAACTCTGTGAGTTCAATCCCCACATTACATAGCAGTTTCTGAAATGCTTCTGTCTTGTTTGTATATGAAGATATTTCCTTTTACAGCATAAGCCTCAAAGAGCTCCAAATATCCAATTGCTGACTCTACAAAAACTGTGTTTCAAAACTGGTCTCTCAAAAGGAAGGTTCAACTCTGTGAGTTGAATGCACTTATCACAAAGCAGTTTCTGAGAATGCTTCCGTCCAGCTTTTGTGCAATGATATTTCCTTTTGCAGCATAGGCCTCAAAATGTTCCAAATATCCACTTGCAGATTCTACAAAAAGAGTGTTTCAAAACTGCTCTATGGAAAGGCAGGTGGATCTCTGTGAGTTGAGTGCACAAAGCACAGGGAACTTTCTGAGAATGCTTTTGTCTAGTTTCTACGTGAAGATATTTCCTTGTCCAGCATAGGCCTCAAAGCACTCCATCCATCCACTTGAAGATTCTGCTAAAAGAGTGTTTCAAAACTTCTCTATCGAAAGAAAGGTTCAACTCTGTGAGTTGAATGCAGACGTTACAAAGAAGTTTCTGAGAATGCTTCTGTCCAGTTTTTATGTGAAGGTATTTCCTTTTCCAGCATAGGCCTCAAAGCCCTCCATATATCCACTTGCAGATTCTGCAAAAAGAGCGTTTCCAAACTGCTCTCTCAAAAGGAAGGTTCAACTCTGTGAGTTGAATGCGTGCATCGCGAAGAAGTTTCAGAGAATGCTTCTGTCTAGTTTTTAGGTGAAGATATTTCATTTCCCAGCATAGGCCTCAAGGCGCTCCAAATATCCACTTGCAGATTCTACAAAAAGAGTGTTTCATAACTGCGCTTTGAAAAAGAAGGTTCAAGTCTGTGAGTTGAATGCACTGAGCAGAAAGAAGTTTGTGAGAGCGCTTCTATCTAATTTTCATCTGCATGTAGTTCCTTTTCCACTAGATGCCGCAATCGCACCAAATATCCACATGCAGTTTCCACAAAAAGAGTGTTGCAGAACTCCTCCATGAAAAGGAATGTTCAACTCTGTGAGTTCAATCCCCACATGACATAGCAGTTTCTGAAATGCTTCTGTCTAGTTTGTATATGAAGATATTTCCTTTTCCAGCATAAGCCTCAAAGAGCTCCAAATATCCACTTGCTGAGTCTAAAAAAACAGTGTTTGAAAACTGGTCTCTCAAAAGGAAGGTTCAACTCTGTGAGTTGAATGCACTTATCACAAAGCAGTTTCTGAGAATGCTTCCGTCCAGCTTTTATGCAACGATATTTCCTTTGGCAGCATAGGCCTCAAAGCGCTCCAAATATCCCCTTGCAGATTCTACAAAAAGGGTGTTTCCAAACTGCTCTCTCAAAAGGAAGGTTCAACTCTGTGAGTTGAATGCGTGCATCGCGAAGAAGTTTCTTAGAATGCTTCTGTCTAGTTCTTAGGTGAAGATATTTCATTTCCCAGCATAGGCCTCAAGGCGCTCCAAATATCCACTTGCAGATTCTACAAAAAGAGTGTTTCAAAACTGCGCTTTGAAAAGGAAGGTTCAAGTCTGTCAGTTGAATGCTCTCAGCAGAAAGAAGTTTCTGAGAGCGCTTCTATCCAGTTTTCATCTGCATGTAGTTCCTTTTCCACTAGATGCCGCAATCGCACCAAATATCCAATTGCAGTTTCTACAAAAAGAGTGTTGCAGAACTGCTCCATGAAAAGGAATGTTCAACTCTGTGAGTTCAATCCCCACATTACATAGCAGTTTCTGAAATGCTTCTGTCTTGTTTGTATATGAAGATATTTCCTTTTACAGCATAAGCCTCAAAGAGCTCCAAATATCCAATTGCTGACTCTACAAAAACTGTGTTTCAAAACTGGTCTCTCAAAAGGAAGGTTCAACTCTGTGAGTTGAATGCACTTATCACAAAGCAGTTTCTGAGAATGCTTCCGTCCAGCTTTTGTGCAATGATATTTCCTCAAAATGTTCCAAATATCCACTTGCAGATTCTACAAAAAGAGTGTTTCAAAACTGCTCTATGGAAAGGCAGGTGGATCTCTGTGAGTTGAGTGCACAAAGCACAGGGAACTTTCTGAGAATGCTTTTGTCTAGTTTCTAGGTGGAGATATTTCCTTGTCCAGCATAGGCCTCAAAGCACTCCATCCATCCACTTGAAGATTCTGCTAAAAGAGTGTTTCAAAACTTCTCTATCGAAAGAAAGGTTCAACTCTGTGAGCTGAATGCAGACGTTACAAAGAAGTTTCTGAGAATGCTTCTGTCCAGTTTTTATGTGAAGGTATTTCCTTTTCCAGCATAGGCCTCAAAGCGCTCCATATATCCACTTGCAGATTCTACAAAAAGAGCGTTTCCAAACTGCTCTCTCAAAAGGAAGGTTCAACTCTGTGAGTTGAATGCGTGCATCGGGAAGAAGTTTCAGAGAATGCTTCTGTCTAGTTTTTAGGTGAAGATATTTCATTTCCCAGCATAGGCCTCAAGGCGCTCCAAATATCCACTTGCAGATTCTACAAAAAGAGTGTTTCATAACTGCGCTTTGAAAAAGAAGGTTCAAGTCTGTGAGTTGAATGCACTGAGCAGAAAGAAGTTTGTGAGAGCGCTTCTATCTAGTTTTCATCTGCGTGTAGTTCCTTTTCCACTAGATGCCGCAATCGCACCAAATATCCACTTGCAGTTTCAACAAAGAGAGTGTTGCAGAACTTCTCTACGAAAAGGAATGTTCAACTCTGTGAGTTCAATCCCCACATGACATAGCAGTTTCTGAAATGCTTCTGTCTAGTTTGTATATGAAGATATTTCCTTTTCCAGCATAAGCCTCAAAGAGCTCCAAATATCCAATTGCTGACTCTACAAAAACTGTGTTTCAAAACTGGTCTCTCAAAAGGAAGGTTCAACTCTGTGAGTTGAATGCACTTATCACAAAGCAGTTTCTGAGAATGCTTCCGTCCAGCTTTTATGCAATGATATTTCCTTTTGCAGCATAGGCCTCAAAGCTTTCAAAATATCCTCTTGCAGATTCTACAAAAAGAGTGTTTCAAAACTGATCTATGGAAAGGCAGGTTGATCTTTGTGTGTTGAATGCACAAAGCACAGGGAACTTTCTGAGAATGGTTTTGTCTAGTTTCTACGTGAAGATATTTCCTTTTCCAGCATAGGCCTCAAAGCACTCCATCCATCTACTTGAAGATTCTACTAAAAGTGTGTTTCAAAACTGCTCTATGAAAAGAACTGTTCGACTCTGTGAGTTGAATGCACATATCGTGAAGAAATTTCTGAGAATGCTTCAGTCTAGTTTTTAGGTGAAGGTAATTCATTTCCCAGCATAGGCGTCAAAGCGCTCCAAATATCCACTTGCAGATTCTACAAAAACAGTGTTTCATAACTGCGCTTTGAAAAGGAACGTTCAAGTCTGTGAGTTGAATGCACTCAGCAGAAAGAAGTCTGTGAGAGCGCTTCTATCTAGTTTTCATCTGCATGTAGTTCCTTTTCCACTAGATGCCGCAATCGCACCAAATATCCATTTGCAGTTTCCACAAAAAGAGTGTTGCAGAACTGCTCCATGAAAAGGAATGTTCAACTCTGTGAGTTCAATCCCCACATGACATAGCAGTTTCTGAAATGCTTCTGTCTAGTTTGTATATGAAGATATTTCCTTTTCCAGCATAAGCCTCAAAGAGCTCCAAATATCCACTTGCTGAGTCTACAAAAACAGTGTTTCAAAACTGGTCTCTCAAAAGGAAGGTTCAACTCTGTGAGTTGAATACACTTATCACAAAGCAGTTTCTGAGAATGCTTCCGTCCAGCTTTTATGCAATGATATTTCCTTTTGCAGCATAGGCCTCAAAGCGTTCCAAATATCCACTTGCAGATTCTGCAAAAAGAGTGCTTCAAAACTGCGCTTTGAAAAGGAAGGTTCAAGTCTGTCAGTTGAATGTACTCAGCAGAAAGAAGTTTCTGAGATCCCTTCTATCTAGTTTTCATCTGCATGTAGTTCCTTTTCCACTAGATGCCGCAATCGCACCAAATATCCACTTGCAGTTTCAACAAAGAGAGTGTTGCAGAACTGCTCCACGAAAAGGAATGTTCAACTCTGTGAGTTCAATCCCCACATGACATAGCAGTTTCTGAAATGCTTCTGTCTAGTTTGTATATGAAGATATTTCCTTTTCCAGCATAAGCCTCAAAGAGCTCCAAATATTCACTTGGTGAGTCTACAAAAACTGTGTTTCAAAACTGGTCTCTCAAAAGGAAGGTTCAACTCTGTGAGTTGAATGCACTTATCACAAAGCAGTTTCTGAGAATGCTTCCGTCCAGCTTTTATGCAATGATATTTCCTCTAGCAGCATAGGCCTCAAAGCGTTCCAAATATCCACTTGCAGATTCTACAAAAAGAGTGTTTCAAAACTGCTCTATGGAAAGGCAGGTTGATCTCTGTGTGTTGAATGCACAAAGCACAGGGAACTTTCTGAGAATGGTTTTGTCTAGTTTCTACGTGAAGATATTTCCTTTTCCAGCATAGGCCTCAAAGCACTCCATCCATCTACTTGAAGATTCTACTAAAAGTGTGTTTCAAAACTGCTCTATGAAAAGAACGGTTCGACTCTGTGAGTTGAATGCACATATCGTGAAGAAATTTCTGAGAATGCTTCAGTCTAGTTTTTAGGTGAAGGTAATTCATTTCCCAGCATAGGCGTCAAAGCTCTCCAAATATCCACTTGCAGATTCTACAAAAAGAGTGTTTCAAAACTGCTCTATCAAAAGGCAGGTTCAACTCTGTGAGTTGAATGCACAAAGCACAGGGAACTTTCTGAGAATGCTTTTGTCTAGTTTCTAGGTGAAGATATTTCCTTGTCCAGCATAGGCCTCAAAGCACTCCATCCATCCACGTGAAGATTCTGCTAAAAGAGTGTTTCAAAACTTCTCTATCGAAAGAAAGGTTCAACACTGTGAGTTGAAAGCAGACGTTACAAAGAAGTTTCTGAGAATGCTTCTGTCCAGTTTTTATGTGAAGGTATTTCCTTTTCCAGCATAGGCCTCAAAGCGCTCCGTATATCCACTTGCAGATTCTACAAAAAGAGTGTTTCCAAAATGCTCTCTCAAAAGGAAAGTTCAACTCTGTGAGTTGAATGCGTGCATCGCGAAGAAGTTTCTGAGAATGCTTCTGTCTAGTTTTAAGTGAAGATATTTCATTTCCCAGTATAGGCCTCAAGGCCCTCCAAATATCCACTTGCAGATTCTACAAAAACAGTGTTTCATAACTGCGCTTTGAAAAGGAAGGTTCAAGTCTGTCAGTTGAATGCACTCAGCAGAAAGAAGTTTCTGAGAGCGCTTCTATCTAGTTTTCATCTGCATGTAGTTCCTTTTCCACTAGATGCCGCAATCGCACCAAATATCCACTTGCAGTTTCCACAAAAAGAGTGTTGCAGAACTGCTCCATGAAAAGGAATGTTCAACTCTGAGAGTTCAATCCCCACATGACATAGCAGTTTCTGAAATGCTTCTGTCTAGTTTGTATATGAAGATATTTCCTTTTCCAGCATAAGCCTCAAAGAGCTCCAAATATCCACTTGCTGAGTCTACAAAAACAGTGTTTCAAAACTGGTCTCTCAAAAGGAAGGTTCAACTCTGTGAGTTGAATACACTTATCACAAAGCAGTTTCTGAGAATGCTTCCGTCCAGCTTTTATGCAATGATATTTCCTTTTGCAGCATAGGCCTCAAAGCGTTCCAAATATCCACTTGCAGATTCTGCAAAAAGAGTGCTTCAAAACTGCGCTTTGAAAAGGAAGGTTCAAGTCTGTCAGTTGAATGTACTCAGCAGAAAGAAGTTTCTGAGATCCCTTCTATCTAGTTTTCATCTGCATGTAGTTCCTTTTCCACTAGATGCCGCAATCGCACCAAATATCCACTTGCAGTTTCAACAAAGAGAGTGTTGCAGAACTGCTCCACGAAAAGGAATGTTCAACTCTGTGAGTTCAATCCCCACATGACATAGCAGTTTCTGAAATGCTTCTGTCTAGTTTGTATATGAAGATATTTCCTTTTCCAGCATAAGCCTCAAAGAGCTCCAAATATTCACTTGGTGAGTCTACAAAAACTGTGTTTCAAAACTGGTCTCTCAAAAGGAAGGTTCAACTCTGTGAGTTGAATGCACTTATCACAAAGCAGTTTCTGAGAATGCTTCCGTCCAGCTTTTATGCAATGATATTTCCTCTAGCAGCATAGGCCTCAAAGCGTTCCAAATATCCACTTGCAGATTCTACAAAAAGAGTGTTTCAAAACTGCTCTATGGAAAGGCAGGTTGATCTCTGTGTGTTGAATGCACAAAGCACAGGGAACTTTCTGAGAATGGTTTTGTCTAGTTTCTACGTGAAGATATTTCCTTTTCCAGCATAGGCCTCAAAGCACTCCATCCATCTACTTGAAGATTCTACTAAAAGTGTGTTTCAAAACTGCTCTATGAAAAGAACGGTTCGACTCTGTGAGTTGAATGCACATATCGTGAAGAAATTTCTGAGAATGCTTCAGTCTAGTTTTTAGGTGAAGGTAATTCATTTCCCAGCATAGGCGTCAAAGCTCTCCAAATATCCACTTGCAGATTCTACAAAAAGAGTGTTTCAAAACTGCTCTATCAAAAGGCAGGTTCAACTCTGTGAGTTGAATGCACAAAGCACAGGGAACTTTCTGAGAATGCTTTTGTCTAGTTTCTAGGTGAAGATATTTCCTTGTCCAGCATAGGCCTCAAAGCACTCCATCCATCCACGTGAAGATTCTGCTAAAAGAGTGTTTCAAAACTTCTCTATCGAAAGAAAGGTTCAACACTGTGAGTTGAAAGCAGACGTTACAAAGAAGTTTCTGAGAATGCTTCTGTCCAGTTTTTATGTGAAGGTATTTCCTTTTCCAGCATAGGCCTCAAAGCGCTCCGTATATCCACTTGCAGATTCTACAAAAAGAGTGTTTCCAAAATGCTCTCTCAAAAGGAAAGTTCAACTCTGTGAGTTGAATGCGTGCATCGCGAAGAAGTTTCTGAGAATGCTTCTGTCTAGTTTTAAGTGAAGATATTTCATTTCCCAGTATAGGCCTCAAGGCCCTCCAAATATCCACTTGCAGATTCTACAAAAACAGTGTTTCATAACTGCGCTTTGAAAAGGAAGGTTCAAGTCTGTCAGTTGAATGCACTCAGCAGAAAGAAGTTTCTGAGAGCGCTTCTATCTAGTTTTCATCTGCATGTAGTTCCTTTTCCACTAGATGCCGCAATCGCACCAAATATCCACTTGCAGTTTCCACAAAAAGAGTGTTGCAGAACTGCTCCATGAAAAGGAATGTTCAACTCTGAGAGTTCAATCCCCACATGACATAGCAGTTTCTGAAATGCTTCTGTCTAGTTTGTATATGAAGATATTTCCTTTTCCAGCATAAGCCTCAAAGAGCTCCAAATATCCACTTGCTGAGTCTACAAAAACAGTGTTTCAAAACTGGTCTCTCAAAAGGAAGGTTCAACTCTGTGAGTTGAATACACTTATCACAAAGCAGTTTCTGAGAATGCTTCCGTCCAGCTTTTATGCAATGATATTTCCTTTTGCAGCATAGGCCTCAAAGCGTTCCAAATATCCACTTGCAGATTCTGCAAAAAGAGTGCTTCAAAACTGCGCTTTGAAAAGGAAGGTTCAAGTCTGTCAGTTGAATGTACTCAGCAGAAAGAAGTTTCTGAGATCCCTTCTATCTAGTTTTCATCTGCATGTAGTTCCTTTTCCACTAGATGCCGCAATCGCACCAAATATCCACTTGCAGTTTCAACAAAGAGAGTGTTGCAGAACTGCTCCACGAAAAGGAATGTTCAACTCTGTGAGTTCAATCCCCACATGACATAGCAGTTTCTGAAATGCTTCTGTCTAGTTTGTATATGAAGATATTTCCTTTTCCAGCATAAGCCTCAAAGAGCTCCAAATATTCACTTGGTGAGTCTACAAAAACTGTGTTTCAAAACTGGTCTCTCAAAAGGAAGGTTCAACTCTGTGAGTTGAATGCACTTATCACAAAGCAGTTTCTGAGAATGCTTCCGTCCAGCTTTTATGCAATGATATTTCCTCTAGCAGCATAGGCCTCAAAGCGTTCCAAATATCCACTTGCAGATTCTACAAAAAGAGTGTTTCAAAACTGCTCTATGGAAAGGCAGGTTGATCTCTGTGTGTTGAATGCACAAAGCACAGGGAACTTTCTGAGAATGGTTTTGTCTAGTTTCTACGTGAAGATATTTCCTTTTCCAGCATAGGCCTCAAAGCACTCCATCCATCTACTTGAAGATTCTACTAAAAGTGTGTTTCAAAACTGCTCTATGAAAAGAACGGTTCGACTCTGTGAGTTGAATGCACATATCGTGAAGAAATTTCTGAGAATGCTTCAGTCTAGTTTTTAGGTGAAGGTAATTCATTTCCCAGCATAGGCGTCAAAGCTCTCCAAGTATCCACTTGCAGATTCTACAAAAAGAGTGTTTCAAAACTGCTCTATCAAAAGGCAGGTTCAACTCTGTGAGTTGAATGCACAAAGCACAGGGAACTTTCTGAGAATGCTTTTGTCTAGTTTCTAGGTGAAGATATTTCCTTGTCCAGCATAGGCCTCAAAGCACTCCATCCATCCACGTGAAGATTCTGCTAAAAGAGTGTTTCAAAACTTCTCTATCGAAAGAAAGGTTCAACACTGTGAGTTGAAAGCAGACGTTACAAAGAAGTTTCTGAGAATGCTTCTGTCCAGTTTTTATGTGAAGGTATTTCCTTTTCCAGCATAGGCCTCAAAGCGCTCCGTATATCCACTTGCAGATTCTACAAAAAGAGTGTTTCCAAAATGCTCTCTCAAAAGGAAAGTTCAACTCTGTGAGTTGAATGCGTGCATCGCGAAGAAGTTTCTGAGAATGCTTCTGTCTAGTTTTAAGTGAAGATATTTCATTTCCCAGTATAGGCCTCAAGGCCCTCCAAATATCCACTTGCAGATTCTACAAAAACAGTGTTTCATAACTGCGCTTTGAAAAGGAAGGTTCAAGTCTGTCAGTTGAATGCACTCAGCAGAAAGAAGTTTCTGAGAGCGCTTCTATCTAGTTTTCATCTGCATGTAGTTCCTTTTCCACTAGATGCCGCAATCGCACCAAATATCCACTTGCAGTTTCCACAAAAAGAGTGTTGCAGAACTGCTCCATGAAAAGGAATGTTCAACTCTGAGAGTTCAATCCCCACATGACATAGCAGTTTCTGAAATGCTTCTGTCTAGTTTGTATATGAAGATATTTCCTTTTCCAGCATAAGCCTCAAAGAGCTCCAAATATCCACTTGCTGAGTCTACAAAAACAGTGTTTCAAAACTGGTCTCTCAAAAGGAAGGTTCAACTCTGTGAGTTGAATACACTTATCACAAAGCAGTTTCTGAGAATGCTTCCGTCCAGCTTTTATGCAATGATATTTCCTTTTGCAGCATAGGCCTCAAAGCTTTCCAAATATCCACTTGCAGATTCTGCAAAAAGAGTGCTTCAAAACTGCGCTTTGAAAAGGAAGGTTCAAGTCTGTCAGTTTAAAGTACTCAGCAGAAAGAAGTTTCTGAGATCCCTTCTATCTAGTTTTCATCTGCATGTAGTTCCTTTTCCACTAGATGCCGCAATCGCACCAAATATCCACTTGCAGTTTCAACAAAGAGAGTGATGCAGAACTCCTCCATGAAAAGGAATGTTCAACTCTGTGAGTTCAATCCCCACATGACATAGCAGTTTCTGAAATGCTTCTGTCTAGTTTGTATATGAAGATATTTCCTTTTCCAGCATAAGCCTCAAAGAGCTCCAAATATCCACTTGGTGAGTCTACAAAAACTGTGTTTCAAAACTGGTCTCTCAAAAGGAAGGTTCAACTCTGTGAGTTGAATGCACTTATCACAAAGCAGTTTCTGAGAATGCTTCCGTCCAGCTTTTATGCAATGATATTTCCTTTTGCAGCATAGGCCTCAAAGCTTTCCAAATATCCACTTGCAGATTCTGCAAAAAGAGTGCTTCAAAACTGCGCTTTGAAAAGGAAGGTTCAAGTCTGTCAGTTTAAAGTACTCAGCAGAAAGAAGTTTCTGAGATCCCTTCTATCTAGTTTTCATCTGCATGTAGTTCCTTTTCCACTAGATGCCGCAATCGCACCAAATATCCACTTGCAGTTTCAACAAAGAGAGTGATGCAGAACTCCTCCATGAAAAGGAATGTTCAACTCTGTGAGTTCAATCCCCACATGACATAGCAGTTTCTGAAATGCTTCTGTCTAGTTTGTATATGAAGATATTTCCTTTTCCAGCATAAGCCTCAAAGAGCTCCAAATATCCACTTGGTGAGTCTACAAAAACTGTGTTTCAAAACTGGTCTCTCAAAAGGAAGGTTCAACTCTGTGAGTTGAATGCACTTATCACAAAGCAGTTTCTGAGAATGCTTCCGTCCAGCTTTTATGCAACGATATTTCCTTTGGCAGCATAGGCCTCAAAGCGCTCCAAATATCCCCTTGCAGATTCTACAAAAAGGGTGTTTCCAAACTGCTCTCTCAAAAGGAAGGTTCAACTCTTTGTGTTGAATGCGTGCATCGCGAAGAAGTTTCTTAGAATGCTTCTGTCTAGTTCTTAGGTGAAGATATTTCATTTCCCAGCATAGGCCTCAAGGCGCTCCAAATATCCACTTGCAGATTCTACAAAAAGAGTGTTTCAAAACTGCGCTTTGAAAAGGAAGGTTCAAGTCTGTCAGTTGAATGCACTCAGCAGAAAGAAGTTTCTGAGAGCGCTTCTATCCAGTTTTCATCTGCATGTAGTTCCTTTTCCACTAGATGCCGCAATCGCACCAAATATCCAATTGCAGTTTCTACAAAAAGAGTGTTGCAGAACTGCTCCATGAAAAGGAATGTTCAACTCTGTGAGTTCAATCCCCACATTACATAGCAGTTTCTGAAATGCTTCTGTCTTGTTTGTATATGAAGATATTTCCTTTTACAGCATAAGCCTCAAAGAGCTCCAAATATCCAATTGCTGACTCTACAAAAACTGTGTTTCAAAACTGGCCTCTCAAAAGGAAGGTTCAACTCTGTGAGTTGAATGCACTTATCACAAAGCAGTTTCTGAGAATGCTTCCGTCCAGCTTTTGTGCAATGATATTTCCTTTTGCAGCATAGGCCTCAAAATGTTCCAAATATCCACTTGCAGATTCTACAAAAAGAGTGTTTCAAAACTGCTCTATGGAAAGGCAGGTGGATCTCTGTGAGTTGAGTGCACAAAGCACAGGGAACTTTCTGAGAATGCTTTTGTCTAGTTTCTAGGTGAAGATATTTCCTTGTCCAGCATAGGCCTCAAAGCACTCCATCCATCCACTTGAAGATTCTGCTAAAAGAGTGTTTCAAAACTTCTCTATCGAAAGAAAGGTTCAACTCTGTGAGTTGAATGCAGACGTTACAAAGAAGTTTCTGAGAATGCTTCTGTCCAGTTTTTATGTGAAGGTATTTCCTTTTCCAGCATAGGCCTCAAAGCGCTCCATATATCCACTTGCAGATTCTGCAAAAAGAGCGTTTCCAAACTGCTCTCTCAAAAGGAAGGTTCAACTCTGTGAGTTGAATGCGTGCATCGCGAAGAAGTTTCAGAGAATGCTTCTGTCTAGTTTTTAGGTGAAGATATTTCATTTCCCAGCATAGGCCTCAAGGCGCTCCAAATATCCACTTGCAGATTCTACAAAAAGAGTGTTTCATAACTGCGCTTTGAAAAGGAAGGTTCAAGTCTGTGAGTTGAATGCACTGAGCAGAAAGAAGTTTGTGAGAGCGCTTCTATCTAGTTTTCATCTGCATGTAGTTCCTTTTCCACTAGATGCCGCAATCGCACCAAATATCCACATGCAGTTTCCACAAAAAGAGTGTTGCAGAACTGCTCCATGAAAAGGAATGTTCAACTCTGTGAGTTCAATCCCCACATTACATAGCAGTTTCTGAAATGCTTCTGTCTAGTTTGTATATGAAGATATTTCCTTTTCCAGCATAAGCCTCAAAGAGCTACAAATATCCAATTGCTGACTCTACAAAAACTGTGTTTCAATACTGGTCTCTCAAAAGGAAGGTTCAACTCTGTGAGTTGAATGCACTTATCACAAAGCAGTTTCTGAGAATGCTTCCGTCCAGCTTTTGTGCAATGATATTTCCTTTTGCAGCATAGGCCTCAAAATGTTCCAAATATCCAATTGCAGATTCTACAAAAAGAGTGTTTCAAAACTGCTCTATGGAAAGGCAGGTGGATCTCTGTGAGTTGAGTGCACAAAGCACAGGGAACTTTCTGAGAATGCTTTTGTCTAGTTTCTAGGTGAAGATATTTCCTTGTCCAGCATAGGCCTCAAAGCACTCCATCCATCCACTTGAAGATTCTGCTAAAAGAGTGTTTCAAAACTTCTCTATCGAAAGAAAGGTTCAACTCTGTGAGTTGAATGCAGACGTTACAAAGAAGTTTCTGAGAATGCTTCTGTCCAGTTTTTATGTGAAGGTATTTCCTTTTCCAGCATAGGTCTCAAAGCGCTCCATATATCCACTTGCAGATTCTGCAAAAAGAGCGTTTCCAAACTGCTCTCTCAAAAGGAAGGTTCAACTCTGTGAGTTGAATGCGTGCATCGCGAAGAAGTTTCAGAGAATGCTTCTGTCTAGTTTTTAGGTGAAGATATTTCATTTCCCAGCATAGGCCTCAAGGCGCTACAAATATCCACTTGCAGATTCTACAAAAAGAGTGTTTCATAACTGCGCTTTGAAAAAGAAGGTTCAAGTCTGTGAGTTGAATGCACTGAGCAGAAAGAAGTTTGTGAGAGCGCTTCTATCTAGTTTTCATCTGCATGTAGTTCCTTTTCCACTAGATGCCCCAATCGCACCAAATATCCACATGCAGTTTCCACAAAAAGAGTGTTGCAGAACTGCTCCATGAAAAGGAATGTTCAACTCTGTGAGTTCAATCCCCACATGACATAGCAGTTTCTGAAATGCTTCTGTCTAGTTTGTATATGAAGATATTTCCTTTTCCAGCATAAGCCTCAAAGAGCTCCAAATATCCACTTGCTGAGTCTACAAAAACAGTGTTTCAAAACTGGTCTCTCAAAAGGAAGGTTCAACTCTGTGAGTTGAATGCACTTATCAGAAAGCAGTTTCTGAGAATGCTTCCGTCCAGCTTTTATGCAACGATATTTCCTTTTGCAGCATAGGCCTCAAAGCGCTCCAAATATCCCCTTGCAGATTCTACAAAAAGGGTGTTTCCAAACTGCTCTCTCAAAAGGAAGGTTCAACTCTGTGAGTTGAATGCGTGCATCGCGAAGAAGTTTCTTAGAATGCTTCTGTCTAGTTCTTAGGTGAAGATACTTCATTTCCCAGCATAGGCCTCAAGGCGCCCCAAATATCCACTTGCAGATTCTACAAAAAGAGTGTTTCAAATCTGCGCTTTGAAAAGGAAGGTTCAAGTCTGTCAGTTGAATGCACTCAGCAGAAAGAAGTTTCTGAGAGCGCTTCTATCCAGTTTTCATCTGCATGTAGTTCCTTTTCCACTAGATGCCGCAATCGCACCAAATATCCAATTGCAGTTTCTACAAAAAGAGTGTTGCAGAGCTGCTCCATGAAAAGGAATGTTCAACTCTGTGAGTTCTATCCCCACATGACATAGCAGTTTCTGAAATGCTTCTGTCTAGTTTGTATATGAAGATATTTCCTTTTCCAGCATAAGCCTCAAAGAGCTCCAAATATCCACTTGCTGAGTCTACAAAAACAGTGTTTCAAAACTGGTCTCTCAAAAGGAAGGTTCAACTCTGTGAGTTGAATGCACTTATCACAAAGCAGTTTCTGAGAATGCTTCCGTCCAGCTTTTATGCAACGATATTTCCTTTTGCAGCATAGGCCTCAAAGCGCTCCAAATATCCCCTTGCAGATTCTACAAAAAGGGTGTTTCCAAACTGCTCTCTCAAAAGGAAGGTTCAACTCTGTGAGTTGAATGCGTGCATCGCGAAGAAGTTTCTTAGAATGCTTCTGTCTAGTTCTTAGGTGAAGATATTTCATTTCCCAGCATAGGCCTCAAGGCGCTCCAAATATCCACTTGCAGATTCTACAAAAAGAGTGTTTCAAAACTGCGCTTTGAAAAGGAAGGTTCAAGTCTGTCAGTTGAATGCGCTCAGCAGAAAGAAGTTTCTGAGAGCGCTTCTATCCAGTTTTCATCTGCATGTAGTTCCTTTTCCACTAGATGCCGCAATCGCACCAAATATCCAATTGCAGTTTCTACAAAAAGAGTGTTGCAGAACTGCTCCATGAAAAGGAATGTTCAACTCTGTGAGTTCAATCCCCACATTACATAGCAGTTTCTGAAATGCTTCTGTCTTGTTTGTATATGAAGATATTTCCTTTTACAGCATAAGCCTCAAAGAGCTCCAAGTATCCAATTGCTGACTCTACAAAAACTGTGTTTCAAAACTGGTCTTTCATAAGGAAGGTTCAACTCTGTGAGTTGAATGCACTTATCACAAAGCAGTTTCTGAGAATGCTTCCGTCCAGCTTTTATGCAATGATATTTCCTTCAGCAGCATAGGCCTCAAAGCGTTCCAAATATCCACTTGCAGATTCTACAAAAAGAGTGTTTCAAAACTGCTCTATGGAAAGGCAGGTTGATCTCTGTGTGTTGAATGCACAAAGCACAGGGAACTTTCTGAGAATGGTTTTGTCTAGTTTCTACGTGAAGATATTTCCTTTTCCAGCATAGGCCTCAAAGCACTCCATCCATCTACTTGAAGATTCTACTAAAAGTGTGTTTCAAAACTGCTCTATGAAAAGAACGGTTCGACTCTGTGAGTTGAATGCACATATCGTGAAGAAATTTCTGAGAATGCTTCAGTCTAGTTTTTAGGTGAAGGTAATTCATTTCCCAGCATAGGCGTCAAAGCTCTCCAAATATCCACTTGCAGATTCTACAAAAAGAGTGTTTCAAAACTGCTCTATCAAAAGGCAGGTTCAACTCTGTGAGTTGAATGCACAAAGCACAGGGAACTTTCTGAGAATGCTTTTGTCTAGTTTCTAGGTGAAGATATTTCCTTGTCCAGCATAGGCCTCAAAGCACTCCATCCATCCACGTGAAGATTCTGCTAAAAGAGTGTTTCAAAACTTCTCTATCGAAAGAAAGGTTCAACACTGTGAGTTGAAAGCAGACGTTACAAAGAAGTTTCTGAGAATGCTTCTGTCCAGTTTTTATGTGAAGGTATTTCCTTTTCCAGCATAGGCCTCAAAGCGCTCCGTATATCCACTTGCAGATTCTACAGAAAGAGTGTTTCCAAACTGCTCTCTCAAAAGGAAGGTTCCACTCTGTGAGTTGAATGCGTGCATCGCGAAGAAGTTTCTGAGAATGCTTCTGTCTAGTTTTAAGTGAAGATATTTCATTTCCCAGTATAGGCCTCAAGGCCCTCCAAATATCCACTTGCAGATTCTACAAAAACAGTGTTTCATAACTGCGCTTTGAAAAGGAAGGTTCAAGTCTGTGAGTTGAATGCACTCAGCAGAAAGAAGTTTCTGAGAGCGCTTCTATCTAGTTTTCATCTGCATGTAGTTCCTTTTCCACTAGATGCCGCAATCGCACCAAATATCCACTTGCAGTTTCCACAAAAAGAGTGTTGCAGAACTGCTCCATGAAAAGGAATGTTCAACTCTGTGAGTTCAATCCCCACATGACATAGCAGTTTCTGAAATGCTTCTGTCTAGTTTGTATATGAAGATATTTCCTTTTACAGCATAAGCCTCAAAGAGCTCCAGATATCCACTTGCTGAGTCTACAAAAACAGTGTTTCAATACTGGTCTCTCAAAAGCAAGGTTCAACTCTGTGAGTTGAATGCACTTATCACAAAGCAGTTTCTGAGAATGCTTCCGTCCAGCTTTTATGCAATGATATTTCCTTTGGCAGCATAGGCCTCAAAGCGCTCCAAATATCCCCTTGCAGATTCTACAAAAAGGGTGTTTCCAAACTGCTCTCTCAAAAGGAAGGTTCAACTCTGTGAGTTGAATGCGTGCATCGCGAAGAAGTTTCTTAGAATGCTTCTGTCTAGTTCTTAAGTGAAGATATTTCATTTCCCAGCATAGGCCTCAAGGCGCTCCAAATATCCACTTGCAGATTCTACAAAAAGAGTGTTTCAAAACTGCGCTTTGAAAAGGAAGGTTCAAGTCTGTCAGTTGAATGCACTCAGCAGAAAGAAGTTTCTGAGAGCGCTTCTATCCAGTTTTCATCTGCATGTAGTTCCTTTTCCACTAGATGCCGCAATCGCACCAAATATCCAATTGCAGTTTCTACAAAAAGAGTGTTGCAGAACTGCTCCATGAAAAGGAATGTTCAACTCTGTGAGTTCAATCCCCACATTACATAGCAGTTTCTGAAATGCTTCTGTCTTGTTTGTATATGAAGATATTTCCTTTTACAGCATAAGCCTCAAAGAGCTCCAAATATCCAATTGCTGACTCTACAAAAACTGTGTTTCAAAACTGGTCTCTCAAAAGGAAGGTTCAACTCTGTGAGTTGAATGCACTTATCACAAAGCAGTTTCTGAGAATGCTTCCGTCCAGCTTTTGTGCAATGATATTTCCTTTTGCAGCATAGGCCTCAAAATGTTCCAAATATCCACTTGCAGATTCTACAAAAAGAGTGTTTCAAAACTGCTCTATGGAAAGGCAGGTGGATCTCTGTGAGTTGAGTGCACAAAGCACAGGGAACTTTCTGAGAATGCTTTTGTCTAGTTTCTAGGTGAAGATATTTCCTTGTCCAGCATAGGCCTCAAAGCACTCCATCCATCCACTTGAAGATTCTGCTAAAAGAGTGTTTCAAAACTTCTCTATCGAAAGAAAGGTTCAACTCTGTGAGTTGAATGCAGACGTTACAAAGAAGTTTCTGAGAATGCTTCTGTCCAGTTTTTATGTGAAGGTATTTCCTTTTCCAGCATAGGCCTCAAAGCGCTCCATATATCCACTTGCAGATTCTGCAAAAAGAGCATTTCCAAACTGCTCTCTCAAAAGGAAGGTTCAACTCTGTGAGTTGAATGCGTGCATCGCGAAGAAGTTTCTTAGAATGCTTCTGTCTAGTTCTTAGGTGAAGATATTTCATTTCCCAGCATAGGCCTCAAGGCGCTCCAAATATCCACTTGCAGATTCTACAAAAAGAGTGTTTCAAAACTGCGCTTTGAAAAGGAAGGTTCAAGTCTGTCAGTTGAATGCACTCAGCAGAAAGAAGTTTCTGAGAGCGCTTCTATCCAGTTTTCATCTGCATGTAGTTCCTTTTCCACTAGATGCCGCAATCGCACCAAATATCCAATTGCAGTTTCTACAAAAAGAGTGTTGCCGAACTGCTCCATGAAAAGGAATGTTCAACTCTGTGAGTTCAATCCCCACAGGACATAGCAGTTTCTGAAATGCTTCTGTCTAGTTTGTATATGAAGATATTTCCTTTTACAGCATAAGCCTCAAAGAGCTCCAAATATCCACTTGCTGAGTCTACAAAAACAGTGTTTCAAAACTGGTCTCTCAAAAGGAAGGTTCAACTCTGTGAGTTGAATGCACTTATCACAAAGCAGTTTCTGAGAATGCTTCCGTCCAGCTTTTATGCAACGATATTTCCTTTTGCAGCATAGGCCTCAAAGCGCTCCAAATATCCCCTTGCAGATTCTTCAAAAAGGGTGTTTCCAAACTGCTCTCTCAAAAGGAAGGTTCAACTCTGTGAGTTGAATGCGTGCATCGCGAAGAAGTTTCTTAGAATGCTTCTGTCTAGTTCTTAGGTGAAGATATTTCATTTCCCAGCATAGGCCTCAAGGCGCTCCAAATATCCACTTGCAGATTCTACAAAAAGAGTGTTTCAAAACTGCGCTTTGAAAAGGAAGGTTCAAGTCTGTGAGTTGAATGCACTGAGCAGAAAGAAGTTTGTGAGAGCGCTTGTATCTAGTTTTCATCTGCATGTAGTTCCTTTTCCACTAGATGCCGCAATCGCACCAAATATCCACTTCCAGTTTCCACAAAAAGAGTGTTGCAGAACTGCTCCATGAAAAGGAATGTTCAACTCTGTGAGTTCAATCCCCACATGACATAGCAGTTTCTGAAATGCTTCTGTCTAGTTTGTATATGAAGATATTTCCTTTTCCAGCATAAGCCTCAAAGAGCTCCAAATATCCACATGCTGAGTCTACAAAAACAGTGTTTCAAAACTGGTCTCTCAAAAGGAAGGTTCAACTCTGTGAGTTGAATGCACTTATCACAAAGCAGTTTCTGAGAATGCTTCCGTCCAGCTTTTATGCAACGACATTTCCTTTTGCAGCATAGGCCTCAAAATGTTCCAAATATCCACTTGCAGATTCTACAAAAAGAGTGTTTCAAAACTGCTCTATGGAAAGGCAGGTGGATCTCTGTGAGTTGAGTGCACAAAGCACAGGGAACTTTCTGAGAATGGTTTTATCTAGTTTCTACGTGGAGATATTTCCTTTTCCAGCATAGGCCTCAAAGCACTCCATCCATCCACTTGAAGATTCTACTAAAAGTGTGTTTCATAACTGTTCTATGAAAACAACTGTTCGACTCTGTGAGTTGAATGCACATATCGTGAAGAAGTTTCTCAGAATGCTTCAGTCTAGTTTTTTGGTGAAGATATTTCATTTCCCAGCATAGGCGTCAAAGCGCTCCAAATATCCACTTGCAGATTCTACAAAAAGAGTGTTTCAAAACTGCTCTATCAAAAGGCAGGTTCAACTCTGTGAGTTGAATTCACAAAGCACGGGGAAATTTCTGAGAATGCTTTTGTCTAGTTTGTAGGTGAAGATATTTCCTTGTCCAGCATAGGCCTCAAAGCACTCCATCCATCCACTTGAAGATTCTGCTAAAAGAGTGTTTCAAAACTTCTCTATCGAAAGAAAGGTTCAGCTCTGTGAGTTGAATGCAGACGTTACAAAGAAGTTTCTGAGAATGCTTCTGTCCAGTTTTTATGTGAAGGTATTTCCTTTTCCAGCATAGGCCTCAAAGCGCTCCATATACCCACTTGCAGATTCTGCAAAAAGAGCGTTTCCAAACTGCTCTCTCAAAAGGAAGGTTCAACTCTGTGAGTTGAATGCGTGCATCGCGAAGAAGTTTCTGAGAATGCTTCTGTCTAGTTTTTAGGTGAAGATATTTCATTTCCCAGCATAGGCCTCAAGGCCCTCCAAATATACACTTGCAGATTCTACAAAAACAGTGTTTCATAACTGCGCTTTGAAAAGGAAGGTTCAAGTCTGTGAGTTGAATGCACTGAGCAGAAAGAAGTTTGTGAGAGCGCTTGTATCTAGTTTTCATCTGCATGTAGTTCCTTTTCCACTAGATGCCGCAATCGCACCAAATATCCACTTGCAGTTTCCACAAAAAGAGTGTTGCAGAACTGCTCCATGAAAAGGAATGTTCAACTCTGTGAGTTCAATCCCCACATGACATAGCAGTTTCTGAAATGCTTCTGTCTAGTTTGTATATGAAGATATTTCCTTTTCAGCATAAGCCTCAAAGAGCTCCAAATATCCACTTGCTGAGTCTACAAAAACAGTGTTTCAAAACTGGTCTCTCAAAAGGAAGGTTCAACTCTGTGAGTTGAATGCACTTATCACAAAGCAGTTTCTGAGAATGCTTCCGTCCAGCTTTTATGCAACGACATTTCCTTTTGCAGCATAGGCCTCAAAATGTTCCAAATATCCACTTGCAGATTCTACAAAAAGAGTGTTTCAAAACTGCTCTATGGAAAGGCAGGTGGATCTCTGTGAGTTGAGTGCACAAAGCACAGGGAACTTTCTGAGAATGGTTTTATCTAGTTTCTACGTGGAGATATTTCCTTTTCCAGCATAGGCCTCAAATCACACCATCCATCCACTTGAAGATTCTACTAAAAGTGTGTTTCAAAACTGTTCTATGAAAACAACTGTTCGACTCTGTGAGTTGAATGCACATATCGTGAAGAAGTTTCTCAGAATGCTTCAGTCTAGTTTTTAGGTGAAGATATTTCATTTCCCAGCATAGGCGTCAAAGCGCTCCAAATATCCACTTGCAGATTCTACAAAAAGAGTGTTTCAAAACTGCTCTATCAAAAGGCAGGTTCAACTCTGTGAGTTGAATGCACAAAGCACGGGGAAATTTCTGAGAATGCTTTTGTCTAGTTTGTAGGTGAAGATATTTCCTTGTCCAGCATAGGCCTCAAAGCACTCCATCCATCCACTTGAAGATTCTGCTAAAAGAGTGTTTCAAAACTTCTCTATCGAAAGAAAGGTTCAACTCTGTGAGTTGAATGCAGACGTTACAAAGAAGTTTCTGAGAATGCTTCTGTCCAGTTTTTATGTGAAGGTATTTCCTTTTCCAGCATAGGCCTCAAAGCGCTCCATATATCCACTTGCAGATTCTGCAAAAAGAGCGTTTCCAAACTGCTCTATCAAAAGGAAGGTTCAACTCTGTGAGTTGAATGCGTGCATCGCGAAGAAGTTTCTGAGAATGCTTCTGTCTAGTTTTTAGGTGAAGATATTTCATTTCCCAGCATAGGCCTCAAGGCCCTCCAAATATACACTTGCAGATTCTACAAAAACAGTGTTTCATAACTGCGCTTTGAAAAGGAACGTTCAAGTCTGTGAGTTGAATGCACTCAGCAGAAAGAAGTCTGTGAGAGCGCTTCTATCTAGTTTTCATCTGCATGTAGTTCCTTTTCCACTAGATGCCGCAATCGCACCAAATATCCATTTGCAGTTTCCACAAAAAGAGTGTTGCAGAACTGCTCCATGAAAAGGAATGTTCAACTCTGTGAGTTCAATCCCCACATGACATAGCAGTTTCTGAAATGCTTCTGTCTAGTTTGTATATGAAGATATTTCCTTTTCCAGCATAAGCCTCAAAGAGCTCCAAATATCCACTTGCTGAGTCTACAAAAACAGTGTTTCAAAACTGGTCTCTCAAAAGGAAGGTTCAACTCTGTGAGTTGAATACACTTATCACAAAGCAGTTTCTGAGAATGCTTCCGTCCAGCTTTTATGCAATGATATTTCCTTTTGCAGCATAGGCCTCAAAGCGTTCCAAATATCCACTTGCAGATTCTGCAAAAAGAGTGCTTCAAAACTGCGCTTTGAAAAGGAAGGTTCAAGTCTGTCAGTTGAATGTACTCAGCAGAAAGAAGTTTCTGAGATCCCTTCTATCTAGTTTTCATCTGCATGTAGTTCCTTTTCCACTAGATGCCGCAATCGCACCAAATATCCACTTGCAGTTTCAACAAAGAGAGTGTTGCAGAACTGCTCCACGAAAAGGAATGTTCAACTCTGTGAGTTCAATCCCCACATGACATAGCAGTTTCTGAAATGCTTCTGTCTAGTTTGTATATGAAGATATTTCCTTTCCCAGCATAAGCCTCAAAGAGCTCCAAATATTCACTTGGTGAGTCTACAAAAACTGTGTTTCAAAACTGGTCTCTCAAAAGGAAGGTTCAACTCTGTGAGTTGAATGCACTTATCACAAAGCAGTTTCTGAGAATGCTTCCGTCCAGCTTTTATGCAATGATATTTCCTTTAGCAGCATAGGCCTCAAAGCGTTCCCAATATCCACTTGCAGATTCTACAAAAAGAGTGTTTCAAAACTGCTCTATGGAAAGGCAGGTTGATCTCTGTGTATTGAATGCACAAAGCACAGGGAACTTTCTGAGAATGGTTTTGTCTAGTTTCTACGTGAAGATATTTCCTTTTCCAGCATAGGCCTCAAAGCACTCCATCCATCTACTTGAAGATTCTACTAAAAGTGTGTTTCAAAACTGCTCTATGAAAAGAACGGTTCGACTCTGTGAGTTGAATGCACATATCGTGAAGAAATTTCTGAGAATGCTTCAGTCTAGTTTTTAGGTGAAGGTAATTCATTTCCCAGCATAGGCGTCAAAGCTCTCCAAATATCCACTTGCAGATTCTACAAAAAGAGTGTTTCAAAACTGCTCTATCAAAAGGCAGGTTCAACTCTGTGAGTTGAATGCACAAAGCACAGGGAACTTTCTGAGAATGCTTTTGTCTAGTTTCTAGGTGAAGATATTTCCTTGTCCAGCATAGGCCTCAAAGCACTCCATCCATCCACGTGAAGATTCTGCTAAAAGAGTGTTTCAAAACTTCTCTATCGAAAGAAAGGTTCAACACTGTGAGTTGAAAGCAGACGTTACAAAGAAGTTTCTGAGAATGCTTCTGTCCAGTTTTTATGTGAAGGTATTTCCTTTTCCAGCATAGGCCTCAAAGCGCTCCGTATATCCACTTGCAGATTCTACAAAAAGAGTGTTTCCAAAATGGTCTCTCAAAAGGAAAGTTCAACTCTGTGAGTTGAATGCGTGCATCGCGAAGAAGTTTCTGAGAATGCTTCTGTCTAGTTTTAAGTGAAGATATTTCATTTCCCAGTATAGGCCTCAAGGCCCTCCAAATATCCACTTGCAGATTCTACAAAAACAGTGTTTCATAACTGCGCTTTGAAAAGGAAGGTTCAAGTCTGTCAGTTGAATGCACTCAGCAGAAAGAAGTTTCTGAGAGCGCTTCTATCTAGTTTTCATCTGCATGTAGTTCCTTTTCCACTAGATGCCGCAATCGCACCAAATATCCACTTGCAGTTTCCACAAAAAGAGTGTTGCAGAACTGCTCCATGAAAAGGAATGTTCAACTCTGTGAGTTCAATCCCCACATGACATAGCAGTTTCTGAAATGCTTCTGTCTAATTTGTATATGAGGATATTTCCTTTTCCAGCATAAGCCTCAAAGAGCTCCAAATATCCACTTGCTGAGTCTACAAAAACAGTGTTTCAAAACTGGTCTCTCAAAAGCAAGGTTCAACTCTGTGAGTTGAATACACTTATCACAAAGCAGTTTCTGAGAATGCTTCCGTCCAGCTTTTATGCAATGATATTTCCTTTTGCAGCATAGGCCTCAAAGCTTTCCAAATATCCACTTGCAGATTCTGCAAAAAGAGTGCTTCAAAACTGCGCTTTGAAAAGGAAGGTTCAAGTCTGTCAGTTTAAAGTACTCAGCAGAAAGAAGTTTCTGAGATCCCTTCTATCTAGTTTTCATCTGCATGTAGTTCCTTTTCCACTAGATGCCGCAATCGCACCAAATATCCACTTGCAGTTTCAACAAAGAGAGTGTTGCAGAACTCCTCCATGAAAAGGAATGTTCAACTCTGTGAGTTCAATCCCCACATGACATAGCAGTTTCTGAAATGCTTCTGTCTAGTTTGTATATGAAGATATTTCCTTTTCCAGCATAAGCCTCAAAGCGCTCCAAATATCCACTTGTAGATGCTGCAAAAAGACTCTTTCCAAACTGCTCCATGAAAAGGAAGGTTCAACTCTGTGAGTTGAATGCACACATCATAAAGAAGTTTCAAAGAATGCTTCTGTCTAGGTTTTATGTGAAGATATTTCCTATTCCACCAGAGGCCTCAAAGAGCACCGAATGAACACTTGCAGATTCTACAAAAAGAGTGTTTCAAACTGCTCTATCAAAAGAAAGTTTCTCCTGTGTGAGTTGAATGCATACAACACAAAGCAGTTTCAGAGAACACTTCTGCCTCGTTTTTGTGAAGAGAGTCCCGTTTCCGACGAACGCTTCAAAGAGCTCCAAATATCCTCTTGCAGTTTCTGCAAATACACTGTTATGAAGCTGCTCTATCCAACGGAAAGTTCCACTCCGTTAGTTGAATGCACAAATCAGAAAACTGTTTCTTAGAATGCTTCTGTTTAGTTTTTATGTGAAGTTGTTTCCTTTTCCATCGTAAGCTTCAAAGCGCTCCAAATGAACACTTGTAAATTCTGCCAAGAGAGTGTTTCTAAAGTGCTCTATCAAAAGCAGGGTTCAACTCTGTGTGTTGAGTGCACACAACACAAAGCCGTTTCTCAGAATGCTTCTGTCCAGTTTTTATGTGAAGATATTCACGTTTCCAACGAAGGCCTGAAATGGCTCCAAATATCCACTTGCAGATTCTGCAAAAACAGAGTTTCAAAACTGCTCTATCAAAAGGAAGGCTTATCTCTCTGAGTTGAATGC
Organism: Pongo abelii; assembly: GCF_028885655.2. Lineage (NCBI taxonomy): Eukaryota > Metazoa > Chordata > Mammalia > Primates > Hominidae > Pongo > Pongo abelii. The sequence continues at coordinate 65,958,595 of NC_072008.2, forward strand.
ACACATCATAAAGAGGTTTCTGAGAATGCTACTGTCTGGTTTCTATGTGAAGATATTTCCTTTTCCACCATAGGCCTCAAAGCGCTCCAAATGAACACTTGCAGATACTACAAAAAGAGTGTTTCAAAGCTGCTCTAGCAAAGGAAAGGTTCAACTCTGTGAGTTGAACACACACATCACAAAGCAGTTTGTGAGAATGCTTCTGTCCAGTTTTTATGGGAGGATATTCCCGTTTCTAACGAAGGCCTGAAAGAGCTCCAAATATCCACTTGCAGATGCTGCACAAAGACTCTTTCCAAACTGCTCCATGAAAAGGAAGGTTCAACTCTGTGAGTTGAATGCACACATCAAAAAGAAGTTTCAAAGAATGTTTCTGTCTAGGTTTTATGTGAAGACATTTCCTATTCCACCAGAGGCCTCAAAGAGCACAGAATGAACACTTGCAGATTCTACAAAAAGAGTGTTTCAAACTGCTCTATCAAAAGAAAGGTTCATCTGTGTGAGTTGAATGCATACAATACAAAGCAGTTACAGAGAACACTTCTGTCTCGTTTCTGTGAAGAGAGTCCCATTTCCAAAGAACGCTTCAAAGAGCTTCAAATATCCTCTTGCAGTTTCTGCAAATACACTGTTATGAAGCTGCTCCATCCAACGGAAGGTTCCACTCCGTTAGTTGAATGCACACATCAGAAAACTGTTTCTTAGAATGCTTCTGTTTAGTTTTTATGTGAAGTAGTTTCCTTTTCCATCGTAAGCTTCAAAGCGCTCCAAATGAACACTTGTAAATTCTGCCAAGAGAGTGTTCCTAAAGTGCTCTATCAAAAGCAGGGTTCAACTTTGTGTGTTGGGTGCACACAACACAAAGCCGTTTCTGAGAATCCTTCTGTCCAGTTTTTATGTGAAGATATTCACGTTTCCAACGAAGGCCTGAAAGGGCTCCAAATATCCACTTGCAGATTCTGCAAAAACAGAGTTTCAAAACTGCTCTATCAAAAGGAAGGCTTATCTCTCTGAGTTGAATGCACACATCATAAAGAGGTTTCTGAGAATGCTTCTGTCTGGTTTCTATGTGAAGATATTTCCTTTTCCACCATAGGCCTCAAAGCGCTCCAAACGAACACTTGCAGATTCTACAAAAAGGGTGTTTCAAAACTGCTCTAGCAAAGGAAAGGTTCAACTCTGTGAGTTGAACACACACATCACAAAGCAGTTTGTGAGAATGCTTCTGTCCAGTTTTTATGGGAAGATATTCCCGTTTCTAACGAAGGCCTGAAAGAGCTCCAAATATCCACTTGCAGATGCTGCAAGAAGACTCTTTCCAAACTGCACCATGAAAAGGAAAGTTCAGCTCTGTGAGTTGAATGCACACATCATAAAGAAGTTTCAAAGAATGCTTCTGTCTAGGTTTTATGTGAAGATATTTCCTATTCCACCAGAGGCCTCAAAGAGCACCGAATGAACACTTGCAGATTCTACAAAAAGAGTGTTTCAAACTGCTCTATCAAAAGAAAGGTTCACCTGTGTGAGGTGAATGCATACAACACAAAGCAGTTTCAGAGAACACTTCTGTCTCGTTTTTGTGAAGAGAGTCCCGTTTCCAACGAACGCTTCAAAGAGCTCCAAATATCCTCTTGCAGTTTCTGCAAATACACTGTTATAAAGCTGCTCTATCCAACGGAAGGTTCCACTCTGTTCCTTGAATAGACACATCAGAAAACTGTTTCTTAGAATGCTTCTGTTTAGTTTTTATGGGAAGTTGTTTCCTTTTCCATCGTAAGCTTCAAAGCGCTCCAAATGAACACTTGTAAATTCTGCCAAGAGAGTGTTTCTAAAGTACTGCGTCAAAAGCAGGGTTCAACTCTGTGTGTTGAGTGCACACAACACAAAGCCGTTTCTGAGAATGCTTCTGTCCAGTTTTTATGTGAAGATATTCACGTTTCCAACGAAGGCCTGAAAGAGCTCCAAATATCCACTTGCAGAAACTTTAAAAAGAGTGTTTCAAAACTGCTCTTTCAAAAGAAAGGTTGAACACTGTGAGTTGAAAGCGCACATCATAAAGAACTTTCAGAGAATGCTTGTGTCTGGATATTATGTGAAGGTATTAAGTCTTACACAATAGGCCTCAAAGCGCTCCCAATGAACAATTGCAGATTCTACAAAAAGAGTGTTTCAAAACTGCTCTGTCTAAAGAAGTGTTCAACTCTGTGAGTTGGATTCTTACTACACAAAGCAGTTTCACAGAACGCTTCTGTTTAGTTTTTATGTGAAGATATTCCCGTTTCCAACGAAGGCCTGAAAGGGCTCCAAATATCCACTTGCAGATTCTGCAAAAACTGAGTTTCAAAACTACTCTATCAAAAGGAAGGCTTATCACTCTGAGTTGAATGCACACATCATAAAGAGGTTTCTGAAAATGCTTCTGTCTGGCTTCTATGTGAAGATATTTCCTTTTCCACCATAGGCCTCAAAGCGCTCCAAATGAACACTTGCAGATTCTACAAAAAGAGTGTTTCAAAACTGCTCTAGCAAAGGAAAGGTTCAACTCTGTGAGTTGAACACACACATCACGAAGCAGTTTGTGAGAATGCTTCTGTCCAGTTTTTATGGGAAGATATTCCCGTTTCTAACGAAGGCCTGAAAGAGCTCCAAATATCCACTTGCAGATGCTGCAAAAAGACTCTTTCCAAACTGCTCCATGAAAAGGAAGGTTCAGCTCTGTGAGTTGAAGGCACACATCATAAAGAAGTTTCAAAGAATGCTTCTGTCTAGGTTTTATGTGAAGATATTTCCTATTCCACCGGAGGCCTTGCAGATTCTACAAAAAGAGTGTTTCAAACTGCTCTATCAAAAGAAAGGTTCACCTGTGTGAGTTGAATGCATACAACACAAAGCAGTTTCAGAGAACACTTCTGTCTCGTTTTTGTGAAGATAGTCCCGTTTCCAACGAACGCTTCAAAGAGCTCCAAATATCCTCTTGCAGTTTCTGCAAATACACTGTTATAAAGCTGCTCTATCCAACGGAAGGTTCCACTCCGTTAGTTGAATGCACACATCAGAAAACTGTTTCATAGAATGCTTCTGTTTAGTTTTTATGTGAAGTTGTTTCCTTTTCCATCGTAAGCTTCAAAGCGCTCCAAATGAACACTTGTAAATTCTGCCAAAAGAGTGTTTCTAAAGTGCTCTATCAAAAGCAGGGTTCAACTCTGTGTGTTGAGTGCACACAACACAAAGCCGTTTCTGAGAATGCTTCTGTCCAGTTTTTATGTGAAGATATTCACGTTTCCAGCGAAGGCCTGAAAGAGTTCCAAATATCCACTTGCAGAAACTTTAAAAAGAGTGTTTCAAAACTGCTCTTTCAAAAGAAAGGTTGAACACTGTGAGTTGAAAGCACACATCATAATGAACTTTCAGAGAATGCTTGTTTCTGGATATTATGTGAAGGTATTAGGTCTTACACCATAGGCCTCAAAGCGCTCCTAATGAACAATTGCAGATTCTACAAAAAGAGTGTTTCAAAACTGCTCTTTCAAAAGAAATGTTCAACTCTGTGAGTTGGATTCTTACTACACAAAGCAGTTTCACAGAACGCTTCTGTTTACTTTTTACGTGACGATATTCCCGTTTCCAAAGAAGGCCTGAAAGGGCACGAAATATCCACTTGCAGATTCTGCAAAAACAGAGTTTCAAAACTGCTCTATCAAAAGGAAGGCTTATCTCTCTGAGTTGAATGCACACATCATAAGGAGGTTTCTGAGAATGCTTCTGTCTGGTTTCTATGTGAAGATATTTCCTTTTCCACCATAGGCCTCAAAGCACTCCAGATGAACACTTGCAGATTCTACAAAAAGAGTGTTTCAAAACTGCTCTAGCAAAGGAAAGGTTCAACTCTGTGAGTTGAACACACACATCACAAAGCAGTTTGTGAGAATGCTTCTGTCCAGTTTTTATGGGAAGATATTCCCGTTTCTAACGAAGGCCTGAAAGAGCTCCAAATATCCACTTGCAGATGCTGCAGAAAGACTCTTTCCAAACTGCTCCCTGAAAAGGAAGGTTCAACTCTGTGAGTTGAATGCACACATCATAAAGAAGTTTCAAAGAATGCTTCTGTCTAGGTTTTATGTGAAGATATTTCCTATTCCACCAGAGGCCTCAAAGAGCACCGAATAAACTCTTGCAGATTCTACAAAAAGTGTTTCAAACTGCTCTATCAAAAGAAAGGTTCACCTGTGTGAGTTGAATGCATACAACACAAAGCAGTTTCAGAGAACACTTCTGTCTCGTTTTTGTGAAGATAGTCCCGTTTCCAATGAACGCTTCAAAGAGCTCCAAACATCCTCTTTCAGTTTCTGCAAATACAGTTATAAAGCTGCTCTATCCAACGGAAGGTTCCACTCTGTTAGTTGAATGCACACATCAGAAAACCGTTTCTTAGAATGCTTCTGTTTAGTTTTTTTGTGAAGTTGTTTCCTTTTCCATCGTAAGCTTCAAAGCGCTCCTAATGAACACTTGTAAATTCTGCCAAGAGAGTGTTTCTAAAGTGCTCTATCAAAAGCAGGGTTCAACTCTGTGTGTTGAGTGCACACAACACAAAGCCGTTTCTGAGAATCCTTCTGTCCAGTTTTTATGTGAAGATATTCACGTTTCCAACGAAGGCCTGAAAGAGCTCCAAATATCCACTTGCAGAAACTTTAAAAAGAGTGTTTCAAAACTGCTCTTTCAAAAGAAAGGTTGAACACTGTGAGTTGAAAGCACACATCGTAAAGAACTTTCAGAGAATGCTTGTGTCTGGATATTATGTGAAGGTATTAAGTCTTACACCATAGGCCTCAAAGCCCTCCTAATGAACAATTGCAGATTCCACAAAAAGAGTGTTTCAAAACTGCTCTTTCTAAAGAAGTGTTCAACTCTGTGAGTTGGATTCTAACTACACAAAGCAGTTTCACAGAACGTTTCTGTTTAGTTTTTATGTGAAGATATTCCCGTTTCCAACGAAGGCCTGAAAGGGCTCCAAATATCCACTTGCAGATTCTACAAAAACTGAGTTTCAAAACTGCTCTATCAAAAGGAAGGCTTATCTCTCTGAGTTGAATGCACACATCATAAAGAGGTTTCTGAAAATGCTTCTGTCTGGCTTCTATGTGAAGATATTTCCTTTTCCACCATAGGCCTCAAAGCGCTCCAAATGAACACTTGCAGATTCTACAAAAAGAGTGTTTCAAAACTGCTCTAGCAAAGGAAAGGTTCAACTCTCTGAGTTGAACACACACATCACGAAGCAGTTTGTGAGAATGCTTCTGTCCAGTTTTTATGGGAAGATATTCCCGTTTCTAACGAAGGCCTGAAAGAGCTCCAAATATCCACTTGCAGATGCTGCAAAAAGACTCTTTCCAAACTGCTCCATGAAAAGGAAGGTTCAGCTCTGTGAGTTGAAGGCACACATCATAAAGAAGTTTCAAAGAATGCTTCTGTCTAGGTTTTATGTGAAGATATTTCCTATTCCACCGGAGGCCTTGCAGATTATATAAAAAGAGTGTTTCAAACTGCTCTATCAAAAGAAAGGTTCACCTGTGTGTGTTGAATGCATACAACACAAAGCAGTTTCAGAGAACACTTCTGTCTTGTTTTTGTGAAGATAGTCCCGTTTCCAACGAACGCTTCAAAGAGCTCAAAATATCCTCTTGCAGTTTCTGCAAATACACTGTTAAAAAGCTGCTCTATCCAACGGAAGGTTCCACTCTGTTAGGTGAATGCACACATCCGAAAACTGTTTTTTAGAATGCTTCTGTTTAGTTCTTATGTGAAGTTGTTTCCTTTTCCATCGTAAGCTCCAAAGCGCTCCAAATGAACACTTGTAAATTCTGCCAAGAGAGTGTTTCTAAAGTGCTCTATCAAAAGCAGGGTTCAACTCTGTGTGTTGAGTGCACACAACACAAAGCCGTTTCTGAGAATGCTTCTGTCCAGTTTTTATGTGAAGATATTCACGTTTCCAGCGAAGGCCTGAAAGAGCTCCAAATATCCACTTGCAGAAACTTTAAAAAGAGTGTTTCAAAACTGCTCTTTCAAAAGAAAGGTTGAACACTGTGAGTTGAAAGCACACATCGTAAAGAACTTTCAGAGAATGCTTGTGTATGGATATTATGTGAAGGTATTAAGTCTTACACCATAGGCCTCAAAGCCCTCCTAATGAACAATTGCAGATTCCACAAAAAGAGTGTTTCAAAACTGCTCTTTCTAAAGAAGTGTTCAACTCTGTGAGTTGGATTCTTACTACACAAAACAGTTTCACAGAACGTTTCTGTTTAGTTTTTATGTGAAGATATTCCCGTTTCCAACGAAGGCCTGAAAGGGCTCCAAATATCCACTTGCAGATTCTACAAAAAGAGAGTTTCAAAACTGCTCTATCAAAAGGAAGGCTTATCTCTCTGAGTTGAATGAACACATCATAAAGAGGTTTCTGAGAATGCTTCTGTCTGGTTTCTATGTGAAGATATTTCCTTTTCCACCATAGGCCTCAAAGCGCTCCAAATGAACACTTGCAGATTCTACAAAAAGAGTGTTTCAAAACTACTCAAGCAAAGGAAAGGTTCAACTCTGTGAGTTGAACACACACATCACAAAGCAGTTTGTGAGAATGCTTCTGTCCAGTTTTTATGGGAAGATATTCCCGTTTCTAACGAAGGCCTGAAAGAGCTCCAAATATCCACTTGCAGATGCTGCACAAAGACTCTTTCCAAACTGCTCCATGAAAAGGAAGGTTCAACTCTGTGAGTTGAATGCACACATCATAAAGAAGTTTCAAAGAATGCTTCTGTCTAGGTTTTATGTGAAGATATTTCCTATTCCACCAGAGGCCTTGCAGATTATATAAAAAGAGTGTTTCAAACGGCTCTATCAAAAGAAAGGTTCACCTCTGTGTGTTGAATGCATACAACACAAAGCAGTTTCAGAGAACACTTCTGTCTCGTTTTTGTGAAGATAGTCCCGTTTCCAACGAACGCTTCAAAGAGCTCCAAATATCCTCTTGCAGTTTCTGCAAATACACTGTTAAAAAGCTGCTCTATCCAACGGAAGGTTCCACTCTGTTAGGTGAATGCACACATCCGAATACTGTTTCTTAGAATGCTTCTGTTTAGTTCTTATGTGAAGTTGTTTCCTTTTCCATCGTAAGCTTCAAAGCGCTCCAAATGAACACTTGTAAATTCTGCCAAGAGAGTGTTTCTAAAGTGCTCTATCAAAAGCAGGGTTCAACTCTGTGTGTTGAGTGCACACAACACAAAGCCGTTTCTGAGAATGCTTCTGTCCAGTTTTTATGTGAAGATATTCACGTTTCCAGCGAAGGCCTGAAAGAGCTCCAAATATCCACTTGCAGAAACTTTAAAAAGAGTGTTTCAAAACTGCTCTTTCAAAAGAAAGGTTGAACACTGTGAGTTGAAAGCACACATCGTAAGGAACTTTCAGAGAATGCTTGTGTCTGGATATTATGTGAAGGTATTAAGTCTTACACCATAGGCCTCAAAGCCCTCCTAATGAACAATTGCAGATTCCACAAAAAGAGTGTTTCAAAACTGCTCTTTCTAAAGAAGTGTTCAACTCTGTGAGTTGGATTCTTACTACACAAAACAGTTTCACAGAACGTTTCTGTTTAGTTTTTATGTGAAGATATTCCCGTTTCCAACGAAGGCCTGAAAGGGCTCCAAATATCCACTTGCAGATTCTACAAAAAGAGAGTTTCAAAACTGCTCTATCAAAAGGAAGGCTTATCTCTCTGAGTTGAATGAACACATCATAAAGAGGTTTCTGAGAATGCTTCTGTCTGGTTTCTATGTGAAGATATTTCCTTTTCCACCATAGGCCTCAAAGCGCTCCAAATGAACACTTGCAGATTCTACAAAAAGAGTGTTTCAAAACTACTCTAGCAAAGGAAAGGTTCAACTCTGTGAGTTGAACACACACATCACAAAGCAGTTTGTGAGAATGCTTCTGTCCAGTTTTTATGGGAAGATATTCCCGTTTCTAACGAAGGCCTGAAAGAGCTCCAAATATCCACTTGCAGATGCTGCACAAAGACTCTTTCCAAACTGCTCCATGAAAAGGAAGGTTCAACTCTGTGAGTTGAATGCACACATCATAAAGAAGTTTCAAAGAATGCTTCTGTCTAGGTTTTATGTGAAGATATTTCCTATTCCACCAGAGGCCTCAAAGAGCACCGAATGAACACTTGCAGATTCTACAAAAAGAGTGTTTCAAACTGTTCTATCAAAAGAAAGGTTCACCTGTGTGAGTTGAATGCATACAACACAAAGCATTTTCAGAGAACACTTCTGTCTCGTTTTTGTGAAGATAGTCCCGTTTCCAACGAACGCTTCAAAGAGCTCCAAATATCCTCTTGCAGTTTCTGCAAATACACTGTTATAAATCTGCTCTATCCAACGGAAGGTTCCACTCCGTTAGTTGAATGCACACATCCGAAAACTGTTTCATAGAATGCTTCTGTTTAGTTTTTATGTGAAGTTGTTTCCTTTTCCATCGTAAGCTTCAAAGCGCTCCAAATGAACACTTGTAAATTCTGCCAAGAGAGTGTTTCTAAAGTGCTCTATCAAAAGCAGGGTTCAACTCTGTGTGTTGAGTGCACACAACACAAAGCCGTTTCTGAGAATGCTTCTGTCCAGTTTTTATGTGAAGATATTCACGTTTCCAACGAAGGCCTGAAAGACCTCCAAATATCCTCTTGCAGAAACTTTAAAAATAGTGTTTCAAATCTACACTTTCAAAAGAAAGGTTGAACACTGTGAGTTGAAAGCACACATCATAATGAACTTTCAGAGAATGCTTGTTTCTGGATATTATGTGAAGGTATTAAGTCTTACACTTTAGGCCTCAAAGCGCTCCTAATGAACAATTGCAGATTCTACAAAAAGAGTGTTTCAAAACTGCTCTTTCAAAAGAAGTGTTCAACTCTGTGAGTTGGATTCTTACTAAACAAAGCAGTTTCACAGAACGCTTCTGTTTAGTTTTTATGTGAAGATATTGCCGTTTCCAAAGAAGGCCTGAAAGGGCTCCAAATATCCACTTGCAGATTCTGCAAAAACAGAGTTTCAAAACTGCTCTATCAAAAGGAAGGCTTATCTCTCTGAGTTGAATGCACACATCATAAAGTGGTTTCTGAGAATGCTACTGTCTGGTTTCTATGTGAAGATATTTCCTTTTCCACCATAGGCCTCAAAGTGCTCCAAATGAACACTTGCAGATTCTACAAAAAGAGTTTTTCAAAACTGCTCTAGCAAAGGAAAGGTTCAACTCTGTGAGTTGAACACACACATCACAAAGCAGTTTGTGAGAATGCTTCTGTCCAGTTTTTATGGGAGGATATTCCCGTTTCTAACGAAGGCCTGAAAGAGCTCCAAGTATCCACTTGCAGACGCTGCAAAAAGACTCTTTCCAAACTGCTCCATGAAAAGGAAGGTTCAACTCTGTGAGTTGAATGCACACATCATAAAGAAGTTTCAAAGAATGCTTCTGTCTAGGTTTTATGTGAAGATATTTCCTATTCCACCAGAGGCCTCAAAGAGCACCGAATGAACACTTGCAGATTCTACAAAAAGAGTGTTTCAAACAGTTCTATCAAAAGAAAGGTTCACCTGTGTCAGTTGAATGCATACAACACAAAGCATTTTCAGAGAACACTTCTGTCTCGTTTTTGTGAAGAGAGTCCCGTTTCCAACGAACGCTTCAAAGAGCTCCAAATATCCTCTTGCAGTTTCTGCAAATACACTGTTATAAAGCTGCTCTATCCAACGGAAGGTTCCAATCTGTTAGTTGAATGCACACATCAGAAAACTGTTTCATAGAATGCTTCTGTTTAGTTTTTATGTGAAGTTGTTTCCTTTTCCATCGTAAGCTTCAAAGTGCTCCAAATGAACACTTGTAAATTCTGCCAAGAGAGTGTTTCTAAAGTGCTCTATCAAAAGCAGGGTTCAACTCTGTGTGTTGAGTGCACACAACACAAAGCCGTTTCTGAGAATGCTTCTGTCCAGTTTTTATGTGAAGATATTCACGTTCCCAAAGAAGGCCTGAAAAAGCTCCAAATATCCACTTGCAGAAACTTTAAAAAGAGTGTTTCAAAACTGCTCTTTGAAAAGAAGGTTGAACACTGTGAGTTGAAAGCACACATCATAATGAACTTTCAGAGAATACTTGTTGCTGGATATTATTTGAATGTACTATGTCTTACACCTTAGGCCTCAAAGCGCTCCTAATGAACAATTGCAGATTCTACAAAAAGAGTGTTTCAAAACTGCTCTTTCAAAAGAAGTGTTCAACTCTGTGAGTTGGATTCTTACTAAACAAAGCAGTTTCACAGAACGCTTCTGTTTAGTTTTTAAGTGAAGATATTCCCGTTTCCAAAGAAGGCCTGAAGGGGCTCCAAATATCCACTTGCAGATTCTGCAAAAACAGAGTTTCAAAACTGCTCTATCAAAAGGAAGGCTTATCTCTCTGAGTTGAATGCACACATCATAAAGAGGTTTCTGAGAATGCTACTGTCTGGTTTCTATGTGAAGATATTTCCTTTTCCACCATAGGCCTCAAAGCGCTCCAAATGAACACTTGCAGATACTACAAAAAGAGTGTTTCAAAGCTGCTCTAGCAAAGCAAAGGTTCAACTCTGTGAGTTGAACACACACATCACAAAGCAGTTTGTGAGAATGCTTCTGTCCAGTTTTTATGGGAGGATATTCCCGTTTCTAACGAAGGCCTGAAAGAGCTCCAAATATCCACTTGCAGATGCTGCACAAAGACTCTTTCCAAACTGCTCCATGAAAAGGAAGGTTCAACTCTGTGAGTTGAATGCACACATCATAAAGAAGTTTCAAAGAATGTTTCTGTCTAGGTTTTATGTGAAGACATTTCCTATTCCACCAGAGGCCTCAAAGATCACAGAATGAACACTTGTAGATTCTACAAAAAGAGTGTTTCAAACTGCTCTATCAAAAGAAAGGTTCATCTGTGTGAGTTGAATGCATACAATACAAAGCAGTTACAGAGACCACTTCTGTCTCGTTTTTGTGAAGAGAGTCCCATTTCCAAAGAACGCTTCAAAGAGCTCCAAATATCCTCTTGCAGTTTCTGCAAATACACTGTTATGAAGCTGCTCCATCCAACGGAAGGTTCCACTCCGTTAGTTGAATGCACACATCAGAAAACTGTTTCTTAGAATGCTTCTGTTTAGTTTTTATGTGAAGTAGTTTCCTTTTCCATCGTAAGCTTCAAAGCGCTCCAAATGAACACTTGTAAATTCTGCCAAGAGAGTGTTCCTAAAGTGCTCTATCAAAAGCAGGGTTCAACTTTGTGTGTTGGGTGCACACAACACAAAGCCGTTTCTGAGAATCCTTCTGTCCAGTTTTTATGTGAAGACATTCACGTTTCCAACGAAGGCCTGAAAGGGCTCCAAATATCCACTTGCAGATTCTGCAAAAACAGAGTTTCAAAACTGCTCTATCAAAAGGAAGGCTTATCTCTCTGAGTTGAATGCACACATCATAAAGAGGTTTCTGAGAATGCTTCTGTCTGGTTTCTATGTGAAGATATTTCCTTTTCCACCATAGGCCTCAAAGCGATCCAAACGAACACTTGCAGATTCTACAAAAAGGGTGTTTCAAAACTGCTCTAGCAAAGGAAAGGTTCAACTCTGTGAGTTGAACACACACATCACAAAGCAGTTTGTGAGAATGCTTCTGTCCAGTTTTTATGGGAAGATATTCCCGTTTCTAACGAAGACCTGAAAGAGCTCCAAATATCCACTTGCAGATGCTGCACAAAGACTCTTTCCAAACTGCTCCATGAAAAGGAAGGTTCAACTCTGTGAGTTGAATGCACACATCATAAAGAAGTTTCAAAGAATGCTTCTGTCTAGGTTTTATGTGAAGATATTTCCTATTCCACAAGAGGCCTCAAAGAGCACCGAATGAACTCTTGCAGATTCTACAAAAAGAGTGTTTCAAACTGCTCTATCAAAAGAAAGGTTCACCTGTGTGAGTTGAATGCATATAACACAAAGCAATTTCAGAGAATACTTCTGTCCCGTTTTTGTGAAGATAGTCCCGTTTCCAACGAACGCTTCAAAGAGCTCCAAATATCCTCTTGCAGTTTCTGCAAATACACTGTTATAAAGCTGCTCTATCCAACAGAATGTTCCACTCCGTTAGTTGAATGCACACATCAGAAAACTGTTTCATAGAATGTTTCTGTTTAGTTTTTATGTGAAGTTGTTTCCTTTTCCATCGTAAGCTTCAAAGCGCTCCAAAGGAACACTTGTAAATACTGCCAAGAGAGTGTTTCTAAAGTGCTCTATCAAAAGCAGGGTTCAACCCTGTGTGTTGAGTGCACACAACACAAAGCCGTTTCTGAGAATGCTTCTGTCCAGTTTTTATGTGAAGATATTCACGTTTCAAACGAAGGCCTGAAAGAGCTCCAAATATCCACTTGCAGAAACTTTAAAAAGAGTGTTTCAAAACTGCTCTTTCAAAAGAAAGGTTGAACACTGTGAGTTGAAAGCACACATCATAAAGAACTTTCAGAGAATGCTTGTGTCTGGATATTATGTGAAGGTATTAAGTCTTACACCATAGGCCTCAAAGCGCTCCTAATGAACAATTGCAGATTCTACAAAAAGAGTGTTTCAAAACTGCTCTTTCTAAAGAAGTGTTCAACTCTGTGAGTTGGATTCTTGCTACACAAAGCAGTTTCACAGAACGCTTCTGTTTAGTTTTTATGTGAAGATATTCCCGTTTCCAAAGAAGGCCTGAAAGGGCTCCAAATATCCACTTGCAGATTCTGCAAAAACAGAGTTTCAAAACTGCTCTATCAAAAGGAAGGCTTATCTCTCTGAGTTGAATGCACACATCATAAAGAGGTTTCTGTGAATGCTACTGTCTGGTTTCTATGTGAAGATATTTCCTTTTCCACCATAGGCCTCAAAGCGCTCCAAATGAACACTTGCAGATTCTACAAAAAGAGTGTTTCAAAACTGCTCTAGCAAAGGAAAGGTTCAACTCTCTGAGTTGAACACACACATCACAAAGCAGTTTGTGAGAATGCTTCTGTCCAGTTTTTATGGGAAGATATTCCCGTTTCTAACGAAGGCCTGAAAGAGCTCCAAATATCCACTTGAAGATGCTGCACAAAGACTCTTTCCAAACTGCTCCATGAAAAGGAAGGTTCAACTCTGTGAGTTGAATGCACACATCATAAAGAAGTTTCAAAGAATGCTTCTGTCTAGGTTTTATGTGAAGATATTTCCTTTTCCACCAGAGGCCTCAAAGAGCACCGAATGAACTCTTGCGATTCTACAAAAAGTGTTTCAAACTGCTCTATCAAAAGAAAGGTTCACCTGTGTGAGTTGAATGCATACAACACAAAGCAGTTTCAGAGAACACTTCTGTCTCGTTTTTGTGAAGATAGTCCCGTTTCCAACGAACGCTTCAAAGAGCTCCAAATATCCTCTTGCAGTTTCTGCAAATACACTGTTATAAATCTGCTCTATCCAACGGAAGGTTCCACTCCGTTAGTTGAATGCACACATCCGAAAACTGTTTCATAGAATGCTTCTGTTTAGTTTTTATGTGAAGTTGTTTCCTTTTCCATCGTAAGCTTCAAAGCGCTCCAAATGAACACTTGTAAATTCTGCCAAGAGAGTGTTTCTAAAGTGCTCTATCAAAAGCAGGGTTCAACTCTGTGTGTTGAGTGCACACAACACAAAGCCGTTTCTGAGAATGCTTCTGTCCAGTTTTTATGTGAAGATATTCACGTTTCCAACGAAGGCCTGAAAGACCTCCAAATATCCACTTGCAGAAACTTTAAAAATAGTGTTTCAAATCTACACTTTCAAAAGAAAGGTTGAACACTGTGAGTTGAAAGCACACATCATAATGAACTTTCAGAGAATGCTTGTTTCTGGATATTATGTGAAGGTATTAAGTCTTACACTTTAGGCCTCAAAGCGCTCCTAATGAACAATTGCAGATTCTACAAAAAGAGTGTTTCAAAACTGCTCTTTCAAAAGAAGTGTTCAACTCTGTGAGTTGGATTCTTACTAAACAAAGCAGTTTCACAGAACGCTTCTGTTTAGTTTTTATGTGAAGATATTGCCGTTTCCAAAGAAGGCCTGAAAGGGCTCCAAATATCCACTTGCAGATTCTGCAAAAACAGAGTTTCAAAACTGCTCTATCAAAAGGAAGGCTTATCTCTCTGAGTTGAATGCACACATCATAAAGTGGTTTCTGAGAATGCTACTGTCTGGTTTCTATGTGAAGATATTTCCTTTTCCACCATAGGCCTCAAAGTGCTCCAAATGAACACTTGCAGATTCTACAAAAAGAGTTTTTCAAAACTGCTCTAGCAAAGGAAAGGTTCAACTCTGTGAGTTGAACACACACATCACAAAGCAGTTTGTGAGAATGCTTCTGTCCAGTTTTTATGGGAGGATATTCCCGTTTCTAACGAAGGCCTGAAAGAGCTCCAAATATCCACTTGCAGACGATGCAAAAAGACTCTTTCCAAACTGCTCCATGAAAAGGAAGGTTCAACTCTGTGAGTTGAATGCACACATCATAAAGAAGTTTCAAAGAATGCTTCTGTCTAGGTTTTATGTGAAGATATTTCCTATTCCACCAGAGGCCTCAAAGAGCACCGAATGAACACTTGCAGATTCTACAAAAAGAGTGTTTCAAACTGTTCTATCAAAAGAAAGGTTCACCTGTGTGAGTTGAATGCATACAACACAAAGCATTTTCAGAGAACACTTCTGTCTCGTTTTTGTGAAGATAGTCCCGTTTCCAACGAACGCTTCAAAGAGCTCCAAATATCCTCTTGCAGTTTCTGCAAATACACTGTTATAAATCTGCTCTATCCAACGGAAGGTTCCACTCCGTTAGTTGAATGCACACATCCGAAAACTGTTTCATAGAATGCTTCTGTTTAGTTTTTATGTGAAGTTGTTTCCTTTTCCATCGTAAGCTTCAAAGCGCTCCAAATGAACACTTGTAAATTCTGCCAAGAGAGTGTTTCTAAAGTGCTCTATCAAAAGCAGGGTTCAACTCTGTGTGTTGAGTGCACACAACACAAAGCCGTTTCTGAGAATGCTTCTGTCCAGTTTTTATGTGAAGATATTCACGTTTCCAACGAAGGCCTGAAAGACCTCCAAATATCCACTTGCAGAAACTTTAAAAATAGTGTTTCAAATCTACACTTTCAAAAGAAAGGTTGAACACTGTGAGTTGAAAGCACACATCATAATGAACTTTCAGAGAATGCTTGTGTCTGGATATTATGTGAAGGTATTAAGTCTTCTACCATAGGCCTCAAAGCGCTCCTAATGAACAATTGCAGATTCTACAAAAAGAGTGTTTCAAAACTGCTCTTTCTAAAGAAGTGTTCAACTCTGTGAGTTGGATTCTTGCTACACAAAGCAGTTTCACAGAACGCTTCTGTTTAGTTTTTATGTGAAGATATTCCCGTTTCCAACGAAGGCCTGAAAGGGCTCCAAATATCCACTTGCAGATTCTACAAAAAGAGAGTTTCAAAACTGCTCTATCAAAAGGAAGGCTTATCTCTCTGAGTTGAATGAACACATCATAAATAGGTTTCTGAGAATGCTTCTGTCTGGTTTCTATGTGAAGATATTTCCTTTTCCACCATAGGCCTCAAAGCGCTCCAAATGAACACTTGCAGATTCTACAAAAAGAGTGTTTCAAAACTGCTCTAGCAAAGGAAAGGTTCAACTCTGTGAGTTGAGCACACACATCACAAAGCAGTTTGTGAGAATGCTTCTGTCCAGTTTTTATGGGAAGATATTCCCGTTTCCAACGAGGGCCTGAAAGAGCTCCAAATATCCACTTGCAGATGCTGCACAAAGACTCTTTCCAAACTGCTCCATGAAAAGGAAGGTTCAACTCTGTGAGTTGAATGCACACATCATAAAGAAGTTTCAAAGAATGCTTCTGTCTAGGTTTTATGTGAAGATATTTCCTATTCCACCAGAGGCCTCAAAGAGCACCGAATGAACACTTGCAGATTCTACAAAAAGAGTGTTTCAAACTGCTCTATCAAAAGAAAGGTTCACCTGTGTGAGTTGAATGCATACAACACAAAGCAGTTTCAGAGAACACTTCTGTCTCGTTTTTGTGAAGATAGTCCCGTTTCCAACGAACGCTTCAAAGAGCTCCAAATATCCTCTTGCAGTTTCTGCAAATACACAGTTATAAAGCTGCTCTATCCCACGGTAGCTTCCACTCTGTTAGTTGAATGCACACATCAGAAAACTGTTTCTTAGAATGCTTCTGTTTAGTTTTTATGTGAAGTTGTTTCCTTTTCCATGGTAAGCTTCAAAGCGATCCAAATGAACACTTGTAAATTATGCCAAGAGAGTGTTTCTAAAGTGCTCTATCAAAAGCAGGGTTCAACTCTGTGTGTTGAGTGCACACAACACAAAGCCGTTTCTGAGAATGCTTCGGTCCAGTTTTTATGTGAGGATATTCACGTTTCCAACGAAGGCCTGAAAGAGCTCCAAATATCCACTTGCAGAAACTTTAAAAAGAGTGTTTCAAAACTGCTCTTTCAAAAGAAAGGTTGAACACTGTGAGTTGAAACCACACATCATAAAGAACTTTCAGAGAATGCTTGTGTCTGGATATTATGTGAAGGTATTAAGTCTTACACCATAGGCCTAAAGCGCTCTTAATGAACAATTGCAGATTCTACAAAAACAGTGTTTCAAAACTGCTCTTTCTAAAGAAGTGTTCAACTCTGTGAGTTGGATTCTTACTACCCAAAGCTGTTTCACAGAACGTTTCTGTTTAGTTTTTATGTGAAGATATTGCCGTTTCCAACGAAGGCCTGAAAGGGCTCCAATTATCCACTTGCAGATTCTACAAAAAGACAGTTTCAAAACCGCTCTATCAAAAGGAAGGCTTATCTCTCTGAGTTGAATGCACACATCATAAAGAGGTTTCTGAGAATGCTTCTGTCTGGTTTCTATGTGAAGATATTTCCTTTTCCACCATAGGCCTCAAAGCGCTCCAAATGAACACTTGCAGATTCTACAAAAAGAGTGTTTCAAAACTGCTCTAGCAAAGGAAAGGTTCAACTCTGTGAGTTGAACACACACATCACAAAGCAGTT